>NC_057921.1:13412603-14612603 GCF_018873765.1 Telopea speciosissima
AAGAAAATTTTGTTGACCCATCACCCCATCTCATTGTCAATGCTGCCCGCCGCTATTGGAGCTCTATGCCTCTATTGAATAACTCCATTATGATTCGTGACAGCCCCGCCTCAACAACAACAATCACAGTTCCAATTCTCTGTGTTCGGTTTCTAATCCTCTCCAATTCCATTTATCTGCTACTTCTGCAATAAAACACACTGCTCTTATCATTGTTTTAGATCTCGATTACAGATCTGTGGCAGTATAGAGAATGAGAAACATGAAAATATTTCCATTTAAAACCAAATAGCAGGTTCAAATATCTCACAAAAACCTTATTAAATTCAACAAAATCCCTGCTCTGCAATGCTACTGAGCTGCGAGGACGGATTAAGTTGCATCTCCCTATTCCTTAACCAAAGGGGAATTCCCAAAGTTTAAGAATCTTAACCGACAGAAAAACCAATCTTTGAAATATCGAATAAAATGAAACCGATTTTTGGTATAGTTCATAATTCACTGAAGTTGAACCACAATCCCACTGAGAATTGAACCCTAGATTTCAACTTGAATTAGAATCGCTTTTCAGCAGAAGCGATGAAACAAATCACACTTTAAGGTAGGTTGCATCTCGTTGGAAAACATTTCTAGTTTTTAATTCTTTGTACAGCCATCGAAGTCATTGGAATCTGATCAGATTGTCGTCTATGTTGTTGCCTTACTGGAGAGTCCCACTGAGAAGGTGAACAATTATGTTATTTTCGTTAGCATTAGGGTTCTCCTTTATTTTTATTTTTTTTGTTTTCCTTTTTTTTTGGTGAATGGCAAGAATTGAACTTAATGATAGATTGATAACTTGCAGAGATTGAATAAGATAAAGAAGCATGTTGAGGATATGCATAAATGGTGGAATGAAGTATGCAGATTCATTCCAATCTTCGACCCTTTTACAAATCCTTCCGCAAATCACTTTCCAATGCACCTCTGTTTTGCCGATCAAGAAAATTCAGTATTTCACCGACTTTTCTATTTATGAGATTTAATTAGTTTTTTGTAGATAGACTGGAAGCATGTCAGATGTTGGGGGTGGAGACGACGAAGGTGCACCATGGATGGCGGTGGAGGACAAGGTGATATAGTCAGGGAAGATGAAGAAGGGGGGGGGAGTTGTGTGTGTGGTGAATGGGAGAAGGGGAGGAAGAGGAATGTGAGGGGTGAAAATGTAAAAACAAGGGCAGGTGATGAGGGAGGGGAACTGTTTTGTCTAGATTTGTAATACCTAATCTTATTTTGACTAATTTGGTTAGAGAAAAGTTTGGACGGATAATTTGGTAAAATGAAACTCAATTTTGACTAATCTTATAATTTTCCCTGTCTTGTAGTTGGAAAGTCATGTTGTGAACAGTTTAATATGTTCTTACATTTTTTTTAATTTGGTGAAGTGTTTGTTAGTAAACCAGAACTATGTGAACCAGATCAGAGAATGAAGGAAAAGAAGAAGGGAGAAACACAAGCCCCAAAAGAAAGGAGAGGACCTGCGGACAGAATAGAATAACTGCAGCAGGTTTGCTCCAATATATTTATCATAAGGTTAAAAAGGAAAAGGACAAGTATGCCCTTATTACAAAAACGACATAATAAAAGTCAAACAACTAAACATAACACAAAGACCATTCTACCCCTACAACTACTTATTCCAACACTCCCCCTCAAGCTGGAGCATATACATCACCCATGCTCAGCTTTTTACAACAGGAATTAAAACTAGGAGCAAACAAGGACTTTGTGAACACATCAACAACTTAATCAGATGAAGAGACAAAAGGTGTCTCAACCAGTTTCTTCAAGATGGCGCTGCGAACAAAGTGACAATCCATTTCTATATGCTTGGTCCTCTCATGAAATACTGGATTACTAACAATATAGATAGCAGCTTGGTTATCACAAAACATCTTCATAGGGGTTGGAACAGAAAACCCCATCTCAAGCAGGAGAGATCTAATCCACATCAACTCTATAGTAGTATGAGCCATGGCTCTATACTCTGCTTCAGCACTAGATCTGGCAATTGTGGTATGTTTCTTGCTTCACCACGTAACCAGATTTCCTCCAACAAAGGGACAATATCCTGTAGTAGATCGACGGTCACTAGCAGAACCTGCCCAATCTGCATTAGAGTAGGCAACAAGCTCCATGTGTTTATTTGGCCAATAAATTAGCCCCTTTCCAGGGGCTCCCTTCAAATACCGAAGAACTCGAATGGCTGCATCCCAATGTGACTTGCAAGGGGATTGCATAAACTGGCTGAGAACCCCAACAGCATAGGAAATGTCTGGCCTAGTGACTGTCAAATATAACAACTTTCTAACCAAGCTTCTGTAAGAGTGAACATCCTTAAGACCCTCACCATCATTAGAGCCAAACTTGTGATTAGGATCCATCGGAACATCTACTAGTTTGGCAGCAAGCATACCAGTTTCGATCAAGAGATCTAACACATACTTTCTTTGAGATAGGCTTATTCCCTTTTTACTTCGAATAACCTCAATCCCAAGAAAGTAGTGAAGTTGGCCCAAAGCTTTTGTTTAAAAATGCTGCTATAAATAACTCTTCACCTCCTTAATCCCAATCTCATCATTTCCTGACACGATAATGTCATCAACGTAAACCACAAGAACCACCAATCTCTCTCCTTGGCGGCGAACAAACACATAATGGTCTGAGAAGCACTAAGTAAACCCAAAACCAGCCACAACAGAACTAAACTTCTCAAACCAAGCACGAGGAGACTGTTTCAGCCCATAAATGGCCTTGTGTAGCCTACTCACATGCCTCCTATTCTGCCCCTGAGCAATATACCCCAGAGGTTGCTCCATATAGACCTCTTCAAGCAGGTCACTATAAAGAAAGTCATTTTTTATGTCTAACTGGTACAAGGACCAATCAAAGTTCATTGCCAGAGAAATAATGAGTCGAATAGAATTCAGTCTAGCCACAGGAGAGAAAGTCTCAAAATAATTGACACCATAAGTTTGGGTGTACCCCTTAGCAACCAGGCGGGCTTTGAGCCACTCAACAAACCCATCAGAATGATACTTAATAGTGTACACACAATGACACTTAACCAGTTCTTTATCAGGAGGTAAATCTACCAACTCCCATGTATGGCGAGTTAGTAAAGCATCCATCTCTACATCCATAGTGGTTTTCCAAGCAAGATTTTTAAGAGCCTCAGTGTGAGTCTTAGGAACAGTATAAGACGACAAAGAGGTAGCAAGACTATGAGGAGAAGCTGGAAGATGGGATAAAGAGACAAACTTGTCAATAGGATAGGTAACCAAGGATTTCTAAGTACATGAACGTTTACCTTTCCGAGTGGCAATGGGTAAGTCATTAAGATCCGGATCAACTAGTAAGTCAGAAAGAACAGATAAGACTCGATCTCCACCAGAGGTCGAGGAAGGTACAGGAAGCGATGCAGAAGGGCTAGGCTGATCTGTATGGAGCTGCTCAAAATGCCTCTTGCTCCGATACACCTATAGTGGAGAAGCAGACAAAGGAACGATGGCAGGGATGGGAGGAGGGTCAAACACAACTAATGGATCACTGGACACGGTGGGCTGAGTAGAAAACTAGGATGTACCTTCGAAAAAGATGACATCCACACTCACAAATTGCCTTTTAGTGAGGGGTTCATAGCACCTATAACCCTTCTAGGTCCTAGAGTAACCCAAAAAGATACATATGGTTGATCGAGGGTCCAACTTATCACCATGGAGATGGAGATTAGGTATAAAGCAAACACAACCAAAGACTGTGAATTCACCTAGAGGGGGGTGAATAGGTGAAGATAGCGGAATATGCTAAAATAATGCGGAATAAAAAATTATCTAAGAAATGCAAGTAAAGTAAACAAGCAACAAAGATAACACACAAGATTTATAGTGGTTCGGCCAAGCTTGCCTACGTCCACTCCTCTCGCCTTAGAGAGAATTCCACTAAAACGAATCTTGAGTATGAGCAAGAGAACTCGTACAAATCTTAATTGAGAGCAAAAGGACTCTACTACTCTTGATTGAGAGCAAGAGAACTCATACAACCAACTACTCTTGATTAATGAGCAAGAAGACTCAAACTACTCTTGATTCCGAGCAAGATGACTCAACTAATCTTGATTAAGAGCAAGAGGACTCAACTACACATAAAATGAAAAGTGTACTAAGATTAGGATTACCTCAACCTTAGATATGTAAAACTATCTCCCTCCTTTGAAGCTTGAAGCTAATTGAGGTAGAGTAGTCTTGAGTGTGTGAGCTTGTGATGATTTGATGCTTGAAATGCTCACTTAGGCTTTTGTAATTAGAGCTTGTGATGAAGTCTCTTAATGATGATTATTAGTAGTCATTAGAGCCTTAAACAAGTGGATATTTATAGGCTAGATGGCTTGATTTAATTAGAAATCTACATTAAGATCGGATTCCAAAAGCCATATATAATCCGGTATGCTAGATAGCAATCCGGTATGCCGGATTACCTAATTTCCTTATTCAATAAAGGAATAACGGTCAAATTATAACAGTCATTTATTGATCTGGTATGCTAGATTGTGATCCGGTATGCCGGTTCAGGGAAAAACATAGGCTAAAAGTGATCCGGTATGCTGGTTCATCATCCAGTGTACTCCGGAGGCCTACTGTGTTCTATTTCTTGAGACCAATAGCTGATCCGGTATGCCGTTTCATGATCCGGTATGCTGGTTCATCAAATTTTTATTGAAATTTATTAAGTCCTTTATTGGACTTACTTGGGTCGATTCCGTTGGACAAGTGATAAGGATTCCACGTTGGAGCATGGATAAGACCAAATCCTAATTTGGTATTTGTGTATATGTGATTGGTTGTATATATGGGTTGATTGGGATGTATTTTGGGCAAAGCATTTTTATGGGGATTTCTTTCCTATTATCTGGTGGTAGATGGCGTTTCTTGGGGGCTGTCACGATTGCAGCTTGTATTATTTAATGGTGGTTTTCTCTTAATGAAAGGCAGACAAGTGTGAGTGTTTCTTCTGTGGATGTAGGTCATCTCTATGACTGAACCACATTAAAATCCTGTGTTCATTCTCTGTTCTCTTGGTTATGAATCTTCAATTTATCATGGTATCAAAGCCTACTCTCCAATCTGAGATTTTTTCTTCTTGATCTTGCTTGCTTTCTTGGCTATTTTTTGCTGCTGATCACTCTTGATCTGTCTTGCCGATTGTTGTTGTATTTTTTTTTCCTGATTGAGCACAAAGACGCTATCCATATGCAAGTTCGATTTAATGGTTCCAACTATTTCTTGTGGGAATTTCAACTCAGGAATTATATCTAAGGGCATGGTTTATGGCCCATCGTCGATGGAACCGATTTTGCACCTGAGCAAACCGACGCCAAGAAATACAATGAATGGACGAATAACAGTGCAAAAATTATTTCATGGCTAATCCAGTCTGTTGATCCTGCGATTGCTATCAACCTACGCCCTTATGCTACTCCGAAGGAAATGTGGGATTATTTGGAACAGGTCTATAAACAGTCCAATGATGCACGGCGTTTTCATCTGGAACAAGAACTCGCTATTTTTGCTCAGGGGGGTAAAAATATTCAGGAATACTATTCTGATTTTCTGTGCATGTGGATGGAGTATACATCCATTGTCTATCACGGTGTTTCTTCAACTACTCTCTCAAATATTCAGACTATTCATGGCATTTCCCAACGGAATCAATTTCTCATGAAGCTTCGCCCTGAGTTTGAGTCTATTTGTGCCAGTCTCCTCAACCGGGTTCCATCTCCATCTCTTGATATGTGTCTTCAAGAGCTTCTTCGAGAAGAACAGCGTCTTCGCTCTCATTCTCTCCTTGATCCACACCGCAGTGATACTCTTCCCTCTGAAGTGGCGTTCCTTGCTACTCGTGATACGCAGCCTTCTCAGACTCAAGATATGAGCAAGGTACAATGTTTTTCTTGTAAGGAATTTGGCCATTATGCTAATAAATGCAAGAAAATGTGCAGATATTGTAAGAAACCTGGTCATAATATTTCTGAATGTCGCATTCGTCCTCCTCGTGGACATGTCAAAGCTTATCAGGCAACCACCAGTGGTCCTCCACCATCCACCAATGACAGCTCTTCAGTATCTCCTGGTTCTGTTGATCACAATCTCAACCCTGAGGCTATGCAAAAGATGATTCAGTCTTCTATTACTTTAGCCTTTACTGCCATGGGATTCTCAGGTATTCCTCAATCTTCTCCTAATACTTGGATTTTAGACTCAGGGGCCTCCCACCATATGACTTGGTTTCCTCAACATTTCACAAACCTTAAAAAATCTGTTGTCTCAAAACATGTTCACATGGCTAATGGGGACACTGTACCAGTCTCAGGATGGGTCATATCACTCTACCTCCTTCCACAGATCTACATAATGTTTTATTCATTCCATCATTATCTGATAATTTGCTCTTTGTTGGCCAATTGGTGGATAACAATTGCAATGTATTATTTTCTCGCAATGGCTGTGTCATACAGGATCAGGGCACTGGGAAGCTGATCGGGAAGGGGCATAAGCATGGCAGGCTTTTCACCTTGGATTTTGTGGCGCCTTTCGCCCTCTCTGCTGTCACAAAATCCACTTCTTCAAATAAAGAAAATGTGTGCCATATCTGGCACCGTCGGTTGGGACATCCAAATTTTCACAAATTAATTTCTATGTTAAACTCTGGTTCTATTCAGAATAAATTTCTTGTGTCTTCTCAGGATGCATCGTTCTCATGTTCTAGTTGTTTGATGGGCAAGGGTAAAACTCTACCGTTTCCGTTACACACATCCATGTCTAATGCATGTTTTGATCTAGTACATTCTGATGTTTGGGGTATGTCTCTAGTTATTTCTCGACATGGCTAAAAATATTTTCTAATACTTGTGGATGATTTCAGACGATTTACTTGGGTATATTTTCTTCGGGCTAAGTCGGAGGTTTTTTCAATTTTTTCTCAATTTATTGCTATGATTGACACTCAATTTAATGTGCAACTCAAAATTCTCCGTTCCGATTCAGGGGGGGAATATTTGTCTCGCCCTTTTCAAACCATGTTGTGTAACAAAGGAATTATTCATCAGAAATCTTGCCCTCACGCCCCACAGCAAAATGGGGTTGCCAAACGGAAAAATCGCCATATTCTTGAAACCGTTCGGACTTTGCTTCTTGAATCATTTGTTCCACCAGAATTTTGGCCTGAAATGGTTCAAACGGCTGTATACCTTATTAATCGCCATGTATCGGCCACAATAAACAATGACACTCCTTATTTTAGGTTGTATAAAATACTTCCACAGTATGATATTCTAAGGTCTTTTGGATGCCTTTGTTATGTTCATCTTCCTCCTCATGAGCGTACAAAACTCACTGCTCAGTCCTCTGCTTGTGCGTTTTTGGGTTATGCCCCTACCCAAAAGGGATTTCTCTGCTTTGATCCTAAGGTGAATCGGATTAGGGTATCTCGTAATGTCATATTTGTGGAACACAAAATGTTTTTTGTAGATTATTGCCCCCATGTCTCTCCAACCATGGTGTTACAAGATCTGTATCTTCCGCCCCTCACTGATCATGCTTCCCCTGCCCCAGCCACTCCAACCTCACCTCCAACGGATCCTCGTCCAGATGAGGTCGCTTCATCGGCACAACCCACCACTGTGCCACCTCCTGATGAGGCTGTTTTGGTTGCTCCCGATTCTCCTTCAGGTGCCCCACCGCCAGTCGCAAACTCTCTGCGGCGGACAACTCGGGTTATTAAAAAGCCTGGTCGCCTTATTACCTCTCTTTTTGCCGCCTTGGATACTATCACGGTACCGACCTCCTATTCTTAGGCCATTAAACATGAGTGTTGGAAGAAATCGATGGATGATGAGCTTCGCGCTTTAAGAGAGAACAATACTTGGACCCTGGTCTCTTGTCCACTGGGTATCAAATCGATTGGATGTAAATGGGTCTTCTCTGTTAAATTAAATTCTGATGGGTCTTTGGAGCAATATAAAGCTCGTCTTGTTGCATTGGGCAATCATCAGGAATATGGTATTGACTATGATGAGACGTTTGCTCCGGTTGCTAAGATGACTATTGTTCGAACCTTATTGGCGTTATCATCTTCTCGCCAATGGAAGATATTTCAAATGGATGTCAAAAATGCTTTTTTACACGGCGATCTGAAAGAGACTGTGTATATGCGCCCTCCCCAAGGTGTTGACAGTGACTCCCACTCTGTCTGTCGTCTAAATCGCTCGCTTTATGGACTTAAGCAAGCCCCTCGAGCTTGGTTTGAGAAGTTCCGCCATACTCTACTTCAGGCTGGTTATTCTCAGAGTCACTATGATCACTCTCTCTTTCTTCGGCACTCTCCTACTGGACTGACTCTTCTTCTTGTATATGTTAATGATATCCTGATATCTGGTGATGATATAACAGGCATTTCCACCCTCCAACAGACTCTTCGTAATTCTTTTCACATGAAGGATTTCGGGGAAATGACCTACTTTCTTGGTCTTTAAGTACAAAGGTCTTCCCATGGGCTTTTCATAAATCAACAAAAATACGCTCGTGATCTGATTGCTCTTGGTCGTATGGATTCTGCACGTCCCGTCTCCACCCCTCTTGAGATGAATGTTAAATATCGAAAGGATGATGGAGATCCTGTTTCTGACCCAACTCTATACAGATGGCTTGTGGGTAGTCTAATTTATCTCACTATGACTCAGCCTGACATTGCTTATGCAGTCAATATTGTAAGCCAATTTATGACAGATCCCCGCCAGCCTCATTTGATAGCCGTATTTCAAATTCTACGGTATCTTCTTGGTACAGCTGATCGTGGACTTTTTTATCCCGCTCGCTCCTCTCTTGAGCTCCAAGCATACACTGACGTTGATTGGGCTGGTTGTCCCAATACTCGTCGGTCCACAAGAGGTTGGTGTGTGTTTTTTGGCTCCTCCCTGATTTCTTGGTGCTGTAAGAAATACGATCGTGTCTCCAAATCATCTACTGAGGCTGAGTACTGTGCTATGTCATCAGCCTGTTCTGAAATCCAGTGGTTACGTGGTCTGAAACTTGGTTTTACACCCATCGCACCTACTGTATTGTATGCAGACAACACCAGTGCCATCCAAATCGCCACTAACCCAATTTTTAATGAACCTACAAAGCATATCGAGGTTGCTTGTCATGCAATTCGGGATGAGATTCAATGTGGCACTATTTCTCTATCGCATATTTCAACTTCATTACAATTGGCGGACATTTTTACCAAAGCTCTCTCTCACGCTCGTCATGAATTCCTTGTAGGCAAATTGTTGCTGTATGATCCCCCCAGCACCAATTTGAGGGGGGTGATAAGGATTCCACATTGGAGCATGGATAAGACCAAATCCTAATTTGGTATTTGTGTATATGTGATTGGTTGTATATATGGGTTGATTGGGATGTATTTTGGGCAAGGCATTTTTATGGGGATTTCTTTCCTATTATCTAGTGGTAGATGGCGTTTCTTGGGGGCTGTCAAGATTACAACTTGTATTATTTAATGGTGGTTTTCTCTTAATGAAAGGCAGACAAGTGTGAGTGTTTCTTCTGTGGATGTAGGTCATCTCTATGACTGAACCACATTAAAATCCTGTGTTCATTCTCTGTTCTCTTGGTTATGAATCTTCAATTTATTAGTCCGGGCTAATTTCTTTGGTTTTAGTCCATATGGGAAGTGTCTAAAACAACCTCCTAGGGTCACACTACATGTATGCATGCGTGAGTGTGTGCATTACATATGGACTTTAACATTAAATACATCTTGATACAAAATTAATTAAACAAGTGTTCTAAGGTCTTGTATCTTGAATAGAAGTTTTGAAAATTGTTCTTCACTTCACAAGAGTCTTTGAATTCTTTGTCTTGGTGCATCAAGTCTTTACATGCTCCCCCTCACTTGATGTTCATCTCTTATGAAGTCTTTCTAAACAATGTAACACAAGCTAGTACAACTAACTTATTTGTTATCATCAAAACCATGATGGGTGATGTGTAGAATTTACCCCAACAAAGGCTGGAGGAGGTAAACTAAAAATCGAAACAGCGGGAAATAAAATAGAAAATGGGGACTTGTCACCAAGAACAAAGGATGGCATTCGGTTAATCAAAAACCATGCAGTAAGAACTGCATCACACCAAAAATGTTTGGCCACCTGTATATGCAACATGAGAGCCTTGGCAACTTCAAGTAAGTGCCTATTCTTTTGTTCCACTACCGCATTCTGTTGAGGGGTATAGGAACAACTAGTTTGATGAATCATTCTGTTAGTAACACAAAAAGATGAGATCTCAGTTTGAACAAACTCTAAAGCGTTATCAGACCAAAAAAATTTAACAGAAGCATTAAACTGAGTCTTTATTTCATTGTAAAAATTTTGAAACACAGATAAAAATTCTGATCTATCCTTTAAGAGGTACAATCAAGTAGTTCGGGAATAATCATTAATAAAAGTGATAAAATACCGAAAATCATGTCTATTGCTTGCACGACAAGGACCCCACACATCTGAATGCACTAAGGAAAATAAATAATCACTATAGGGCATAGGACGAGAAGAAAAAGTAGCACGATGATGCTTTCCTAACTCGCAGCCCTCACACTCTAATTTATTTAACGACTTAAACAGAGGAAAAATAACTTTTAACCTAGACAAAGATAAATGGCCTAGCCTACAATGCCATTGAAATGGAGATTCTCCACCAACAGAAGTAGCTGCAACTGAAGTAGACGGGGCAGCACCATTTAGATAATATAGTCCATCTTTCTCACACCCTCCACCAATTATCTTCCTCATGTGAAGATCCTAAAAAACATAGTAAGAAGGAAAAAAGGTTACTGAACAATTCAGACTTTTAGTAAGTTGACTAACTAAAAGAAGACTTAAAGGAAATTGGGGAACATGTAAGACAGAAGAAAGGGAAAGGTTAGAAGTAAGAGAAATAGTACCATGTCCTGTAACAGGAGTAGGGGAACCATTGGCCACAACAACAGGAGGGGTGTGAGAACTATGAGTAATAGTACTAAAAACAGATGACTTACCAGTCATGTGAACGGAAGCCCCCGAATCAATAATCCAGGGTGTGGAAGTAGTGGAAAAGAGAGCAGCAGGTGTACCTGCATGAGTGAGAGTGGCAACAGTGGTGGATGCCCCATAAGTGGAAGTGGATGATTCCAGACTCTTAATGTGACGCATGAGTTATTGCATCTCATCACGGATGTTGGTAGATGAATCGCCCAAAGTAGAATCAGCCTTAGTATCACTAAGTGTAACAAAATCAGTACCATCTTCAGAAGCTGCATGATTGGCCAAGTTTTGAGCCCATTCGGGTTTCCCATGATTGGACCAGCATGTGTCAACAGTGTGATTAGTCTTCCCACAATAAGAGCATAATCGGGCTGCTTTATCAATATGCTGCCCACCAGAATTGCGCCATCAAAGCCATGTCCTCCCCCTGAACCACGGGCTCTACCACGACCTCTAGTAGTAGTGAAAGTAGAATTTTCCTTGGGGTTTGTTTCAGGCTTGGAGCTAAGAGAGACAATATGCTACAGCCTAGAAAAGGTGTCATTCAAAATAGGGACGAATTCACCAGCCAACAGATGTCCTTTAACAGCCTTGAAACTAGGAGTTAAGCCAGCCAAAAACTTAGAGACAAAAAACTCATTCCTTTGGGCCTTCAATTTGTCAATGTCAGTAGTAAGAGGCTGGAAGACATTTAACACTTCAACCATGCCCTTGAAAGTACTATAATAGTCTTGGAGAGACTTCTCCCTACTGAAATTGAAACAATTTCTCATAAAGGTCGAAGATACGTGTCATACTCTTCTCTTGAGAGTATGTCCCCTTGAGGTCGTCCCAAACTCCCTTTCCCGTGGTATGAAACATAACATTCGTAGCGATATCTGACTCCATGCTGTTCCATAACCAAATTAAAATAATAGCATTCTCCTTATTCCATGTGTTGTACTCCTTAGAGTTAGGTTTTGTAGGAGGAGAGGTAATGTAGCTAAGCTTGTCCTTAGCTATTTTGTAAACCCGGACAGCTTGAGCCACAGTAGGTAGTTGGAATTTCCCTTCAATTTAATGGAGGTAATCTGAACATTAACATTGTCATGGGGTGTCTTCGAATCAGCCATGATATGTACTCTTTAGGAACCAATAAGGATAAGAAACAGTAATAGTTGATTCAGCAGTAAGAGAAGATGGCAGCAACAACCAATAAGAAGATAACTAATCGGCAGCAATAAGGGAAGCAAAGAACAGCAGCAATACCACACTCAATGAAGATAGCCAAGAGAAAAAAAAACAGAGTCGATCTCAGGGTTTCTGGGAAGGAGTAGACCTTCAAATAAGCAGCACCATCAATCAAACCAGGTTGCAACAACTTCCAGAAGCAATAAATAACATGTAGAAGCAGCCTTGAACCGCAAAACTTCAACAACAGCCTTCCCAGAGACAAATCGATAATTGTCAGAGTTTTGTCCTGACATCGAATGGAGCAGCCTTCAAGAGTAGATAAAGGAGAAATCTAATCAATCATCAAATTGGGTAGATACTAGTAGAAATCACTCCATTAATTCTTCTATAGGAGCGGATTTACACCATAGTAAAGGCAGTTGTAGGTGGTTGCACACCACAGTTTAAAAACAATAGAGAGAAATCAGAAGAAGATCGTGGGGGGCTCTAATTTGATTAAAAAAGCTCTAATACCATGTTAGTAAAATAGAACTTAGTGAACCAGATCAGAGAATGAAGGAAAAGAAGAAGAAAAAGGGAGAAACACAAGCCCCAAAAGAGAGGAGAGGAACTGCAGACAGAATAGAATAACTGCCGCAGGTCTGCTCCAATATATTTATCATAAGGTTAAAGAGGAAAAGGATAAGTATGCCCATATTACAAAAATGACATAGTAAAAGGCAAACAACTAAACATAACATAAAGACCGTTCTGCCCCTACAACTACTTATTCCAACAGTGTTCTTACATAGTACAGTGATATATGCTTAATAAATTGCTCCCAGTGCTCCATGAATAGTGAGGAGGCTTCATGTTCTTATTAGATTATTTTCTCAAGTATGTGCCCATGTACCTCCCCCCCCCCCAATGCCCTTATTACTTATATATAAATAAAAATATCTTCTTATATCATTAATCTTATTTATAGCTTGAATAACTTATCTTGGTTTTGTTGTATCTTAATTGTACATGTCTCACCCTAAAGTTGGATTTTAGGTTAAGGATGTAGGTAAGAGAAGAGGAAGAAGATGGAGGAGAAGGGATGTCACCTGGATGAGAGTGATGAATCTCAAGATGTGGATCTGGATCCAAAGAGAACTCTTGGTAGCTCTGCTTTCCTTGGTTATGTATGCCTTCACCCTTTTTATATGTAATGTGGTAATCCTTCTCCTTACTAGGACCACTTTCAACCACCAATTATCTATTCAAACCTAATTGATCACCAATATTAACCACATCCACAGTCTTGTGTGTACCAATGTTAAACATAAAAGGAGAGATAGGGAGAGGAGAATGAAGGAAATCAGCAGCCTGTTCACTTCCACACTTCTCCCCCTGAAGAGGATGTTGAGAAGGGCCAAAGAAAGGAACAGATTCAAGGAAGGTGACAACCTTGGAGATAAGACACCGACAAGAAGAAGGGTGGTAGCACTTGTAACCCTTGGTAGTAGAAGAGTACCCAAGGAAGAGACACTTGAGGGCTTTGGGATCAAGTTTAGTGCATGCAGATTTATTTACATGCACATAACAAACGCAACCAAAGACTTTAGGAGGAAGAGAGAAAGCAGAAACCTTGGGTGATAAGATGTCCAAGGGAGATTTGAAATCAAGAAGTTTGGTCGGCATGCGATTGATGAGAAAAGAGGCAGTGAGCAGCAGACCAAAAGGTCTTGAGGACATGTATACCAAACAAGAGACTATGGGTGACCACACGCTAGCTGATAGAGAATGCCATTATCAGTAAAGAATGTTTGGAGGCCACCAAACATGTATTCCCCCCCCCCCCCCTTTATCAGATCAAACAACTTTGATCCGAGTGTCAAACTGAGTAAGAATCATCTGATAAAAAGTTTTAAATGCATCACAAACATCACTTTTATGTTTCATAAGAATAGTCCAAGTAGCACGAGAAAAATCGTCAATAAAGGACATAAAGTAACGATAACCAAATAAAGAGGTAGTAGGGGAAGGTCCCCAAACATCAGTATGCACAATATGAAAAGGAGCGGCAGTTCTATTACCATGATATGGATAAGAAGAATGACAATGTTTGGCAAACATACATGGTTTACAGTGAAAAACATGAGAAGAAGCAACAGAAGAAAATAAGAGAGGCAACTGTTTCCTTATTACAACAAAAGATGGATGGCCTAGACGACAATGCCATAACATAACAGACTCCGCAGAAATACTATCAGTATGGCTACACACATAAGACTGAGTTGTGGGCAAAAAAGGGTAAAAAAGATAAAGGTCTTGCTCTTCACGTTCACTACCAATAATCCTCTTCGTCACCAAATCCTAAAAAAGAAAGTGAGAAGGGAAAAATGTGACGCAACAATTCAAAGATTTCGTCAAGTGACTCACAGATAAAAGATTAGCTGTAAGGTTAGGAATATGAAGAACTGAAGTAAGAGAAATAGATGAGGTGATAGGAATACTACCCTTACCAGATATGGAGGATAGGGAGCCATCAGCTATCCTAACCTTATCCTTACTTGAGCAAATGGTATAGGAATAATAATTATGGGACGTACCAGTCATATGGTCAGTGGCACCAGAGTTAATGACCCAAGACTGGGCTGCAGTAGAGGCTAAAGTAGAGACCTGTAAAGCTGAGGATGATGAGGAGCTGGCTATAGAAGGTGTAGAAGATGTGCTAAGCTATGAGATAACCCAGTGAACCACTGTATCCATAAAGGTGGATTCAGCCTATGTAGCATCTGCCTCAGTCATCACAGAGTGAGCTCAAGCTCCCCCTCTACGGCCACCACGACCACGTGTGCCAGGAGGACGACCATGAAGAGACCAACACCTATCCTTGGTGTGTCCACTTCTCCCACAATGTTCACATTTAAATCGGTCCCGACCAACTCCACTGGCACCTACTGTCTCCACTGTATTGGCTACCTCTCGGTTAGGCCCTGGGCCTCTACCACCTCCACGGGTGTCTCTGGAAGAACTGGAGTTGAGGGCTGGCCTCTCAAGAGAGGATACTGAAGCTGGCTCTATAGCAACACGCAGAGTCTCCTCACTCTATAAGTAACTACAGACCTTAGTAATAGATGGAAAGGGAGACCAGCCTAAGATCTAAAGCCCGATGGGCTCATAGTTAGGGTTCAGGCCACCAAGTAAAGTGAAGATATGCTCTTTTTTAAGAGTCTGATATACCTTAGCCTCATCCTCTGGGTCCTTCAAGTGGAGATCCTTGTAGTGGTTATATTCTTACAAAAGGCCAAGAAAGGCATTGTAGTACTCAAAAATGGTCCTATCACCCTGCCTCATGGAGTTAATCTTTTGGTGAAGCTGATAGACCTTGACAGAGTCACCCACTCTATCAAAAGTCTGTGAAACACTGTCCCAGATGGCCTTGGCAGTCTCCTTTCTTATAAACCTTCGTCCAATCTCAGGAGTCATAGGGAAGATTAGCCATGTCATGACTGTAGAATTGTTGGCCTCCCATTGGTCATAGGTAGGTGAACCAGGCTCCGGAGCCGTAATAGTACCTGTAATGTCACACCCCAAACCACCCCTGGGAGGATTAGGTAGGTGACCCGAATTGCATAACGACAATCCGCCAAACCCCACGGATCTAGAAGCAGTTAATACATTCATGGTACCACATTCATAACATTACCGTAGGTAAAATCAGAGTGCTGCAGATAATCTACAATTATAATAACAAAAGAGAAAGCATTGCGATACAGGAATGATATATATATATATATATATATATATATATATATATATATATATATATATACATATGTTCTGAAACATTCCCCAGTACAACCCACAACTGAAAGTAAGACTGGCATATACATAAACAAAAGAAAAATACATATATATATATATATACAAAGCGAAATAACTCAACCCCAAAAAGGAAAGTAAAGACTAAAAACTAAACCAGAAGCAGAAACGGGGATAAACTCCTGTCAAAAGCAAAAAGGAGTCCCCAAGTCAAAAAGCATCAAGTGTGCCCCTCACTGGTCTTCATCAATGACCACCGAGAATGCACGCATCATCGGCATGACCTCCGTCGGAGTCCATACCAATAGCATCATAATCACGAGGGCTCTCCTCCTCGTAACGAGCCTCCATGCCACTATGGCATCGATCTGCACAATTATCTAAAAGAAAAATATATATAACAGAGTGTGAGCCCCACTGAGCTCGTGAGCAAAACATATTATCATGCATGCATATGCAACCACAATCCACATGTTCCTACATGATATGCAAGTCCAGATTATTTAATTAGCCACCTAACAATACAACTAAGTCAGGTCAATGCTACTACAATCCCCAATACATGTATCCCTAGTGTGGGCTTGGTTACCCTTTCCCGCGATACACCCATTGAGTTGTCGGAGAGAACCAACCGGCTCCAGCATCTCCCTACCCAGGTCAGCCCAACCGGCCCTCTAGATTGAACTTGTGAGGTAACCGACTCAATAATATTTCACCTTTCGGTGCTTCCCGACATGTAATTCGAGGATAAACTTTATATGTGGCATATAGCCATGATTCACCTATTGGTGCTTCCCAAGCTTGTAGCCCGAGGCTTCCCGGCATATTTTCCCTGGGGCATCCCAGCTATGCCGAGGCTTCCCGGCTTAAACGCCTGAGGTTTTACGGTAGTCCTCACAGTCATCCAACACTTTAACCCCTATTGGCAAGGGTTCATAGCACGGGTGGTGAAACTCTAACCCCATGTCTATATGGCATCGTATGAGTCGGGCGGTGTCAACCGTATCCCATACTACTGGCTACCACCGGCCTCATTTCCAAGCCGACTGCGGCATCTAGTCTAGTATTCACAATCATCAAGATATAATCACAGAGTTGATCAACAGACATAAGATGTGTAATAGTTTTGAGTAATTGAACTGAATTAAATAACATAACATTTTTAATTAAAGAATTTAATTGCCGGCATCATAATACTGTTACACGTACATACACGATAATATTTCACTCACCTAGGTCTGGTTCTAAGAATTCAGTTGCAGTTTCAGTTCTGGCTGCAGTCTGGCTGTAGGCCTCAAGCGCGGGATCAAATCGTAGATATAAATCAGAAATTTGTCATTTAATTTTCCAAACTATTTTTGGATGTCCTAAGGTTTGATCTAAGCTCACTGGGTTGACTCGGTGTACAATTGATCATCACTTGGAATTCTCTGGGCCTTGCACTGGGCCTTAGGCCTATGTCCTGGTGCATCAGCCAGAGATGGTGGGCTAGGGGTAAATTGGTCATTTTCTATAGTGGTAGATGCTTCTAGGTCATTTTAGTCTCACAGTACAGTCCCCAACTTGACAATGCTGCAGGACCATCATAGGCAGGGTTTCCAAGTCCTGCAGGGCCCACTTGGGTTCCCAAGGTGCTCATTTATGTGGACAGATGTGGGGAGGGTGTTTTGGTAATTTACCACCTCCCAACACTGATTTATGGCTCATGGGTGAAGATCCCCAGGTCAGTTCATCAATCCAGCAAAGTTTCATTCACTGGGCGATGTCTCTGGGTGATGTCTGCATCGTCCAGAGATTGCAAAACCGGAATCAGGTTGAGATTCCAAGGTTTTGAACCATGGGCAGTACATGGATCCTCTCCCTATGCATGTTAGGTCATTTTGGACCTCAGGTTGAGATTCCAAGGTTTTGAACCATGGGCAGTGCATGGATCCTCTCCCTATGCATGTTAGGTCATTTTGGACCCCCAGGGGTATACTTTGCACTGGTCCTTGTGGATTTTACTTGGGCCCACCACTTGGCTACCAGGAGCTGCCCAGACAGCCCAGTGAATAGTAACCCAGGGTATCTTCATTTGCAAATCAGGATTTTGACTGCATGCAAAGCTGGATTGGTATGTAAAACAGCAATCCAAGGCTGCTATTACCTAGGGTTAGGTTCCATGCAACCAGGGCATGCAATCAGGACCTCAAACAGCCTGTTCTTAGTGTAATAGGATAGTGCAGCTAGGCACAACCCAAGTTTCAGTTCCAGACTAGTAAAATAGCAACAAAATCATCATAAAAACCTCAGATCTTCCATGCATTAGGTTTGCATGGTGGATCTGAGATGGTCCATGGCAGCCCCTAGCTGTCCTAGGCTGCCAGTGGCCAGAAATCCATCAAAACTCAAACAAATACATGGATGAATAGTAGCAGCAAGGGAGCAGGGGTATGAGTTCAGATTCTATACCTGAACAGGTCTAGGGTTGCTCGAATCTAGGCCTTGGAGGTAGGGCTTCTCTCTTCCTCCTCCTTCTCTTTTCTTCTTCTTCTCTTTCTCTTTTCTTTCTTCTCCTTTCTTCTCCTTCCCTCCTCGGTTTCAACAGTGCTAAGGGCTCTAAATGAACCCAAGGCACCCCTATTTATAGCCCAGCCATTGACTAGGGCCTGTTTGGCTGCTAAGGCCTGTTTTGAGAATGCATTTTTTACTGCATTCACAGCCATTCTGGGCACTTAGGTGGGGTCCACAGTGATCCAAGGGTATGAGGTGGTCCCTCAGACTCCCCTCAACCTATGGAGGGTACCCATGTCCAATATGGGTGGTCCCCCCAAATCAAAACCTTAAAATAATCAATTTTTCCACTCTGGGCGATGCGTTTGGGTGATGTCTGCATCGCCCAGTGCATCGCCCAGAGATTTCAGCAAGGCTGATTCTCCGAGGGCTTGCACAGGGGTTTGACCCTGGGTCAAGGCCTTGTACCCACATGTCACTCAGGGTCTTTTGCACTCATTTCCAGGGGTGGGACCCACATTTATGGAGAGGAGAGAGAATACCTGGAGTCCAAGCAGTACATTATGCTGTGGGCCATGCAACTGCAAGGATCTGCAATCCATCTTCTAACAGGTATGTAGGAAGACATCCTCAGGGTTTCTTCATCAAATTCAATCACTGGAGTGATACTCCACAGTGGGCTTAGATGCCATGTCAGGGGTTCCTGTCTTTCAGTCAAGATTCCAGTCAGTCAGGAGCAGGGTTTGACATGTAATGTACCCAATTTTCCGTTTGCTCCTTTGTGAAAGCCTCACAAAGTGTGACCAGTCCAAATAATTAGTGCCATCAAGTTTCACAAAGGAGATCTATGTAGGTACACTGTCATAAACAACTAGAGGAGCTGTGGGGAGAGGCTGTGAGGTAGCTGAACCAAGCTCAGATGCAGCTGTATCAACCATAGTGTATGGGAGAACACTTGACCATAAACAGATAACAAACAGCAAGGAGAAGTGCACACTCAACCCAAATAAAGGATCCTAACAAAACAGAGATTCCAGCAAGACAAAGCTTCACTCTCACACTCTTCAAGGAGTAAAAACAGCTTACACAAGCTCCAAGATTTCTAATACAAGTATTCATAATCACCTCTCTACCAAACAAGAAGCCCAATGTACCCTAAATGCAAGAACAAGGGAAAGACAGCATTATCGGGTTTACCTAGGCAGAAAAAAAAGTCACCACGAAACTGAGTAATGCTCAAAGAAGGGTCTCATCCATCAATGGAGAACACAAAAGGCAGAAGTAGGACCCTTGTACGATCCTAGTTGGCTGCTCCAACAACCAAACCCATGCTGAAATGGAACTAAGCCATGGACTCAACCTGCAACTGGCGAAAATCTAGGTAGAAGAACAGACCCAACGAAAATGAGCTATGCTCAAACAGTACCTTCATTCATCAAGGAGGTACATTTGGAGCATAAATAGAACCCTTGTATGATTCTATTGAGCTATTCCAAGCTCTAAAAACATGCCGAGAAATAGAGAGACATGGCCTGCAATCTTGAGCTGGTGAAAACCTTAGCTGCAGCTTGGTTTGCTTCAAAACAAGTTCAATGGAGCTTCAAAGTGGCTCAAAGACCATCTTCAAACACCTAAATAGGTTGTAGAGAACCTATTTCATGTCTCTTCAGCAAAAGGTTTACATAGGAACCTCTTCCTTGAAATCCTTTGAGTTCTAGGATTTCAAAGAGAGGGAAAGAATGGGGAAAGGAGTGATGATACCACTCTCAAATCTAAAGCTCTGATACCAAGTTGGATTTTAGGTTAAGGATGTAGGTAAGAAAAGAGGAAGAAGATGGAGGAGAGGAAGAGAGGAAGAGAGGAAGGAGAGAACAAGAGAATGGAAGAGTGATATTTCGGTCGTAATGCTTGTGTGTTGGAGAGACTTCTCCACACTCTATATTACTTGAATAGAAGTAATAGACGTATTATATCCATCTCCCTAGGGAGATAAAAGGTTAAAAGAGACAAACAAGATAAAATACATGCAACTAGTCCACAGTCTAGTTCCCAAACTACCTTTGTTACATATTTACTAACAACTCTAACACCTAATCCAAAAAAAATGGTTGCACATGCATCACTTCAATGCATGGCTTTCATATGTTCCATTGTACTTCCGCCTACCATTGACTCTTCCTATTATTCAGGTCACACGGTAGCGGAAAGACTATCCCTTCATTGAAATATTCCACAGCCCAGAACAAGTAGGTTTTGCATTTCTTCAACTAAATTTTCATTTTTTGGTACTCTGAGGGTTATTGCTTTAGTTATTTCTCTTTCCATTATTTAATCCTTCAGTTTATTAACAATAAATTTAGGGTGGCGGTGGTGTTGCTGCTAATGCAGTGCTCCAGTCTCACAGTTACAAAAGAAGGCATACTTTCACTATAAATGGCCCTCCCTTTTTGTATAAACTTGTATTGTGAACCCCAAGGGGTTAGCTCAGTTGGCAAGAACCACGTCTCACAACTACAGAGCCTACCTATCAAAAAACAACAACAAAAAGGAACACGTGAAAATTAATTTGGTGCTGCAGAATGACACAAGTTGGTTTCCTTATCCAGAAATCCAGTACTTATCATTGTAGGTTGGGAAGGGGGGGGGATAGCCAGGAGTTGTATTCACCGGCTGCTGGCTCCCTGGCTAGTGGTCCCTGTGGTGTCAAGACACGGCAGATGGCAGTTTACTCCCTGACGAATATGAATAGTTGAAGGGTAGTGCTGATTGCTTGAAACTGGCCTTAGGCCTCAGGCCTCTACTTTCAAATGTTGATCACTTCCCCAAGAATTTTTCTCAGAATCATTTTGAACTTTCTTATGGAAAATGGATGCAGAGTTCAAGGTCTTTAGCTTTGTTCTAGCTGTAGATTCCTTAGTTATTAAAAGACCTTTGTTCTAGCTGTAGATTCCTTAGTTATAGCAGCAACATTCTGGTTGCCAAGATTTTGTCTTATTGACATTTAGTCTTATAAATCATTGCTTCTGATTCTTTATCAAAACTAACCTCTTTCATAACAAATATCTTTGTTATAGGCTGTGAACCAAGGAAGGGTTGTGGATCCTAATATAACAAGGTACTCGGTCAAGGTCTTGCCTGTAAGTTCTAAAATTCATTTGCAATTCTATCTATTAAATCTCATCAGGTGCCTTGGTTTGGCGATGGACCAAATTTTTAGATAGCCCTTTTGTATATTTCTAATATAATGAGCTCTGCAACCCCAACCCACCCCCCTCCCCCCCCCCCCCCCCACAAAAAAAATCTTCAGAGCAATTTAAATTTGTTGATTGTTCTGAATCTAATTATGTACATATTTTTGGGCTTATGTCATATATAACTTTATAGTGATTATGTAACACGTCGAATGCAGGTCATGAATATTTTATTATTATATTAGGTATCCTAGAATATTCTAATGATTTTATGAATATTTTAATAGTATTTGAATAATTGAGAGTATTTTATTGCTTGATATTCTGTTTTAGTATTATATTAGTAGATTGTATAATGTTTTATATTATTATAATGTGAAGAGAATTATTTCATTAATTTTAGTATAAGTTATAAAAATTATGTGAGTTTTATATTATGTAATACACTAGGGGTGTCAATACCCAACCCGAAACGGTGAAACCAGCCCGAACCAGCCCGAACCAGCCCGGACCACACCGGACCGAACTCTTAATGGTTTGGTTCGGTTTGTGGATCCATAAAGGCAAACAGTTTGGTTTGGTTTGGGCTAGCCCGACGGTGCACCGGTAGCCCGAACCGTTAGGCCCGAACCGACCTAACCCGATAAATGAGTAAATCACTAAATGCCTAATGCCCCATTGCCCCCTAAATGTGTTGTGATAGTTTCTCACTTTATCTCATAGCCTTTGTTAGTGATTACCCAACCAATTATATCCATAGGCCATAGGACATAGGATACAAAGATGCATTGTATTTGAAATATTTTACGTATTTAAAAGAGAAATAGAAGAAAAATTAGCACTAACCGGACCATACTAGTTATATAAAACCGGTACCAAACTGAATCCAAACCGATATCAACCCGTTATCATAAATCGAAACCGACACGAAACCAAACCGCACCGAAACCGAATATTTCTTAATGGTTTGGTTTCGGTTTCTATAAAAGTCACATCGAAACCGAAAAGCCCGAACCGAAACCGGCCCGAACCGGCCCGTTGACACCCCTATAATACACTATGGTGTATGTATGGTTCATATAACATATAATTTGTAATTGTATAATACACTAAGTGAATAGTGAAGTAGATGTGAATAGTCAAGTAGGAGGTGGTCTGGTCTGGTCTGGTTTGGTTTGGTTTGGCTTGGCTTGGCTTGGCTTGGCTCAGATGAACCATTGGTCCAACCATGGGTTCGAATGAACCCAAGGGATGAGGATGGATTGAGTTGGGCTTGGATTGCTGCCAAGTAACAAGGAGGAGGTGTATTAGACTATTAGTAGAAGTAGGAGGTGGCTGTCTGGCTGATAAAGTTGCCTAAGTTAAGCTGCTGGTGGCTAGGAACTTTGACTATGAGGATGTCTAAGTGAAGTTGGTGGTGAAAAAGTTACAAGCTGGAGGTGGTTGATTGATTGACTAAGGAAAGAATAGGGAATAGGGAATAGGGAGTTCTACGTTAGAGCTGGGAGAGTTATTTTGGTTGCCTATGTTGTTGTGGAGCTAAGGAAAAGAAGAAAAAGGAATCGGTTAGCACACTGCAAAGTTTCAGACTTGGAAGAAAAAGAAGAGGAAAAATAAGAAGAAAGGAAGATGATGAGAAGCTGAAGTTCAGAGGTGTTGCTAGAGTTGTTGGAACTAAGAAAGAAGAAAAGGAAGAAGAAGGAAGTAGAGGAAGCTCGAGTTCAGATTTTAAAGGGGTTTGTTGTTGGAACCTAAATTGAAAGGAGGACTGGGCTTTATGTTGCTAGAGTTTTGATTTGAAAGAAGGGATTGAAAGAAAAGAAGAAGGGAAGCTGGGTTATTATTTATTACTATGGTTTTGGTTAAATTGATGTTAATATATAAATAGATGAGTAAGGATTAAGGCTTAAGAAGGTCTTGGCATACACAATCGAAACTGAGAAGACAAAGAAGAAGAAAAGAAAAGGATGAGAAGTTGACGTACAGAGGTTTTGCCGGAGGTTCTAAGAATTCTGGACTTAAAAAGAAGAAGAAGGTGGAAGAAGAGAATCAAATGGGAAATGTAAATTGAAAGAGGAATGGAGTGGTTGTGTGCAATTGGTGCTGGAATTGTTAATCTTAAAGTAAAACCAAGTACAAAAATGATAGGAATTGAAAAAGAAATTGCAAAAGAAGGAAGAATAGAAGAAGTATAGCTGGTTCATCAAGAATTGAAAAAGGAAATCAGATTGGGTTTGAAGCTAATCTACAAAGGATATTAAAATTAAAGGTGAGTTAGAGCGTTAAAGATGCTGGAGATAAAAGATGTTGGAGATACTTTAGTGAAGTTGGATTCATAAAGAGAATAAAAGAAGAAGCAGCAACAAGGTCTAGGTTCTTCAATAATATATGAAATGTTTAACATGACTGTTGCGTGTGGAAACCTCCGATGCCCGGTTCGCCCACGGATGAGCCTGCAAAAAACCGAGTGAGCGCAAGAGAGCCGGTGATGCTCCGGCCTAGGAATCTCCAACGCTCAAGTCAGGTCTCCAATGTGACAGCGTAACAGCTAGTAAAAGTGAGATGAGCAATAGAGCTTCATACCTGAGTATTTATAGAGCGAGGATGAGGTGAGGCGGTTGGGAGAGTCCTAGTATGGTAGGAGTCCTTTTGGAAGGTTCTATTGCGCAGAGCGGTGTGGAGAGTCATTTTTGGGGTCGGACTATTGTTAAGGTAAGAGTCCATACTTGGCGTGATTCGGTATCTCGTTGGGATTGTGGCTCGATGCTTATCCCGTGATTCTCGGGACGTGCTGACATGGCTCCGCGATTCTCGGCTGACCGTTATGAGGACTTTGGTGGAGGGTTCGGCCTAGGAGGTCGGCCAGTGAGGTCGGCATGGGAGGTCGACCTTGGCAGTCACCTCGGCTTAGGCCGCCCTGTGTATGCTCGGCCAGAGTTTTAAGGTTGACTTGGGTAATGTGTCGCGGGCTCGGCCCAGCCATGCGACCTGACGGAGATTGGGTCGGCCCAATTTCTGATTTAGCTCGATTCGGTTCTTGGGGTGACCTCGGCTCAGCCACGTGGCAGCTTCTGATTGGTGAGGTGATTTTATGCTTTATCGCCCTCCCACTCATCAGGGGTCGGCTCGGCACTGATGAGTGCAGTTTCTTGGTCTGTTTGCGGCCGAACCGAGCTCCCTTTGTCAGTGATTTGATATTGTACGGTCTGACAGTTGGGGCGTCAGTGCCTTGTCAGCTGGAGTCATTATGGCAGGCTCGGGAATTTGAATCGTCCTTTGATCTGGACCATTGATTCTCGCTGGACTCTCCTCGGCCGTTGGATCAGTTCAGCCCAAGAGTTATAAATAGGCGACTCCTCCCTGTTCATTCTTCACTGCTTCAAGTTATTGACCGCTCAGCTAGCTTGGATTTCTCAGCTCTCCAGTGCTCGACGCTTTCTAGTTCGTGCTCAGCTCGTCTTCAGCTCTTCTTCAACCAGTAAGTCTTTTCCGACCAGTATGTCAATTGGTAGTAGTCATGTGGGCGAGGTGTTCACCTGGGCGGCAGAGGGCGCGAGTCCGAGCCGAGAGCTCCCAGTTTGTTCTCCCACGATAGACCTGTTGGGCTCGACCTCAGACGAGCCCTCTGTAGCGGAGCCACGTCAAGCCGACGTCGCCGAGCTTCCCCTACCCATGGAGTCCAGCCTTGAGGCCCAGCCGATTCCTGAAGACTGAGCTGAGGGCTCGGGATCGTCTTCTACAGATGAGGAGGAGTCAGACGAGGGAGGTTCTTCCTGAGGTGGGGTCGGTTCAGTCAGCTCATCTGCTGGCGCTCCTGAGCCTGAAGAGGGAAGTGTTGGAACCATCCCGAGTACAATTACTGACGCCGACCTCCACCGCCTCAGGGCAACCTATGCCATCTCCGAGGACATCAAACTCTGAGCTCCTTGTCTTGGGGAGATGGCCTGCTTCATCCGGCTCGACGAGTTGGTTTTGTACGAGATCCCATTCAAATACGCCTTCAGGCTTCCCGTGCTCTGCCTGGTGGATCAAATCTTGGACCACTTCCACCTCTCCCCAGGTCAGCTGGTGCCGAACTCATGGCTAGTCTTATACGGCTTCCACGTCCTCTTCTGCGAGATGGGCCGAGCTGTGAGCGTGGCCCTCTTCTCTCGGCTCTACTTTCTGCAGAGGTCGTCGGAGAAGGGGTGGTACTATTTCACCCGCCGAACTGGGAAGAGTGCAGCCCTGAGCGGCCATAAGTTTCTGGTCGGGACATCAAGCTATAACAAACACTGGAAGCCTCAGTTTTTCTTCGCTTCCATCCCAAACTGCCCTTTCCAAACCGAGTGGAAGGACATCCACCTGAACTACGTCAATAGGACTCTGCCTCTGAATAAGAACGAGCTGACATCGCTCGATCTGGTTCGTCAGCACCCGCCTTTCAATGTCCTCCAGCTTCAAGAAGAAGGGTTTCTCCAAAGGTGGAACCTGACTCTGGGTAGGGTATCCGAGCTGAGCCGGTTTCTGTCCCCTGAGCTAACCCATTTACTTGGTCTTTTTTCTTTTTGGTATGCTTCTAACGTTCTGTCTTTCTTGCAGTGGTCGGCCACATTCCCCCAATGGATTCAGCTCGGCTTAGGGCTGAGACCATTATGGACAGAAGGAGGAAGAACGCCGAGAAAAAATCTTGGGGCGAGTCTTCCAAGGCGAAGGGCAAGGGGACGCTGTCGAGCCCAGCTGACATGGTGGTCGGCCTCGAGGCCAAGAAGGATAGAGCCCCGCTGAGCCCCTCCCAAAGAGGGAAGGGTTGAAAGGGCAAGCTGAGCCCGCCGAGGGACATCAAACGCCAGAAGCTCTCAGCTCGGCACTGTCGTCGGCCGCTCATGCCAAGGAGTGGCTTGATACAAGTCGGCTCCCCAAGGACAAGGAAATGCTAGAGAAGTTGTCCGATCCCGAGCTCCTCTCCTCCCTGTTCCAGGACTTCAACATGGTAAGCTTTCTGCTCGGTTCTTATGAATGGATCCGACCTATGGAGTCTGATCTGACATTTGGTCGGATCTTTTCTGGTAGGGCTTCGCCAAGGCGGTGGAGACCATGCTTCATTTTGAGCAGCTTCTAACCGCGAATGATTCTCTCGAGGTCCAGGTCGAGCAAGCCAATAATGTGGCTCGCGAGGCTGTCGTGGCACGCCGCGAGACTGTCTTGAAGCTTGCCGAGGCAGTGGAGAATGTCGAGGGTCTAAAGGAGAAGGCGGCGGAGCAGAAGGAGGAGGTCCAGACCTTGAGGGCTCAGCTCGGCCAAGCCAAGAAGAAGGCCAAGGACGACCTGGCCCGGGCTGGAGCAAAAGCCGTTAGCGACTACCTCATGTCAGCGGAATACACCAAGGTGTGTCATGAGATAAGGAAGCCACCGTACGGAGAGGGCTATGACGCGGGCCGAGCCGACCTCCTGAAGGAGATAAAGGCTTCTTACCCCACCCTCAACCTTTCTCGATTTGATGACGACGGGACCACTGTGGTCGAGGAGTTGGGAGATGAGGTTGGGGTGGAGGTTGACCAGGCCGGCCTGGCCGAGACCGCTCCCAGAGACGAGGTCGCCCCTTTCGCCGAGGATGTCGCTAACAAGGAGGTTGCCGCCGAGGACCCTGCCGCCAAGGACCCCCTCCATATCGCCGAGCTCTAGGCCCCCTTTTTTCTCTTTGATGTATATGTCCCCCTGCGGGGGGTTTTGAACAAATTTTTCTCTTTTTCTCTCTTTTTTTTTTTTTTTTAATGTACAGGGCCGAGCTGCCCACTTTTTGTAACCTTGCTGAGGTGTCGGCCTTCAATGAATAGAACGTTCTTTTCCAAATTTGCCTAAGTGTTTGAGCTCGGCAGTTGTTTGCTTTCCTTTCTTTGTGAATTTGTTTTGAATGTTGAGGTTGAACTGCCGACCCGGCCTCGTAGCCGAGCTCGGGTCGGATACCCTTTGAGTGGCTACGCTACCGAGCCGACGCTATGGCCGAGCCTAATGCCTTGAAAATTTTGCTTAAACTTTGGTATTTATTCAGCTCGGCCAAGTCTATGAGGACTGGTCTTATGACTTGGTTGCCAACCTATGAGGGTCGGTCTTGGAGGTCGGCCAGGTCTATGAGGACCGGTCTTATGACTTGGTTGCCGACCTATGAGGGTCGGTCTTGGAGGTCGGCCAGGTCTATGAGGACCGATCTTACGACTTAGTTGCTGAGCTATGAGGGTCGGTCTTCGAGGTCGGCCGAGGTCGGTAAGGTCTATGAGGACCGGTCTTATAACTTGGTTACCGACCTATGAGGGTCGGTCTTTGACGTCGACCAGGTCTATGGGGTCCGATCTTATGACTTGGTTGCTGACCTATGAGGGTCGGTCTTGGAGGTCGGCCAGGTCTATGAGGACTGGTCTTACGACTCAGTTGCCGAGCTATGAGGGTCGGTCGAGGTTAGCCAGGTCTATGAGGACCGGTCTTACGATTTGATTTTGGAGCTTGAAAATACTCGCCAAGTGGTGGAGAAAGTCTTTGTTTTATTGAATTAAAAGTCGGGGCTAAAGCCAAATACAAATATGCTCATCATAAACCGTGCCGAACAGAATACTTAAGGAAATTACTGAAAAAATTTCTTCAAATTTTCCGAGTTCCAAGGTCTCGGTACCTTCCTGCCCTCCGGAGTCTGCAAGGGATACGTCCCTGGGCGAATCTGCTTGGAGACTATGTACGGGCCTTCCCAATTTGGTGCTAACTTTCCTTGCTATCTTGGCTGGGCCGCACTGAGCTTTCTGAGGACGAGGTCCCCTTGGCAGAAGTGTCGCTCCTTCACCCTTGAGTCATAGTACTTTGCCGACCTCTGTTGGTATATTGTGTTCCGGAGTAGGGCATTTTCTCGAACTTCATCGAGGAAGTCAAGGTTGGCTCTCAGCCCATCTTCATAAGTCTTCTCATTAAAATTGAGCACTCGGTATGACGATGCCATGATCTCGACCAGGGTGAGGGTCTCGGTCCCGTATGCTAGCCGAAAAGGGCTCTCCCCGGTTGGTGTTCTTACAGTCGTCCTATATGCCCATAAGACACTTGGGAGCTCTTCCACCCATCTTCCTTTAGCCTCATCCAACCTTCTCTTGATGCCAGCGAGTAGTGTTTGGTTGGACACTTCTACTTGTCCATTTGCTTGTGGATGAGCTACTAAGACTGGTCGGAAGTCAATATAGAAGTGCTTGCAGAAGTCTTGAAAGGCCAGGTTATTGAATTGTGTGCCATTATCTGTGATGAGCACTTTTGGTAGTCCGAACCTGTAGATGATCTTATCTCGGAAGAATTTCTCCATGCTCTTCTCGGTGATGGTGGCCAAGGGCTCAGCCTCAACCCACTTAGTGAAGTAGTCGATGGCGACGACCACGTATTTTCAATTTTCGGAAGCCAGGGTGAAGTCTCCAAGTATATCCATCCCCCACATGGCGAAAGGAATTGGACTCAGCATAGAGGTCAGCTTGGTTACAGGTCGGCTGGGCACTGGTGTGAAGAGCTGACACTTCTCGCACGTCTTCACATACTTCATGGCCTCTTCTTGCATTTTCGTCCAGTAGAAACATTTTCGTAATATCTTGTATACTAGGGCTCGACCACCCATGTGGCTCTCGCATATTCCTTCGTGCACCTCGGCCAGGGTGTACTCAACGCCCTTCGGCCCGAGGGCGCTGAGATGGCTTTTTTATAGAGCACCCCATCGATCATTGTGTACTTGGCAGCTCAGATTTTGACTTTCCTCGCTTCTTCCCGATTCTCCCGGAGCTGGTCATTCTCCAAATAGTTTACAATGGGATCCATCCAAGTCGGCCCGTCCTCCTCAATGTGTTTGACGGTTTCATCTTGCAAGGATGGCTTCTCTAGAATCTTGATGTACACTGATTGGCTCAGATTTGGGAGGTCGGCCTCGGCCAACCTAGACAGGGTATCGGCCACGACGTTCTCTTTCCTCGGTACTTGGGTCATCTCAAAGTGCTCGAGCTCGAAATCAACTCCCGTACTCGGCTCAAGTAGGCTATCATTCTTTCGTCTTTCGCCTCATAGTCTCCGTTAACCTGGTTGACCACAAGTTGCGAATCTCCTCGTACCCTCAATTGCTTGACGCCTATGGCTTTCCTGACTCGGAGTCCGGCCAGGAGGTCCTCATACTCGGCCTCATTGTTTGAGGCTGGGAACTTGAACCTTAGGGCATATTGGACGCAAAACCCTTCGGAGCTTACCAAGATCAGCCCAGCTCCGCTTCCTCTGGGGTTGATCGAGCCGTCAACGTTCATGGTCCAGGTCGGGTCTGCCTCAACTTCTGTATTGGCTTCTTCTGCTTTCTTCTCTTCCTCGACCTGTGCACTCGGCGATGAAGTCGGCAAGGGCTTGTCCTTTTATCACGATCCTCGGGCGATAGCTTATATCGTACTCACTCAGCTCGATCGCCCAAGTGATCAGCCGACCTGATACGTCGAGCTTGTGTAATATCTTCTTGAGAGGCTGGTCGGTCAGCACCGCAATCTGATGAGCTTGAAAGTATGGCCTTAGTTTTCTCACGGCGGTGACAAGAGAGAATGCTACCTTCTCGAACCTAGAGTATCTCGTCTCGGTGTCGACAAGAACATGGCTGATGTAGTATATAGGCTTCTGAGTTCGGTCTTCTTCCCTAACCAACACCATGCTGACCGCCACCGGGGTAGCAGCTAAGTAAACTTGAAGCTCTTCTTTTGGCTCGGGTCGGCTGAGCAGAGGCAGGTTCTTCAAGTATTTCTTCAGCCCCTCAAAAGATTGTTGGCACTCGTCCGACCAGACGAAGTCCTTCGGGTTTCGAATGTTCTTGAGGGCCTTGAAGAACGGTAGGCACTTGTCGCCCGACCTCGACATGAATCGTGCCAACGTCGCCACTCGCCCGTTTATCCTTTGTACTTCTCGAACCGTCCTTGGAGGGCTCATCTCTTGGATGGCCTTGATTTTTGCCGGATTGGCTTCGATGCCTCTGACAGAGACCATGAAGCCGAGGAACTTTCCCGAGGTCACGCCAAATGCACACTTGGCGGGGTTCAGTTTCATTTGGTTCTTCCTTAATACGCCAAAGGCCTCTTCCAGGTCGACCAAGTGGTGCTCGGCCTTCAAGCTCTTTACTAACATGTCGTCCACGTAGACTTCCATGTTTCTTCCGATCTGCTAGCGAAATATATAGTTCACGAGCCGCTGGTATGTTGCTCCAGCGTTCTTTAATCTGAATGGCATGACCTTGTAGCAAAAATTTTCTTGGTTAGTTCGGAATGCCGTGTACGACTCATCCTCTTCATGCATCATGATTTGGCTGTAGCCGGAGTATGCGACCATGAAGCTCAACATTTCGTGTCCCGCCGTGGTGTCAATCAAGAGATCAATCTGAGGTAACGGGTACTCATCCTTTGGGCAAGCCTTGTTAAAGTCGGTGTAGTCGACACACATCCTCCATTTCCCATTCGGCTTGGGAACCATAACGACGTTCACCAACCAAGTCGGGAATTTTTCTTCTCGGATGAAACCTGATCGATGTAGCTTCTCTACTTCTTCCTTAATGGTGGCTTGGCGATCAAGGGCATAGTTCCTTCTCTTCTGTTGAACCGGCTTTCGACTCGGATCTATGTGTAGTTGATGCTCGGCTATATGCCGAGGTATACCAGGCATGTCGGAGGCCGACCAAGCGAATACGTCGGCATTTTCCTTCAAGAAGTTTTCGAACTGATTCCTTTGTTCCTCGCTCAACAATGACCCGAGTTGTACCATCTTCGTCGGATCTTCATCGCTGAGGGAGAATGGGGTGAGATCTTCTACAGGTCTTCCACTCCTTTCTGTGAGCTCATCCCGCTAGTCTTCTGGGAGGTGTTTGACGCACATCGCCATTCCGTGGACGTTGCCTTTATTTTTCTTGACGAATGTGGCGTAACACTCCCGAGCTTTCTTTTGATCACCTCAGATTTCTCCAATGCCGTTCTCTGTTAGGAACTTCATCTTCAAGTGTGTCGGCGAGATGATGGCTTGGAGAGCGGTCAATGATGGGTGGCCGAGTATGGCATTGAAGGCCACCACCGACCGCACTACCATGAATTTGACTTGGATCGTCGCTTGACATGGAGCTTGTTCGAATGTGACCAGTAGGTCGATTGAGCCCTTGATGGTGGAGACGGCTCCCGAGAACCCATGAAGTGAGGTACCCTGTGGCTTGAGCGCTTCATCGTCGAAGCCAAATTTTCGGTACGCGTCTAGCGACATAAGGTCCACGGATGCGCCCGTGTCGACCAATATGCGATGAATGGGTCTCTTTGCAATTTCCACCTGCACCACCAAAGCATCATCGTGAGGTAGGCTTAAACCTTCTAGGTCGGCCTCGGTGAAGGAGATCGTCGCCTCAGACTTCGGCCTTTTGCCTAGTATCTCGGCGACTCCAACGAACCGCGCATTTGCCTTGGCCTTCCGAGGGGACTTTTGTCCGGGCCCTCTAAGGATAGTGTATATGGGAGCTCCTTTGTCACTGCTCGGCCCGGATCTGTCATCTTTCTTCTCGGCTCGGGCTTTATCTTCGTCACGCTCAGCCCGGATCTTTTCGGACCTCGGCTCGGCTTTCTTTTGATTGTGATCTTTAGGTCACCGACCCCCACGTTCTTCTCGGCCTCCCTTGACATATCGCTTTAGGTGCCCCGCTTTTATCAGCTCTTCAATTTCTCTTTTTAGCTGATAACAATCCTCGGTGTCGTGACCTATGTCCTTGTGGAATTGACAATACTTGTTGGGATTCTGAGATGACCCAGCTTACATCGGTCGGGGTCGGCGGATGTACCCGCCGTCCTGTATTTGCATCAAAATCTCTTTGCGCGAGGTATTCAGTGGGGTGTAATCGGGACTCTGAGCTTAGTCTAATCTCTCAGCTCGGCGATCCGTCTTGGGCCGCTTTTCCTCCTTACGGTCATCAATTGTCAGCCTTTTCTTCTCGGGTCGGCCTTCATTTCCCTTCCGAGCTTGGAGCACCTCGGCCATATTTACAAACTCATTGCACCTCTCCAAGAGCTCGAACAGGTTTCTAGTAAGCTTCCGGGCCAAGTCCTTTATGAGGTCCATGTCAGCGAGCCCATTGCTGATCGTACTATGGGCCGTAGCCTCATCCAAATCCTTGATGTTTAAGGATTCTTTATTGAAACGTGAGACAAAAGCTCGGATCGACTCATCAAATCGTTGCTTCACGCTGAGGAGGTTGACCGTCATCTTCTTGTGTTTCATACTACTCTGGAAGCGCTTGACGAAGGCTCGACAGATCTGAGAGAAGCCTGTTATGGAGTTCGATGGCAACCAGGAGAACCATGAGGTCGCCGCGCCCTTGAGGGATGCAAGGAAAGCCCAACAAGAGAATCTCGATTCCCTCGTACATGGTCATCATCGCATTGAAGTAGTTGATATAATCCGTCGGGTCGGTCGTCCCGTCATACCGGCGGAAGGGAGGAGGCTTGAACCTGGCCGGTAGTGGCACGATCATGATCTCGGGAGGATAAGGGTGTCGTTCGACCAGTGAATAGGCATCCGGGGTCACCTGTTTCTTCAATCCCTCAACCTGCTCAGCCAAGTCTCGTAGCCGCTTTTCCAGCTCGGTTTCATGTGCTCGATCGTTCGACTCTTCCACCCGGTGCAAATCGTCCCATTCATTCGACCGAGGTCGGCCATTTTATCCTTCAACTCGGGATCGGTTCACTTGGTCGTCCTGTTGAGGTCGGCCAAAATGGTCTGCTCGGTCAGCATCACCCCTCCTTATTCTTCTTTCTACCTGGAAATTGGACCCACAGGGGCTCCTCGGCTGTTCTTCTCGGAGAGGCGGTGGGCTTCGGCTTCGAGGGCTGCCTCCTGCTATTCTCAGAGTGCCCTGCTGTCCGTCCTCTTCGAGCCGGCCCAAAAATACAGATCTCCTCGCTACCAAAGCTGCTGGTTCTATCTCTTGCCCAGTCTTTGGGCTCCGGCGATGCTTCTACTCACCCCATCGAGCGCTCCTATTGGGATGCGGAGGAGGAGTTTTTTGACTAGGAGGATGTGACGATGCGGCTCGACTAGGCTCGGCCAAATGCTGGCCACCATTCTGAGGCAAGTTTCCCTCTACGCGAACCACCGGGGCTGGAGGGGGCACGATCAGTGGTTGACCCATTAGCCCACCCCGGGCCATCTGGGTCATGAAAGTACGCAGCATCTCGTTGGTGTGCAGCATCTGCACCTGCAAATCCATAACTTGTCAATTTTTTGCCGGGGCTTCCGTATCCAAATCATTCGGTAAGGGTGGCGCCAGTGGTAGGCTCAGCCTGTTCAAGTTTGGTTCGACCTGTGTCCGATCAGCTGCTGCTGTTTCCAACACACTTCCACCATTCCCACCCTCTGGCGGGGGAGTCGGATGGGCCGCGGCGCCCATGTTGGGCTGCACACCCCCTGCCCGAGGGGGTCTTCCGGTCGCACCTTACCGTGATGCCTCAGGGGGCGGAGAACGTCTCGCTTGCCTATCAGGTTGTGGCTCATCCCTGCGGGAGGCAGAGCCGTGCTGTCCTAATCTTGTTTGCACCATTGTTCCTGCTCTTGAAGTTGGTAGAAACGACGATGGCTTGCTGACGTCGTTCCCACAGACGGTGCCAAATCTGTTGCGTGTGGAAACCTCCGGTGCCCGGTTCGCCCACGGATGAGCCTGCAAAAAACCAAGTGAGTGCAAGAGAGCCGGTGTGGCTCCGACCTAGGAATCTCCGACGGTCAAGTCAGGTCTCCAATACGACAGCGTAATAGCTAGTAAAAGCGAGATGAGCAATAGAGCTCCATACCTGAGTATTTATAGAGCGAGGAAGAGGTGAGGTGGTTGGGAGAGTCCTAGTATGGTAGGAGTCCTTCTTTTGGAAGGTTCTATTGCGCAGAGCGGTGTGGAGAGTCATTTTTGGGGTCGGACTCTTGTTAAGGTAAGAGTCAATACTTGGCGTGATTCCGTATCGCGTTGGGATTGTGGCTCGATCCTTATCCTGTGATTCTCAGGACATGCTGACATGGCTCTGCGATTCTCAACGGGCCGTTATGAGGACTTTGGTGGAGGGCTCGGCCTAGGAGGTCGGCCAGTGAGGTCGGCATGGGAGGTCGACCTTGACAGTCACCTCGGTTTAGGCCGCCCTGTGTATGCTCGGCCGGAGTTTTAAGGCTGACTTGGGTGATGTGTTACGGGCTCGGCCGAGTGCTCGGCCCTGCCATGCGACCTGACCGAGATCGGGTTGGCCCGGTTTTCGATTCAGCTCGATTTGGTTCTTGAGGTGACCTCGGCTCGGCCACGTGGCAGCTTTTGATTGGTGAGGTGATTTTATGCTTTATCAATGACAGTACATGTATATTGATTAATGTACATTATGAAATGTTCATATGAAATGATAAGATGCCATAATAAAGTTCTAATTTGTACTATGTATTGATCTATGTATGAGGATGATTTAATATATATGCCATGTGAAAGTAATGAATGAATATGGAATGAAAGAGAGGAAGAGGAAGAAAGAAAAGAAGAACGTGAATGAAAAAGAAGTATGAATGCAAGGTTATGGTAATATGCAAAATATCCCTGTGGCTACCACCCCTTTCCAGTAGGGGGGTTATCTACTGAATGAGGGTTTTGTAAAGGAATGAAAATGGCGAGGGGTCCTCCCCCAGGGCTACAGTGCCTGAATACATGGGAGTAGAGCGCATCTATTATGATGTTTGATTAGACGAAGGGTCCCCCCCCCAGGGCTACGGTGCCTGGACACATGGGAGTAGAGCGCATCTAATATGATGTTTTTATAGATGAGGAGTCCTCCCCCAGGGCTACGGTGCCTGGATACATGGGAGTAGAGCTCATCTATAATGTTGGGCTAAAGTGCCTGGGAATGTTTGTAGTCAACTACACCCTCAACTGTTTGTGTCACTAAGTGGCCAAGACCTGACCTAATTAAATAAAAAGTGAAGTTTTATGAGGTGCTATGTATGTTTCCATTCTATTTATTGTTCTTTTGAATGCTTGTGTGTATAAGATCACCTCACTGGGCATAAGCTCATCCCTATAAGATGTTGATGTTTTTCAGATGACGAGTCAAATTTGGAGTCTTATTCAGCTCCGGAGTATTTAAACTTTGGATAATGTTAGAAGATCAGAGAGAAATATTTTATGAACAAAGTTATTTCAGAATATTGAATGTTGATGGAATGAATGAACAAGATTTTAGTTGTACGACATTATAGATAACTGCCACCAATGTATACATTTGACTTGAACTTTTATTCAATATATAATGCTTCCACTAAGTTGTAAACGAGACTGGAATTTATTTATTACTATTAATGTAAGATTGTAATCTAATGGGTCGACACTTGCAAGAGCAGTGCCTAGAATCCTGTCTGAGTTTGGGACGTTACAGATTAAACTTTGTGTCTTCTAATTTGTATTAGTTGATTTGTCTCCAGTTCAATTTTGATGTTTATGCATATGGGTTCAGGGAGTTCTTCAAGCGACATGGGATACACTCGTCAACTCCAAACAACTAAGGAATGAGTTCCCTCACAACTGTTTGGTCGAAGAATTCTTTTCAAAGGCTGGCTTTGTTTCAAGGAGAATATTGAAATATATACAATTTGGAATGTCCAGACATTGACTTCTTTAAGCCTACAAATAGTGATTTGCTGTCAACAAAGCTTGGTTGTGCTCCTGAAGTTTAGCTTTGTTCACCTCATGGGACTGTACCTTTGAAAAGTAAATGCCTTATTGTATGATAAATTAAACTGAACAGGTATTTAATTAATTTGAGCCCCTTTGTGGTTTTTTTTTTTTTTGCTAATGATCAGAAACATATGTATTGATGGAAGAGATAAAATAATAGTACAGTATTACATAGTATTATCTGAAGACCCTAGCCCAGCCTTAAGCTTCAACTCAAAAGAAAGCAAACTATCCTGACCGTGAGGTCCTAAGAGAACCTGTAATGTGGTCTACCCAATGCTTCCCAATTAACCATGTGAACAATAAAGCTTGGAGAGTAATTCCATGTTTGGGAGGATTGTGATCTCGCAGCATGATTGGCTAAAGCGTCCGCCGGTGTGTTTCCTTCTCTGAAACAATGAGTGATGCACCATTGTATGGAGGCAAGGAAAATAGAGGCAGCCCACCATTCCTGTAGTTGGTACCATGGAAAATTAGCTGAAAGTATTGACTTAACCACTGAAGCCGAATCACATTCCACCCATAGCTTGCTCACCCTTAAGTTCTGGGCTTCCTTGATGCCAATAAAAAAAGCTGCCATTTCATCTTTATAGTTTGTTCCAACTCCTTGAAAGGAAGCAAAACATCTGGCCACAACACCAAGATGGTAGCGAAAAATTCCTCCAACTCCTGAAGACCCTGGGTTTCCAATTGAAGACCCATCTGTATTGAGCTTCCACCACCCCGACGGCGGCTGTCGCCACGTGACCTCCACAACCTTTTTACTTAGGGACCTGGAGATGATTATTCTAAGTGACCTCGCCAATACCAGCTCCTTGACCGAATGCACATGAACCTTCAATATATGTGAGCAGTATGTGATTTCTCTAAGGCTTCTCATTACTACTTGCCTAGGATCACTTATTTTATTTTCGTATCTCCGACTGTTACGCTCCCACCAAATCTGCTAACAGGTGATTACAAGAAGAGCCCTCCAGATGTTTGGGAGCAAAACTCCATTGGACTTTCTCCTCCACCATGAGAAAAACAGCTCCATTGAAGGGAACCCACTCCAATTCTCCTCAAATAGTAAGAGGATATCCTTCCAAACCATAACTGAAAAATTACAATTTAGGAAAATATGCGTCCCTGATTCCATTTCAGCATGACATAATTCACATCGCGAGACCAGGGGAATCGTGTGGCCTCTCACTTTGTCGTCTGTGGGTAGAGCATTGTGCGCCATCCGCCATCCAAATAAAGAGCTGTGTGGGTGTAAACCTTGCTGCCATACTGCCCAGGCCCACACGGGTGGAGGGGCCTTTTTCCTAATCTCTTCACATGCCGATGTAACCATGAACTCTCCATTCTTGGAGTGAGCCCACATCCGGGAATCGTTTCTGTTTGTGGCTGTCATACCCGAACTCAAAATCTCATTTATGACCACCTGAAACTCATGAGACATCACAAAAGGGGAAGCTCCACCCATTCCCATCTGGGAAATTCAAAACCGTGGCTGATAGATTTCTTGGAATCTGATTAGGCAGCAGGAGATCCTCGATGGATTGATTCCCAATCCATTTATCATGCCAAAACCGAACCATGGTTCCATCTCCCACCACCCATCTCTCCAATGCAAGAATAAAATCCCACACTTTTCTAACTCCAGGTCGAACCGAGGAAGGGCTCACAGTTTTTTTTAGCAGGCCATCTTTACTTACAAATCTTCCTTTCAGAAATTCAGCGAGTGGTGATTTTGCTGATTTAATAGACCAAGCAAATTTTGCAATCAAATCCAGATTAACATCTCTCATGCGGCGGATACCTAAACCTCCTTCTCGTTTGGGCTTGCAAAGACTATCCCATCTCACCATGATGGCTTTGGATTTATCAGATTCTCCCGACCAAATAAAGTTGCGGATCCAGCGCTCCATAATTTCTATGGCTGAGGCGGGCCATAAATAAATAGAAAAGTTATGGATAGGGATACTACTCATAACTGATCGCACTAGCTCAACCCTCCCTGCCATGGAAAGGAGAAGGCCTTTCTAGGCCGCAAGTCTTTTCTTGAAGTGGTCGATTAATGGTAAAATCGAATCCTTTTTAAACCTTCCTTTTAAGAGATTTATCCCCAGATATCTTGTGGGAAAGGTACAAACTGGAATTTGCAGAGCAGAAACCAGCCGCTGTCGACGTGTTGCAGTGATTCTCTCCAAGAAGGCCTTGCTCTTTGTAAGATTAATTTTTTGACCAGAATACTCTCCATAATCTTCTAGGAATTTTTTCACCCTCCTAACACCACACAACTCTGCCTTCATGAAAATCAAGAGATCATTAGCATAAAGAAGATGAGAAGGAGTGTTTACCTGTCTAGGCCCAGGTAGAGTTTTCAAGCTACCCGCCATCCGAAGAGCTGAAAGACCCCGACATAACACCTCTTCAGCGATAATGAAAAGTAAGGGAGATAGAGGATCTCCTTGCTTCAGACCTCTTTCCATGCCGAAGAAACCCATTGGACCTCCATTGATCACCACCGAAATCCTAGTTGACAACATGATCTGATGTATCCAGGAAATCCACAAATCAGAGAACCCAAGTTTTTTTAGAACATAAAACAAGAAACCCCATTCTAGGGTGTCAAAAGCCTTCTGGATGTCCAGCTTCAAACCCAAACCTCCTCCCCTGCACTTTCTGTACATTAAGTTGGTTAGCTCAGAAGCTACACCAATGTTATCAAAGATGATCTTTCCCTGCTGAAATGCACCTTGCTCTGGTAAGATTAATAAATGTAAGATGGATGAAAGCCGAGTCGCCATAATTTTTGGGATCAATTTGAAGAAAAAATTACCCACGCAGATCGGGCGATACTGTCCCACACTGATCGCAGATTCCACCTTGGGCACAAGGCTTAAAAAATTACAGTTCACCCCCTTCGTGACCACCCCTTCCTTGAAAAAATTTTGCACCCCCCTACACACATCACTACCAACAATATCCCAACATACTCTGAAAAAGGTGCTTGGATACCCGTCTGGGCCTCGCGCACTGAAGGGATCCAGATCAAACACCGCCTTTGGATCTCATCCTGCGATGGAATCCTAGCCAACATTTCATTATCACCTACTGAAATCAAGGTGGGGATCACCTCAAGTAACTCGGACTTCCTGGTTGAATCTCCTCTTTTGAAAAAACCCTCAAAATGCGAGACAAAGTGAGTCCCAATAGAAACTGCATCTGTAAGAGCTGTGCCCTCCTCCTTAATTATTTTACAAATGGTGTTTTTTGATCTTCTCAGTTTGGTTGAGAGATGAAAGTACTTAGTGCATCTATCTCCCAACCTAAACCATTTATCCCTTGACTTTTCTCTCCACAATTAATCTTGAAGCATAATAGCCTTATCAAATTCCTTCTTGGCCTGAGTCTCCATATCAAACAACTCCTCTGAGAAGCCATCCACTTCCACCCGATCCAGAATAGAAGCCAGGTTAGCATGAGTTCGACTTCAAGGTCAACATGTGGGAACCTCACCTTTGCCCATTCCTTCAAGGGACCTTTTAATCTTCTAAGTTTTTGAGATACCACAAATAAGGGCGACCCCCTAACCGGTTCTGTCCAGGATGATTTCACAAATGCTTTGAAGTGCTCATGTTCAGTCCAAAACCTTTGAAAGCGGAAGGGAATATTAACAGACCGGGGTATCTCCTCACATAGAACCAGAATTGGAGAATGATCAGAAGAACTTCTTACCAAGACTTTTTGAATACTGTTAGCATAGCGCTGCCACCACACATCATTACATAAAATGTGGTCCAAAACAGCATGGACGTTCCCCACCCGATGGTTATTTGACCATGTGAATCTATTGCCTAAAGAAGGAAGAAGAGAAAGAGATGCCGAGTCAATCATAGCTGCAAACTCCTATGCAGACCCCATGTTGAAGCGACCAGGCCCTCGCTTGTCCGATGCGTACAGATAAGCATTGAAATCCCCAAGTACTAGCCATGGACATGAGGATCCAGCAAGTGACACAAGGTCACTCCATAGATGCCGACGTAAAGCTCAAAAACAGCATGCATGGACCACTGTAATAATACTTTTACCACCCTAAATATCCACTTGTAGAGTAATATGTTGATCCGAGTCCATAATGATCCTAGGCCGAGATAATCCCCTCCTCCATAAAAACCAAATATTTGGGTGACCCTCCTCCCTACTATTAGAGATGCTGTCCGAACTCATTCCCATTGCAGTAAAAAAACCCAATGGGCATTTATCAGTTCCAATCTTTGGTTCCACTAAACAAAGATAATCTAGAGAGTTTTCTTTCATAATACCCCGCACGCCGGTTTCCAACTCCTCTAATATTCCAGAATAGGCACTTCAATGGGGACTTGTGAGATAGCTGGTGTGACGCTCATCATTTGCGTCCTCGTTGGGTTCCCCCACGCAACATCCAATCCACCACATTGATCTCCAGTGTGCCGCAGCGTCTCGAACCTCCAGGCAAGATATTAGATTGCAGGATGTGTTTCTCCCTTACATTCTTTCTCTTACCCACTTTGATGAAGGGTGCAGCACTGCCCTCATTCTCCTCTTGTATAGGAGCAGATTCATCATGCAACACTACCGCCAATTGGCCATTGTTACGACATGTAACAGAAACCGGCGAGGTCCTCTCCCTCTGGATATCTTCTCGCTCCAACATACCTACGAGGCCAGGTCCTTGAATATCTCTCCCCAAGGAAATGTGATGCAAGTGAGACTCCAAAGAGTTTGTTTCAAAAACCACCTCTCTGAGAGAGGAATCCTCCCTATCCACGTTGTGAGCATTAGTGCCAGCTGGGTAATTGGAAAGAGAGTCACCAATACGAGAAACCGAAACCAAGGGGGACTCAACCATTGAAACGTGGCCAAGCACCCCCAGAGTCTCAGCCTGGGGATTAGGGCTTGTAACGACATCCACGTGTAGCCCAGAAGTTTGCTCAACCACGGCACCCCTTGCTTGCATCTCCTCTGTCACCGGAGTAACCTTTCTTCTCCATTGCCGCTGCCGACGTCGACCGGTTCTCCCAACAGCCACCTCATAGTCTGCTCCTGGGATGTGATCATTGTTTTCCACCTTCTCATGTAGTCTATTAGGGCATGCGTCCAGATGATGCCCAAATCCATGGCAGCCTGAACATCATGTAGGAGGTTCCTCAAAAATTACCTCTTGTTTGAATACAAACATCTCTGGTGACCCTTCCTGTTCACGCTCGACATATATCTCCTCCACCCGGGGGATGGACTCATCATAATCAACACATACTAGAGCATACTGACCGTAGTGGGAGTCTCTGGTGCGTCTATCGATCGCAATAGGTCGCCCTACTGCCTTCGCCATAGACAACAGAATGTCTTCATGCCAGTACTCTTGAGGTAAGTGTGGGAAACGGATCCAGGTCAGTCTATGCGTCAAAGCTTGGTCATGGACCCTGAATTCTTTCTTCCACCGTTGTAGGCGAAGGAGTTGGTTATCCAATCGAATCGGGCTTCTTCTCCAGATATTAGTCATGTCCTCGGCATTGGAAAAAGTAAAAACCACATAACCTTTGCCAATGGATCTCAGGGTAACACCTCCCCAAAGAGACCATTGTTGCGATGTTTCTCGAAGCCTATCCATCGTGGTGAAACGGAAATTAACTCTCCCCAGAAGAGAGTGTTGCAGTTTGTCCAGTTGAGCCACGTAAGCCGCTTGCGGGATCTTGATCCTCGTCAAATTCCCATCTCTAACAGGCGATGGCAAACTGTCAATCTCTGGAAGACGGGGCTTCATCACAGTCGCAAAGGATAACTGCTTTGCCACCGTCTGAGATGCCGTCCGTATCTCCGGGAAGCCCAAAAAGCCCCCCAAGTCTTGCATGGTCAATCCAAGAAAGGTGGTAAGTTCGAGCCCCTTTGTGATTAATAATTGGTTGTTGAAGTCTTTTTTTTTTTTCTTTTTGCTAAAAGATCATTTGTATTAAAAAAGAATAAAAAGAAGTACAAATCAGTAGGATACTACCAAAAAAAAAAAAAAACTAGAAATCCTTAACCCAGACCTTCGGTATTGCCATCAGCAAGTAAGAGGCTAATCCACAAAAAACGAAAATTACAAAATTCGAAACCGATATTTTCTTGGTCTACATTCTACGAAAAGATCTGCTTGCAATGAAGAGTACATGCCTCAAAACTTTTCTGAATTAGGTTTGTCAGACTTGTGAGTCTCACCTTCCCCTGCCTTCTTTTTACCACATCTTTCCTTTTTCCAGAGCTGCAATGTTGACAACGGCTACAGAGGAAAGAACCACCACCAAACAGCCCCTCTGTAAAGAAGATGAAGGAAGAGAATCCACTACTGTAGCCTACCCCTCAAGAGGCTGATTCTTTTTTCTACAAGGTCTAAGAGAAGCAATCACATCTGCATTAGCCTTTCTGCCTCCACGAGAATTATTTCCTCTACCGCCACCACCACCCTGAAGACTGCCATGCCATGCACAATAATTTGTTTGTATCGTCAATTACTTGCTACTAAAATTTCTACCAATTATTCTGTGATGTGAAATGGTAGTCTTCAAGTCAAAACTATGCAATCCAAAAAAGGTAGAACAGACAATATCTGAAAGGCTAACTAAGTCCATGCCCTCAGCCTTCCTTTTTCCATATGGGAGAGATTCATTGAAACCAACTCGGGTACGTTCAGCAATTGAGGAAAAAGACTTAAAAGGCCAACTACTGTCTCCCAACAAGCAATGACAGAATGTTTGCAACAACATTGTATTCTATCCCTACAAAGAAACCAAAAAGTCAGCCCTCTTGCTTGTTATCAACATTTGTGTGCACTAGTAACAAATTGGAATGTGGCCTAAATCACTGCCAAATGACTGGATAGTTTAAAAGAAAATTTAAGTGACCACATGATAAAGCCTATTAAGCAGTTTGGAGTGTAATATAACAGAAGAATAGTAGGGGCACTTGGGAACTGAGAGGACATTGCAACTGGGCGGGCTGAAATCAATGATATTTTAAATTGGTCATATTTTGGTTGAGTGCAAATCTTTATGACTCTCTACTCTATTTGGGATCATCGTAATGAGGTGGCCTTTATAATTCCAAAGCCAAATCCTTTTGTTATTTTATTTAAAGAATGTTTCCAAATGGATTGTTGTTGATCTTCATCTTTATGATCTGCTCAATCCCCTGTGTGGTGTTGTTAATTTCTCTACTCATAGTTGGGTTGATCCATCTCTGATCTCTTCTTCTCTAGGCTCTACCCTGACCAAGGATCATGTTTTGTTAATGATTCATTTAATCAGAGTGTTGGTGAGGTTGAGTGGACCTTCTTATTGTGTCTCATAATTGGTTTTCTTTTATGCGTGTAGATAGCAGGTTGGGGGCAGAGACTAGGTGACTTCGTCAAGAAGGCCTTAAGGAGCAAGGTTATTGGGGGTATGAATCAAAACTATCATAGAGGAGAGAGAACAGACTCAAATGAATTTTATTTTATTTTATTTTTATTTTTATTTTTATTTTTATTTTTGATAATGGAGGGTGTCCCCCCACATCCTTTGGAGTGGGTATAATCCCTTCGGGTCCCCCACATGCCATTTCTACTCAAAAGAGGATGAGTGGCCCCAAGGTTGGTACCAAGGGGATTCGAACCCAGGTAAGACGCTTCATGAGACACTTTTTTCTCAAAGGAGCAACCAAGCAAATGGTCGTGGGGGGATTTTTTATATTTTGTTTAGGGCAAAATAATGCTAACCGGTCGTGTAACACCTAGACTAGTGTAGAGGGGGGGGGGTTGGTTGGGGGCAATGGGACTGCACACAGAGGCATTGATTTAGATGGGATTTTCAATATTACTGGAGAATGAACGGTCTTTTTGCAAGCTCCTGTGTCTAGGCACTGGAACCATGCGACCGGTTATCGTTCTTTTTTCACAAATGATTGTATATATGTTTTGTGGCCTTGTCCATTACGTGTATGACAATTTGGCCCAATTGCATTATTCTATGGCTAAGGGAATCATGTATTTCGGCCGCAATGAGCACTTCACGCTTGAATGAATAAATTTCTGTCTAAAAAACAAATAATGTATGTTTTGTGGCTATTAAGGTATACCATCGTAAGTTTGTTCTAGTGTGATTTTCTTTTTCTTCCATTATATTATACAAACAAAAAACCAAAAGCCGAAAAATAATTTTATGGTAGAAGATCGCTGCCAAGATGCATGGGCCCTGCATGAGCACGGGGCCAATGAAAACACGCCCAGGGGCATCAACAGGAGTGAGAATTTTTCATTAAGGGGGCAGGGTGATCATTTTGCATGATCCTGTGTCTAGTTACAGACTCCACAACCTGGCAGGGATCTTTTTCCCCATAATTTTTCTCTTAGATTAGGAAGATCCTCGGGCCCCTTTAGGCAATGATAGCAGTACCAGGGAAGAGTGGGGGCACTCCAAATTCTCCTGCTTCTAATAGTAAAGGTGATTGATCAGTCGATGTTATTCACACGAGAAAAGAGAAACAGAATATTGATCAAGACTATAATAAATCTTCGCTAGAATACATTACACTTCCCAGAGCCATGAACCCTAACAAACCCAGCATATAAGACTTGCAATATCTTCCAAGGAACTTGAATACAAATTGAATTACAGGTCGGTTTGAGTGTATAATCTAGGTAATTCTTTTGCTCTCTCAAGAGTAAGTACAACCAGATGTCTGGTCCAAAACCATTTTCACAGATAAGAAAATCAAATATGACGACAAATCAATCTGTATCATCAGCAGTAAAGTCAGGCTCTGGAGGCTTTGATAGTTTTAGTAATTCCCTAGCACTTTTGGAATTCCGAAGACGATGGACTCCCCGAAGAGCATTAGCTGCAAAACGGGATGCAAGAATGGTTGCACCAAGACTGGATGAACCACCACCACCATTGCCACCAGCCCCACTGAAATTTGCTCCTCCTTTTTGTTCTACTTCTTCATCTTCTCGACGTCGAACCTCTGCTATTTTCCTCTTGGAATACCGGCGCCAAGCAGCTTGGATAAAGCATGCAGCCCATGTTCTCCACTGATGCGAGTAGAAACGGAATGTGTGCTGAACTTGTCTACTATGGAGGCGCCTAAACTGACTAGCAACAAACTTCAACTCCTCTGCTATCAGGGCAAAGGCCTCCACCTCTGTTAAGGCCTTCACTGTTCGGGTAGAAGATGGAAGGTTAGAACCAGATTTGGGATCCAATGCCCAGGTAAGGAGTTCCTCTCCACAAAAATCCCCTTCCTTCAGTACACTCCGGTTGAAAAATCCACTTCTGCCACCATCGGTGGTCACACTCTCCAGGCGACCCCGTATGATGAAAAGCATCTCATCCACTGGATCTCCTTCCCGGACAATGTAAGTTCTCTCTGTGTACAAGCTAGGTTTTAGACGCTCACAAATGGCATCCAACAACCGCTCATCCATATTCTCAAACAGAGGAACCTAAACAAGGAGGCAAATGAAGATTAAAGAGAGGAAATGTAAAAAGTAAACACTATGAATCTGTTTCTTTGCAGATATATTTGAACTCATCAAAAGTTCACTTTAGAGGTGAGAGGTAATTATAAAGGCCAACTGGTGCCTTTTTTTTGGGGGGGTATCATCTTTCTGTGGGGAAGTAGCAAGGAAGAAACAGCACTCTGTAGCCACTACCAACCAACCAGAGTTAGAGAAGCATTATCCACAAATATATATATATATATATATTAAAAATAGTCAGAAAAGTACAAGAAGAACTGAACCATCAAAAGGGCTTTCCTGGGAGCAGACTGCTCGACCAGTTTTGCCCCTACAAGCCTAAACTGATAGAAGAATGGGTAGTTAAACTGACTGAATTTGACCAGTTCAAATGCATCAGTTTATTGAACTGAATCACAAAAGTGCCCAATTTGACCAAAGCCTGGATCTTCAGTCTCTGCAACCTATCATTGACAGTACCATCACTGTGACTCTTACTATAACTAGAATGATTATCCAAACAAACATGAATAAATTAAAAAATTAACTGGATAACCCAAAACAGTAAAACAGCTATTGCATTCCACGTGGCTCAAAATGAGGCGCACATTGAGTCCGGGTTGGCTAACCGCTCCATGTGTACCTTTCTCCAAAAAAGAAAGGACAGGATGTCATTAACCATCCATTCTGCAGCATTGTTTCATATGACGAATAAGAATCATGAAAAAGGTCAGCAAAATATTTTTACAGATTTTATGGTGGACTCTTTTCCTTTATATATCTCTGGGAGTTTCTTGAAAGTAAAGGCGGACGGTCCAGGGCACTACAGACAATACGCCCAATATATGTGCAGAGAGATACAGCCTGTAATTACAACTATAAACTGGGAAAAAAGAAGACCTGGTTCTGGAAGTAGAACTATTTAGACAAGCGCCCAAACATGGGATTCTTTTCCCTCAAATGTCCTTGAAACTGCTTTATTGACTGGTTCAGCTAGGTTCACAAACACCCTAAGAGGAACAAAAAGGCTAGAAGACGACGAAAGAGAACACGATGAACAAGCACTTACCCTTCTCACCAAAGCCAAACAAAGATGCCGTTTTATATCCCTCCTGAGATCCTTTGGTAGGTTCTGAACCAAGCTCTCTTCATCCACTCCACGTGTTTCCAACCACTTGTACTGATCATACTGCCTGACTCGCTCCCTGAGATCTTGTGGAAGCATGCGGTGATGCATCCACTGCTCCGAATCACGCCTTTTGACCCTCATCTCCTCGAGTCGGATACCAAGAGACTGAAGATAGGTCTGTTGCAGATACAGCATGCAAATAACTCAGGATTATCACTGTCTTTAACATGTTTGCCCCATTTCCATCTTAAGTGTTAACAAGAACAAAATCCAATAGAAGATGACTAGCAAGTATAAATATGTATAACGCATGCTCAATTTATAGCAAGAAAATTAGCAATGAAGAAAGAAAGAAACCACTACACAACTTCTTATATGGAAAAAAATATAGAGGTGATTAATTTGGTCATTCTTTCTGCAGGAATTTAATTGTTGAATGGCTTAATTGCTAAGCTGAGTAACATCCTGATTGTGCAAAATTGGCCAAACCAAAAGACAGCTTTGGGACTCAAAAAGCATTAATAATTCTTCAAGGAGCATCTAGCCAATGACCCCATGATACAGCTAGAATAGGAACTTTGATAATTTTCATGGGGCTCCTGAGATACTGGACGCCATCAAAGAAAAAACCTCCATTTTCCCTACATTTCCAGAAATGGAAGCAACTTGAAGTTCTCTTTCTTTCCATCACATAACAGATCCCTACTCTTCCAATGTCTATAACGTGACTCCTAAATGACAATCCATCAGAATCCATTCTGACCAGAATAAGGCAGTAATTAGGGAGAAAGACAAACCATTGTCAGAAGAAGATAAGAGGAGAAATAAAGAGATGAAAGCTTTACCCTAATCCATGCGTCTGCCTTCTTTCCACTTTGAAGTTGGTAACAATGAAGAAAAAACTTCAAATTACATCATAACTGTCTGAATGTATTGATTTCTTATTTAGGGGGGGTACTTTTAATGGATATAATTACATCATAACTGTCGCAATGGCGGGAGCCTCGTGCACTCAGTATGCCCTTTTAGTGCTTGAGACACCAAACACTAGGGGATGTATATGATAGTTGTGAGAGTGCAGACCTGCTATCGTGATCAGTAGAGAAGAAGAGGGAAGAAGATGGAGAAGGAGAAGAGAAGAGAAAGATGGAGAAGAGAGATAGATAGAGAGAGCAAGGAAAACTCCCTCACGATTCTGAATAACTGAATCGTGAGGAGAGACATATTACTGATATTGACTTAAATCACTTTACAAGAGTAAATACCCAAAACACCCTCAGTATAGAAAATAAACTAGAAATATAAATAAGATAGAAACCAAACCAAACAGCCCCAAACTACAAATTCTAATTGACATCCTTAACACTCCCCCTCAAGCTGGAGTGAAGACATCACCAAGAACCAGCTTGGAACAACCATCCAAGAACTGAGGTCGAAACAGGGCCTTCGTAAACATATCTCCAAGCTGAAACTGTGAACGAACAAATGGAGTGACAATGAGCTTTTTCTGAACAGCATCTCGAACAAAATGACAATCAACTTCAATGTGTTTGGTCCGTTCATGAAAAACAGGGTTGTTGGCAATGTAAATAGCAGCTTGGTTATCACAGTACATCTCACTGGAATAACCAAGCTCAATAAGGAACGAATGTATCCACATCAACTCTGCAGCAGTATGAGCCATGGCTCTGTATTCAGCCTCAACACTGGAACGAGCTACAGTCGTCTGTTTCTTGCTCTTCCAAGTAACCAAATTTCCTCCAAAGAAGACATAATAACCTGTGGTCGATCTTCTATCGCCATCAGAACCAGCCCAATCCGCATCAGAGAACCCAACCACGTTGGTATGACCATGGCGACAATACACTAATCCCTTACCAGGAGCAATTTTGAGGTATCTTAGAATGCGACAGGGAGCATCCCAATGTACTTGCTTAGGGTTCTGCATGAACTGACTAACAACCCCTACAGCAAAGGAGATATCAAGACGAGTGACTGTGAGATAAATAAGTTTTACCAACCAATCGTCGATTCTGATGTATGTCACCAAACTCTTTGTCATCCGAAGCACCAAACTTGATGTGGGGATCCATAGGAGTATCAATAGGTTTACAACCTAACATCCCTGTCTCATCAAGTAAATCAAGGACATACTTTCTTTGGGACAGGCTAAGACCTCGAGAGCAACGAATAACCTCAATGCCAAGAAAGTACCTGAGGCTACCTAAGTCCTTGATCTGGAAATTGTCATGTAAATAAGTCTTCACTTGTGCAATTCCAGAAGCATCATTACCAGTAACAATGATGTCATCGACAGATACTGCAAGAATGACCACGTTAGACCCCTGGCGTCTAACAAAAATAGAGTGATCAGAATAGCACTGAGAAAACCCATAACCAGCCACAACACTGCTGAATTTATCAAACCATGCACGGGGAGACTGTTTCAGTCCATAAATTGCCTTACGAAGGCGACAAACTCGGACACTATCCTCCCCCTGAGCAACATACCCAGGAGGTTGCTCCATATATACCTCCTCCTGGAGATCACCATACAAGAAGGCGTTCTTCACATCCATCTGAAATAGAGACCAATCAAGATTGACAGCCAAGGAAAGTATGATACGAACAGAATTCAAACGCGCAACAGGAGAGAAGGTCTGAAATTAGTCGACCCCATAGGTCTGTGCAAACCCTTTCGTAACCAAACGGGCCTTGAGCCGTTCCACAATTCCATCTGGATTGTACTTAACTGTACACACCCAACGACACTTAACAAGATCCTTACCAGGTGGTAGATCCACTACTAACCAGGTCTTACGAGAGATCAAGGCATCCATCTCCATATCCATAGCATGTTTCCACCCCAGATGAGATAAGGCAAGGGTATAAGAAGTGGGAACAAAAGTAGAGTGTAATGTAGTAGCAAAAGCACGATAAGAAGTTGGGAGATGAGCAACAGAAACATAATTTGCCAACGGGTAAAGAGAACTATTTCGAGTGCAAGTACGAGTACCTTTGCGCAAAGCAATGGGACGGTCATCAGCATCTAAAGGAGGATCCGCAGGCAAGAACCCAGCTAGTGGTGGTAGAGGGGCAGTAGCAACATTTTGAGGCGGCACAGGCAGCGGCTGCTGTTGGGCACGGCGGTGATAGACCCGCAGAGAATTGGCAACTAACGGAAGAGGAGCAGTAGTAACAACCGGACCAACAACACCAGTATCAATAGTTAGATCAAATCACCGGGAGAACCAGCAAAATAAGGAGTATTTTCGAAGAAAGTCACATCAGCGGAAACAAAGTGTTGGTGAGAAACAGGATCAAAACACCGATACCCCTTCTGGGTACAAGAATAACCAAGAAACAGACACTTGATAGCCCTAGGAGACAATTTATCAAGGCCAGGGCAAAGAATATGAACAAAACATTGGCAACCAAAAACACGAGGAAGAGAGAAAACAGCCCACTCCGGAAAAACAACAGTAAAAGGAATTTGTTCATTTAGAACCGAGGAAGGCATGCAATTAATCAAGAAACAAGCAGTCAACACTGCATCAGCCCAATAGAGTTTAGGAACATTCATATGAAACATTAATGATCTAGTAATGTCTAACAAATGGCGATTTTTATGCTCCGCCACACCATTTTGTTGTGGTGTATAAGAACAACTAGTTTGATGAAGAATGCCATTGTCAGAACAAAAAGAAAAAATCTCATGTTGAACAATTTCTAGAGCATTATCAGTACGTAAAATTTTCAAATGAACACCAAATTGAATACGAATTTCATTATAAAATTGTTTGAAAACAGAAACAAACTCAGATCTATCCTTTAAGAGGTACAGCCATGTCATCTGAGAATGATCATCAATAAAACTGACAAAATAACGAAAACCTAATCGACTCTTGACCCTACATGAACCCCAAATATCAGAATGGACTAACTGAAATAAAGAAGTACTCCTAGACTCTGGACTCAAAGGAAAAACAGTTCAATGATGCTTGCCAAGCTCACAAGCTTCACATTGAATACGGGAGACAGATTTGCAGCTAGGAACCAGATGTCGCAGCTTGGATAAGGAAGGATGTCTTAGCCGATAGTGCCAATGTAATGGAGAAACACCAGAAGAAGTAGCAACAACCGCTGTTGGAGAAGTTGCCAAATCAAAATAATAGAGACCATCCTTCTCATGCCCGCCACCAATCGTCGTCCTCGTTGCGAGATCCTGGAAGACACAATGAGACGGATGAAAGGTTATAGAGCAGTTTAAAGATTTAGTTAACTGACTAACAGATAAAAGATTAAAAGGCAGCCTAGGTACATGAAGAACATTAGTCAAGGAAAGATTAGATGATAAGGGGATATCCCCATGACCAGTAACAGGAATAAAAGATCCATCGGCAATGGAAATCCGAGATGAAGTAGTAGACTGAGTAAAAGAGGAAAATAAATTAGGCTTACCAGTCATATGAGAAGATGCACCGGAGTCAATGACCCACAGAGAGGATGAAGAGGCGAAACATGCAGTAGTACCTAAGTGGGCAATAGTAGTTGTAGGAGTAGAAGATGATGCCTCCAGTTGTTGAACTCGTTGTAATAGTTGAGAAACCAGATCGCTAGAAGTACTACCACCATCAGTAGGAGACCCATGATTAGTGTGAGAAGCATGCACAGAATCAGCCGCTCCATCAGAGACTGCGGCATTGGCAAACTGCTCACGAGCCCATTGTGGTTTGCCATGTTTCAGCCAGCATTTTTCAACAGTGTGGTTAGGACGACCACAATGAGAACACCATCGAGAACCACCATCACTAGAAGAAGAACCAGCAGGGTTCGAACCAGCCCCTCGGCCACCAGAAACAGCCCCACGGCCACGACCACCTCGAGGGGAGGTACCACCACCACGACTACGCCCTCCAGTAGAAACAAAAAGGGCAGAATTATCCTTAGAGACAGGAGCTACATCAGATTTGACCGTGGAAGGAGAAACAACCCTTTGTATGCGAGAGTAAGCTTCATTCATAGATGGAATCTTCTCACCAGTCAACAATTGGCTTTTGACTGACTGAAGATCAGAATCTAACCTAGAGAGGAACTTAGCAACAAGAAATTCAGAACGTTGAGCCTTAATCATAGCAGCATCAATAGATATAGGCTGGTACACATTGAGTTCCTCCCACATGTCCTTCAAAGAGCTGTAGTATTTGCCAAGCGATTTTCCCTCTTGCTTGAAGGAGAAAAACCTTTCATACAAATCATAAATCCGTGAGAGATTAGTGTCCTGAGAATAGCTCTCCTTGAGTTCTTCCCAAACACCCTTGGCAGTTTTATGACACATCACGTTTGAGGCTATGGAAGGCTCCATGCTATTCCAAAGCCAGCAGAGAGGGTTGCATTCTCAGCCTTCCAATCTTCATAGTTATCATCAGTAGAGGCTGGAGGAGTCATAGTAAGGTAGGACATCTTCCGGCGAGCAGTAACATATACCTCAAAGGCTTGAGACCAAAGAAGATAGTTCGAAGCACCATTCAACTTGATGGTAGTAATCTGAACATTAAAGTGATCTGTAGGAGGTTTGGAATCAGCCATGATAACCAATAGATGATACCTCAAGGCTTGGACAGATGCAGCCAACAAATAGAACAGGCCAAACCAAATCGATTTAAGCCAAAAACCCAAAATAGGGCAAAAAAACAGAGGATCCGATAACCCTGAGAGCAGCAGCCAAAAAGAACACCAATTTATGTCCAATTAATCGCCAACTAGCAGAGAATAAAACCCCAGACCAGCAGCCAATGTAGAGAAAATAAAATCCCAGGAGAAACAAAATCGATTTCCACAGGGTTTATGGAAAATCGATTTTAGGTGGGGATAGAAAACACTTCAACCATCAAACTTGCAAGCAGCCAAACTGTAGCACAGCAGGGAACCCTAGTCCTTCATCATAATATGACTAGGGTTCAGGCAATATAAGGCAGCATATGGTTGCTGTGGACCACGATAAGAGAGAACACAGAAGGACCTTCAAAACTGCAGAAGAGGGGAAGATCGTGGATCAGAATTGTTGCTCTGATACCATGTGAGAGTGCAGACCTGCTATCGTGACCACTAGAGAAGAAGAGGGAAGAAGATGGAGAAGGAGAAGATAGATCGATAGAGAGAGCAAGGAAAACTCCCTCACGATTCTGAATAACTGAATCGTGAGGAGAGACATATTACTTATATTGACTTAAATCACTTTACAAGAGTAAATGCCCAAAACACCCCTAGTACAAAAAATAAACTAGAAATATAAATAAGATAGAAACCAAACCAAACAGCCCCAAACTACTAATTCTAATTGACATCCTTAACAATAGCAAATGATGACTTTTAAGGGATATAATTACGAAATGACATACATAGCTTTAGACAAATTATTCATACCCAAAATTAATCTGAGTATTCTAGACATGAATAACGATGCATCCCTACAGATATTGAACTAGTGAGAACTGAGACTAGTGGTTGTCACATAAATGTAATGATTTCAGGTATGTGTTCTATCTAGAGGTGCAAATGGATAGTTGAAAATCCATATTCCATTCAGATTCATATCTGTTTAATTGTATACTCATCTGAATTATTGGATATAGTTCCGATTTTATTTTTTTTATATCCATTAAGTTACCAGAAATGAATTAGGATACTATTATATCTGCTCCATTAATTAATATTACTCTGCTTACCTATTCAAGTATGAACAATGCTAGAAGGACAGAACGGGCAATTATGTACAGGACCACCAGCATGTGATTAGGTTGAACAGTTTGGTGAGTGGGAAGTTGAAATTTCATCTATATTCCCAATCAGGTGTTGGGATCCAGTAGATACTAGACCCCCTTTGGTCCTCTACATAACACACAAGGTCATGAAATTCATTCCAAGTCAGAATTCCCAAAACCATACAATTTCTTATCTCTCTCAACATATATATATACACACACACACACACACACACACACACACACACGGTAACCCACATATGTGTTAGAGTTGATAGTAGATATATAACAGGGGTAGTTTAGGAACTGGACTTTGGACTAGTTGCCTTTTATGTATTTTATCTTTTTATGTCTTTTTACCTTTTACCTCCCTAGGGAGGTGGATGTAATACTTTTAGTAGTTCTATTGAAGTAATATAGAAGTGTTGGAGAAGTCTCTCCAACACACAACATTCCACCGAAATACACTCTCCTTACCTCTCTTGTCTCCTCCTTCCTCCTCCTTTCTCCCTTGTTTCCTTAACCTAAATCTCAACTTGGTATCAGAGCAGTTGGTTTGAGAGTCGTATTTAGCCTCTTTCTTCTATTCTTTTTCTTCTCTTTGGAATCCTAGGGTTCAAAGGGTTTCAAGGAGAAGTCACCAATGTAAAAAATCTGGTATAGGACCATGAAATAGGTTGGAAATAACCTACTCAGATGTTTGAAGATGCTCTTTGAGCTTTGTTAAAGCTCTTGTGAAGTTTTGAAGCCATTCCAGCCACTCCAACAATTACCGCCAGCTTCAGCTTGAAGTTCCTGGTTCTCTCTCTCTCAGCCTGAGTTTCAGCCTTGGAATGGCTCAATAGGATCGCCTAAGGGTTCTCTTTTCATCCCATCTGGTTCCCTTTGCAGCTTGACAGCTCTGTTTGAGCAGTGTTCCTTTTTGTGGGGTCTCTTTTCCTGCCCAGGTAATATCGAGACTGCAGTTTGTTTATTCCTCTTGCATTTGGACTGCCCTATGTTGCTGTCTTGGTTGAGAAATGCTTAGAATCAGCTTGTGTAAGGTGCTTAAGCTTGTTTCAGTTGATGTTATCCCTTGGTGGATGCTAGGGTGAAACTCTTTCCTTTGTTTTACTTGCTGGATTTTTTCTACATTTGTTGAAATCCTTATTTGGGTAGAGTGTGTACTCCCCACTTGAATCGATATCCTAAGGTATTGTTAAAATGGCTGAATCTGAGACTTCTGGGCTTGGTGCGGCTGATTCACAGCCTATTCCTTCCCAACCTTCTCCCACAGCCCCTCAGTTGGTCTATGAAAGCACACCTTTACAGATTTCCTTTGTGAAACTTGATGGCACTAATTACTTGGACTGGTCACATTCGGTGAAGCTTTCCTTAGGAGCAAAGGGAAACTTGGGTACATTACAGGTGCTATCAAAGCCCCAGAGCATAGTGCGCCTACTTATGAGAAATGGGAGACTGAAAACTCTACAGTCATGACATGGTTGATCTTCTCCAATGAAGCCCGAGATTGGGAGAAGATTTATAAGAAAGGAGACTGCCAAGGCCATCTGGGACAGTGTCTCTCAGACCTTTGACAGAGTGGGTGACTCTGCCAAGGTCTATCTGCTTCACCAAAAGATTCACTCCATAAGGCAAGGGGACAGAACTATCTCTGAGTACTACAATGCCTTTCTTAGTCTTTTGGAAGAATATGACCACTACAAAGATCTCCATTTGACCAACCTAGAGGATGAAGCAAAGGTGTATCAGACCCTTGAAAAGGAGTGGGTTTTCTCTTTACTTGGTGGTCTGAACCCTGACTATGAGCCCATCAGACTCCAACTTTTAGGCCGATCTCCTCTTCCATCTCTTAGTGAGGTCTGCAGTTACTTACAGAGTGAGGAGACTCGGCGTGTTACTATAGACCCAACACCAGCATCATCTCATGAGAGGTCAGCCCTCAATTCCAGCTCTTTTCGAGATACCCGTGGAGGTGGTAGAGGCCAAGGGCCTAACCGTGAGGCAGCCAGTGTAGTGGAGACAGCTGGTGCTGGTGGAGTTGGGAGAGACAGGTTTAAATGTGATCACTGTGGGAGAACTGGGCACACCAAGGATAGGAGTTGGTCTCTTCATGGTCGTCCTCCTAGCACAAGTGGTCGTGGTAGTCGTAGAGGGGGAGCTCGGGTTCACTCCGTGATGACTGAGGCAAATGCTACACAGGATGATCCCGCTTTGGTGGATACAATTCGCCGGATTATATCCCAGTTGAGCACATCTCCTACACCTACCGTGGCCAGCTCATCTTCTTCCTCAGCCTTGCAGGTCTCTACCACAGCTTCTACTGCAGCCCAGTCTTGGGTCATTAACTCTGGTGCCACTGACCACATGACTTGTACGTCCTATAATTATGATTCCTATACCATTTGCTCTGGTAAGGATAAAGTTAAGATAGCTGATGGTTCCCTTTCCTCCATATCTGGTAAAGGTAGTATCCCTGTTACCTCATTTATTTCCCTTACTTCAGTTCTTCATGTTCCTAACCTTACCGTTAATCTTTTATCTGTGAGTCACTTGACTAAATCTCTAAATTGTTGTGTCACCTTTTTTCCTTCTCACTATCTTTTTCAGGATTTGATGACGAAGAGGATTATTGGTAGTAGACGTGAGGAGAAAGGCCTTTACTTTTTTGACCCTGTTTTACCCACAGTTCAGTCCTATGTGTGTGGACGTGATGATAGTAGTTCTGTGGAGTCTGTTATGTTATGGCATCGGCGTCTTGGCCATCCATCTTTTGTTGTAATGAGGAAACATTTGCCTCACTTATTTTCTTATGTTGCTTCTTCTCATGTCTTTCAATGTGAACCATGTATGTTTGCCAAACATTGTCGTTCCTCTTATCCATATCATGGTAATAAAACTGCTGCTCCTTTCCATATTATACATACCGATGTTTAGGGACCTTCCCCCACTACCTCTTTATTTGGTTTTCGTTACTTTGTGTCTTTTGTTGATGATTTTTCTCGTGCTACTTGGACTGTTCTTATGAAACATAAGAGTGATGTTTGTGAGGCATTTCAGAATTTTTATCAGATGATTCTTACTCAGTTTGATACTCGTATCAAAATTGTTCGGTCTGATAAAGGGGGAGAATATATGTTTAGTGGCCTCCAAGCCTTCTTTACTAATAATGGAATTCTCCATCAACTAGCGTGTGTTGACACACCCCAACAAAATGGGGTTGCTGAGAGGAAAAATCGCCATTTATTGGAGGTCACCCGTAGTCTCTTGTTTGGCATGCATGTTCCCAAGATCTTCTGGTTTGTTGCTCTTCTCACTGCTTCTTTTCTCATCAATCGCATGCCAACCAAACTTCTTGCTTTCAACTCTCCCATAGAAGTCTTATCTCTACAGGTTTCTGCTCTCTCTTCTTCCTAAAATCTTTGGCTGTGTTTGTTATGTGCATGTTAACAAATCACATCGAACTAAACTTGATCCCAAAGCCCTCAAGTGCCTTTTTCTTGGCTACTCTTCAACTACCAAAGGTTACAGGTGTTATCACCCATCTTCTCGCAGGTGCTTCATCTCCAAAGATGTCACCTTCCTTGAGTCTGTACCTTTCTTTGCCCCATCTCAGCATCCTCTTCAGGGGGAGAATTGTGGAAATGAACAGACTGCTGATTTTCTTCATTACCCTCTACCTATCTCTCCCTTTATGCTTGACATTGGAAAGTCTATTGATAGGACTGACAGTGGTCCTAGTAAAGAGAAGGATTACCACATTACATACAAAATAGGTGAAGGATTGCATAATGAAGGAAAGAAGACCTACCAAGAGTCCTCTTTGGATCCAGATCCACATCCTGAGATTCACCCTTCTCAATCAGGTGATATCCCTCCTTCTCCTCCATGTGATTTAGACCTTCCTATTGCTGTTCGAAAAGAGAAAAGAGCTTGTACTAATCCTATAGCCCAGTTTGTTTCCTATGATGCTCTTTCTCCTACAGGTCTTGCCTTTTTTGCTGCCCTCTCTACTGCTTCTATTCCCAAAAATGTTATTGATGCTATGTCTGATCCAAAGTGGAGACAAGCTATGTCTGAGGAAATGATGGCACTTGAGAAGAATGGTACTTGGCAACTGGTGGATCTTCCCAAGGGACGTGTCCCAGTTGGATGCAGATGGGTCTACACAATCAAGCATAAATCTGATGGCAGGGTTGAGAGATACAAAGCAAGGTTGGTGGCCAAGGGATATAGTCAAGTCTATGGAATTGACTATCAGGAGACATTTGCTCCTGTGGCCAAACACAACTCGATCAGAGTTCTTTTGTCATTGGTTGCCAATAAAGATTGGCCATTATATCAGTTGGATGTGAAGAATGTCTTTCTTCATGTCGACTTGGAAGAGGAAGTGTATATGCAAACCCCACCAGGCTTCAAAATGCCTTCAGCTGAAGGGAAAGTGAGCCTCCTCAAGAAGGCATTATATGGTCTCAAACAGTCACCAAAGGCATGGTTTGAGCGCTTTCGGCAGGCTATTCTGAAGAATGGATATTCCCAGAGCCAAACTGATCACACTCTCTTTACCAAGCGGGGCAATGGTACCATTATAGCCCTCATTGTCTATGTTGATGATATTGTAGTCACAGGAGATGATATAGCTGAGATAGGTAACCTGAAGAGCTACTTGGCACAACAATTTGAGATTAAAGATTTGGGCCCCTTGAAGTACTTCTTAGGAATTGAAGTATCAAGGACCAAGAAACGAATCAACATATGCCAATGGAAGTTTGTTCTTGATTTATTGACAGAGACAGGAATGTTGGGCTGCAAACCAGCCAATTCCCCTATTGAGCAAAATCATAAACTAGGAGAAGATTGTGGTCCTTCTCTTGTTGACGTGGGAAAGTACCAAAGGTTAGTGGGGAAGCTTATCTATCTTGCTATGACACGCCCAGATATCTCCTATGCAGTGGGAGTGGTGAGCCAATTCATGCATGCTCCCAAGAGTGGCCATGCTCCCAAGAGTGGCCACTTGGACGTCATGTATCGCATTCTCAGGTATTTGAAGTCTTCCCCAGGGAAAGGACTATTGTATGCCAGACACAACCACTTGAAAGTGGAAGGTTTCACTGATGCAGATTGGGCTGGCTCCATTACAGGCAGGAGATCTACTTCCGGCTATTGTACCTTTGTGGGGGGTAATTTGGTTACATGGAGGAGCAAAAAGTAGCATGTTGTAGCTAGATCCAGCGCAGAGGCAGAATTTAGAGCTATGGCTCATGGAGTATGTGAACTCATATGGTTGAAAAGACTTGTTCAAGAACTGGGATTTGACACTGAAGGCCCTATGAGACTCTATTGTGACAACAAGGCTGCCATCAGTATTGCCCACAATCCTATTCAACATGACCAAACTAAGCACATAGAGGTTGATAGATACATCATCAAGGAGAAGATAGACTCTGGCTGCATTTGTACTCCTTTTGTGAAGACTGGTGATCAACTGGCGGATATCCTCACCAAAGCCCTTGCCTCTCCTCAGTTTAGTATCCTTCTAAGCAAGCTGGGAATGCATGATATATATTCTCCAGCTTGAGGGGGAGTGTTAGAGTTGATAGTAGATATGTAATAGGGGTAGTTTAGGAACTAGACTTTGGACTAGTTGCCTTTTTATGTATTTTATCTTTTTATGTCTTTTTACCTTTTACCTCCCTAGGGAGGTGGATGTAATACTTTTAGTAGTTCTATTGAAGTAATATAGAAGTGTTGGAGAAGTCTCTCCAACACATAACACTCCACCGAAATACACTCTCCTTCCCTCTCTTGTCTCCTCCTTCTTCCTCCTCCTCCAACATCTTTCTCCTTTCTCCCTTGCTTCCTTAACCTAAATCTCAACTATATGATCTCTTTTCACTGGTGAGTTGTGACATACTGATACTCTGATAGCATCCCTCACCCACACAGTAATCTCTCTCCCTCTTCTTCTTTTCCATCTCTTGTGCCTTTTTTTAAGGGTTTGCTGCAGTCACTCAACTAGCATATTCATTTTGCATCTCACTTGATCAATGAATGAACTTTGAATTTACAGTGTCCTGAATCTTGGCCATAGTTGTCAAGGCATTGCCCAGACACCACCTAGGTATCCAGGCTGTTTCTTGGGTCCAAGGCAACAGCATGCCTTGCTGATACTTCACAAGTTTACGTTTGATTTATCTTTATTGCTTTGTTTTTTGATAAATATGCTTATATTATATCCCATGCTTTTGTTTATTGTAGATTAAATTTCTCATATTAGACCATTACTATCATAATTATATCATATTGTATTGTTATGGCTTCTATGTTGCAATAAACATAATTATATAAAATAAATATCACATATAATCATATACACCTAGAGCGCCTTGTCGCCTAGGCACCCCTCCAATGCCTTGGGTTGCCTAGTCGCCTTGACAACTATGATCTTAGCATTCCAATGTTTATTCAGGATCAAAATCACTGGGAGGATGGAATACTCAGCTCTGCACTCTCCCCCCACTTTTATTATTCAAGGGTTTGTAATTGCATTAGGACAACACTTGGTTCAAATTATTCTCTGAAGGATCATAGAGTTTAATCCTATTTTCTCTTGAAAGTTCATTTTTGAGTTATCTGATATCGGATACAAGTATCTTTCATCAGTACACTGGATTCGCATTCGATCATTAATTTCCATCATCAAATTGATATCGAATTGAAGGAGGATAGCAGTTATAATCATCGGATACATTCGATTCGCATTCGATCATTAATTTCCATCATCCAATTGATATCGAATTGAAGGAGGATAGCAGTTATACTCATCAGATTCATAACCATAAAAGCTTGTATTCACTCTTAATCTGCTCCTTTTACACTTCCTGTTCTATCATTTCCTGAAGCTACATCAAAGATCACCATAGTTGATAATGTTCCCCTTAACTTCCATAAACAAATCAATTCCACTACCATAGGAACCACAGCTCAGAATCAATACGATGTTCAAACCATAATTCTACAGGAACAAATTTTCATGGGAAACAAAAAAGACTGATAGCCAAAAACAAACAAGGTATAATAAGATAGCCCATTAGAGAAAATCAAAGCATAGATTAACAAATTTATTGAAGGAAAAAACTATTAAATTAATGGATGAAGATTACTATAAAGTCTATGAATCTAAGTAGTCTGATTTGAGCTACATGCAACTTTTCGATGAGTTCCTGATAAATAAAATCCAGATTAGACAATGTTATATGGTGAAATTTTACAAGTAAACTAGGGAAGGGGTTTGCTGCCGAGCTGCATGGCCCCTGTACTGGGAGCGAGTGCACGAGCATCCAAGGGGGAGGAACGGGTTGATCATTTCACTGCCCCATGTGAAAGGGCGCAGCGGGGCGCTGCCGGGCAGTGTTCTTTTTCCCAATAAAGTCTAATGAATTATCATAAACTTCAGCAATAGAAATGATTATTAATCCAAAGCAACATCATTGCACACCAAAAAACTTTTGTTTTGGGGGAGGGGGACAGAAAGAACTAAAACTTACCTGCATGTTTCCAATCAAGAGTGCAAAGAGGATGAGCCCAAAAATAACAAGAGTTATGGAAAATATACCCTCCCCAGGATAGGTGCTGGTTTGGAGCCCCTGGCCAAGAGTACTACAGAAAGCACCAAAAACATGAAAAATAAAAAGGTATGGTTAGAGTGTCAGGACTAATAACTTGAACATGCTAAGTAGATTATCAACTAAACTCTGACCGGATTTTCCTATGCGAAAAGGAAAATGTGGACAAAATGACAAGCAGAAAAATAAAAAGTCTACTTTCATGCATTGTCGTAACCATAAAGTTCGAAAATTGTATACTGTTCATATAAACATCACTAAAAATAACTAGTTGAATGAATGGTAATAATGGTACATTGAGAAGGAAAAACACCAAACACAGAATAGGTGAACCCACACATGAATGAAGAATGATAGTGAGATTTACGAAACCAGGGAGGATTAAACATTCATCCAATCAGGGGCAAAAGCAACACATGGAAGACAAGAAATTTGGGAACATGGCAAGCCTTATAGATTTCTCAAACCTTTATGAGAACTCAAGCTTCATCAAACTGGCAAAGCAAGTCCTCACATTTCCAAAACTCTACTGTCCTCATTTAATAAATTCATCCTTTCATGTCATATTCCTCGAGGAAGAGCACACAAATAAAGAACACCTAAATACAGAAACTAACTTGTAAACCATCTCTCGAAAGACAGAAATCACAAAAAATATTTGCCCATATATACATATTTTCCCTTTTCTCTCATCACCCTTAGAAAAATATACTGATTAATTTATCACATTTGGCCAAGAAATTGATTGGATAGGTTAAGTCCAGGGAAGGTAGATGTTTTGTATTATTTTTTTTTTTTTGGGGGCGGGGGGGGGGGCGGGGCGGGGGGGAAGGGGGGAGGATAAAAACATAATTATTAGAAAGGGATGAGATGGAGTACAACATAATACACAACAACAACAATCGCCCACAGGCCAACAATCCACAAGGGAACTACATCATAGGATATGGGCCTGTGTACAAAAATTTCCAATCCATTTGATACAGTAGTGTTTCCGTGGACCGGCCCAAATCCATTTGGAAGCTGAAACCGGGATGATCTGGGTCCACATTTAGTTCTGGTCCAGTAGGATATTTAGAGGTTCAATTATTTTTGAGATTATCTTGTAATCTTTATTTTACATTTAGTTTGAGATTGGTTTCTTCATTTGCGGTAGGTACCTAGTTTACTACAGTTTCTATTTCAGAATACACATGGATGGAGATTATTAGAGATTTAAAAAAATGAAATATTGAGTTTTGTTTGATAGTAGCCTGCGTAGCTTGTGGTTGGTGCTCTTCTCTCTTTCCCTCCTCCCCTGCATTCTGAAACTTCCTCTCTCGGGTATGTTTCCTCCTTCCCAAATTCAGTCCCTTCTTTTGTTTTTGTTCTTCTTCCCTTAATTTTTGAGTTCTTCACTCATACACAGTACCTGTTCTAGGCAGTAGTGCAGCCCAACAGAACTGAATCATTCTTTTTCATATCATCTTCTCCTGCATTCTGAAACTTCCTCTCTCAGGTATGTTTCGTCCTTCCCAGATTCAGTCCCTTCTTTTGTTTCTGTTCTTCTTCCCGTAATCTTTGAGTTCTTCACTCATACACAGTAGCTGTTCTAGGCAGTAGTACAGCCCAACAGAACCGAATCATTCTTTTTCGTATCATCTTCTTTCACTCTCCAACCTGGGGGGGGGGGGGGTTGAAACCAGTACCTTGGGATGACCCCATCCTATCAAATTTGGGTCTTAGAGCTTTCTGGACTCGAGAGCTGCAGAATAAATTTTGAAACTGATCCCTGTTTTACTTCCATAACAGAGTTGCAGAACTTTTCTTTGATGTTTTGATCTTTGTTTGGAGTGTCTCTCAATTGTAGTAGACCGATGACCATGACAAGGATGATTGACTGACAATGTTTAGCAAACAAACATGGTTCACATTGAAATAAATGGGAACTAGAAATAGAAGCAAACAAGTGGGGCAATTGTTTTTTCATAATATAAGAGGAGGTATGTCCCTAACGCCACTGCCAAAGCATCAACAGTATCAACAGTACTACTGTCACAACATCCACAAACAAATGATTGTGCTTCTTTCAAAAAAGATGGTCTAGGATAAAAAAAAAGGTAGAGTTTGTTTTTCTCACATCCAATGCCAATAATCATCTGTCTCAAATCCTGAAACAGACAATAAGAAGGGAAGAAGGTAACACAAAAATCCAAGGACTTGGTTAAATGACTCAGTGAGAGAAGATTGGTAGCAAAATTTGGGCCATGAAGAACAGAAACAAGGGATATGGGGGAAGTAACACAAATACTATCCTTATAGAGATCGAAGAAAGAGAACCATCAACATTTTTTACTTTATCTGTACTAGAGCAAATAAAATAGAAGTCATAATACTGAGACACACCGGTCATGTGGTCAATAGCACCGGAATCAATGGCCCAAGAAGAGGAAGTTGCGGAATTAGAAGCATGAAGGGCAGAGGCCGAAGTACTTGGCTGGCTGGCTGGCTGAGTGAGGGAAGACATAGTTGTGGGAGAAGAGCTGCTCAACTGCGTTATAACCCATTGGGAGGCTGATGCAGTTAAGATTGTCCAATTGGGTCAATTGTACCTCAGAAGACTTTATTTTGGCCCTGGTTAGGTTCTACAGGCCTTAGACTTCTATTTTTGGGTTTATTGATGTAATGGGCCTAATAAGCCCATAAAGTGGGGGTAATGTTAGTGCACAGGATTAGTAATTAAATTGAGTGTTTGAGTTAGATTAGGATATTTCATAGCTAGATAGAATTCTGTTTTGAGATTTTTTATTTTCTTGAGTGTATTAGAGTGATTAGGAGCCCTTTTATGAGTCAAATTAAGAATTTTAGAACGTCTATATATATGTAATACATTCCCCATCAATCAGAGATGATTTGAGTAAAGAGTATGAGTTTTTTCTAAGAGTTTTGGTGCTGTTGAGCAATGCATACAGGATTGACATACCAAACCAGATTTGTTCTCTTCTCTTCTCTTCTTCTCTCTTCTTCCTCCCAAGAAGATTGATCTCATCTCTCTTCCCTTACCTTCCATCAATCTGATTTCTTCCCCTAACAACGTAGTAGCAGCCCTATCTGACCATTACGAACCCTAGATTAATTCCTCTTCTTCTTTTCAACAACCCAGAAACCTAACCCTAACATACTGCCAATTCAATTCCAGCACACTTTCCACCATTAAAACTTAACGTAACCTTCACTGATAGACTCCCCTACCATCAAACCCTAGGCCCAACCCTAACCCTAATTTGACCTAAAAGCCCTATTTTGACCTAGCAGAACTTACCAGTTCATAGCAGATCCTAGTTATTGGCTTTTAGTTGGATCCCTTCCAATCTAGAACTACATTAGAGTGTAAGAGAATAGCCATGTGCTCAGTGGCAGCCATCAAAGTGTGAGCCCTAGCTCCCCCTCACCTACCACCTTGTATACCACCAAGTGTCGTCTCTCTAGGGGGATGCCCACCATAGTTGTCAAAGCACTAGGCGAATCAAGGCGTTGGAGGGCATTCCTAAGCACTTAGGCAATAAGGCGGCGCCTAGGCAATCTAAGTGTGCATGAAAGATTTTAAAACATGGATACAGTTTCGTTCCCAGTTCTCAAACCTAAAGGGACACAAACCATGTGGCAGGGTTTGTGGAGACAACTATCCACCCTAGAGTCCCCTCTTTGGTGTACTGTAAGTATGTAATGTAAGGACAAACAAGTTCACCCAGAATATAGTGAAGCGGAGGAGACGAGGAGTCACACGACAAAAGGAGACATTCTTGAGACTGCTGGTTGGAAAAGGACACGGCACAATTGGATAAATATCACCCACCAGCTGTACTCTATTTTCTCTTTCCTTCCTTATCCCTTTGTTTATAATTTTTAGAGTAAATTACTCAAATCTCCACTATATACTAAGCCTTAATTACATCTCCCACCCCTGTGGTTCGGACAATTACACCCGTACCCCCTGATGCTAACGGGGTTTAGAAAAAAAACACAAGAGTTGACGATTTTAATTTTGCCCTTTCATTTAAAGTACTAAAACATGACTAAGGTTCTAATAATGGTTTCAAACTGAAGTCAAAGGACGAGCGAATGGAGAGAGGGTAGAGGCCCGAACTCTGACGACCTGCAACTCGGCTATCGGCTATCGGCTATCGGCGACCGGCACTCCTCCTTGAAGAGGTCTTTGTCGGTAATGCCCGTTTATAAGACACCCTCAAAATTCTCAAACCCTAAAATCCTAGACAACCCAGATTGCATTTTGATCAAAAATTCGGTCTTTTGGGTCTAGTTTTGCGTTTTTGGGGAGGAAACGAAAAGAGATGTTCTCTAGATCATGCACGAATTTGTTGAATTTGGTCTCTTCCAGGGAGATTACCCCAACATCGGTAGAAAAATGATCCGTCTTCCAAGGGTTATGACAATTCCTGGGATAATCTCTGATTTTGACGATGAGGGTCGCAGTGATTGCGGGGGTTCAGATGAAGTCTTCTCTGTTTCGCAGGAACGGAGGATTTTTGTTGCAAAGCAGATCCCCTTGAAAGTTCAATGTGACTCGGAGAGCAAAAAAATGGTCTTTTGAATGGGACAAGGATGCGCTTGTGTTGCAGCTCAAAGATGGGTTCTCGCCTGATGTCGAAGTTGTTTATGTTGGTTGCTTGAAGGCTGAGATCGATGTTTGGAGCAAAACAAGGTAGCCCAGTTGCTTTTCGACAAGTTTCAGTGCGTCCCTACCTTTCTGCCTCCCGATATTCATAATAAGTTCTATCATGGCTTCTATAAGCAGCACTTGTGGCCTCTATTCCATTACATGTTGCCTGTATCACCTCTTCACCATCACCGTGTATTAACATATTAGAATTAGTGTAATGCTTGGATCATCAATGACTGATCCCAAGATTCGTATTTATAATAATCAATCAAAGTTACATAGACAGATTTGCCCCTAACATAGCCGACTCTAATATAGAGTTGACTGTACATAATAAAAGGCATAATAAAAGACTAAAAGTCCATAATACCCCCACGGTATTCTGTCCCATACAATCCAACACTCGTACTCAAGTTGGTGCATATATGTCACACATGCCTAACTTGATTAAAATAGGATGAAACATTTTGCCACTCAACCCCTCAGTGAACACATCGGCTAACTAATCAGCAGACTTCACAAAGGGAACACAGATGAGTCCTGCTTCAAGCTTCTCCTTGATGAAATGTCTGTCAACCTCCACATGCTTAGTACAATCATGCTGGACAGGGTTATGAGCAATGCTAATAGCAGCCTTATTATCACAATACAACATCATGGGAAGATGGACAGCAACACCAATATCTTGCAACAATCCTCTAAGCCATAACAGTTCACAGATTCTTTGGGCCATGGCACGAAACTCTGCTTCAACACTGGATCTTACCACAACATTATGCTTCTTGCTACGCCAGGTGACAACATTCCCACCCACAAAAGAGCAATATCCTGAGATGGATTTTCTTTCGGTAGAGCCAGCCCAATCAGCATCAGTGTATACTTCAACCTTTAGATGACCATTGGGAGATAAAAGTATTCCTTTTCCTGGAGCAGACTTCAAATATCACAGGATGCGAAGAACTGCCTCCATAAGAGAGGAATAAGGATCATGCATAAACTGGCTTACCAAACTCACAGCAATAGCCATGTCTAGCCGTGTATGAGAGAGGTAGATTAGTTTGCCTACCAATCGCTGATAGCAACCTTTTTCTACTAGTTCACCTTCTTTCTCCTTGAGCCTAGTAGTAGCTTCCATGGGAGTGTCTGAAGTATGACACCCTAACGACCCAGTCTCAGACAATAGGTCTAGGATATATTTTCTTTGAGAAAGGAAGATACCCTTTGAAGATCGAGCAACCTCTATCCCTAAACAATATTTTAGAGTTCCCAGATCCTTTATTTCGAACTCAAGGCCAAGGAAGTGCTTCAATTTGTTGATCTCATCACCATCATTTCCGGTTACCACAATATCATCAACATAGACTATAAGAATGGTTACCTTATCACCAACTCGATTGATGAACAAGGTACGAATCTAGTTCGAGAACTCGCGAGATCTCGCTGAGATCTCAGCGAGTTCCTCGGTTTTTTGAGAAACCGAGACAAGTTGGCATACAAGTTGCAAAAGTGCAACAACTCGACCGAGATCTCGAGATCTCGACCTAAACTCCTTTATATGAGTGCTAGATCTCGAGATCTTGGTGGAAAATCTTGGTATACAGACACCTATCTATGCAGACCTTGGTATACAGACACTTATTTAGGGCAGGAACTAAGACAGACACTTATTTATGCCCAATATCATTTATGTAAAGCATTTACTTAAGATATTATTCATAAATAAGCAAATACCCCCCTATTTGAATCCAATAAAAATAGTTAAAAAATAAAATTCCAAAAGGAAAAAAAGTCAACCCCCCACTTCAAGAACAAAAACTGGATTTTCGGCGGTAGGTGCAATTTTCAACTTTCTAATGCTGGGGTTTTTCTCAAATCTAAAAAATCGATAAATCTTAATATGGTAAAACATTACTAAAAACCAAAAGTGCGGTAAAATATTCATTTGTTTTGATGTCCAAGAAAATATTTTCATTCAGAGCAATTTTGACAGCATTCGTGCACACCAAATTAAGTTTGACCGGTACATAACTCCTATTTGGACTTTGTTTTTCCAAAATCTGATAGTGTCACTGTTTTTAAATGGCCTAAAATAGGCTAAATACCAAGTTTCAGACCCAAACTAGGTCTAAAACCCACCAAGTTGAGGCTTCGAGTCAGAAAAAAAAAAAATGCACCAACTCACCGAGATCTCGACTCGACTCGGTTTTTCAAGGGACCGAGTTGGTACCGAATTCCGAGTTTTAGTACCTTGGGTATGATCAGCATTGCTTTGCTTGTATCCCACAAAAACCATAGCCTTGTGAAACCTACTGAACCAAGCTCTAGGTGACTATTTCAACCCATAGAGAGCACTCTTCAATTTACAGACCTTGCCCCTAATGGTGTCAATTTGGGACTAGAACCGGGAACTGTCCCGCTTAAACCCGGTACCGGACCGTCCTATTAATAAACGGGACAGTAATGGAATCTAACTTTGGTACCGAATAATAAATGGGATGGGACGGTTTTGGGATGGGATCCTCAATGGTACCAGTACTGAAATACCGGTTAGGTACCAGAACTATGAGTACCCTTTCAAAGGGTATATTCCATGTTCTTGTGTTGAAGTTTTATGGTTTTATTTTAAAATATTTTAGTGGAATTTTTTCTTATAGACGATTCAGCTAATGGACCTTTAATTCTATTTCTATAAACTTGTTTTGTGATGGCACTAAAACCATATATGATCTTGTTTATTTTATTCCCATTAATTCTTAAACATTGCTATGAGAAGCTTACATGTGATCTTAGGGAGGAGTTTGAAGAAGTAAATCCATGAAATTTATATTGGTTTTGTATTCCAATTTGTTTTCTAATAGTGGAACCATCTCAAAACCATTAAAGTTCGTCTTCCTTTTTATCAGGCTTAGAACCGTTTAGATACCGGCACTGTCCTGTCCCGTTAATAATCGGGACTGGGACAAAGTTTGGTCCCATATAATAAATGGGACGGTACTGGGATTGACACCTTTGGTACTAGTACCGGTACAGACCCGTCCCAAATACCGGGAACCGTCCCAATTAACACCCTTACTCGCCCCTGGTCTTGTCATCAAAAAAGCCTAGTGGAATGTCCATATATACCTCTTCCTCTAGCTCTCCATGGAGGAAGGCATTCTTCACATCCAGCTGTTGAAGATCCCATCCAAGATTTACAGCATAAGATAATAATACTCTTACAGTATTGAGTTTCGCCACTAGTGCGAAGGTCTCCTGATAGTCAATTCCATATGTCTGAGTAAAGCCCTTTGCAAGCAGACGTGCTTATATCGATCTGCTGTCTCATCTACCTTCTGTTTGACCACAAATACCCATTTACATCCCCCTGATTTTTTCCCTGGAGGAAGAGCCACAAGATCCCATGTATTATTTTTTTTCAAAGCTCTCATTTCTTCCAACATTGTTGCCTTCCACTTTCCATCTGTAGATGCTTCCTACCAATTTTTAGGAATGGAAACAGAAGAAAGAGAGGATACAAATGCACGAAAGGATGGGGAAAGAGAACTATAAGAAACAACATGAGATATGGGATGCTGAGTACAAGTCCTAGTACCTTTGCGATGAGCAATAGGTAGGTCGGAAGAAGTCTTACCAGGAGAAGTAGGGTCTGGATCCAGAGTCGGCAACTGGATAGGTATTGGTTCTATAGTAGATTGAAGCTGCCCTTTTCTGGAACATCTACTTTGATAGGTTATGATGTTGGAGTTGTCAATTCTCTTCTGAAATTCACCAATGGTTCTCTAGATTGGAGTCAACTCCCCTAAGTAGGAACTTCACCATCACTATTTTCTATGATCTCCCCCTGTATAGGATTCCCTTCAGCTAATGAAAGGGCAACAGCTAGAGGAGCAGGATTTATGTTATGTGAGGAACAGGGGAAGGGGAAGCGGATTCGGTCAAAGAAGGGGAAACCTCAAGAGGAGGAAACATAAGAGGAGGAACCATAAGAGTCAACACATCTTCACTAGAACTCTCCCCCTGAAGGTGGTAAAGAACAATAGGAAAGGCTTTCATGAAAAATGACATCCATACAGACCAGAGTACGACGAGCAGGGGGATAGTAACACTTGTAACCTTTCTGGGTTGGGAGAATAACCCAAAAAATACACCGTAAACTAAGGGGTTCAAGTTTGCCAGGGGACTTGGTATCCCTAGCATAACACACACAGCCAAACACTTTGGGTGAGACCACAAAGGAGGAATTCCCAAGTAAAACCTCAGCCGGACTACGGGATTCAAGGACCCGAGTAGGTAACCGATTAATGAGATACGTTGCAGTGAGAACAGCATCCCCCCAATATTTAGTACTAGGACCCCAAACATCAAAATGAACCATATAAAAAAAAAAAAAGAACTTTTATTTGCAATAGAATAAGTTGAATAAGTCTGTTTGGCCAGAACACAAGCCTCACAAAAAAAATTCATCTTTATTACAACTTTTTACTGAAGTAGGAAATAAATGAGATAAAGTTCCTAATGGGGGTGACCTAATCCAGAGTACCATTGGTAAAGTTCCGAAAAGACCAAAGAGTTTTGGTGGAGTAGAAAAGGTAATGTTGGTGGAGAAGGACGACCATCATCAAACAAGTCCAATCCACCTTGCACTTTACCACTTCTAATCGTCTTCCCTGTCACCATATCCTAAAAAACACAGTGGGAAGGAAAAATGGTTACGTTGCAATTAAGATCACGAGTAAGACTACTAATGGAGAGAAGGTTAGTAATAAAATTAGGAATGTGTAAAACAGAAGAAAAAGTAAGGGAAGAAGTGCAGTTGATGGATCCTTCTCCAAAGATGGAAGAAAGGAAACCATCAGCCACCCTGACTTTGTCTTTCCCAAAAGTGGAAGAATAGCGATGAAAAAGGCTAGAGGAACCAGTCATGTGGTCTGTGGCACCAGAGTCTATGATCTAAGGATGGGAGGCTACTGAAGCATAGTGGCCACTAAATGGGATACCTGACCGGGAAAATTTTGAACCTGAAGGAGCAGAGGAATTGGCAGTAACTGATGTAGTAGAAGCGGAAGCAACAGAAGACTTCAGCATACGTAGGAATGTCTGTAGATCATCCTAGAATAGACCAATGTCAGAAGCAGGGGCCGTGGGAACAGTCTCAGTGTGATGAGCCTTGGTTTTTTATTTTTTCTTGGCAGAATGTTTTGCTTCAAAGTCAGCTGGTTTCCATGAAGCTTCCAACATTTCTCTTTGGTGTGGTAGGGCTTGTTACAGTGCTCACATGTAACAATGCCCTTAGTAGAATCACCAGAAGAAAGATTCCCAACAACTTTAGGAGCAGCCGTAGCAGTAGTCTGGAGGGCTGATCTGTCAGTAGTAGTAGGATGCAGCATAGCAGCGCTACGGTTTTCTTCAGAGGAGACCAAGGCATATGATTGTTCAAGTGTGAGAAAAGGAGAGTGGCCCAACACTTGGACACGAATCTGGTCATACTCCACATTTAATCTAGCCAAAAAGTCATAAACCTGTATCTTGTCCACATGCTTCTTATAAGCAACAATATCAACAGCTGTAGTGGGGTACAAATCGAAAAATGATCCAATTGTTGCCAGAGGCTGCGCAGAGTAGCATAATATTTGGAGACAGATAATTCCCCCTGAGTAGTGTGGGTGACCTTTTTCCGGAGTTCATAAACTTGGGCATCATTACCAAGATGTCTATATGTTTCCTTGCAGGCAGACCATATCTGAGAAGCTGTATCAAGGCGCAGAAACCCACTTGCAAGGTCTGGTTGCATTGAACCAATTAAATAGGACATGAGTACACCATTATTGGAGATCCACCTATCTAGAAGAGGACCAGGAGTAGTCAGGATAACAGTGGTGCCAATAATATGGCCAGTAAGCCCACGGCCAGCAATGGCAAAGAATGCAGATCAAAACCATATCAGGTAATTGGAGCCATCCAGTTTAATAGGATTAGGAGGAAAAGTATGTTATTCAGTCCAACCATGTCCATCGGTAACCGAAGTGCCAGTAGAAATTTTTGAGTCGTCCATAAGTGTAGCGGAGACAAACCCAAATCGCAGAGAAGGGCTGTTGTGATGAGAAACCCAAACTACCCAATAAATACTCCACGAGAAGGTCCAAAAAGTGAAGGAGAGGCTCTTTTAAAGATGATAATATATTTCTCCAAAAATCAACAACAGACACGCCAATCCCCTAGATCGATCAGGGTTTTGAGAAAACTCTGATTTGGGTGAGATCGATGTAGGGGAGAATGCTTCCAAAAAAATCGATGGATGAGGCTAAAAATTGGCTCCAGTATGCTTTTACGAGTGCTTGATCACCCTCCAAAAATCAGCACCAACAGAAATCAACAACTCCAAGATCGATATTTTTCAGGTTTTTGGGAAAAACCTGAGAGGGAGGGAAAAAATTGATCTATGAGGAGGTCTTCAGTACGGCTGGAGATAGAGGCTTGTCCAATAAATCTTCTGCAGTTCTTGACCTTCAATAAGGTGAATTGATTTCTTGTAATTTAGATTGAATCAAAGTCTTCAAATATCGCAGACAGGGTGCTAGCTTCTATCGATCAGAATTCTTGTATCATTGAATGAGGTGATGGAGGGCAGCAGCTGGATCTATGGATCACCTCATCAGTGCTACCCTAATGTGAGAATAAAGAACAAAAGGGAAAAAAGAGAGAAAAGGGAGATCGAGAAAGAGAGAAGGGGAAGAAGAAACCAAGAATGGAAGAGTGGGGAACCCTAATTCAAAATCTGCTCTGATACCATGTTAATAGATTAGAATTAGAGTGTAATGCTTGGATCTTCAATGACTGATCCCAAGCTTTGTATTTATAATAATCAATCAAATTTACATGGACAGATTTGCCCCTAACATAGCTGACTCTAATATAGAGTCGACTGTACATAATAAAAGGCATAATAAAAGAATAAAAAGTCCAGAATACCCCCACGGTATTCTGTCCCATACAATCCAACACCGTGTCGGCTCACGAAGAGGACTTTGTCACCCGATTTGAAGAGAACCTCGCTGGTTAAGTCACGAAGAAGCACAGGAAACAATGATTCACCATGGATGCTCAATTTCCAGGATTTGAGTCTGTCGCTCAGAACCCTAACCTGAACACAGATTTCGAGCCACCGTTGATGGATAACCTTGAGCAGGCATCGGATGGTGGAATTTTCCCAGAGATTGGGAGCTTTTCGAGTTTGATGGCAGCTTCGAATCCAATGTGTCTGCGGTTTACTTTCTCTGATATATCGCCTTTCAATTCCATCCCCAACAGCAGCAACAACTCCCTAAACCTCTGCAGTTCCATTTTTTCCGACCAAACTGCTCCAGATTGAATAAGTGTTTTTTTAAGCATCCAGGGTGTGTTTCTTCCTTTTTAATGGGTCATCATCGGAGATTACCACCCCTAAGGCTGCAATAGGAGAAAGAGGAAGAAAGAAACTATGGGAGGCAGAGGATTGCAAGCTTTTTCTTCTTCTCGACTGTTTTTGTTTGGAAATGGGAATGGAGAGACTGAGGGTGGGATTTATTGATTGCGCCGAAGGAATTCAGTTGGATTGAAAAGGGAAAGGTGAGCCGTTTAGAGTTGGGCGTCTGGGACTCCGGGTGAGCCGCTTAGAGTTGGGTGTCTAGGACTTAGGGTTGGGTCTTGAGGATGAGTGAAGGAGCGACAATGCTTTATAAGGGCATTAGTTGATGTGCAGGGATGAGTTGCAGGTCATTGAGCCGGGTAAGGGTAAACATAAGGGTAAATCGGTAACTTGACACCTCTCAAGAGTAAAATTGTCATTTAGAAATTAATTCCCACAAGATGTCATCAACTACCCGTACATCACTAACAGTGAAGGGTTGACTGTAACAAGGTTTGGACTTTGGAAAGTAGGGGTACTTAGTGTAATTGTCAGAAAGACGGGTAGGTGGTGTAATTAACGTTTAGTACAGGGGAGGTCTGTGTAATTTACTCAAATTTTTAAAGCCAAATAATTTAGGTCAAACAGCCAACTGACGAAGGAACCAAGTAGCAAAGAAGGGTTCCGACTTTGGTTCCTTCATCCCATGATGAAATCTTATTCTCGATTTCTTTCTTTCTTTCTTTCTTTCTTTCTTTCTTTTTTAATACAAAGGCATAATCCCATTGCATAACATTGTACATAAACATTCTACACAAACCCAATCAAAACATTAGAAATGGCATTTAATCTTATATAATAATAAAAAATACCAAGGCATTGAATACAATAAGGCAGTGGAATGCCTGGGTCCCAAAAAATAAAAGCCTCATCGCCTAGGAGATGCTTTGACAACTATGACGCCCACGAAGATCCCAACAAGTCTCTTTAGTGTGCCAAGATTTACCACCATGTTCACACTTGAATCTATCATTGTCATCCCCACGCCAATTTCGTTGTGATTTAGCGGCTGGGGCAGATATCTCAAGGGATGGTATTGGTTTCATAGCCACCCGTTGATGCAGATTCGTCACCGAAATGGGCTTATTTCTTTAGAAATAAGTCTAGGGTTGGGTTATATGTATGTTGGGCCTTTGATCCCATGGGTTTTCTATGTAATAGGCCACTTTTCTGGGCCTAAAAGAGGGATACATAGGTTGCATACGGGATTAGCCCAATATTTAGTCTATTTTTATGTTTTAATTGAACCGGTTTAAATTGGTTGCATCCAATTGGTTCAATTGGTCTAATTTAAGTGAAGTGCTCTTATTGGCTAAGAGGTTCTTATATCCTATTGGCTAGTAGGGAATCTTCTTTATTTTAAGTAGTTTAAGTTGTTTTTAAGTCATTAGGACTCTATGTTGGGTCTATTTTAGTTTCCTAGACAGTTTAAGTTATCTAATAGGTTAGGGATTGGGTTAGGCCTTTCCTTTTTAGAGTAGAAGTCTATTTTTGAGTCTTTTATATAAGGTTGTAAGGGGGTAAAGCCTTGAACACGAATTTGATTAATGAAAAAAGCTTTTGCTTGTTGGCTGCCATTGTTGCTGCTCCTGTGCTCCTTGTGAGTGTGCATCCTTGTGGTTCTATCAAGGTGGAAAGGGACTGGTGGAATCCGGTTGACTCCTTACGCCGTGACGGCTGGGAGGATCTTCTTCAATTCGAAGGTGGTTCTATCCTTCACATCTGTTCAAGCTGCTATTAGTGGAATCTCCAGTAAGTTTGACACCCAATTTCTTCTTCTAACCCTCTAATCCTTTCCCCCAATTGATCCCCTTTATTTTTTGTTTGAATCTCATAAACCCTAACTCCATTAAAGCCCAAAACCTGCAACTCAATTCTGTCCAGAGTTGCAGAATTTCAAAACTCATCCAAACCCTAACCTTTTTATACCATATTGACCCCCTAGACCTGCCCATTAATACCCTATAAACCCCATTCCCAGATTCCCATCCTAAACCCTAATTTTGCCCTAAAACAGCCCCTAATCAGCCCCAAACAGCAGGCTTGTCCAGACCTTGCTTTTATCTGGCTCCTAGTAGGATTATCTCCTATTCTAGGACTACATTACCCGTCTTGTTTCTTCACTTTGTAAATAACCACACACTTCATCCAGAGATGGAAGAGGGGCTTTACCCAAAATTTTGCACCCAGATTGGTTCATATTCTGTTTAGCCCACTAAGGAGGATCAAGACACACTCCTTCTCAAAGGTTCTATAAACCTTGGCCTCATCTTCAAGGTTGGACCTAGTGTCTCTGTCCCAACCTCAGCCCATCTTCCAAAAGGGGACAAAAAATCAACTGCCATCTCATTAGGTGAAAGATGGTATCCATCTTCAAAGACGTTCCAAAGAAACTCTCATGATCTTGTTTGTGAAGGGCTTCCTCAATCTTAACCGGCATACACACAAGAGAGAGAGAGAGAGAGAGAGAGAGAGAGAGAGGTATACTCTGTAAAATGACCCTTACGATTAAAGCGCTAGCAATCTCCCTTTCCCAAAAATTAGAAGCCTCTTGACGGACGTCGCGAGACATTACAGCGCCTACCTATATTGATGGGCTTCCTCTCCCATTACTGGTAGCCGGAGGCTTACTCTAGGCCCAAGGAAATTGGGGGAGGGGTCATTTCATTTTTTGATCCGGGAAATACCGAATAGGTTCAAGAGATGAGAGAATTAAGGATACCAACCAGAAAGACTAATCCAATCCATAATGATGTACCGGAAAATACAACATTTTTTATGGAGATCTCTGTAGTGGTCATACTCTTCCCATAGACCAATAACAGTATTATAGTATTCAGGAGTCAACACAATCAAATGTCTTAGCTACGTTGTCCCAAATATCTTTGGAGGTATCCTTCCGCATAAATCTCCTACCAATTTCAGGTTTCATGTAGAATATCAACCAAGTCATAACCATTGAATTTTCCGTCTCCCATCTCTGATATACCGACTCACTAGAGAGTGGAGCACAGATGGCACCAGTGATGTAACCCAACTTCCCATGGCTACATAGGGATAACTTAAAAAAGTGAGACCAGTCCATGTAGTTTGTATTATCCAACTTGACAATGGATACGTGGGCATTGGTGTTCTTCATAATGACTAGGAGTAACACCAATTGTTCAATCAGTTAAGGCTTCCATTGGTCCACTAGCTTCTGACATGATGTAAAGACGCACATAGGGAACTGGTCGGATACCCACACTAGATTGGGAGTACAATCTACCCAAAAAAGCTTCTTCCCAACACAAAAACAGAGGTTCCAGCCAACAAAAAAAAAATATCACAAAACTTGAAAGAAACAAAGACAAGTGAGTGTATTCACGGTGAGAATCCATTCTAAACAACCCACAATCTTTCAATAACACAGCTCAACAATAGGTGACCATCAAATAGGCCTAATGCACCACATATATCAAAAGCACAGCCAGCATTACCGCTACTGGTGTTATCACAGGACATCACGGTTTGGAGTTGTGAACACACAAGGCAACATCCTTGCTAAAGAGGTCTATAATACCTGAAAGAGGACCCCATGGCGATTCAAGAGAGAGCTTAGACCCACCTCCAACGGATCCCAAATGAGAGAGATAAAGTGATGTAGATAAGTCACTTGGGGCTTATTTTAGTGGAAAAATAAGCTTTGGGTTGGATCATATATGTATTGGGACTTAGATCTGTTGAAATTAGGGGTAGTGTTGTCATTGTTAGTTTGGGTTTTGGGGGTTCTATGTTCTTTTCTTTTCTTTAAGTCCTTATTTGTTAAGATGTAATAGGTAAGGGCTTAGGGGTAATTTCTTATAAATCCCTAACCAGCTTACCTAATGTTATGTGTCTCTTTATTAATTGAATCCAGAACCTGCGATAGAACATATTTTGTATCGCAGGCTGCTGCTTCTTCCTCTCGGCAGTGTGCTTCCCTTCTTCTTTCTCTCTTCTTCTTCTTCTCTCTTCTGCTAGTTAGTTAGTTCGGATTTCTAATATGGTATCAGAGCAATATTAATTAGCTGAAGGGTCTTCGCTCATCTCCTTCTGCTGATTCCTCTCACGGTTTAAGTTTTCTAGGGTGCAGCCACCTATTGCTGCTCCTTTTTTTTGTTGATGGATTGAAGACTCCATATACACATGAATGGAGTGTTTAATTGTGATAGTAATCGGTGCTTTGGAGATCATTCCTTGAAGGTTCAATTGGAGGATGGATAGTTTCTATTTTCTGGAATCGATGGAGTTATGTTTCTATTTTCAGAAAATAGAAACAAGGGAGTTTCTTCAAGATGATTGTTTCTTCTAGTTCTGATTTTTTGAGGGCTGATTGTACCAGCCTAGAGGGAGATTCAACCTGATTGTTAGTCTGCTCTGGTGAATTGATCAAGTGCTTCTGGGTTTCTTCTTAGCCCCTGCGGATGCTCTGTTTTCTGAGCAATTTCGAGCCCTACAGTTGGATTCCCTGTTTCTGTTCCTCTTGTTTGCTCAGGCTGTTCTTTTGGGATTTTATTCCCTCATCCAGGTACTAGATTCGATCCTTGTTCAGGCCCTTTCCACCCTGCTGGTTGTAAGCTCTGCAAAATCTTCCTTACTACTGCCAGAAGTATCCTGTTTTTGGGTTCCTTGTATTAGTTGGTTCTGTTGGTTCCAGGTTTCCACTCTGCTTGAGTTTGGGTTCACTTCTTTATTTTTTCTGCTGCCTATTACTCTGGAATTCTGCAATAGTCGGTGAATTGTTTTTTTTTACTGGTGTGTGTTTGCTGCCCCTTTCATTGGCTGGCCGTTTCCTTGTGGTACTCTTATTTGACTGGTTTTATTTTTCCCTATTGGTGCTATGGGAGAAAAAAAAAAAAATTCAGTGGTTACATCTCAAACTGACACTGTGAATGTCACTATTACCTCTATCAAGCTGAAAGGGAGTTCGAATTATTTGTTATGGGCTCAAGCTATGAAGGTTTACATTATGGCCAAGAAAAAACTCAAGTATCTTACCTCCGAACCACCTGCCTCTGATTCAAAAGAATCTGAGGATTGGATGCAAGACAATGCCATTATTTTGATTTGGTTATGGAACAGCATGGAACCAGAGATTGCTGCAAACGTTATGTTTCACACCACTGCTAAAGGTGTGTGGGATGATTTGAAGGATACCTATTCACAAGAGAAAAACATGAATCGAGTCTGACTTATATGAGAAAAAATTTCAGCTCCGGCAGTCCAACAAGCCTCTCCAAGACTACCACAACACCTTTAAAGGCCTTGTTGAGGAATTGAATGCCTTTCAGCCACTCACCACTGATATTGACAAGTTAAAAGTACAGCGGAATGAATTTTTTGTGTCTAAATCCCTGGCTGGGCTAGATTCTGATTTGAAGTCTGTCAAGGGACATATTCTTGCTGGAGACACAGTCCCTACTCTTGCTTACACATTCTCCCGCCTACAGCGTATCTCTTCTCCTGGAAAAACTGACACTACTCCCAAGGAGAATTCTGCCTTTGTGGCTGGTCGTGGACATGGACGTAACTCAGGGGGAGGACGTGGTGGTGGTGGTGATGGTTGTCGTGGCACTGGTGTTCAGTCCAGTGTTAAGCCTTTTCGGAAGTGTACTCATTGTGGCAAAACTAGTCACACTGTTGATTTTTGTTGGGACAAGCATGGCAAACCCGATTGGGCAACTCAATCTGCCAATCATGCAACGTCTGAAGGGGGTAGTGATGGTGCTGACTATAGTGCTTCTCCACAGATTTCCCTACCTGGGAGTGGTTCTACTACAACTCCTCACCGTGATGATCTCTCCCAGTTATTGCGGCGTTTACAACACTTGGAGGCATCCAGTCTTACATCCACTAGGCACTCCGCTTCTTCTGCAACTCTAGCCCATGCAGGTACACCTGCTCTTCTTACCACTCACTACTCCATCCTAGACTATTGACTCCGGGGCTTCTGCTCAAATTACTGGTGAGTCATCATTATTTACCACTTATTCACATACACATTCATCTTCACCTGTTATTCTTGTAAATGGTTCTTCTACTCCAGTTTTTGGGCATGGTACCATCTCACCCACTTCCTCCATGAGTCTCTCATCTGTGTTGCATGTTCCTCAGTTACCATTGAATCTTCTTTCAGTCAGTCAAATAACTAAAGCTTTACATTGTTGTGTGACATTCTTTCCTTCTTACTATGTTTTTCAAGATCATCACACGAGGAAGAAGATTGGTGGAGGGTGTGAAAAAGATGGACTCTACTACCTTGACCATGGTACTCCTGCCTCTTCTGTTGATGGGGTGTCTCCATTCCAGTGGCACTATCGTTTAGGTCATTTGTCTTTAGTTAGGTTAAAGTTGTCATTTCCTTCTTTGAAGTCTGTCTCGATGAGAGTGTGAAGCCTGTGAGTTGGGAAAACATCATCGTGCCTCTTTCCCTTCTCGTACTATGGCTCGTAGTGCGTCTTTAGTTTCTTTAGTCCATTCGGATATTTGGGGTCCTTGTCGTGTTAAGAATCGGAGTGGTTTCATGTATTTTGTCACATTTGTGGACGACCATTCTCGTCTCACATGGTTATACCTCTTGAAGGATCGTTCTGAATTTATCTCTGTATTACAAAAATTTTATAATGAAATAAAAACTCAATTTGGTTTATCTATTAAAATTTTTTGGTCTAATAATGCTTTGGAGTATGTTCAGCGTGATATTTCTGACTTTTGTGTTTCTTATGGAATGATTCACCAAACCAGCTGTTCCTACACTCCACAACAAAATGGGGTGGCAAAACGTAAGAATAGACATTTGCTTGAGGTTGCTTGCACTATAATGTTCCATATGCATGTTCCCAAGCAATTTTGGTGTGAAGGGGTACTTACTGCATGTTATTTGATTAATCGAATGCCTTATTCTGTTCTTCCCGACAAGTCTCCTTTTTCCATTGTTTTTCTTGGTCAACAGAGTTTTCATTTACATCCTCGTGTTTTTGGGTGTATTTGTTTTGTTCACAATCTGCATACTCATTCTGATAAACTCTCTCCTATGTCCACTAAGTGTGTTTTTCTTGGATATTCTTGTACCCAGAAAGGGTACAAGTGTTATGACCCTGTCACCCATAGGTATTTTGTGAGTGTTGATGTTACCTTCTTTGAGGAACGTTCTTATTTTTCTTCATCCTCCTCCATTTCTGATGATGAGTGGCATGTTGATGTTCCTCCTGTTCCTGTCCCTGTCCCTTTCTCTACACCACCATTACAGGTTTATCGGCGATGCGATAGGTCAGTACCACAACAAGAGGTTCCACCAGCTCCACCTGTTTTACCACCCTTGCCAACTTCTTCGTCTAGTGAAGCTCCACCTTCGCCTTCCACTAATGACTTACCCAGTGCTTTTTGTAAAGGTACTCGCTCTTGCACTCAAAAGTCCAATGCTTTATATTCTATTGATAAGTATGTGTTCCTTGCTCACTTACCCTCTTCTGTACATAACTTTGCCTTGTCCTTGTCTTCCAACCCTACACCCAAAACTCATATTGAGGCTCTTCGTCTTCCTGGTTGGAAGAAGGCCATAGTTGTGGAAATGGATGCTCTCTTATCTCATCACACTTGGAGTTTAGTAGATCTGCCTCCTGGAAAGGAACTTGTTAAGTGTTGTTGGGTTTACACAATTATATACCTTCTGGATGGTTCTATTGAGCGGCTTAAAGTTCGTCTAGTTGCCAAGGGGTATACATAGACTTATGGTGTGGACTACTTTGAGACCTTCTCCCCTGTTGCTTGGCTGAATTCTGTTCGCCTTCTTATTTCTATGGCAGTTACTTTTGATTGGCCCTTATTTCAGTTGGATATTAAAAATGCCTTCTTGTATGGTGATATTCATGAAGAGGTGTATATGGAGCAACCTCCTAGGTATGTTGCTCAGGGGGAGAGTAATACTCAGGTGTGCAAATTGCAGAAAGCAATATATGGCCTCAAACAATCACCCAGAGCATGGTTTGAGAAGTTTATTGACACAATTGTATCGTGCGGTTTTTCACAGTGTTACTCTGATCATTCTGTGTTTGTTCGTCGTCGTGGTGGATAGTTGGTGGTTTTGGTTGTGTAAGACGATGATATTATTGCCTCTGGTGATGATGTGTCTAGCATTGCTGAAGTAAAGGTTTCCTTACAACAGAATTTTCAAACCAAGGACTTAGGGTGATCTTCACTATTTTCTTGGTATTGAGGTTGTGAGAAGCAAAAAGGGTATCAGTCTTTCCTAGAGGAAGTATGTTTTAGATCTTTTGTCTGATACTGGCATGCTTGCATCTAAGCCTAGTGGATATTCCCATTGATCCTCATCAGAAATTTGGTATAGATGATTGTGATCCCCTCACTGATGTGCACCAGTATAGGAGTTTAGTTGGGAAGTTGATTTACCATACTGTCACAAGACCAGACATTTCTTTTGTTGTTGGCGACTTGGCGTTCTGAGCCAGTTTATGCAAACTCCTCTGAAAGCTCACCGGGATGCTGCTATTCGCATACTTGGTTATCTGAAGGTTGCTCCTGGTAAAGGATTGGTTTATCGTCTGAATCGGCATATGGACCTGGTTGTTTATTCTGATGCAGATTGAGCTGGGTCGGCAAGTAATCGCCGTTCCACTACAGGTTATTATACGTTTGTTGGGGGTAATCTTGTCTCACGGCGTAATAAGAAGCAAACTATTGTTGCGCCATTCCCTTCCCCCATCCCCTTCCATCGGTTATTGAATCCAAACACAAACTTTGTTCAAATCAAGTTCAAGAGTGCTACAAGCTGCTGGGATTTCTTTCAATTGATTGTCCCATCGATTTCTTCAAGATAATTACATCAAGATCATTGTTGCTTCAGCAGGTAACAAATTTGTGGTTTTTTTTTATTTGTTACTTCAACCAAGGAAATTGTTCCCTCATTTGAGTTTTCATTGTTCTCTTGTTTCCCTTATTTTTAGTTACCATTGTTCTCTTATTTCCCTTATGATGCAGATTCATCACCGAAATGGGCTTTGTTTATTAGGAATAAGTCTAGGGTCGGGTTATATACATGTTGGGCCTTTGATCCCATGGGTTTTTTAATGTAATAGGCCACTTTTATGGGCCTAAAATATGGGTAATTAGGTTGCATACGGGATTAGATGTTTTAGTCCTATACTTAAATTTATTTTCATGTTTTTAATGTTTTAAATTGAACCGGTCCAAAGCTGGTTTGAACCAGTGGTTCAATTTAACTGATTTTAGTAGTTTGTCTTTTAATTGCTTAGTTGCGCTAGATTAGGACTCTATTTTGAGTCTATTTCAGTTTCCTATTCAATTTAAGTTACCTAATAGATTAAGGATTGGGTTACGCCTTTCCTTTTTACTGTAGGAGTCTAATTTTGAGTCTTTTATATAAGGTTGTAAGGGGGCAAAGTATTGAACACGAATTTGATTAAAAAAAACTCTTGCTTGCTGCCATTGCTGCTGCTGCCCTGCTTTGTTGAGTGTTGCCTTGTGAGTCTTATCAAGGTGAAGGGACTGGTGAATCTCCAGTTTACTTCTTGCATCTTGTAGATCGGGAGGACCATTACTTGTCTTCAAGCTGCTGCCATTGAAGACCTGCAACTCCAAGTAAGTAGTTGATATTATTAGCCATCACCCTTCTTCTAATCCTCTAAACTTAGCCCCATCGATTCCCCTTGTCATCCACCATTAAAACCCATCGATCCATTAAACCCTAGACCTTCTACATTCTGTCCAGCACAATTCCACCATCTAATTTCATTCAAATTTTAACTACAAAACCCTCACATCATCCCCTCCACTCGATCTTAACCCCAAGCCCATCCCATCATCTAAACACTAATCCCCCTCAATTCCCATTAGAACCCTAAAACCTACAAGTATTCTTCTTCCCTTCTAGAAGGTCACATGCAAGGTGATTTTCGCGAGAATTCTACCCAGCCAAATCTAACCGTTAGAACCTACTAAAATTTTGATCAAATCTTCCTCAAACCCTAAGGGAAACTCAATCCAAATTTCAGCACCATCCACCCAGCTGATTGTCTGAAATTACACTTTTACCCCTCTCTCCTATCTCTACTAGGAAACCTCCATAGCTCCAGATTTAACCATCTGATTTAGCTGTAACTTTCAGCATGTATTCTCCTCCACCCTACCCACACTCGACCTAACTATTAATCCCATTCAACCACCTGATTCTTATTATAAACCCTAAATTCCATCATATTCCACCTTTCAAAACCCTAACCCTAGTTGCTGCCCAAATCCATCTACCCAGCCGATTGTCTGAAATTACACTTTTACCCCTCTCTCCTATCTCTACTAGGAAACCTCCATAACTCCAGATTTAACCATCTGATTTAGCTGTAATTTTCAACATATAATCCCTTCCACCCTACCCACACTCGACCTAACTATTAATCCTATTCAACCATCTGATTTCCTATTATAAACCCTAAATTCCATCATATTCCACCTTTCAAAACCCTAACCCTAGTTGTTGCCCAAATCCATCTAACCTATTTCTACCCATCCAAAACCCATAAAACCTAGTTCATTAGACTCCCCTACACCTGGCTAACTTTACCACATAAGACATACCTCCATTACCCTAACCATAACCCTGACCTAAAACCTCAATTCTTCCCCCCACCGAACCAGCAGCTCAACAGATCCTGGTTGTCTAGCTCCTAGTAGGTCTCCTACCTATCTAGGACTACATTACCTTCTTTTTAGTTCCCATTGTTCTCTTGTTTCCCTTATTTTTAGTTCCCATTGTTCTCTTGGTTCCCTCATATGATTAGTTCTCATTGCTCTCTTTCTCGTTCTTTGGAGATTTTCTTTTAGATTCTGCCTGGGATTAAACCTATTCAGGTTCTAGTCTTACATTATTTGGTATCAGAGCTATGGATACACCAAGTACTACTCCTACAGGTGACCAAACTACTCTTCAACAACTGGTTGATATGTCAAAGGTTTAACTGATGAGATGAAGTCAATGAAGCAACAAATAAATACAATATCTCAGCAGGTTAATGCAAAAAGATTCACTCCACAGTTAGATGATGGTCACTATGCAAAATTCTACCCGCAAAGAGGGAAGGCAGACTCAGTGATCACAGCCATTGAATCCACTCTAGAGCTGATGGTGTGTGAACCACAGGTTGGAGGTGAATGGGCTTTTAATGCTGCCCTTGAAGGAGAAGAGTGTGAAGACACCCTTGATGATAACAATGACATCTATGAGATTATTGTTGATGTTCCAACAATTTCTGTCGTCATGGAAGAGCAAGTCCTTAATGTTTCAAAAGTCAAGGCGTATATTGACGAGTTTGAAACAGATAAGGTTGCAGACCCTAACTGTAGAAGACCCCATGAACATGCTTGCTGATTTTGAAGTTGAGCACATAGAGTTCGGATTGCCACCAGAGTTCTTTGAAGAGAATTTCATTCCTTGAAGATTAGATTCCTCACATCCCGAGCTGTCTGAGTACTGTTATGGGATGAAGACAGATGTTTATCACACAAAGTTGATTCCTCCTTTTTGCAAAATTCGTCCTTTTTTCAAGCAGGGGAGAATTGATGTAGACAAGTCACTTAGGGCTTATTTTAGTGGAAATAAGCTTTGGTTGGATCATATATGTATTGGGACTTCGATCCCGTGGGATTATTTTGTAATTGGCCTATTTAATGAGCCTAAAATAGGGGTAGACAGAAGGAAAACGGGATTTGCTTTATTAGTTTAGTTAGAGTCCTATTTTGAGTCTGTTTTCTTTATTATTTCACTTTCCTAGTCAATTTAGGTTACCTTATTAGTTAATGATAGGATTAAGCCTTTCCTTTTTAGTGTCTACGTCTATTTTTGAGTCTTCTATATAAGTTTGTAAGGGAGGCCAGCAATGTAGACGAATTTGATTAATGAAATATTGGCTTTAGCCTCTGTGGAAATCCTGAGATAGGTTGGATGAGATGCCCAAGCTGAGATAGCCATTCCCTTCCCCCATTCCCTTCCCCCATCCCCTTCCATCAGTTATTGAATCCAAACCCTAACTTTGTTCAAATCGGGTTCAAGAGTGCTACAAGCTGCTAGGATTTCTTTCAACTGATTGTCACATCGATTTCTTGAAGATTATTACATCAAGATCATTGCTGCTTCAACAGGTTACAAATTTTTGGTTTTTTTATTTGTTACTTCAACCAAGGAAATTGTTCCCTCATTTGAGTTTCCATTGTTCTCTTGTTTCCCTTATTTTTAGTTCCCATTTTAGCTCCCATTGTTCTCTTGTTTCCCTTATTTTTAGTGCCCATTGTTCTCTTGGTTCCCTCATATGATTTTTGTTCTCATTGCTCTCTTTCTTGTTCTTTGGAGATTTTCTTTTTTATCCTGCCTGGGATTTAGACCTATTCAGGTTCTAGTCTTACATTATACAGGCACTCAAATCAACACTTAGCGGTAAAGTGTGTACTGCTCCCTTGCTTGTCTAATTGGATTCAAAGCTCTACCATCAAATCTCTTGGTTGATGGGTGAAACACTAATCAATTCTTCTCACATGATATAGCCTCTTCTGGAACCCTCACATGTTCTAGGATTCCAATTCTAGAGGCAAAAGAAGAGAGAGTGATTGCTGGTCGACTCTCAAGCCCGCTGTGATACCCAGTCCGCACTTGTAATATGCTACAGAAACAATAGAAAAGAGAAAGAAGGAGAAAGAGGAAGGAGAAGAAGAGGTTGCGCAAAAAGAGTTGGGGAGCTTAGGTTGATGAAAAAAAGGGTGTACCCAGTGCACGAGGCTCTGGCCATTGTGGGGTCTGGGGACGACAGTCATATTGTATGCAGCCTTACCCCCGCTTTGCGGAGAGGCTAATGCCTTTCCCCTATATTCACTAACATGAGATAAAATAAAAGAGATTACATAAATGCCCTTTACTAACGTGGAATACACATACTTATTTCCCATTCTACCCTCACAACATGTACTCTTAGTTATTCACCCAAAAAAAAAAAACATGTACTCTTAGCATAAAACATGTTTTACAAGTACTGCTTTTATAGATCAACCATCTACTACAACACGAGTGTGATGCATTCTGTAAGATTCCTAATTAATAAACATGCCATAGTGGCATAGTGCACACTAACATACCTCCTGTTTACATCAATCAACGTGAAACATGATAGAAGCTGCTAGCTATAAATACTATGGAAAAAAATTAACAAGTTACCTTAAGTTTTGTAGGCCCCACCACAAACAGAAACAGTATTTAGACAGGAATTGCCTGGATGCAACAACACCAGATGACAAAACCAATGTAAAGATTCCAAAATTGAATCCGCCTCCACTTGGAGAACACATTGTGGAAAGGACACCGTTACTGATGCTGAGCCAGGCATCATAACCTTCCATATGCCCGTCGCCACAATACAAGTAATTTTTCTTGCATTGGCTGTTAGCTTCACAAGCTGTCTGCCAGCAAGTGTCATTGCGTTCCACGGCACATAAATACCAGAAAGCACCAACTATCTGCAAAGGATCCCTCAAGTAGTGGTCAAATATGTGCCATAAGATGCTCAAAAACATGCGTGCAACTTATAGTGGAAACCATGATAGAAGAAGAAGAGGTACCCAGAGAATTGTTTTACAAAAGGACTACTTAACAAAAAAAAAAGTGCAGGCATCTTTTAAGTGAAGTCATGGACAGGAAACAACTGCATGCAGACAGACATTATAAAATGAAAGAAGCATGAACCACCACCTGATGTACAGTGCCTAGACCTTTAAGTAAGCTTCAACCCAGTCAGATGATCACAGCAATAAAAACGATCACAATCATTTTGACTGCCAGTAAGAATCTGGCATGTGGTCAAATGAGGAAATATGCAGATTGTATAAATAATAGTCCAATCATCTTTCCAGCACAGTCGATTCTGCATGGACCCATTAAACAGAAACCATGCATGTCCAAATTTGCAACAATGTAGCATCAGTAGCCTATCTTTGCAAATTCCACCAATAATAGACTACAGATGATAACAAAAAACAGTAACAAACCAACAAATTAACTAAATTAGCAGATGGTGCCATAGAATGCCATTGGATGCGTATTATAGTTGGAACCCCAAAGTTATAATAAATAGATGAGAAAACTGGTGCACAGAATATAGGGATATATAAAGGAAAATTCAAATGAAAATGAGCCAAAGCTATGATTTCTTGAACTCAAACCTGAACTGGCATTTTTTTAAAATAAACTTAACTTAAATTTTCAGGATGAAAGATTGCACATAAAAAGTTCATGAGGGTAGCTATGGTCCATATAAAAAGTAAGGATTAAGAAATTTTCAAGATCAAGATACGTATATTTATCTTCGAAATGATAAAAGATTATGATGGAGAAAATTCTTAAAAAACAATACGGCCTGACTATAATGGAGCCAGAATCCTTTAAAGCATAGTTTTAAAACTTGGTTTGGCAGGCCATTTTGGTCAAACGGAAATTTGCAAAATTTCACCAAAACAGTGCATTTTTTGCCAGAACCTTTTTTTTTTTTTTTTTTTTTTTTTGGGGGGGTGGGGGGGAGGGCAAACATCCGAAATGATGAAAATTTCGTTGAAATAGAGCATTTTTTGACCGAAATGAGCGAAATAAGTAAGAGTAAACTTTACATGTAGATAGCCTTGATGAGAACAGCAGAAAGAGAATGTAAAGTCAAAGTTCCCAGGTAAACTCTTCGTACACAAGTTTGAAGAAAAAATCTTAGAAGTGATACATTTTGGTGATCATTTTTTTATTTTCTCCCAACTCAACTCAACTAAACCTTATCCCTACAACTTGGCATTGGGCCATTGGCTATGCAACCACTGACCTTCCCTTCACTATATTTAAAGTCATAGTAGCATGTTAACTCAGATACACCCATGTCCCTTTCAGCACTTCAAACTAAGTCAATCCAGCCTTCCCTTGTTGCTTTTTTTTTTTGGGGGGGTGGCAGGGGAGTCCATCCTTCGTCCTGTCATCTCCAATTTGCACAATATCACCCCCTTCCTATTTTTCAACAAAAAGAATTTATTTTTGCATGCAACTAAATTGTCAAAAGATGATGCCAATACTCTAAGCTTTCCTAATATCTAAACACGACACATATTACATAATTTACAAGCAAAATTTGCGTTCATTTTGTTTTCAATTTTATTCTGCCTGATCTTTATAGCACAACCAAAGTTCACATCCTTGCAAAAGGAGAGACACTATGGGGACAGCCCAAAACTCTTGATACTTCCAACTTGTGCTTCCCCCCTCACCGTCCCAATTTAGGGCACTCAAAAACAACTCAATGAATAGCCCTGTGTCATGCAATTGGCAGATCATTTGACAGAACACAATTCTTATTTCAGTTTGATAGCCATTATCAAATAAATAAAATTAAACAATCATTGAAATGATACCATCTTCCATACAAATTTCATGCATGAATAATAGCACAGATGGGCAAATTTAACAGGCATAAAAAGAAAAGGTGTGATTTCACGCAACATACAAACTTGCCCAGCAGTGAGATCAAAAAAGCATTTCAGTGGCCAAACACAAATTTGTTGGTACTTACATGACTTGCAAGCATGTACCACACCAAATAGTAGGCAGCACCAGCCCAAGCAGTTTCAGCAAAGACACCAGCAGTCCTTTTCAGTTCTGACGTCAGAGGTAAGATTCGGAATAACCTTGGAACATATTGAATCAAGACAACGAAAAGTAATGCCTGTTTTGTAGCAAGCACGTCTGAGGCTTTTGAGGTCTGAAGGAATCTCCAAATTACAATCTGAACATATCAAAAAGTAATCAGTACAACTCTTCCAGCAACTCAACTCCAGGAACCAAGAGGTTTCTGACATTCTTCTAATCCAACCACATATCTTACTATCTTATAGCAACAAAATAATATATCGACTTCCTATACACACATGAACCATGCAACAAAACATGTTTGTTTAGAAGAAATTTGGCCTATATAGAAAGCAGGAATTATCTACCTAGTACATATTAAGAAAATACAATAACAAGACTACTAAGGAGGCAGTAGTCATAAGCTAATTCATTCCACAGTTTCCACTCAAGGAATAACCAGCACGTAACTGTAAGGACAACCATCATGATATTATGCAAATATTTTTCAGTACGACCTGGGGTCCATCAAATAACAACCTCCACAGCATCAATAATGAACCCAATCATAAGGATCACACAGCTACACACATAGTGAAGTCAAATGCAAAAATGCACACTTGATCATGCTGTATCATATAAAGTTTTGGTAGACAAAATTGTTTGGACCCATCCGATCACAAAGACATATTAAAGATAATAACCACCAAGATTGGAAGTGTATAAAGTTAAGTATGTAATTGGAAGCAATTTCTTAAAGGGGAGGGTATTTCTGGAACGAGAAAGGAAGAGGAAGGGATGGAATAAAGTAAGAATTAGGGATATTTATGAAAAGTTAGAATCATGGGCTTTTTATTTAATAACACAAGAAGGTTGCCTTCAACCTCTCAATCCTGAACAGGGGCAGAAACCCAGCATGATATCAACAGCGATAACTTCTTCAATACAAGCCCTATCAAAGAGAAAATTCAGGCAAGGGTTCACAACTGGTAACCCTCTTGAATGCTTCTAAGATTCACTTGCAACAACAGGTGAAGAGGGAGAGTTTAGTGTCTAAGTTATATTGAAGGAGGTATGTTCCAGTCAAACCTTATTTGGAGTGTGCGAATGCTATCAAAATTGCTCTGAATGAAAATATTTATTTTTCGATATCAAAATAAATTAATATTTTATCATTCCTTTGGTTTTTAATAACGTTTTACCATATTAAGATTTATGAAATTTTTAGATTTGAGAAAAACCCAAGCATTAGAAAGTTGAAAATTTCACCTACTGTAGAAAATCCAATTTTTGTTCTTGAACTATAGGGGATTGATTTTTTATCCTTTTGGAATTTAATTTTTTAACTATTTTTATTGGATTCAAACAAGAGATATTTGCTTATTTATGAATAATATCTTAAGTAAATGACATAACAATCATTTACTTAAATGACATTTGGCATAAATAAGGGTCAACCCCGATGCCTTGACAACTATGTATATAATACTAAAAAACAGACTTACACACTAAAAAGGAAAGGCCTAACCCAATTCTTGACTAACTAGGTAACATAAACTGATTAGGAAACTGAAATAATAAAGAAAACTGACTCAAAATAGGATTGGACCTATAGAAACCTAATCCAGCCAAACTAAAACACTTAGACCTGATTTGATATGATTTCTATTTCAATTTTGGATTGATTTCTTGAAATAGTCAACAAATAGATTTTTGGTCAAAAAATTGAAATTGTTTTGGTTGTATCAATATGAAATATTTCAAGAATAAAAAAATTCATTCGATAATTCAAATTCTAAGAATAGATTCTCTATATTTCTTTGAGAAGGATGGTGGTGGTGGCGGCGGGGTAGTAGCGGTGGTTGTGGTGGTGGTGGTGGTGGTGACGGTGGTGGCAGGGTAGTGGTGACGTGGAAGTAGTGGCGGTGGTTGTGGCGGTGGTGGTGGTGGTGGTGGTGGTGGTGGTGGTTGTGGAAGTAGTGGCGTGGTTGTGGCGGTTGTGGAAGTAGTGGCGGTGGTGGTGGCAATGCAATGGTGGTGGTAGTGGCGGTGGAGGTGGTGGTGGTGGCAGTAGCAGTGGCAGCGGCAGTGGTGGTGGTGGTGGTAGCGGAGTAGTAGTGGTGGTGGTGGTGGTGGTGGTGGTAGCGGGGTAGTAGTGGTGATAGTGGTGGTGGTAACAGGGTAGTAGTGGTGGTGGTGGCGGTGACAATGGTGGGAGTGGGGTGGTGGTGGTGCGACCATTAGGAGAAGAAGGGTGTGGTTTTATTTTTAACATGAAATTACTACTTTGCCCATGAAATTAACCATGTGTTCATTCAAGAGCAAGAGTGCTAAATCAAATGAAATAGAAATTCTGAAACAGCTCCTCAGCTATTTCAGAATTTCTATTCAACTTGATTTCTATTTCACTGAAATAAGGTGCAAAAATCAAACCAAACAATTTCAGAAATAGAAATCACCCCCTGAAATTGAAATAGAAATCATACCAAATCAGGCCTTAATAACATAGCAATAAAAATAAGGGCTTTTTACAAACGCCCCCTGAAAATGCCCATTTGTCCAAATGCCCCCCTTACAACTTTTCTAATTGTAAACTCCCCCCTATTTTCAACAAATTGTAGCATTTTGGTCCTGTCCGTTAATTTGGGACGTTAGACGTTAGTTTTAGGGTATGTAATCACCAAAATGCCCTTGTGACAAAAACCAACAAAAATTAAAATGTAAAGTGACCAAATTGCCCTCATCTTCCCCAAATGGTTTAGGGTTTGAAACTGAAAATCAAAGCCTAAACCATTTGGAGAAGATGAATCCTAAAATCAAACCTTCAAGACAATAGGGAACCTGATCAAAACAATAATAAATGAGGCTGAATCGCTTCCTGCTTCAAATGTTCTTTCGAATTTCTTGTTGGGAACCTGAAACCATTTGATCCTTGAAAAGGAACTTTACAAAATACGCAGAAAAGATTTCCTGTCCTTCTCCTATTCACCCTTTTTTTTTGTTTTTGCATGTTTTGTTAAGACATGAAACAAGTGGGGGACCAAGTAAGATTAAAAAATATAAGTTTCAGAACTCTTTGTATAGAGAAAGGTAAACGAGAATTCCATAAATCTGATCCTCTTTTTCTTTTTTAATTAATACCCTTTTTTTTTTGTTGTAACAGCGGAAGACCACTGTGCCTGAAACTGAAGCCCAATCCAGCCCTACTTGCAGAACCAGAGTGTGGAGACACTCTTACATCTGCAATGTGAGATTTACTCTTACTAAATCTTCATTGAATTTAGTAATTGTATCCATGAATGGGAAAAATTCGCAATCTCGACTCTTGAATGTGTTTTTACTCTCCAGATGGACTGTAATTCTTCTTCGATGCTTCTCACTTTCTTTATCCTCCACTCCTTATCTCACTTACTTCAAATTAACAAGGAATGAAAAGGATTGGGAGTCGAACTGGAATTGCACAAATGAAAACCCAGAGCTAAGATTGTAACCTTACTGGCTTGAGACGATAAAGAACAAGAAAACACAAAATGCTACAGCAGATTTTTGTCATGCCCTGTTATGAGTTTTTCAAAGGGAACAAGTAGGATTTGCTTCGGAAACAAGAAAAGGAAATTTCAATTTTGGAGATTTGATTTTAGGGTTAATCTTCCCCAAATGGTTTAGGGTTTGATTTTCAGTTTCAAACCCTAAACCATTTGGGGAAGATGAGGGCAATTTGATCACTTTACATTTTAATTTTTGTTGGTTTTTGTCACAAGGGCATTTTGGTCATTACAAACCCTAAAACTAACGTTTAACATCCCAAATTAACGGACAGGACCAAAATGCTACAATTTGTTGAAAATAGGGGGGGAGTTTACAATTAGAAAAATTGTAAGGGGGCATTTGGACAAATGGGCATTTTCAGGGGGGCATTTGTAAAAAACCCTAAAAATAAAGACACTTATTTAACTAATCCCGTATCCCTAGCCTCTATCCATATTATAGGCCCATTAAAGTGGCCCATTGCAATAAAAACATGTGGGATCAAAGGTCAAATACATACATTTTCCAACCCAAAGCTTATTTCTAATAAAATAAACATATTTAGGTGATTCAACTGCATCAGATATAGTTCAACAATCCAAACATAAGTATGGCAATTGTAGTGCATATGCACGGGAGGGAGGGAGGGAGGGAGGGAGGGAGAGAGAGAAAGAGAGAAATGAAAAGGTGTCACTATAACAAGATACTGCTATAGGTCTTAGCAGCTACATGGAAATCATACCAAAAGATAGAAACACAAATAATTAAGTCATGTAGGCTCTGTAATATACATAGACTTCATAATCAAACAGCAAAGATCGCAAAATTGAAATGGCATGCATGCTTATAAAGCAAAAAGGAAGCGAAAGTTTGACAAGTATTTCAAACCTGAGGTAAGGGTAACACAGCAATAAAATCCACGATAAATAAACGTCGCAAATAACGCTTTGCTATCTGTGCAGGATCTATCACAAGTTCACCTCGTCCAAAAACCCGAGATGATGGAGCAATATAAGCCGTGCGGAATTGGATAACCATGTGAATAACATAAAAACAATCAATGATGGACCGCAGCGTCGTAGTTATGATAGCTAACTTTTTATCAATACCCAGACAATTTGTTTGATCATTGATAACTGGAAGATAAAAAAATAAAGGATCCACAGATACTGCTAGAATACAAGATATGACAAAAAATCTATTCCATATTTGAATAAATTTTTCTTGAGGATCAAATATCTTCATCTCTGTCACTTTAAGATCTTCAGGGAATACTGCTCGAGTAACACCAAGCTTAAGCGATCGGCCAATTGACTTGAGTCCTTCAGACCCTCTTCTCACTCCTCTCCTGAAAGATTTTGACGGGTTGTTTGTTGCATGACCAGCATGTGTCAACCCTTCCATATTGAATCCACAGCTTTTCATTCCCCCTGGATCAGAAGACATTGATAACGTAGAATCCAAGTCGTCCAACCTGACACACAAGCAATGCCAAGATACACCAAGCTAGATAACTCTTCCACTAAGAAAACATACAAACTGAAAAGCCAATTCAGCAACTAATAGTCCCATCAATTGGAAGCAAGAAGCAGAAAAATAGTCATTATATGCCATATATATTATTTCAAGGTCTAAACGATAAAGCTTTCACATACAGTGTTGTAGAGCAAGATATGGAAATTTGCTCAGTCTACGCATGGTAGATGTTATATAACATAGTGCTTGTTATGCATGGATATGAACCAGACTAATAGTCCTAGCCCATTATCCCCTACAGCCACAGCATGTTTCTTACAAAGCTGCAATGTAGAGTTGTAACCTGAACAGTTTTGAAGGATCTATTCACATTTTAATTAATCTGATCAGATTTGGAGAAATCTCCAGTCTATTAACACTTAAAGCAGCTAAACTGAAATTCTAATTCTTGACCTCTTGCATTAAATGTAACAAAAACACACAGCACTTAATTCATGCATACCAGTAAAGTGGATTTTTTTTTTTTTGGATGAATAAAAATATATTACGAAGAAAAAAGAAGGAATAGACAAGCCCAAGGGCAAAAAAGCCGAAACTAGGGACTAGTTAGGGTGCAAAATGGAAGTAGGGAGACCCCAGGAGACAGCAATGAGCCTGTTCCTTGGGGAATCCTTAACATCCTCGAGGGGGAGGGATCTAACTTTAGATGAAACATCAAAAAAGATGGCCTTCCAAATCATGTCTAAGGAGCGGGAGTTGGATGTCCATCTTCTGAGGTTTCGTTCCATCCAAATGTGGGAGATAGTGGCACAAAAGGCAATCTTGCCAGCCGAGTCGCAAATCGACTTCCCTCCGTATGTCATGTCGATCCAAATCCATTCCCTACTGAGAGGAAGAGGAGTGCGCTGACCAGGCCAGCAATGGCGAAGAACTCGGGTCCATATGGAGGAGGCAAAGGGGCAAGTGAAAAATAGGTGATCGACGTCTTCAGTCCCATTCCAACAGAGACAGCAGCTGGAGGGGACCTGAATATGCCGATAAAGAAGAAAGGCTTGGGTAGGAAGACAGCTTGCAAGGGCGCGCCAAGCAGTGAGGCTATGTCGAGGAATGTGGCCACGAAACCAAACAACTCTGTACCAAGGACAAGGGGTCCCTCTATGTCTAACCAAATCCCAAGCGGAGTGAGAGCTGAATCTGCCCGATGGGGAAGGAAGCCATAAGATGGTGTCGCCTCTGCCTCTATGCCCAGGGAGGATAGGGGGAAAGGAGCTCCAGAGGTCGGCAAGGGGAGGGGACCACGAGCCACTGGAGATGATAACGGCAACAGGGGCAGATCTGTCCAATCCAGAGGAGTAAATATCTTTAGGGCTGACAATGGAAGAGAGAACACCAGAAGGGTGCCACTTGTCAAGCCAAAGCAAGGTAGTCGAACCATCACCAATCCTGCTCGAAATGGCATCTCTGGCTAGCTGCCTCACCTGAAGAATTCTGCGCCAAACCCAAGAAGAATCAGCCCGTGGGCTAATGGACCAAATAGAGTCACTGCGCAGGGGACCAGTATACACCCAAGAAGTCCAGATGGAGGATTTGTTGGTGAGGATCTTCCATATGAGCTTGATGGAACCAGCAATGTTGACATCTTTTATCCTCCTAAGCCCGAGGCCTCTTTCAGATTTAGGGACACAAAGGGAAGCCCAGCTCATAGGGTGGAGGAACCTGGCAGAGTCAACACCTTTCCAAAGGAAGGCACACATAATAGATTCCACCGCCTTGATAGTAGCCTTTGGAAGACCAAAAATACTACTCCAATAAATATAGCAAGACTGAAGCACCGATCTGATCAGCTCGAGTCGACCAGCGTAGGATAAGAGTTTGGCTTTCTAAAGCTGCAACCTCTTGCGAAGAAGGTCTAAGATGGGGGAGCAGTGGTGGGCAGACAGCCTGGCAGGGATAAGGGGTAGGCCAAGGTAGCGGACTAGGAGGGTGCCGATTATAAAACCTGTGAGGGAGGAAAGGGCAGCTTTGGTGGTGTCAGGAACTCCGTCTTAGATAACTCGACCGGCTCAATCGCGGTTGTGGCAGTGGAACAATCAACAATGGCCTCCATGGCGCCTGAGGCAGACGACCCCAAAACCCCCCCCCCCCCTCGCGGCCCGAAAAAACAAAGGAATCGTCGTCGGAGAAGTCACCAGGAACCTGCAGAGATTTCCTCTCATGGCGAGCTCCCCGAGGCCCACCTACCACGTTGCTCTCCTGACGCAGCCCACAACCGATTCGCTGCCCTCATGAGTCTTGATCCTGAAGACAATTGTGTTGTCGCTGTCTCTTCGCCTTCCCAGGAATCTAGGCTGATTCTCAACGAAGGTCTGCAACATCTCTCTGCGAACCCCCCTGCATCTAACCTTTTGGCCCTGCCTCGCTCCCCTTCCCCTTCTACTACCTTAAACATCAGCCCCCCCCCCCCACTGCTATACTACAAGACCCCACTTTTTTTAGCTTTCACCAACCACCACTGAGGTCCCCTGTTCCCCATATAACCCCGTTGACCACTCCACGTGGTCCCCCCCCTTGTCCCTTCTCACTTAAACCTGGCCCCTGTCGACCCGACCCGCATACCCACCCCCTATCCACTTAACTACCCTTTCCACACTTGTACCAAACCGACTGAACCCAGCCGAACCTGTCCCAGCTCCCCCCCTCCAGTTCAATTGGACCCACCTCGCCCTTGTGTCATCCCCCCTCCTCCCCTTCTCTGGTTTGTTTTCCCCCTTTGAAAGACTACCGTCTCCGGCCCCGCAGTGTCCCACCGGGGTCCAGTGTTAATTCCTCCACTGGTTGGCTGCCCCCTCCCCCCCCCTTTCTCATGATCCCTTGGATTATTTGGAACGTCCGTGGGCTCAATGCTCCGGCCAAACAAGCTGAAATCCGTGCCCATCTCAAGTCCACCAAATCCTCCCCCTGCTGCCTCCTTGAAACCAAAGTGCTCGAGCAAAATTCTTCCCGCATCGCCCACTCTCTTGCCTCCTCTTGGTCCTTCCTTTCCAACTATAACCACTCCCCCAATGGCCGAATTTGGGTTCTCTGGGATCCGACCAAATTCCAAATCTCGGTCTCTTCCTCCTCATCCCAACTTCTCCATCTTAGCATTTCAGATCACCACCACAACCACCTTTTTTTCTTCACCATGGTTTATGCCCTCAACCATCACCCTGATAAGATCCCCCTCTGGGATGACATTTGATCCATCTCTTCTTCTATCGGTTCCTCTCCCTGGGGCATTGGAGGTGACTTCAATGTCGTCTGTTTTAGCCACGAAAAATTGGGTGGTTCCCCTTTAGACCACCAAGCAGTTGCAGCCTTCAACTCCTGTCTGGAGGACTCTGAGCTTAGCAACCTCAGATGGTCAGGTGCTGATCTCTCCTAGCACAAGCAGCGCTCTGGCCCTGACAGAGTTGCCTGCAAGCTCAACAGAGTCCTTGTCAATGATGCTTGGCTTTACTCTCTTCCTTCCTCCTATGCCTTCTTTGACCTTCCTGGTCTCTCTGACCACTCCCCCATTTCTCTCTTTGTCCTTCCCTCTCTTTCTTTTGGCCCTAAACCCTTTAAGTTCTTTGACATGTGGTCCTCTCACCCTGGCTTCCTTCCCATTGTCCAAGCAGCTTGGAACATCCCAGTCCAATCCTTCTCCTCTCCCCTCCTCGCCTTTTCCAAAAAGCTCAAAAATGTCAAGGTGGCTCTCAAAGCCTGGAATTCCTCCACCTTCGGCATTATTTCTTCTCGTGCTTCCTCTTGTCGAGACACCCTCTCCTCCATCCAGCTCCGCCTCCAGTCTGACCCCCTCAACCCCTCCCTTGCTGAAGAAGAAACCATTGCTGCTTCCGAGCTTGCCTCCTCTCTCTCCCAAGAAGAAAGCTTCCTTAAACAGAAATTCAGGATCAAATGGCTTGAGCTCGGCGACTCAAACACCGCCTTCTTCCACCGCTCCCTCAAAGCCCACTCCAACTCCAACTCCATCCTCTCTCTTACCTCCTCTGATGGATCACTCCTCTCCTCTGTTGATGCCATCAAAGCTGAGGCCGTGAACCATTTCACCGGTATCTTTTGCCCTCCCTCCCACACCCACTCCCCCCTTCCCGATGATCTTATCAACAAATTCCTCCCCCCCCCCCATCTCCTCAACTCCCTCAGCTCCATCCCCTCTGACTCCGAAATCACCTCCGCTGTTCGCTCCCACAAGGCTAGCAAAGCTCCAGGCCCTGATGGGTTCAGCATGGGATTCTTTTCCACTTGCTGGGACATCATTGGCGTTGAGTTTATCAGTGCCATTAAGAGCTTCTTCTTCAACCCTCACCAGATCCATTACATCAACCACACCTTCCTCTGTCTCATCCCCAAATTCCCTAGAGCTTCGACCATGTCTGACTTCAAAGTGGATTAATCAGTGTCTAGTTTATCAAATCTGTCCTAATCAGAATCAATGACTTTTAAGATGAGGTTATCAAAATAATGGGTTGTCCTGATCAGAATCAATTGAATCCTTTAGGCTATGTTTTGTTACTTTCTCAAAGCAAAGAAAAAGAGAAAGGGAAAGGGAAAAGAATGGGTTTCTTGAGTTGCCTGTTCAGTTGTTTTGGGATAATTGTAGAGAGATTGTAGAGAAAACAGTTTTACTGTTTTATTGTAGTCCAAGCCATGTGAGAGAAGTAAACAGAGATTATTCCATGGCGCTCATGCACAAATTTGCAGATTACATATTTAAATTACAATAGGAATCATTTTTTATCAAAAAAGGGGAAAAAAAGGATAGGAATCACTTCACTCAAATGGCTTCTAAACCAACTGTTTTTGGAGGAAGAGAGCATAATGTATGTATGTATGTATGTATGTATCTGGATCTAGACCACTCATTTGAATAAAGTGTTACAACTAAATAGGCTTAATAGGTGTCACCCTCATTGTTGACAGGCAAAACCCATAATGGAAAATAAACTAGGGGTACCAAATAGCTAAGTGGTACCTAAGCACAGGACAAACAGAATCATCTGCACCAGGACAAATTACATTGGCAGACTCTTCTCTTCTTGGCATTTACATCAGGGAATGACACCCAAAGAAGAATAAAAAGAGAAGAGAAAAACATTTTGCATCAAGAACAACACAGGACTGAACTAATGTAAACAATTCCCCAACCTGAGGGGAAATCCATGGTGAGATTCAATTACAACCTCTCTAACTTGAACCGTATTAGCAGAGGAGGGAGAGAGATGAACCCCATGGGTAAATGCCACAGAGGGGCTTAGATCATCCAGCTAAATTGAAAGTTACAGATGAAACTCATGATGGAGATCAGGTCTTGCAACAAGAGAGAGAGAGAGAGAGAGAGGAAGGAAGGAAGGAAGGAATGAGGGAGATTCTTGAACGGAGGAGATTGTCCATCTCCAATTGGTGAGAAAGTATCCATTGCCATTAGCTACTCACAGAAGACTATTGAACACAGGTGGTAGCCACTGTTGTAAACTTTGGTGTACTACCCCCAAACCAGAGCTCTTTTCATTCAAGTGAGAGGGCTTATTGGTCGATTTTGTTTTCCATCCTTTTTCCGCATGATACAGTATCAAGTTTCCCAAGAGTGTTCTTTTTTCATCTCGTGTTTCATGAGGCTTTGCAACCAAACAGACCAAGTTCTGAGTTTCTCTCAGTTTTCTTTTCCTTGAGTGCTTGCGAAAGCAACCAAGCTGATGCAGATCGTGGATTCGTGGGTGGAATTCAACTTCCTAAAATCCAGCATGGTGGGGCCCAATATGAAGGAGAATTGGTTTTGCGATATGGAAGGAATTGGAGATATTCTCTTCCTTGAAATCAGCACATGGTGGGACCCAGTTGTGGATATTAGGAAGGTTATGGTTGCTATATCTTTTAGATTCCTAAAAACTAGGAATCTTATCAAATCGTGGGGATATTGTTTTTAAATTTATTTTCTAAGGTTGTTGCTGTAAAAAGGAAACCTATTTTACTACCTTGGTGGTACGATCCTATTAGTTAGTATTTTTTGTTCCTAATTTTTAGTTTTCTTAATGGTCACAGGTTGCTCCATTGTGACCAAGGGGTCACGGATTCGAGTCTGGAAACAGCCTCTCTGCGAAAGCAGAGGTAAGGCTGCGTACATCATGACCCTCCCCAGACCCCGCAGTGGCAGGAGACTTGTGCACTGGGTACGCCCTTTTTAATTTTTAGTTTCCTTATTGTACAAAAGGCAGCCCTACGACATGAGTAGGATTGTTCTTAGACACTTTCCATTTTGCTGTTCTCCTTTTCTAGAGGCACTATTACCCTCTATACATTGTAAGGGCCTTAGAGCCCAACCTCATAATTTTGATAGTTTGAAATTGGCTTTTGCACCCATTTCTGTGAGAGACAGTGAGTATGGTGAAAATCCTTGCAAAGCATGGTGAGTTGCCATAGGGTTAGTGAGAGACTGACCTAGGCCATAGGTGAGGGGCCTTGGTCATACCCCCCCCCCTTCTTCCCTTGTTTCTATATTGGTTTTGCTGCAACTTTGGGCTCTATTGAAGCTGTCCAGTACCTATCATTGGGAGCTTAGATCACTCTCCTGTGTCCTGTTGGTGGAGTACTCTTAGAATAAGGAGGAGATCAATTGCCATCCTTCACATGTTTGTCTACACCCTGCGGATACCAGTTCTGAGTTCCTACTTGCTGAAACCTTATCTCCTCCATACACTTCAATCTGTCCAGTATATCTGTGTGTTGTTTGGAGTTTCAGTTAACCATTAGAGGCCTTCCATCGACCAAGGTTTGAGCTCCATCTACAAGTCAGATCTGTAGGTAGAGTATGTTACTAATTTTGGTAACTACTTTCTAATTTCAGCCCTGACTTAATACCTCTTGATCTAACCATCAACTTGTTGATATATTTGGAGGACAATCTCCATTGATCAGGCCCTACAATCAATCCAACTTTGGAATTGATCTGATCAGTAGTTTGTTAGTTACTGATTGTTATTAAATCTGTCCCTTTACTTTCTATTTCTGTTCTTCCTATTGTAACAATCAATCTAACCTTTGGATACCTATCAAACTTGGAAAGTACTGATCATCTACCTATTCTTCACAGTCGACCAGAACTTTGGGAAGCCTTGGTTCCTTAGCCATTAGTTCCGTTTTGTAGCTGGAAATTATACCTGCAGTCCTACTTGTGAATTGGGTTTAGTTCCTTGTTGTTTAGTGAGCCTAGGCCTATCACTATAGTACAAGATCTCGGCGAGATCATGAACATATCTCAGTTTCGTGAAGTCTCGAGACAAGATGGTAGGCAATACAAGATTTATGCAAGATCTCAATATCTCGCCGAGATCTCGTGGTATATCTCGATCTCGGTTCGACTCGGGACAAAACCAATCTATAAAAAGGCACCCCCTCGGCGAGATTTCGAACTCAACTCGAAATCTCGCCTCTATCTCGCCCATCTCGCTCTGCTGTAAAGGAAACACACTTGGAGGTGAGGGTTTGGGTGCTTTTTTTTTGGCAAATCTCACCTCAACTGAAGATTAAAACTTGGAGATTCAAGATTGAAGCTTCAACATCAAAAGAGGGAGCTGCATTGCATCTCAAGAACAGTTTTAGGTACAAAGAAGAGCAATGCTTGATTCGAAAACAACAACAACAACAACAGCATGGTCATTTTGATGATCCGGCCCAACACTTGTTTCAATACTAACTACTCTCAAATGGTAGGACTTGTTACACATTTACACTTGTATTTGTTTAATCTCTGTCTCTTTCCAAGTTTCTAACAATTATTAACAAACCATCAAACCATCACCATGTATGATTATGAATATGATGCCTAATGCTTAAATGGTTTATGGTTTATGGTTTAATGTTTTTTTAATTCCTAATGCTTAATTAAGTTGTTTTACACCTCTACTTTAATTATATGTGTTCTAAATATTGTGTGGAAGCTCACCTATTCCTTTGAATACCAACCTAGGGTCCGAAGACAAAGTACCATTTTGGGTTTGAGTTTGTAAAAACTAATGTTTCCACTATGTTTAGAAGGCCTACAATATGGTGGTAGATGTCAAGTTTAGGACCTATCTTGGCCATATGGCCACCAAAACCCACCACCAAGTCAAGACGGGAAAAAATACACCAACTCCATCTCGACGAGATCGCGACAAAACTCGGTTTTGTGGCCTGGCAAAACCGAGACCTAAAACCTTGTCCATCACAAACATACTTTTTAGATGATGCCAATCTTCAGAAGAAGGCATGCGCCCAAGGATTTAAGTCTCGGTCCGTATCGTATCGTCTCGGCCGATACGTCTCGGTATCGGTCATGGTCGATACGATACAGGCCGAGACGTATCTTTTTTTTTTTAAATGCAAATGTCTCGACTGTATCGAGACGTATCGACCGAGACGTACCGATACGATACGTATCGATACAGTCAAGAGTTTTTAAAAAAGATTATTTTATTATATTTAAAAAACGATATGTATCGAGACGTATCGAGTCGTCTCGATATGTATCGATATGTATCGACCGATACATACCGATACATATTGAGACGACTCGATACGTTTCGATACGTATCGTTAACTTAAAAAACACATGGCCATTTCATTCTTTTCACCTATAACTCGATTTCTAGCAGTCCTGACGGAAAAAAGCTCTTCCCAGCTTTGAGAAACCCTTCCAAAAACACATTTAAACTTGCTTTTTGGGTAAGATTTCTTGAGGGCTTTCAATTCTTTGCCAAAAAGGAGCTTAGAGGAGCTGAAATCACATCATTTGGTGGATCTAACAGCCCACATTCGAATTCAAAAGCTGTTCTTGAAGGGTTAGGTAAGTTTTTTGAAAAAAACTTGAATCTTTTGCTTTAATCTTTGATTATTGGTATGTTTTTTGGTATGAATCAAAGAGAATATGTTAAACAAACATAGAAATTGCATTCTTTGTATGCATTTACAAAGATTTGGTTTCAAATCCATGTTTCTTTGATCATTTTTACCCAAAACCGAAAATTCCTTTTTTAAAATGAAATTTTTTTTTTTTTTCTTCTTAACTTTAAAACAAATGGTAATGTTTATAAGATATGGAGTACATTATGTATAGATGTATGACATCCCAAGAAGATTATACATTTACCCTAAAATCTGTATTTTTTTTTTTGGGGGGGTATTTTCTGAATTTATAAAATACTTAAAAAAATGTAAAAAAATCTGATTTTTTCATCTATACTCTTTCATTATAGTTTGATAAAATGTATAATTGACTGAAATAGAATCAAAGACTTAGATTCATATATGTAGTATATTATGTCATTTTTTTTCATTATTTAAAAAATTAAATAATGTGTAACTAGTTGTAGAAAATATAAAAATATTTAAATATTGTTTAGGGCAACTTTGCTAGGTAGTAAATAAAAGAAGATGCAATGCATGACATGCATCATAATGTCTGTCTATACTTGTATAAATAATAAATTATTGATGTGTGGATTTGAATATTGTTTAATATATATCTTATATAGTTATCTACTTTTGTTTGGTATTTAGGACGATGCCGCGACAACAAGACATTGGGTGGTCTTATTGTACCAAAATAAACAATAATAGATTGCATACACAGTGCAACTTCTGTGACACCCAACATCTTGGAGGTGGGGTAACTCGGCAAAAAGAGCACATGGCAGGAGGATATGGAAATGTTTCCAAGTGTACACAGTGCCCTGTAGAGTTAAGCAGGGCAATGCAAGAACACCTTAGAGATTCCAAAAAAAAATCCAAGCAAGCACATGATGATGTTGATGCATTGGTGAAAAATTTGATGGAAGATTTTGAAGATTATGAAGGATCGGATATGCAAGCAGAGGAGGACCCAGAGTTGGCATTGGCGATGAAACAATCAAGACATGAAGCAAAAGAGCAACAATGGAGAGCTGAGCAATTGATTAGAAGTCAATCAGCTCGACCCAGCCAGGGCCCTGTAGATATTGGTGTTGGCTCCTCTTGTCGTCCATCTCTAAGTAAAGGTAAGCAGCCTGTTGGCCTTAGTAGAGCAACCAGTGTGAAGGGGATGTTTGACCGGTTTACAAAGAGTGGTAAGGGTAAGAGAAAGAAGAGCCCAGATATCAGAGACATGAATCCTAATGTCTATAGAGCAAGGGATGCTAGCCAACAGAGGATTGAAGAAAGCACAGATATCAGAGACAGTCTGGTGCTTATGTTCAGACAGTACACAACATCATCCTAGTCGCTCCTATTGTTAAAGACCCTTACAGACATGACTTTGATCCACCCCGACATTCTTCATGGCAATAGAGTGACTCTACATGTAAGGAATTTCATCTTTTAATCTTTTATAACAATTTCAAAGTGCCGCACTTGTCTGGTTATTGATTATTCACAATTTTTAGTATATATGCATGATATATGACACAAATTGCTTGTTTATATTGTTTTTGGTGTCCAAAAGTGTATTTTCATGTGTATTTTGACCATTTTCATGCGTTTCTGCACCGATCGATACGTATCTCCGATACGATACGATACGTCTCTTAAAATCGCCTGACCGATACGATACCCGATACCGATACTTAAATCCTTGCATGCGCCCAAGAATATGCATTTGGGATAGTTTGTCATTGTCATGAGGATGCGGCTTTGTTCTTCCTTTCTTGTTTTTCCTTGTTTTGGTTGTGGGGGGAGAAACGGCCTTTTCCTGATGTAGATCGAAATATAAAGAAAAAGAGGCCAAAACATTATTCACGTTACTGCTCACGTGAACAATGTCACAGCCCCTTATTTTGCCTTGGTGTGAATGCTACTTGAAGATCTTGTGGGACCTAAGACCAGATCATGTGAAGACTTTATTAGAAGACTCAATTTTGTCTATGTGTAGGGGAATTAGGATTTTAGTTTAGTTTCCATTTTTAATTATTCTTTTAGATATTTTGTGGTTGTCTATTAAGCAACCTTAGCACTTTAGTTTCTAATTCCAAATTTAGAAAGTAGGCTTAGCTTTTATTTAGAAGTTTCTATTTTCCTTAAGTTTCTATTTTTCCTTTTCTTGCAAGTTTCTGATTTTCTCTTACTTGTAACGTAAGCATAGCTGCCCATAAATGTGTAATACCCATAGTTGTCATGGCGACGCCATGGCGTCCTGGCGCTGGAGAGGGCTGCATGGCGACCTACGCCATGGCGACCCTCTTTGATTTCTTCCTCCTGACTCTCTTTCCCTCTTCGATTTCTTCTTCCTGTCTTCGATTTCTTCTTCCCTCTTCGATTTCTTCTTTCCCTCTTCAATTTCTTTCGATTTCTTCTTCGATTTCTTCTTCCTGTCTTCTTTCCCTCTTCGATTCCTTCTTCCTATCTTCTTTCCCTCTTCGATTTCTTTCGATTTCTTCTTTCCCTCTTCGATTTCTTCTTCGATTTCTGAATTTTCTTCTTAAAACTTGAGAAACAATAGAGAAAAAATAAAACATGGCTTGAGTATACATCTATTAACACATTAAAAATAGAGAAAATAAAAAATAAAACATGGTCGACATGCTCGCCATGGCGGGCGACATGTCGATATATCGACGTGACACCCCTCCACCGACTTGGATCGCCATGACGCCGTGACAACTATGGTAATACCCTTAGAGGCCCCCCACCAACGATTTAATGAAGTTGTTTATTATTGCTTTGAGCAAGTTTTCTCTTGTCCATGTGTGTGACATGAAGGGCAGGGAGGCCTGGCTGAGAGAGCCAAATCTCCTTATCCCCATTTTCTATTTCTCCTACCTTCTATTTTCCTATTCTCTTCTTTTCACTATCTTCTACACCAACCGAGCTTCATCCTTGCTGTTTTTTGTGACGACAACTTGATGCAGCTCCAAGAAGGAAGAAGAAGAAGAAGAAGCCCTGAAATTAAGGTTTGAATAGGGAGCCATAGATTAGGAGTATTATTTTCCATACTTAGTTCATTTTTCTGTTTTTAGATTGAACCGGTTTAGAATTGGTTGCATCCAATTGGTTCAATTGGTCTAATTTAAGTGAAGTGTTCCTATTGGTCAATGGGTCCTTATATCCTATTGGCTAGTATGGAATCTTTTCTTAAATTAGTTGTTTTAAGTTAGATTCTTTTAATTTAAGTTAATAGGAGTAGTTAGGACATTTTACTGTTTTAATTATTAGTTTTTAAATTAGATCCTTTTCCTTCCACGATTTGGCAAGGGAGAAGTTAGATTGTATTAGGAATTGGCCTTTGGCCTTCTTTTATAAATAAAGCAAATCGTGGGAGGCTCCCCCACAGATTTTTGAATTTAAAAACAGATTTCGATGGCTGCCATTGCTGCTGTTCCTTGCTCCCTTGTGAGTGTGTGCATCCTTGTGGATTTCAAGGTGGAAGGGTGGGTGGATTCCTGCGACTCCTTACGCCGTGACGGCTGGGAGGATCTCTCTCTGAAGGTGGCTTCATCCTTCTTCATCCAAGCTGCTGCTGGTGGAATCCTGTGGTAAGTTTGAACTTTAAATTCTGTTTTTATCTTTCCTTCTCCTTCCCATTCAATCCTTTTATTTTCTGATTTAATTCCTAAACCCTAGTTCAGTTACAGCCTCAACCAATCATCAAAATTCATTCATAATTCAGTCACAGCTCTTTTACTTCATCTCCTCCACTCGATATTCATCTCAGCCCTATCCAGCCATCTAAACCCTAGAATCCCCTCATTCCCCATAAACCTAAAAAAACCCTAAATTCCTGTTTAGGCATATTCAGCCATCAGAAAACCCCCCTGCTGCAACCGAACCTTCCCCCTAGCCCCTCTAATACTCGACCTCAGCCCCAGCCCACAAATCCTAATCAAAATGATCAGCAGGTTTTGGTGATTTCCCTAATTTTTAAAAACCCGAAACCCTAACCCTAATTCTGCAGGAATTTTAAACTGAACCAAATCCTATTTTTTTATATCAAAATAGTCCCCTAGACCTGCTGATCATCACCATATATTACTTTCATCCCTAACCCTAGCCTAAACCCTAACTTTGCCCTAAATAGCCCCAAATCTGCCCCAAACAGCAGACTTGACCAAAACCTGATTTCACCTGGCTCCTAGTAGGATTATCTCCTATTCTAGGACTACATTAACTTGGTATCAGAGCCATGAATGAACATGGCCATCCGGTGCTGCCACAACCACCCGACCCAATGGCAGCAATGTTAGAGATGTTTCAGAAATTTACTGTTGACCAGAAGACTTTGGTTGAAGACTTTAGAGCTGAGCAGAGAGCTATTGCTGAAAGGCTGCAAGTAATTGAGCATAGACAACTTGCACTTAATGGGGACAGCAATGTACCCATAGAAGAAGACAGTACCAACTCCATTCAGGGTACGAGACTCGCCTAACAGAGATGGGAGCCCCAGAGATGACTACAGGGGTTATAGAGATGGACACAGAGGTCACAGGGACAGATTCAGGACTGACCGAGATGACAGGGATGATAGAGATTATTATAGAGATCGTCGAGACAGACCAGATATGCCCGTGAACCTTCTCGGGAACATAAAGATCACCACCGAGGCTACAAAGACAAAGATAGAGAAGACCAGGACAGAGACAGAGGTCGGCAACCTACTTTTGAGGAGTATATGAGGTCCTACTTCACTGGAGACCATGGTACTAATCGGTGCTATACAGGCAACCAAAAAGTGAAGCTTGAGCTGAAAGAATTCGATGGTAACTCTGACCCCCAGGTATTTTATGATTGGCTTGCTGCAATAGAAGATTATTTCAACTGGTATGATCTATCTGAAGAAGGGCAAATGAAGTTAGTCCGTGCTAAACTTGTCGGACCTGCACGTGAGTGGTGGAGAACTGCTGAAAGAGAGATGGACTTTAATGGTACTACACCCCGCACTTGGGAAGACATGAAATATGACTGAGCAAGCAATACTTACCAAGGCACTTCAGGTCTCGATTGCGGGATAAATTCAACTCCCTCCGCCAAGGAACCCATTATCGAGTACATGAGGCAATTTGATGCTCTTTCTTCTCGCACTGGCATTAGGAAGGAGGGCATCCAAATGCTTTCCGGTTCAGTTGGGTCGCTAGTGAGATCAACAGGACAATTGGGGTAGTTGATGTTGTGGACGTTCGAGATTGTTTTGAGAAGGCCTTGAAAGCAGAGGAGTTATTAGCTTCATGTAAACAGCCGGGTTCTACTCCCAAGCCGGCCTACATCAACACTAGCACTTCAAAACAAGGTTCTTCTATAGGCAGCACCTCTCGCCCTGCTGTTCCCCCACGTGTGGATGACAAGGGCAAGGCTCCTATGGGCCCAAATTACCCCTTCACTTGCTACTACTGTCAAGACAAAGGACACATTGCTAGGGACTGCCCACACAAGAAGAAGCCTATCAATGTGGCTGAAAAAGAAGAAGTTCAAGGTGAAGATGAAGAACCAGGCGCAATTCATATTCATGCACTCCCTCCTGATGATGGATATGATGTGACTAACTATTTGGATGATGATGATTTACAAGGTGTTTATGTAATACGTCAACAGGCTGTTGTCCAGCCAGAATTGCAGCCTTCTTCATCCACCAAAGAGTTGTTGTCCGCATACAAGCTTGAACCATCCGCTGAAGATGAACTCAAGAAACTCGATCCTGATTTGGAAGACCATTCTGTGATCTCCAACCATTCATCGGGGACGAATGCTTTCAAGACGGGGAGAGTTGATACAGCTCCAAGAAGGAAGAAGAAGAAGAAGAAGCCCTGAAATTAAGGTTTGAATAGGGAGCCATAGATTAGGAGTATTATTTTCCATACTTAGTTCATTTTTCTGTTTTTAGATTGAACCGGTTTAGAATTGGTTGCATCCAATTGGTTCAATTGGTCTAATTTAAGTGAAGTGTTCCTATTGGTCAATGGGTCCTTATATCCTATTGGCTAGTATGGAATCTTCTCTTAAATTAGTTGTTTTAAGTTAGATTCTTTTAATTTAAGTTAATAGGAGTAGTTAGGACATTTCTTGTTTTAATTATTAGTTTTTAAATTAGATCCTTTTCCTTCCACGATTTGGCAAGGGAGAAGTTAGATTGTATTAGGAATTGGCCTTTGGCCTTCTTTTATAAATAAAGCAAATCGTGGGAGGCTCCCCCACAGATTTTTGAATTTAAAAACAGATTTCGATGGCTGCCATTGCTGCTGTTCCTTGCTCCCTTGTGAGTGTGTGCATCCTTGTGGATTTCAAGGTGGAAGGGTGGGTGGATTCCTGCGACTCCTTACGCCGTGACGGCTGGGAGGATCTCTCTCGAAGGTGGCTTCATCCTTCTTCATCCAAGCTGCTGCTGGTGGAATCCTGTGGTAAGTTTGAACTTTAAATTCTGTTTTTATCTTTCCTTCTCCTTCCCATTCAATCCTTTTATTTTCTGATTTAATTCCTAAACCCTAGTTCAGTTACAGCCTCAACCAATCATCAAAATTCATTCATAATTCAGTCACAGCTCTTTTACTTCATCTCCTCCACTCGATATTCATCTCAGCCCTATCCAGCCATCTAAACCCTAGAATCCCCTCATTCCCCATAAACCTAAAAAAACCCTAAATTCCTGTTTAGGCATATTCAGCCATCAGAAAACCCCCCTGCTGCAACCGAACCTTCCCCCTAGCCCCTCTAATACTCGACCTCAGCCCCAGCCCACAAATCCTAATCAAAATGATCAGCAGGTTTTGGTGATTTCCCTAATTTTTAAAAACCCGAAACCCTAACCCTAATTCTGCAGGAATTTTAAACTGAACCAAATCCTATTTTTTTTATATCAAAATAGTCCCCTAGACCTGCTGATCATCACCATATATTACTTTCATCCCTAACCCTAGCCTAAACCCTAACTTTGCCCTAAATAGCCCCAAATCTGCCCCAAACAGCAGACTTGACCAAAACCTGATTTCACCTGGCTCCTAGTAGGATTATCTCCTATTCTAGGACTACATTAACTTGGTATCAGAGCCATGAATGAACATGGCCATCCGGTGCTGCCACAACCACCCGACCCAATGGCAGCAATGTTAGAGATGTTTCAGAAATTTACTGTTGACCAGAAGACTTTGGTTGAAGACTTTAGAGCTGAGCAGAGAGCTATTGCTGAAAGGCTGCAAGTAATTGAGCATAGACAACTTGCACTTAATGGGGACAGCAATGTACCCATAGAAGAAGACAGGTACCAACTCCATTCAGTGGTACAGAGACTGCCTAACAGAGATGGGAGCCCCAGAGATGACTACAGGGGTTATAGAGATGGACACAGAGGTCACAGGGACAGATTCAGGACTGACCGAGATGACAGGGATGATAGAGATTATTATAGAGATCGTCGAGACAGACCAGATATGCCCGTGAACCTTCTCGGGAACATAAAGATCACCACCGAGGCTACAAAGACAAAGATAGAAAAGACCAGGACAGAGACAGAGGTCGGCAACCTACTTTTGAGGAGTATATGAGGTCCTACTTCACTGGAGACCATGGTACTAATCGGTGCTATACAGGCAACCAAAAAGTGAAGCTTGAGCTGAAAGAATTCGATGGTAACTCTGACCCCCAGGTATTTTATGATTGGCTTGCTGCAATAGAAGATTATTTCAACTGGTATGATCTATCTGAAGAAGGGCAAATGAAGTTAGTCCGTGCTAAACTTGTCGGACCTGCACGTGAGTGGTGGAGAACTGCTGAAAGAGAGATGGACTTTAATGGTACTACACCCCGCACTTGGGAAGACATGAAATATGACCTGAGCAAGCAATACTTACCAAGGCACTTCAGGTCTCAGTTGCAGGATAAATTCAACTCCCTCCGCCAAGGAACCATGACTGTAACTGAGTACATGAGGCAATTTGATGCTCTTTCTTCTCGCACTGGCATTAGGAAGGAGGGCATCCAAATGCTTTCCCGGTTCAGGTTGGGTCTGTCAAGTGAGATCAACAGGACAATTGGGGTAGTTGATGTTGTGGACGTTCGAGATTGTTTTGAGAAGGCCTTGAAAGCAGAGGAGTTATTAGCTTCATGTAAACAGCCGGGTTCTACTCCCAAGCCGGCCTACATCAACACTAGCACTTCAAAACAAGGTTCTTCTATAGGCAGCACCTCTCGCCCTGCTGTTCCCCCACGTGTGGATGACAAGGGCAAGGCTCCTATGGGCCCAAATTACCCCTTCACTTGCTACTACTGTCAAGACAAAGGACACATTGCTAGGGACTGCCCACACAAGAAGAAGCCTATCAATGTGGCTGAAAAAGAAGAAGTTCAAGGTGAAGATGAAGAACCAGGCGCAATTCATATTCATGCACTCCCTCCTGATGATGGATATGATGTGACTAACTATTTGGATGATGATGATTTACAAGGTGTTTATGTAATACGTCAACAGGCTGTTGTCCAGCCAGAATTGCAGCCTTCTTCATCCACCAAAGAGTTGTTGTCCGCATACAAGCTTGAACCATCCGCTGAAGATGAACTCAAGAAACTCGATCCTGATTTGGAAGACCATTCTGTGATCTCCAACCATTCATCGGGGACGAATGCTTTCAAGACGGGGAGAGTTGATACAGCTCCAAGAAGGAAGAAGAAGAAGAAGAAGCCCTGAAATTAAGGTTTGAATAGGGAGCCATAGATTAGGAGTATTATTTTCCATACTTAGTTCATTTTTCTGTTTTTAGATTGAACCGGTTTAGAATTGGTTGCATCCAATTGGTTCAATTGGTCTAATTTAAGTGAAGTGTTCCTATTGGTCAATGGGTCCTTATATCCTATTGGCTAGTATGGAATCTTCTCTTAAATTAGTTGTTTTAAGTTAGATTCTTTTAATTTAAGTTAATAGGAGTAGTTAGGACATTTTACTGTTTTAATTATTAGTTTTTAAATTAGATCCTTTTCCTTCCACGATTTGGCAAGGGAGAAGTTAGATTGTATTAGGAATTGGCCTTTGGCCTTCTTTTATAAATAAAGCAAATCGTGGGAGGCTCCCCCACAGATTTTTGAATTTAAAAACAGATTTCGATGGCTGCCATTGCTGCTGTTCCTTGCTCCCTTGTGAGTGTGTGCATCCTTGTGGATTTCAAGGTGGAAGGGTGGGTGGATTCCTGCGACTCCTTACGCCGTGACGGCTGGGAGGATCTCTCTCTGAAGGTGGCTTCATCCTTCTTCATCCAAGCTGCTGCTGGTGGAATCCTGTGGTAAGTTTGAACTTTAAATTCTGTTTTTATCTTTCCTTCTCCTTCCCATTCAATCCTTTTATTTTCGATTTAATTCCTAAACCCTAGTTCGATTACAGCCTCAACCAATCATCAAAATTCATTCATAATTCAGTCACAGCTCTTTTACTTCATCTCCTCCACTCGATATTCATCTCAGCCCTATCCAGCCATCTAAACCCTAGAATCCCCTCATTCCCCATAAACCTAAAAAAACCCTAAATTCCTGTTTAGGCATATTCAGCCATCAGAAAACCCCCCTGCTGCAACCGAACCTTCCCCCTAGCCCCTCTAATACTCGACCTCAGCCCCAGCCCACAAATCCTAATCAAAATGATCAGCAGGTTTTGGTGATTTCCCTAATTTTTAAAAACCCGAAACCCTAACCCTAATTCTGCAGGAATTTTAAACTGAACCAAATCCTATTTTTTTTATATCAAAATAGTCCCCTAGACTGCTGATCATCACCATATATTACTTTCATCCCTAACCCTAGCCTAAACCCTAACTTTGCCCTAAATAGCCCCAAATCTGCCCCAAACAGCAGACTTGACCAAAACCTGATTTCACCTGGCTCCTAGTAGGATTATCTCCTATTCTAGGACTACATTAACTTGGTATCAGAGCCATGAATGAACATGGCCATCCGGTGCTGCCACAACCACCCGACCCAATGGCAGCAATGTTAGAGATGTTTCAGAAATTTACTGTTGACCAGAAGACTTTGGTTGAAGACTTTAGAGCTGAGCAGAGAGCTATTGCTGAAAGGCTGCAAGTAATTGAGCATAGACAACTTGCACTTAATGGGGACAGCAATGTACCCATAGAAGAAGACAGGTACCAACTCCATTCAGTGGTACAGAGACTGCCTAACAGAGATGGGAGCCCCAGAGATGACTACAGGGGTTATAGAGATGGACACAGAGGTCACAGGGACAGATTCAGGACTGACCGAGATGACAGGGATGATAGAGATTATTATAGAGATCGTCGAGACAGACCAGATATGCCCGTGAACCTTCTCGGGAACATAAAGATCACCACCGAGGCTACAAAGACAAAGATAGAAAAGACCAGGACAGAGACAGAGGTCGGCAACCTACTTTTGAGGAGTATATGAGGTCCTACTTCACTGGAGACCATGGTACTAATCGGTGCTATACAGGCAACCAAAAAGTGAAGCTTGAGCTGAAAGAATTCGATGGTAACTCTGACCCCCAGGTATTTTATGATTGGCTTGCTGCAATAGAAGATTATTTCAACTGGTATGATCTATCTGAAGAAGGGCAAATGAAGTTAGTCCGTGCTAAACTTGTCGGACCTGCACGTGAGTGGTGGAGAACTGCTGAAAGAGAGATGGACTTTAATGGTACTACACCCCGCACTTGGGAAGACATGAAATATGACCGAGCAAGCAATACTTACCAAGGCACTTCAGGTCTCATTGCAGGATAAATTCAACTCCCTCCGCCAAGGAACCATGATCAGAATCGAGTACATGAGGCAATTTGATGCTCTTTCTTCTCATGACTGGCATTAGGAAGGAGGGCATCCAAATGCTTTCCGGTTCAGGTTGGGTCTGTCAAGTGAGATCAACAGGACAATTGGGGTAGTTGATGTTGTGGACGTTCGAGATTGTTTTGAGAAGGCCTTGAAAGCAGAGGAGTTATTAGCTTCATGTAAACAGCCGGGTTCTACTCCCAAGCCGGCCTACATCAACACTAGCACTTCAAAACAAGGTTCTTCTATAGGCGCACCTCTCGCCTGCTTGTTCCCCACGTGTGGATGACAAGGGCAAGGCTCCTATGGGCCCAAATTACCCCTTCACTTGCTACTACTGTCAAGACAAAGGACACATTGCTAGGGACTGCCCACACAAGAAGAAGCCTATCAATGTGGCTGAAAAAGAAGAAGTTCAAGGTGAAGATGAAGAACGGCGCAATTCATATTCATGCACTCCCTCCCGATGATGGATATGATGTGACTAACTATTTGGATGATGATGATTTACAAGGTGTTTATGTAATACGTCAACAAAGCTGTTGTCGGCCAGATTGCAGCCTTCTTCATCCACCAAAGAGTTGTTGTCCGCATACAAGCTTGAACCATCCGCTGAAGATGAACTCAAGAAACTCGATCCTGATTTGGAAGACCATTCTGTGATCTCCAACCATTCATCGGGGACGAATGCTTTCAAGACGGGGAGAGTTGATACAGCTCCAAGAAGGAAGAAGAAGAAGAAGAAGCCCTGAAATTAAGGTTTGAATAGGGAGCCATAGATTAGGAGTATTATTTTCCATACTTAGTTCATTTTTCTGTTTTTAGATTGAACCGGTTTAGAATTGGTTGCATCCAATTGGTTCAATTGGTCTAATTTAAGTGAAGTGTTCCTATTGGTCAATGGGTCCTTATATCCTATTGGCTAGTATGGAATCTTCTCTTAAATTAGTTGTTTTAAGTTAGATTCTTTTAATTTAAGTTAATAGGGGTAGTTAGGACATTTTACTGTTTTAATTATTAGTTTTTAAATTAGATCCTTTTCCTTCCACGATTTGGCAAGGGAGAAGTTAGATTGTATTAGGAATTGGCCTTTGGCCTTCTTTTATAAATAAAGCAAATTGTGGGAGGCTCCCCCACAGATTTTTGAATTTAAAACAGATTTCGTTGGCTGCCATTGTTGCTGTTCCTTGCTCCTTTGTGAGTATGTGCATCCTTGTGGATTTCAAGGTGGAAGGGTGGGTGGATTCCTGCGACTCCTTACGCCGTGACGGCTGGGAGGATATCTCTCTGAAGGTGGGTTCATCCTTCATCATCCAAGCTGCTGCTGGTGGAATCCTATGGTAAGTTTGAACTTTAAATTCTGTTTTTATCTTTCCTTCTCCTTCCCATTCAATCCTTTTATTTTCTGATTTAATTCCTAAACCCTAGTTCAATTACAGCCTCAACCAATCATCAAAATTCATTCATAATTCAGTCACAGCTCTTTTACTTCATCTCCTCCACTCGATATTCATCTCAGCCCTATCCAGCCATCTAAACCCTAGACTCCCCTCATTCCCCATAAACCTAAAAAAACCCTAAATTCCTGTTTAGGCATATTCAGCCATCAGAAAACCCCCCTGCTGCAACCGAACCTTCCCCCTAGCCCCTCTAATACTTGACCTCAGCCCCAGCCCACAAATCCTACTCAAAACCCTAGTTTTGGTGATTTCCCTAATTTCTAAAAACCCGAAACCCTAACCCTAATTCTGCAGGAATTTTAAACTGAACCAAATCCTATTTTTTTTATATCAAAATAGTCCCCTAGACCTGCTGATCATTACCATATATTACTTTCATCCCTAACCCTAGCCTAAACCCTAACTTTGCCCTAAATAGCCCCAAATCTGCCCCAAACAGTAGACTTGACCAGAACCTGATTTCACCTGGCTCCTAGTAGGATTATCTCCTATTCTAGGACTACATTACAACTACTGCAATCGATTACTGTTGAAGCCTAGAATTATTATTCAATCAAGTCTTGACTACTGCTATTGATCATCTTCGGAAGAAGGATCGAACCACCCTGTGGCACCCCTGTTTCTGCTCTGCTGCCTACAATAGTCGAATCAGCCTTTCTCTGAAGTTGCTCCATTCCAGCAAGGCTTTGGAGGGTTGAATCAGATACACAAGAGGGTGATCTTCGGAAGAAGGATCGAACCACCCTGTGGCAGACCTGTTTCTACTCTGCTGCTTACAATATTCGAATCAGCCTTTAATGAAGTTTAAGCTCTGTTCCAGCAGGGCTTTGGAGGGTTGAATCAGATACACAAGAGGGCAAATCGATCCTAATTCCAGCCCAGTCTGCTGGCTGGTTTGGCCTATAGGTCTCAACCATCTAATTTGGTGTTGCTTCCGTATTTTCCAATTCAACCATCAGAATCAAGTGAGACTTTCAGCAGTGCTTCTACTCCATACAAGCACCAATTGACCCAAGTTTGGTTGAATTCCATTGGCTGGTTTGGCTTGATTTCCTAAAACTTCTAATTCTGCCTTTTGTTTCTAATTTGTAATGCAGACCCGGGTTGGAAATAACCCTTATTGGGTTGCTTACGGGCCTGTTGCGTGTGGAAATCTCCGATGCTTGGTTCGACCACGGATGAGCCTGCAAAGACCAAGTGATGAGCACAAGAGAGCCGGTGTGGCTCCGGCCTAGGACTCTCCGATGCTAAAGTTAGATCACCAGTGCAACATCGTAACTGCTAGTAAAAGTGAGATGAGGAATGGTGCTCCATACCTGGGTATTTATAGAGTGAGGATGAGATGAGGCAGTTGGGAGAGTCCTAGTATGGTAGGAGTCCTTTCGGAAGGTTCTCTCGCGTAGAGCGGAGTGGAGAGCTATTTTCGGGGTCGGGCTCTTATTAAGGTAAGAGTCCATGTAGAGTGCGATTCCGTGTTGCGCTGGGATCGTGGCTCGATCCTTATCCCGTGATTCTCGGGATGCGCTGACGTGGCCCGGAGATCCCCGGTGGGGCGCTATGGCAGCCTCAGTGGAGGAGGGCTCGGCCTCGGAGGTCGGCTTAGGAGGGCGGCCTGATAGGTCGGCCTTGGCCGTCACCTCAGCCTGGGAGGTCGGCCTTGGCCGTCACCTCGGCCTGGGAGGTCGGCCCGAGAGGTCTGTCTCGGCAGTAAGCTCGGCCGGGAGTATATGGCTGACCTGTATGAGCTCGGCTCAGAGCTCGGCCTCAGCCACCGGCTAGCTTGTGCGAGTCTGGCCCTGTCAGGTGACTTATCAGAGATGGGGTCGGCCCGGTTTCCTGCTCAGCCCAATTTGGTTCTCGGACTGAGGTCAGGTCGGCAATGTGGCAGCCTCTGATAGGTGGGGTGTTTTATGCCTCATCAGGGCCCACCCAAGCAAAGAAACACTCACATTCAAAGTATGATGGCAAAACTGTAAATTAACTGAAGTTTATAAAGGTAATGGCAGAATTGTAAAAAACAAGAGTTTATAATAGGATGGCAGTATCGTAATTTGAACATAATCTAAAAGGCTATTGGGTATTGGGTAGAAACAAGGGAGGACACAGATGGAATTTGATTTATAGATTTAGGACTAATTTGGAAGAAAAAACAAATTAAAGGATAGAAGGGGTTATGACATTATGGAAGGGTAAAATTGGAAGATAGGGTAATAAAAGTAAAAGAAAGAAGAATCGTGGAAGAGGGACTTTGTCTTCAACCTTGAAAAAGATGCAGATGATAGAGCCAGCAGGAGAGAAGATGGGTTCAAGCAACAATACTCCCTAATACAAGATCAATTTGAACTCAAACTTCAGGGGAGGATTCCTTACCCGCTAACCTGTTAAACCCACCCAACAGTTACCTGAATCTGCCACCAGGAACTAGTTAATGAATTTCTGAAGCATGACCTGACGGTAGTCTTTGAACTGGGTTTAGTTGCAGACTTGCAGGTCTGAGACTTGAATGCACTCTCAAAATAAAAGAGGGTTTCAGATCAGGGTCTTGGATATTGAATCGCATATGGAAGGGTGATCTAAACCCCAAATCTCAATGTGAACTATGGAAAATCCAAAGAGATCGATACCCAACTATGGGTCTGCCAGTACCGTCAGTAACAGAACAGAGAAATAAATTAGGTTATAGATGGTGAGGCGAGAGAAAATCCAGAGATGAGAAAGAGAGGTCACACAACCTGATTCTATCGTACCATCCTAGTAACACTAAGAAACCAAAATTTCATTCAATCAAATCTGAAAAATAAACCTGATTACAAGAATATTTAAAGATAAAATAAGAGACTCCTAACCCAAATAATCCTAAGCCTTAATTAAAACTCAAACGGGACTCTATCTTGGACTCTTAACTGAATTAAACTTGGACTCAAACTCTTTTAATACTTGGCAGACTAAGACTAAAACTAAAACAAAGATTACAAGAAAAAATCTCAATTAATAAAAACCCTAATAAATAAATAAATTAAATCCTGCTGAACCCAAAGACCCAGTTGGACCCGTTTATCTTCACATGAATACCCAAATAGGTTTGGGTCGGCCCAAGGCAATGCACTTGCATCTACTCTCCCGTTGTTGAGAAAAACTCGACCACGAGTTTTATAATGTCGAAGGATCAACATCGGATGATTTGTATCGTCGAAAAAGCCACAATCATCTTGTACAAAATCTACGATCCGAAGCTCTTTGTCAAAGTAACCGTCTGGAAGCATAAAATCAATCGGCTCATGGAAGAGATCCATCGTCATGATCTCGGATCTCCTAATGATCTTCGACAAACGGTGTCCCTTGAAAAGTATCGTTAGTTTCAGCACACTTATCCACCACCACATGGGATACGATGTTTTCCTCTATTTATCATCGATATATAGCATAGCCACGCTTCCGTTAGGTAGTTGACCACGAATACGAAAGAGGTTAGATGGCATTTTGCCAAAGGTAGGATATTCGGCTCTGATACCACTTAATGCAAACACGGGTTAAAAAACCCTTATTGGGTTGCTTACGGCCCCACCCAAGCAAAGGAAACACTCACATTCAAAGTTTGAAGGCAAAACTATAAATAAACTGAAGTTTATAAAGGGAATGGCAGAATTGTAAAAAACAGGAGTTTATAATAGGATGGCAGTATCGTAATTTAAACATAATCTAAAAGGCTATTGGGTATTGGGTAGAGACAAGGAAGGACACAGATGGAATTTGATTTATAGATTTAGGACTAATTTAGAAGAAAAAAACAAATTAAAGGATAGATGGGGCTATGACATTATGGAAGGGTAAAATTGGAAGATAGGGTAATAAAAGTAAAAGAAAGAAGAATCGTGGATGAGGGGCTTTGTCTTCAACCTTGAAAAAGATGCAGACGGTAGAACCAGCAGGGGAGAAGATGGGTTCGAGCAACAACACTCCCTCATGCAAGATCAATTTGAACTCAAACTTCAGGGGAGGATTCCTTACCCGCTAACCTATTAAACCCACCCAACAGTTACCTGAATCTGCCACCAGAAACCAGTTAATGAATTTCTGAAGCATGGCCTGACGGTAAGCAGATCCTACTGGTTTTATAAAACCAGTAGGATCTGATTCAATTGATCCTACTGGGTTTCTCATCCCCTAGAGCTGTAGGTAAGCATGAAGGGATTAAGAAGGAAAGGAGTCTATCACCTATCAACAGTAGCATCAGGAAATGACAAAAAAAATGGTGCACGAGACTCCTGGGAGGGGTCTGGGGAGGGTCATAATGTACACAGTCTTACCCCTGCATTCGCAGAGAGGCTGTTTCCAGACTCAAACCCGTGACCATGTACAATGGAGCAACCTTACTGTTGCACCAAGGCCCACCCTCTAGCATCAGGAAATGAAAAAAACAATTATTCCCTAAATAGCTTATCCAAAAAAAAATAGAGAAATTCACCCAATATGTAACAGTGGAGAATATTCTTTCTATTCTCAGGAACGTAAAATCATTTAGAGTCTATAGAAAATGAAGAGATAAATGAATGAGAACTGGAATTAGGAACAGTTGCTCTGGAGTTGAAGCAGATGCCATGCACTGGTTCATTATTGGATTTGTTTGTCACTATATGTAAACTTCAAAGGGTGTCTTTTTTCTTTATTCTTTTTAGAATTAATTAAGCATTCTGATCATGTGGTGAGATTAGGGATTAGTTAGTAAATCATCTTTAGTCAATGGAATCAGATCCTACTGGTTTTATAAAAGATATTTTTACCTGCTAGTTCTTTAGTTAAGGATCTAAATAAAAGAGCATCATAAAGAATATTATTACATGCCATGCCATCACTTATAAGTGAGATTGGTATAGAGTCCATACATTCAGATCTAGGGAAACAGCATTGCTCATTTGAATGAAGAGATTTCCTTCATTTTCTTTTGTTTTTAATATCATAGATAATTGATTTTTGAATAAAGGACAGCAGGAATTTTCGTTCCTGTAAAATTCCTGATGCAGATCCTAGCCTCCTCGAATTGAAGAAGCCACCCTAAGCCTAGGGTTTTAGTAAGAGCCTTAGTTTAGTTTATTTCAGCTCTATACTTAGTTTTAATTTTGTGTTTTTTTTTTTTTTTTTTTTTTTTGTCAATAACAGAAAATTTTTAAGAGAAATCGGCAACAGAGAAACTCTGGCCGACAGAAAAATGTACAAGGATGGGGGGTGGCAAGGACCACCAGAACCGAGACAAACTAAACCTGGAAGCTCCTTTAGCAAGAAAATGAGCTCCTCTAACACGGTCTCGAGAAACATGCAAGAAAGAAATAAAAGAAAAACTACTACACAGAGACTGAATATCATCAACCACAATCTTCGCTACCCAGTCCAGAGTAGACGGCAACCCTTGAAGAGCAAGGACAACCAAGAGGCAATCCGAAAGAATCTACAACCTAGGCAAGTGGAGCCTGCTAGCGAGGAGGACAGCATCACGGACAGCCTCAACTTCAAGGGACGCGGCAGAACTACCAATCAAAGCTTTGCAGCGGGCCACTAAAAACGATCCAGAATCATCCAGCAATATAACGCCACGCCCACCTTTGTAGGAGCTAGCAGACCAGGCTCCATTAGTAATAGCGCAACAACAGGGCAACTGAGGTCGTAACGGGGGCGCCACCCTTGTTGAGGGTATAGAGCTTGGTGCAGGGGATGTTTGTAGGCCAATTGTACTTTCATCCAAAAACAGATAAAACGAAAACATTAGTGTATGAAGATCAGGTTGAATAAACTTGAAAATGAATCTATTTCTAGTCTTCCAGATCTCCCAACAAAGGGAAGTCCAATGCAAAGTAAAATCGCCTATGTTTTGGCAGTTTTGCCCTATTACGCCTAAAAACGAAACCCAGTCCCTAAAACTTGAGCCGTTAAAAAGTTGGGTTTCAACTCTAAGAGGCGAAAAACACCACACGGTCTAAATTGGTTGCACCCAATTGGTTCAATTGATCTACTTTAAGTGAAGTGATCCTATTGGCTAAGAGGTTCTTATATCATATTGGCTGGTAGGGAATCTTCTTTTATTTCAAGTAATTTAAGTTGTTTTTAAGTCATTAGGGTCAATTGAGTTTTTTTATGCTTTTTGAATTATTTTAAATCACTTAATTGTACCTCTCCACGATTTTGAATGGAGATTAAGTTGTAATAGTTTTAGGAATTAGGCCTTTAGCCTCTTATTTAATAAGAGCTCATGGGAGAGGCTCCCCCACCTATTATGTTTTAAAAAATCGTTTCTTTATGCTGATGCCATGAATGCTGCTGCTTGCTCTTTGAGAGTGTTCCTTGTGGGTAATATCAAGGAGCCCTTGTGAGTCATATCAAGGGTGAGGGCTGGTGGATTCCGACGACTCCTTGCATCTTGTAGATCGGGAGATCCTTTTTTTGCTATCAAGCTACTGTTGCCTTTGAAGGAGATCAAACCAGTGAGTTATTTTTAATTCCCTGCAAGTTTCCTTCTTCTTCTTCTCCATTCAACCTAACCCTAATCGATTCCCCTTAAACCTATTGTTTTAAACCCTAGTTACCCTGTCCAGCCCCTTCCCTCCATCAGATCTGTTCCAATTTTACACCATAGTTCTAGTAGGCCATCTCCTTCACTCGATCCCCATTATGCCCCCATTCCAACAGCTAGACCCTAATCCCCCTCTTCCCCATTAAAAACCAAAAACCCTAAAACTTACTGATGCAGATTCATCACCAAATAGGGCTTGTTTCATTGGGAATAAGTCTAGGGTTGGATTACATACATGTTGGGCCATTGATCTCATGGGTTTCTATTGTAATAGCCCACTTTTATGGGCCTAAAATATGGGTATATAGGTTGCATACGGGATTAGCCCAATACTTAGTTTATTTTTATGTTTTTTAATTGAACCGGTTCAAATTGGTTGCATCCAATTGGTTCAATTTAAGTGATCATGTGACTTGGTTAAGTGGTCATGTGACAACTTAATTGGTCATGTGATGTAAGTTGGGCTGGATTAGGACTCTATAAGTCCAGCCATGTTTTGAGTCTATTTCCTTTAGTATTCTAGTTTTCTAGTCAGTTTAAGTTACCTAATAGGTTAGGGATAGGGTTAGGCCATTCCTTTTTAGTGTCTAAGTCTATTTTTGAGTCTTCTATATAAGTTTGTAAGGGAGGCCAACATTAGATACGAATTGTGAGTGTATATCCTTGTGGATCTCAAGGTGGTGAAAGGTAGGTGGACTCCTGCGACTCCTTGCATTGTGAAGATCGGGAGGTTTCTTCAAGTTATCAAGCTGCTGCCATTGTTCTCTGCAATCCAGTAAGTTTGAACCTGCTATTTGTTTTTAAACCTTCTTCTACCAGCCTTTATCTTCCCTTAGACCTAATCCACATTCCCCTCCATCCTTCAAGCCCTAATCTCTATTAAACCTACAACTCCTACCTCAACTAGGACTCCCTCATAACTCCAGATTTAGCCATCAATTTCGAACCTTTCTTCCAGCCTATATCCCCCACACCTCTCCCTACATTCGACCTTAAACTTAGCCCTTAGTCTCCACCACAACCCCTCCATTCCCCCACTCCTTTAAAACCCAAAACCTGCAACTCAATTCTGTCCAGAATTGCAGAATTTTAAAACCTTCCCAATTCCAATTATTTGTATCCCATAATAACCCCCTAGACCTGCATATTAAAGTCATATAAGACCCATTCCCAAATTCCCATCCTAAACCCTAGAATTAACCTAAAACCTAGTGCTGTCCATTCGAACCAGCAACCCCTTTTGTTATTGATCCTGTTATCTAACTCCTAGTAGGTCTCCTACCTATCTAGGACTACATTACTTACCTAGACCTATCCAACCATCCAAATCCTTCAATATTACAACCGAACCACCCCTACACTGCCCTTAACACTCGACCTTAAGCTCCAGCCCAAATTCCAGCTCTAAACCCTAAATCTCATCTCCCCCTTCATTCCCAAAACCTGAAACCCTAAACCTAAAATTTCTGAAATTTAAAACTTATTCAAATCTAACCAAACCTAGTTCATTAAGACCTTTAAAACCTGCCTAGTTTAATCCTATAAACTATTTTCCCGTTACCTTACCCTAACCTTAGAATTTTGACCTAAAACTACACTGCTGTCTTATCGTAACTGCTGAACCAGCAGCCCCCTTAGTTCCTTTTGCTACTGATCCTATTACCCTGGTTCCTAGTGGGATTACTCCTACCTAGGACTACATTAATTCCTTATTTCAATCTGTCTGACAAACATAATTGCTAAACGTTGGTTTTTGTTTTAATCTTTCAATTTCTGGTTTGTTATTTATCATTCTTCCTTAGTTTGCAATGTTGAATAAGCTTTGCATGCCAGTCCTTGAAATTTAAACAACCGTCCGACTGCCATTTAATCAATTTTATTCCAGTTGTGAATCTGTTCACAAGTCCAGAATCTTTCTTGACTTGGGGTTGAGATTATTAAATGAAAATGAAATATCAACCAGAATCTTATAATTCTTTAAGAACCAACAAATTTTTGGTCCTGCTTGCATAATCCCTTCAATGCTGATCAAGTTCTTTTTATTTTGGATGCAAAGCGCTGAATTTCTTTTCTTTTTTTGGTGTCAATTGATTGATTAGGATTGATTACTCTAAATATTCAAGAACTGACTTCTCTTTCAAAAAATACTCCCTCCCAATCACCATTTTTTCTTCAAGAAACATTGGCACTCTCAACCCATCCTTATTGCTCCCTTTTTTATTATTCTTACCAATTGTATATTTAACTTTCTGTTTCTTATAATCTATAACTATCCTTCTTAATCTTTTGTCTAAAACACTCTTATTTTTACTCTATTACTAACACAGCAACACTACATTTCACAATGCTTCATTCTTGATCCCTTAAAGGCTTAAACCATTGAAAACTCAGAACATCAAAGAAAGATATTGATAGCATTGTAATGTCACTGTCCGGTTCTTTTATACACCAACCTACTATTAAGTTTCAAAAGTATCCTCCAAGTGTTTGATGAGGTCAACCTGAATCATGCTCCGGGAGAAATGAATGAGGCATCTGACCTTTTTCCCCCAACTAAAATTCTTGTGTACAGTACTAGAGAAAAGGGAACAGTGGAATATGTAGGACATCAATTATTTCATTTTTGTAGTTCAAGGTCTCAGCAGGGTCTGCCTAACCTCGAGCTCCAAACCAATCCTCTCCAAGATGAGAGTGGAAGAGAAAAGAAAAGGGGGGGAAAAAAGTTCCTAAGCAATTAATTCTAAGAATGTGAGTGGAAAAGTATGACAATCAGGCAGACAAGTAAGAATATTCATAGAAGGATAAAGTTGTAGCAACAGCAATCCATTACTGTAAAAAAATCACTTCTGTAAGAAATCCCTCGGAAAATATGAGGGAAATGGAACAATAAAGAATGATATAGAATAACTAAAATTAAGAAACTAAGCCTATGAAACAATTAACATTCCACTGTAAGTTCAAGCATGTAACCTCTTACATGACAAAGAAATTTAAAAAACAAGATGATAAAACTTTGTTATGATATGAAAATAGATAATACCAATAAACAATATACCTTACAAACTTGTCTCTGTGGCCACCCAGAAACTGCGGTCTGTAAACACAATCGAACATTTTGTACAATCTATCACATAAATACTAGGCCGTAGAACATCAATCCATAGAAGAGTTGCTTTAAGAACAATTCAAACTGCAAGTTGAACCATTTAATAGCATCGAGAAAATAATCCTGCACTGCGAAGTAAAACTAGTCAGATTAATATCTTTAGAACCATCAAGCACCTGTGGTCCTTAAATGCTGCAATTCAATGACATATCCCTATCAGTTAACCTTATGCATTCAGTGAGTTCATATTATTGACAAATAAAGTGGAAACATGCAAAAAACTCCACAAACTCAATCTAAATGGGAAAAAATATTGCCTGGTTAACAGTCCTGAATTTTGATTGCTCTCAAACACCAAGAAACACGACCAAAGTCAAATTCAAGATACAGATCAAGAGCCCAATAATCCAAAACCACCAATACTATAAACAGTGAGTCAGGTTGAGAAATTTAGAACACGGATATAATCAACATAGCCAAAACCAAAAAAAGATGAATTGTATAAGAAGAAAACATCCCGGCAAAAAAAAAAAAACTGATTTTGCGAGAAACCAGATACGTTAACCCCATTAAGTCAAAGGTTACAAATCCAAATCAGAACAGATGATACAAAAATGAGAATTGATAGAAGGAATATAGGGTTGCAATTAAATCTTTACCACTAGAAATTGCTAGGGTTTATGTTCTTCTTGGAAGGTGAAAGAGACGGAAAAAGGATCGATGATCAGACACAGAGACCGCCAGTTGAAAATAAAGGAAGAATTAAACTAAAATTAATTACTGTTTAGATGATATATTTGAGAAGTGGGGCAGATGGAGTGGTGGGGCAGTGGGGCAGTGGGGAATGACTTACTAATAAAGAAAGAAGAGTGAGGGAAAGAAAGATATTGAGAGAACGTAAATGGAATATACCCAAGGTTCAATTTTAAACGCTTGGATCCCGCTCAGAATCCGCTCGCTCGGAATCTTGCCTCTTGTATTTGTAAAGGATTCTTATCGAAGGATCAAAAGAAAGAGGTGTACCATCTCGGTCGATGCTCTGTTTTGACTCTTGAGAGCGGCGTGATTACATGATGGAGCGATTGAGTGGTGGCCTACCACCCAGTGGATTCGGCTCCTCTTCTTGGAGGGCATCACCTAGTGAGGCAACCATTGGCTGGGTTGTGTTGCACGTATCTCGATATATGTTCAATCAATCATTGGGATGCGTGCAACATAGTCCAACCATTGGATTCCTCATTAGGCACTCATTGGGCGATGCCCTCCAAGGAGAGGAGTCCAATCCCCCCACCAAGTTACAATAATGTGAAAATAAATATGAGCATTATTATAATTTTTATTAAATGAGAATTAATAAACATGATTATATTAAGGAAAAATATCATCCTCCTCTCCTCTAAGTATCCATAATATCAAACCCCACCTCTAAGTTTTGAATAATGATAATGCCCTCTCCTATTTTCTCAAGATTCTATCAATCCTATCCTAATGGTTAAAAAACACCATTAAATGATGACATGGCATGTACAAAATTTCTAAAACCCCAAAACACCCTTAATATTATTCTATTCCAATTTTGCCCTCCCCTACTTTCACTTTTGTGTCTTCTTCTCCCATTTCCTCTTCTTCCTCTTCCTCTGTTTGTTTCTTTTTCTTCCGTCAGCACCACCATCATCACCACCAGTGCCGCCATCGATCCTCTTCCACCGCCAGCACCACCGCTAGTAAGGTTAAAAACGATAAATTCAGAATGGAAAAAGAAGAATATACAAATACGGGCTATAAACCACTAAACCAAACCAAGAAAACGTTCGCTGTCACCCAAACAGAAAGGCTAAAACAAATGAAACAATATTAACAAACAGGAACAGCACAACTGGAGTGTGAAACATGTTCTTCATTCTAATAAAGAAGGCATGTCTAGTTCGAACAAAGTGCAACCCAACTTTCCAGAGCAGTCTGGGTTAAAAATACCCAAGTCTCTGATATACGAACTTACCACGGAACAAGAACTAAACTTAGGAGGGTTAGCAATAGCTCGAAATTCGAAGAGAATTATATCAATTTTAATCTTTTAAAAGGTTATGCCGCCAGTGCCTCTGATGGGAGCAGGCCATGATCTTCCTTCGATGCACTTGATGTCGTAAAAGTGAAGCCCAAGGTTGATGCATTGTCAGGCAAGGGTTTCTGTATTTGCCATGCGTTCCACCCCTCATGTTCTCTCTGGAGAAGCAAATCTTCTTTTTGTTTTTTTCCTTCAACGTTTATTGCAGATTTACAGCTAAAGTTTGGGGGAAAGTGTAAGGGAAAGAATGGCAACTGGCTAATGGGCGGGCCAAGAGAATAGAGAAAATACTTAACTGATCAAGAGACAAAAACCCTTGAGACAAAGAATAGCGATAGATTGAAATTTAAGGGAAGTTTCAGTCCAGCTCGATCCTGATTCCTGATCATCTTCCTTTTCCTTCTATGATTGACGAATTCAGAGGACTCGGAAATTAGGAACAGAGCAGATAACCCTTTTGAGGTATTTGAGTCTTTGACGGCTTTACCCCTGCAAGAAGTTAGAACTTACTACTTTCTTCACGGATTCCTGATCTTTTCAAACTTTCTAACAGTGGTGCTGGCGATGGAAGAGGAATCGGAGGCGGCAGTGGTGGCGATGATGGTGGTGCTGGCGGAAGAAGAAGAAACGAACAGAGGAAGGAGAGGCAATAGGAGAAGAAGACGCAAAAGGGAAAATAGGGGAGGGCAAATAAAATAATATTAAAGGTATTTTGGGGTTTTAGTAATTTTGTACATGCCACGTATCACTTAATGGCATTTTGATTTGTTATTATGGATACTTAGAAGGAGGGGATGATCTTTCCCCTTATATTAATACAAATATTAAAGAGCACGCAAGTGTGTAAGAATGCTCTCATTTGAGATGAATGGGTCCCATCGGCTGCCACTCCCATTTGAATCTTTTTTGTTTTTTTTTGGGTAAGAGGAGGTTCATTATTTGAGTGCTGACCGGGCAAAAGTCCATGGGTTCACATTGGACAAATATTTTTCAATTTTATAGCTTTTTCAATGAAAATTTAGGAAGGAAATAAAAAACCAAAAAGAAATAACATCCATTACGTACAAGGCTGTCAACCTCAACTTCTCTCCCTTAGCCCTTCTAGAAAGACCATTGGGTCGGGCTAATCAAATAACACCCCTCGACTGTTTCTTAATTACAAGTGATAGGGAAGCAGTTTTCTGTCCGGGAGTGTGGCCTACGCCAGCACTTCCATGTGTCTATCTCTCTCCTCCTTAAAACAAGGGGGCAGAGGTGTCTTTTCATTTGAAGAAGAAAGAGATAGACTCATGGGAGTGCTGGCGTAGGCCACACTCCCGGACAGAGATCTTTTTCCCTATTAAATAATATATAAAAGCATTCCTACGGCTGCATAACCTCATCAAACTTCGGGAGCATTTGGGCTAACAGTGCCGAGTTGGTCCAAGTTTCAATGGATTCGCCACTCAATAGCAGTGCTCCTTTAATCCCTTGGCTTGCTTCTGCCTCAAACGCTTTCAATCATACATTGTCCACTCCAGCAAACATAAACTAAGTTTGATAAATAATAAAAGATGCTCATCTTGCTTCTAAAGAAAAATGGTTAAATACTTAAATCTACCATCTAATATGATAATGAGATGATCTATGGAGGTAACCGTGAGGCCAGCAAATGGAGTTTTGAATTAGTTGTTGCTTGTGAGTTATGGAAGGAGATCAAATTTGATTCCCACATGACTATTTTGGCCCTATTATTCTTAAGTACCCCGACTTTTTTTAAATTAACCAAAACTTCTAGGATAAGTGTGTTTTGTCATATTAAGCATGAATCTAGACTTTGGTGTAAAGATGATGTTGTTTGGCCATTATTACTATGCAAATTATTATTTTATGAGTTCCCCATTTAAGTACAGTTTTGATTGTGTTCCTAAACGAATTTACGTTTGATCTCCACATCATTGGATACTAATTAGAAAGACCTGTCAACAATATATGGTTCGTCAAAAATCAAACCATTGGATCAAAAAATATCTGCATCCAAAGTTTGAGATCCAAAGATTCCATTCTGACTAATCTAGGAGTACCATGTGACATTGTTCCTGTGGCACAAAAAGGACCATCTCTATGGTCCTGCGGTATCACAAAGGCTGTGGGAAGGTCTATAAAAAAAAAACTCCCCCTCCCCTTATTATTTCTCTGCTTCTGGTTGCTCTTGTTAAAACAATCAATGGGTTTTGTCAAACCCAAATCCATCATCATACAAAGATCTAGAACACGATTGAATCAAAAGAACAGGGAAAATAAGGCGTACCTGGCACCCATGTATGTTGGTGAAAAACAAATAAGAACACATCCAATAGCAACAACGATTCGTCAGATAATGAATGCAAGTCCTCGAATGATCTTGGACAACCGCGATGGGGATCTTCTACAGTCTCCTAGACTCTCCCACAGAGTTCCCTTTCTTGTGGAGAAAAGAGAATAGTGACTGCAGAGACCCCTCATCATTAGTATTTATAATACTCCCCAAACCCTAACCCACTTCCACAATGGGCCAGGCAGGTCCGGTCCATCTCAATAAAATAGTAACAAGCCACATCAGCCTTTGTATTTCTTGATCCCCATCAAAGATCGATCGGATAATTAATTAAGCCCACACGTCACATTTGAAAAATTCCTAACAATCTCCCACTTGGACTAGATTAATTATAAAGTCACCATTATCAGATGTGGCCATGGAATCTCAATACAACAATAATGCTACTAAACCTTGATCCAGTTAGCAAATATATTGATGTCGAGTAACAGCAGAAAATACATCTCAACATATGGCATATCACTTTCTGTCAACCACAAACAAAGATTTACTTACTAACATGAACCGCCTTGAGATAATTTTGTACAAGAAATGTCGAACACGTCTGTGATCACATAAATATCGTCATCATTCCTTGTGGGTTTTCGAACGTATCATGAGCATCGTACGACTCATAGATTACCTTGGAACATCGTCTTATTCGTTGGTAATCGATCGACTTGGTTTATCACCAATCGAACATCCATGGCAAAAAAAGCCGAACAACTTGGCTAATCACCAATCAAACATTCTTAGACCAAAATGGCCTTCAACATATCAAACGACATATGCATGCATGCAAGTGTTATTCATCACATCAAGCGGAAGCATCATAATCAAAACGAAACATATATCTTTAAGTTCTCCCACTCAACAGGCATATCAATCAAAATGAGAAGAACTCCCAATCCACAAACAGATCAATTATGTAAAGAAGTACTCCCACTGATCAAGATAATCGAACAAACCGAATCAACCAGGTTTGAAAGTAAAGATTCAAACCATAAACTCCGCATAAAGCAAACAAACCTATCAAACTACTCAAACTGATTACTTCTTTTGTTCTCAATCAAACCATTATTCTCAATATTATTCCTTTCTTTCTTTTGCATAATTAGATATCAATTCCTTCAAGGGTATAATCATAGTTTGTTAAGTGCATCAATTTCTTCAATATGTTCTTTGTGATTTTATTCGCTTATCCATTCCTTTTATTATTTCTTATTTTATTTCAGTGTTTGGCTTTATCATTCCATACTATTAATATACTTTCAATCTATACTACCGAAGTAGCTTCCGTCAAAGGGCTCAAGGCTTGTTATATCACATAGGCTTACAAATTGATTTTAACACAATCTTTCATCATATCAATTCTTATTGATGGATTATTTCGTTCATGGTTCATTATGCACGTTGGTTAACCGTCAGTTACCATAATCGTTCACTTATTATTTCATCTACCATAATAAGTTATCATTTGTTAATAACATAATTTTTCCATCAACATATAGAAACACAATATCATATTATCAAAGGTTTTTATATCGTACAACATAATTAACATGTTCTTTCACCATCGCGTATTCATTCATCATTCAAACATGTATCAACATATCATCATAAAATCAGTGGTTCTATATTTTTATCATCAACACACCAAATACATGTATGCATACAATCTAGATGATAAATATCAATCAACAATACTTCTTCACAATATTGTATTCTTGCCTTTTTGGGTCAAATGCATACGTCTTTATCGTACCACAAGTACCACGAGATAGCAATAACTTTCAAAAATCTCCCCCCACCTTTGGGTGATAGAGAACCCCTTAGGTTATGCACATCAATTTCATAATAATTTATCGCACTGCAAATACCACGAGATGTCGATGACTTTCAGAAATTTTTCTCCACCTTTGGGCGGTAAGAAAACCCCTAGGCCACTCATCCCAAATTCTTTGAGTATACTATCTTTGGATGGACACACTGCCTTTCCGTGAAAAGATCAATAATTTTCAGAAATCCTAGCACCTTTGGGCAACTGAAACCCTTAGACCACTATCCCTTCCAATCTATGTGCACATCACCTCGCCAATCTTTGGCAACATTGCCTTTGGGCCAATGTCACCTATTCCGCTGCCTTGACAGAACCATAAAAGGATTCAATTGGCCACTTTGGTGGATCACCATTTTAGCCTCTCATAATTCCTCAACCTGATATATAGCAATATATGTAGAAGTAAACACATTGATCATCCATAATGTGTCGTGATATGCACATTCATCGTCCAAGTGACAGTGATCAACCCAAAATAGTTCAAATATGCTCAAAGTAGCATAATCATCCAAAATAGGTCCCTAGAAGTTTTAAACATCCCAAAACCAGGTACCAGTAGGTAGGTCTTAAAATTACGAATGAAACAAGACCAACCAGAGCCCAATTCGATGCTCCATTCGCCAATTTTGCCACTCGAAGGTGACATAATCGTCATTAACAAATCCCATAAATTCATCAAAATTATTCATACAGGATACCCAAAAACATCAGCCTTAAAAAATACAAGCAAAATGGGGCATCCCACGACAGAATCCAATCAAAACGGCATTCCAGGGCAAATCTGAACTAAAATAGCATTCCAAAAAAGGAAAAACAGCTTCTGGAACAATAAAAACGTTCTAGAACAGTTCCGAAATACAAACAGTTGATTCTGTTCCCAAGATAAATGGAAAACGCAAAAATTGCCAAAACCATTATCTCTATTTATCCAAGATATGTCAAATTGCATATCAAAACGAAGAGCACGAAAAAAAAAAGACACACCAGAAACAACCGTGCCTCAAAATTCAACCAAACGAACCCACACAGTCCATTTGAAGTTTTCTGGTCATTTTCCCCTTTGTTGTTGTTTTTTTTTTTGTTTTAAAGTCGAAAAGAACCGGTTTAAACCAATCCGAACCAGAATGAGCGAACCAAAATGGTCCGAATCTGGTTCACATGAACCAGACCGCCGGTCCACCCAATCGGGCCACCTGGGTCATAAATTTGGGTAAAAAAAATGGGTCATCGGTTAAACCTCGGGTCAGGGTCACCTTTGACCCGGGTAGGGTCAGCTTTGACCGGGTTAAACGTGACCCGCAAGCATCAGCTGACGTCATTGTGACATCAGCCCTATGACGACAAACGATGTCATAATCACTACGAATAATTTTATTTTTTTTTATAATCATCGTCGGCGCGTGGATCTTACTCGCACCTTTGGCTGGCGCGTCTGGCCTTCGACGGTGATGATCCACACATCGTCGCAATTACCTCAACGAGCACTACGCACCCATATAAAATTTTTTAATTTTCACTAGTGGAAAAATTTGGTAGCGGCCAAAACGTACGGTTTCGCCTAAAATCCGTTCTTCGCCGTCACAAACTGGATTCATGTTCATAAACTGGCAATCAATCAATTCTAGGTCTGTATGGATGGCTCTGATACCATTTGTTAAAACAATCAATGGGTTTTGTCGAACCCGAATCCATCCCCATACAGAGATATAGAACACGATTGAATCAAAAGAACAGGGAAAATAAGGCGTACCTGGCACCCACGTATGTTGGTGAAGAACGTATAAAAACACATCCAATAACAACAACAATCCTTCAAATAATGAATGTAAGTCCTCGAATGACCTTGGACAACCGCGATGGGGATCTTCTACAGTCTCCTAGACTCTCCCACACAGTTCCCTTTTTTGTGGAGAAAAGAGAATAGTAACTGCAGGGACCCCTCATCATTAGTATTTATAATACTCCCCAAACCCTAACCCACTTCCACAATGGGCTAGGCCGGTTCGGTCCATCTCAATAAAATAGTAACAAGCCATGTCAGCCCTTGTATTTCTTGATCCCCATCAATGATCGACCCGATAATTAATTAAGCCAATACGTCGCATTTGGCAAATTTCTAACAGCTCTACCTGGACTCAACCTTTTTTGGGACTTGTACTTCAACACTTTCTCTCTCTCCCCTACTAAATAAGAGTGGAACCCCTTCTGAAATGCACAGAGAGGTGCTAGTGGGATCGAGAATTTCCCTAAATTGGGCCCTGCACCTTTGAGTCAAGAATTTCCCCAAGTACGCTGAAAGCTAGAGAGTAGGTACTCTTGGCTTTCTTTTCATTTTATTCCTTCCATAATGTAAACATATTATGTAAATTCTATGTAATATAATTCTAGAGAAAGGGGTATGTGTCTATAAAAGTATGTACTCTACATTTTTTGTCCAATTTTTCAAATTGACAGATATACCCTTCTACTCTCTCATCTCACTCTTGAAAATAGACACAAATACCCCTTTCTTTCTCTCTCTCTCATACCCTTCCTCCCGTGCGGAAGACACCTCCCAATCTCAATCTTCTTTTTGTAAATAGACACAATTACCCCTTTTCTAATCCATACAATTATCGTTACATCCCCATCCATTTAAGACACGTCTGTTACAAAGAGTTACGTCTGTCCCCATAATTTCTCTCTCTCTCTCTCTCTCTCTCTCTCTCTCTCTCTCTCTTCCCCTTCCTCTTCCCCCACCCGAACTCTCTTTCTCCTCCATGTAAACCGTCACAAAGATGGAGGTCTACATCACCGATGCAAGCAAAACGGTCTTCGTTGGGGCCATTAGAAGACGTTAATCAATATGTCCTTATACTTCCAACATATGTCTGCACTCCTCTTTCTTCACAAAAGTCTTTTCCACACTCCAAAGGACCACTCCCATGGGCCGTATTAGAGCCGCCTAAATCTCCTTTGACAAGGCCCAAGGACACCATCGACGATACATACAAGGTCCCCACGCTTGACTCGAGAGACGTGGTCTCTTACATTCTCAAAGCACTACTCGATCTGGAATGCCACAAGTAGGAGAGACAAGGATTTTGTTTTGTGTCACCCACGTTAACGTAATCAAAACTGTACGCATGGTTGACTTTGTTGAGAGACAGCAAGAGTAGAACAAGTTGGAAACCCTAAGCGCTTCTGGATCGACCATGCTTCCTCTCCCCTATCAATCTTCTCTTCAAAGTGGAATGAACTTTGTAGAGAGGCAGTAAGAGTGAGAACGAGATGGAAACCCTAAGAGCTTCTGCAACGATCCTGCTTTCTTCCTCTCCCTTTATCAATCTTCTCTGCTGAGCATAATGTATCCACAAGACCTCTTTATTTTGAAGTCCCTACAAAGGTACAGTCTTTATTCTTGTTTGAATTCCATTGTTACTTATTATCTCACATCTGTGTATTTTCTTAACAATTTACAACTCTGGAATCAGATGCGATAACTAGAGAATGATGGCGACATCCTATCCAATTCAAACAATGTGAACATTGTTTCTGTTCTCAACAATCACATCTCCTTTACACACTTTCTAAAGTATATGATATAAAATTTATTTTTTCCCCTTTTCTTTTTGACATTTTTCTGGTTTATGAGCAGTTCAAAATTTTTATGATAAGATTCAGGTTGGAATGAACTTTGCAGTGATTTAGTGTTGCATTTAGTGAGTTTGATTGTATGTCTTTCACAAAGTTTGCCTTTCTTTTCCTCTTTTAATTCCAAAGTTTGTTGAAAATAATTGCAGAGTGCTTAAAATGGTGGACGGTTTGAATTTCAAGGACTTGTTGCCTTCCTTTTGGCTTTCAGTTCTAAAGCAAGCATTAGACTGAAAATTGAACGTAGGTTGCTTCTCCATGATGTAAAAAATTATACAATTTTATAGCATGAATCATGATTTTAAGAAAATGTAACTTCTATGAAATTCTATAATCACTTCTTCCATTCCTTGAGTTTCAGCTTATATGTAGAAGATTATTTTCTTCCCAAACTTGAAACCATTGATTTATGTTAACATGCTTGCTATCTATGTGCCTTAGTCATCTTCAAAATAAATGGTCTAGATGGCAATGGGAAGGTGACTTTCAATGATGTGTTAAAGGTGTTCCAGGATTTGATTGTGTAATAAAATATGGGCTTTGGGCCCAACTTGATCGCCCACATGTGGGGGCTGATCGCAAGCCCAAGATGAGAGAGGGAGGAACGATCACTTAAGTGATCGATTCCTTCCCCCCTTCTTATCCCCCTTGTTTTAGATCCCCAGAGGGAATCCGATTAGTGGGGGAGCCCTAGGGGTTTAGCCTATAAATAAGTTATTTGGCTCAAACCCTAAGACATGAACACAATTAGAAACTCTCTTCCTCTCTTTCAAGTTCTGTGTTTTTCCTAGGGTTTCCATCGTTGCCTAGGGTTTTGTGGTGTGGAGTTCTTCTTCGTTGAGAAACCTTTTGAGAAGCCTGTCGCGATCGTGACCTGCTCGAAACTGCAAGCCACATTCGATCATCCCTTCTGCTATGATTCCATTCAGTTCAGGTAATCCCTAAACCTCTGTGATTAATGGAATGCTGCTATGCTAACAGTGGCATTAGAGCCGGTTAGGGCTTGTTGTTCGCAGTTTTTTTCTTCTTCCCCTTCGTCTATCGACTGACCCTCCTTGGCAGCGACCTTGGTGCAAGGCGCGCCGCACCCGGCTACAGTTTTTTTTATTAAAAAAAAAAAAAAAAAAAGGAATGTTGAGTGGGCAGTGGCCATGCTCGGTAGTGGCCAAGCACAACCACTGCAATCGTTCCGTGGTTGTTTTTTTGTTGGTAGAAGGTGGGTTTTAAAAAAAAAAAAAAAATAATGAGAGGGGGAAGCAGCCATGCTCGGCAGTGGCCAAGCACGGCTGCTGCAACTGTAAGAAAACTAAAGAGGAAGAGGAAGAAAGATAGAAAAAAGAGTTTTGTTTTATTGAAATCATGATATCAATCATGACATTTAAGAGTTTTGTTTTATTGAAATCATGATGTTTATTTTAATAATAAAAAAAAAAACATGGCTGAAACTGCATGATTGAAAGTTTTTTTCTTCTCTTTTTTTTTGCTTGCCGTGATGTGCCTATGCGCATAGCAGCGGTAGCAGCAGGCCGTGGCCTGCGGTTGGGTGCCACAAGGCAATTGGCTTGGTGGCTGGACCCACGGATATAAAAAAAAAAAAAACAAGAGGGCTGAATCGAATTCTTTTTTTTTAAGGATTTGTTTTTTTTAGGGTTTTTTGGGGAAGGAGATGGGTGAAGTGAGAATCCCTTCACCCACCCCTTACTTTTTTTTTCCCTAATGGGCTTATGTTTTTGGCTAGTTACAACTATATGCATATGCTTTATTTTTTGTTATGCATGCATTGGGGTTTGTCCATGATATGTTATTCATGTGGTTTCTTTATTGAAGCATGTCTTGTATTTGTGATTTGTTCTTGTGGTCTCTAACAAATTTTGGGGATCTCCCTTGTAGGGTTTTTGGTTTTTGGGGGTATTTTATTTATGTCATGTGCACCCCCCATTAGTGAGAAATCATTTTGTGAGATCCATAGGAGAAAAATGGGAGATAGGGTGTTGCCACAGATCGTCCCATATTTTTCCATGTGTATTGGAGATCACCCAAGGCCATTTTGTTAATAAAGAAACATGTGATTCCCCCCATTGCAGTACAACCCTGTTTGACGCTGCCATTAGGGTATCGCTGTCAAACACCCCATCCCATGCAACCATGTGTTTTATTATTTATTTCTCATGGGATGGATTTGGTACTTGTCAAGTGATGTGTTTATTTGGATAGATGTACGTTAGAGTTAGTGCCTGGAAGTGATACAAAGTGTAGTGCTTGCCGGTAGTTTGTAGTAGGATCTTAAATGTAAAGAGCCGGTTGTAATTTTAATATTTTTTGAGAAGCCATGTAATGGGAGCTACTGCACTGCGTATCACAACCCCGTACTGACTCGGCATATCACTTCAAGTACCAAATTTGGGTCTCTTGTGTGAGTCCCTTGCACACTCGTGTGTATAGCGCATTAAACTGTGGTGAGGAGATTCTTGTTTTTTCTCCTACATTTGTTCGAAATCAGTTACAGTTATACGTCCCCAGACTCACACATTGTGAGATTTGATTACTAGCTTAGCGAAGTTTTTTATCTCATCGTGTGGGGAAGGGTACCATTAATTTTAATTAGGGTTTCTTGAACAAATTTGTGGATTTATGGAAGTATACTAAATGTCCTCCCTTGCACATTGTAGTGATGACCTCAAAAAGTGTTGTTGCTGACCTTAACCACGACAACAAGTTGGATGGCACCAACTATGACATGTGGCACTGAAAGGCCAAGTTCTTGCTTAATGGGCAAGATTACCTAGACTTCCTGACCACTGAGATGGCCCCACCCGAAGTGGGTACTACTGCCCATCACCGTCAAGAAAAAGAGGCTTACGACAATTGGTTTAAGAGAAATCGTAGTGCGTGCTTTCTTATGTTATGCACGATGCACGATGATCTTATCGGCCAGTATGAGAAGTGTGAGACTACCAAGTCCATGTGGGACCAGGAAAGGCTCGACTGTGGCAGTACATCCACGAACAGACTTAGGTTCATGACTTTGAAGTTTGAGATATACTGTAAGGACCCCAAACACACTATGGTTGAACACCTCAGGGTCGTGAAAGACATGATCCAAAAATTGGATGATGCTGGGGTACACCTTATCGATGAGCAGCAAGTACAGGCCGTCATCAGAATGTTACCTAATTCCTGGGGGCAGATGAAGATAGTTTTGACACATAACAACACTGTCAAGACATTTAATGACATTGCCGCTCATGTGGAACTAGAGGTAAAGGCGACCCAATCACATGCCCTTGTCGCCCAAGCGGGGCATCGCAAGAATGGGTCTAAGCACAAGTGAAAAAGGACCACTGAGAATCAGGATCAAGCTCAGAAAGCTATGCCCACTGGGCGTAAGACCACCAAGCGCCGACGTGGCAAGCGAGGTGGAAAGAAAGATATCACCAAGGTCAAGTGCTACAACTGCCAAAAGATGGGGCACTTCGGTCGTGACTGCACTGAAGCAAAGTAGGTACCATTTCTACCTCTCTCTCCTTGTACTTTTGTATGTACACACGTTTTGGTTGCCCAAACCCAATCTGATTGGATTGTGGATACAGTGCAACAAGACACATAGCGCGAGATTGAGGAGGGTTCGTAGATTATAGAAAGATCCCGGATGGCGCCCAAAGTATATACATGGGGAATGGCACTAGTGAAGCAGTTCAAGGAGTTGGTATCTACCATCTCACCTTGCGCACTGGGCGCATCTTGCTACTTCATGATGTGCTATACGCACAAAAAATCCAGCATAATCTACTTTCAGTTACTGCATTATTGACTTTAGGATATTCATTTATTTTTTATGGTGACTCTTTTGAGATACGATTGGATGGTAGTAGTTTTGGACATTGTAGGCTTGAGAATGGTTTTATTAAATTAGATTTGATAATTCCTATTGTTTCTCCTTCATATTTTGTAGTTGATTCTAATACTAGTCATGATTCAATTACTTGACTTGCTAGACTAGGACACATAGGTCGAGATAGGATGGGACGGCTAGCTCGAGATGGCCTTCTTGGCTCACTCGCTAAAGTCAACCTACCCCGTAGGAGGATTAAGTAGGTGACCCAAATTGCGTAACAGCAATCCGCCAAATCCCACGGATCTAGAAGCAGTTAATACATTCACGGACACACACATCCATACATTACCACAAGTAAGATCAGGGTGCTGAAGATAATCTATAATTATAAAGGAAAAGAGAAAGCGTAGCGATACGGGAAATGATTGTGATATATATATATATACATAAGTAAAGTTGTTCCATTTCCCCGATATAACCCACAAACTGAACAGTAAGATCTGACATATACATAAGTAGAACAAAGGTAAATATGTACAGGGTGAGATAACTCAACCCCAAAACAAAAAAGAAGAACTAAAACAGGAAACAAGAACCGGGATAAACTCCTGACAACTCAAAAAGGAGTCCCCAAGATAAAAAACATCAGGAGCACCCTTCATGGGTCTTCATCAATAACCACTGAGAACGCTCGCACCATCGGCACGACCTCCGTCGGGGTCCATACCAATATCATCATAACTATAATGGCTCTCCTCCTCGTAATGAGCCTCCATGCCACAACGGCATCCACCTGTAGAATCATCTATAGAAAAACATATACAATAGAGTGTGAGCCCCACTGAGCCCGTGAGTAAAACATATCATCATGCATGCATATGCAACCACAATCCACATGATCCTACATGATATACAAGTCCAGATTATTTATTAGCCACCTATCAATACAGCTAAGGCAAGTTAGTGCTACTACAATCCCCAATACATGTATCCCTGGTGCAGGCTTGGTTACCCCTTCCCGCGATACACCCATTGAGTTGTCGGAGAGGACCAGTCAGCTCCAGCGCACTAATCCATGGTCAGCCCGACCAACCCTCTATGATTAACCTGTGAGGTAACTGACTCAATATCAAATTCACCCTTTCGGTGCTTCCCGGCATGTAGCACGAGGATCTACTTTGTTTGGCTTATAGCCATAAATCACCAATCGGTGCTTCCTAAGCATGTAGCTCGAGGCTTCCCGGCGTATTTGCCCGAGGTTTTACGGTAGTCCTCACAGGCATCCAACACCTTAACCCCTGTTGGCAAGGGTGCATAGCACAGGTGATGAATCTCTAGCCCCATGTCTATATGACATCGTATGAGTCAGGCAGTGTCAACCATATCCCATTCTACGGGCTACGACAAGCCTCATTTCGAAGCCGACTACAACATCTAGTCTATCAGTCACAATCATCATGATATATTCAAACAGAGTTGATCAATAGTCATACGATGTGTAATATTTATGACTTTGAATTTGAATAAGTAACACAACAGTATAAATATAGAATTTATTGCCAGCATAGTATTAATAATGTTACACGTACATACACGATAACATTTCACTCACCTGGGTCTGGTTCTACAAGATCAGCTGTTGTTTCAGCTCCGGTTGCGGTCTTGCAGTACACCTCGAGTGCGGGATCAAACCCTAAATATAAATCAGAGATATGTTACTTAATATTCCAAACTATTTTTGGATGTCCTAGGGTTGATCTAGGCTCACTGGTTTGACTCGGTGTACAGTCGGTCATCACTTGGAATTCTCTGGGCCTTGCACTGGGCCTTAGGTCTAAGTCCCGGTGCATCATCCGGAGAATAGGGTCTAGGGGCAGAATGGTCAATTATCCCCCATAGTATATGGTTCCAGGTCATAACATCCTTACAGTGCTGTACCCAATTCAGCAGTGCTACAGGACTAACATAGACAGGGTTTCCAAGCCCTGTGGGGCCCACTTGGGTACCCAAGGTTTACATAATTGTGATCAAATGTGAGGAGGGGTATTTTGGTCATTTACCACCTCGTTACACTGTTTATAGTCCATATGTGGAGGTCCCCAAAGCAGATCAGTAAAAATGCCCATTTTAATTCTCTGGGTGATGTCTCTGGGTGATATCTGCATCGCCCAGAGCCTGCTTAACACGTGAATAGGCTCCAATTCCTATGTTTTGCACCATGGGCAGTGCCTTAACCAATCCCCCATGCATGTTACGTCATCATGGACCCCCTAGGGTGTAGTTTACACTGGTCATCATGGATTTTTACCTGGGCCCGCCTCTTGGCTGCCAAGAGCTGCCCAGACAGCCCAGTGAATAGTAACTCAGTAGGGATACAGCTGCAGACCATGGATTTGGCTGCATGCAAGGGCTGTCCCACGTATGTTAGGGTAATCCAGGGCTGGTGCAACACATGGCTAGGCTGGATACAGCCAATGTGCACAGATCTGAGCCCAGACTGCTTGTTCTTGGTGCAACAGTGCAGTGCAGTCTGGCACAAACATGGATTTTGGTCTCAGGTATGCAACATCAACCAAAACAACATTAAAAAGCTCAGATCCTCCATGCATCATGTTTGCATGTTGGATCTAAGGTGGTTCATGGCAGCCCCCAGCTGTTCTGGGATGCTAATGGCCAGATATACATAAACAACACAGAGAGCTAAGGAGAAAAATAGTAACAGCAGTAAGGTAGCAGGCATAGGTATAACTTTATACCTGAGGACAGCTGAGAATGGTTGCTGGAGCTGATCTGATGCACAGGTAAGTTCTATCCTTCTTCTCCTTCCTTCCTTCTTCTCTCTTTCCTTCTCTTCCTCTCTTTTCTCTCCACGGTTTCAGCAATGTTTTAAAGTTCTAAATGAGCTAAGGGTCCCCCTATATATAGGCCAGCCCCCACTGAGGCCTGTTTGGCTGCTTAGGTCTCTTTTGAAAATGCATTCTTAGACTAATTTTCAGTCATTCTGGGCGCTCAGGTGGGGTCCACAGGGGTTCAAGGGTATGAGGTGGTCCCCCAGACTCCCTTCTACTTGTGGAGGGTGACCATGTCCAATATGGTTGGTCCCCACACATCTACCGATTAAAATAATGCATTTTTCCACTCTGGTCGATGTCTCTGGGTGATGTGTGCATCGCCCAGAGAATACAGCAAGGCTGTTGTTTCATCTTGGGCTTGCACAAGGGTTTGACCCAGGGTTGGGGCCTTGCACCTACATGTCACTCAAGGCCCTTTGCACCTATTTTCAAGTGTGGGACCCACATTCATGGAGAGGAGAGAGAATACTTGGAGTCCAAGCAGTACATTATGCTGTGGGCAGTGCAAGTACAGGGATCAGCAATCCATCTTCTAACAGGTATATAGGACGACTTCCTTGGGGCTTCTCCAATAAACTCAATCACTGGAGTGATACTCCACAGTGTGCTTGGATGCCATGTCAGGGGTTCTTGTCCTTCAAATCAAAATTCCAGCCAGTCAGGGGCAGGTTTGACAGTTTCAGTGTTGGGGTTATTTTCAACTTTTCAGTTTTCAGTCTGTGTATGGAATCGTGATTTCAGCTGTAATTTTGTAATCTTGTTTTGGTTTCGGGATTGATATGCTTACCTCCAAGGGAGGTTTTTATGTATGGCTCAGCTGAACTAATATGGAATGGATATGTATATATGGTCTTTCTTCTCAATGTAGTCTCCTATTATTGCTACAGTTATCGGATTTCATACCTAGCTAGTCTTCTCCCTATGTTCACACACACATCAATTATTGTCTTGAAAGCGTTTAAATTACCGTAGTCGTGTGGAGTAAATCAAGAGTCCCTGCTAAACTGTGGTTCGTGCAGAGCATCATGCTCTAATACCATGCTGTCATGCCCCCATTCCAAAAAGGAATATAATAATATATAAAGGGGTGACTGAGACGATACACGTCATCCCAAACACTACCAGGATCACAAATACAATGTCCCAATCCACATTCCTAAGCTAACATCAATATCACATCAATATCAGAGTATAGAAAGGAATTAAATATTACATTCCAAATCTTCAAATGTATAAGAGGAAGAGTTTAAACGTTAGTAGTTACAGTATGTTCAATCGGCTAATGATACATAGTAGAGTTCGGTTGTCGTCACCGACTGACCATGACATAACTACACAAAATATAGTATAATATGAATGTTTATTCAAGGCCCAAGGCCCAAAAATTAACAAAAGGGGACCACGTCCCAAGAATCACCACGGCCCGTAGGCACAATCATCACATCGGCATCCGTCGCCGTGTTCCTCGATCACAGTCTCTGAATCCCCATTTTCGGTATCATCATATCCCGAGGGTTCAACCTTGAGACTAGCGAGATAGCCAGTACCTGTATCATCATCTAAAAAGATTGTGTACACGGGGGTTAGCTCCACTGAGCCAGTCAGGGGATGGGGATGCACATACGCACAATATCACAAATAGTCCATAGTGCATGTCATTATTAATCAAATTTTCACCTAACACAAAATACTAAGTCAATAGGTATATGCTACTATGGTAATTTGGGAATACATATTGTTTCCTTCCTTTTGATGCCACAATGCATCCACAATTACCACATTGGAGCCCGCGCCGGCCGTAGTGATCACCACCCAGAGGCAGACCCCGATAACCATTACTACCCCTGATCTGGCCTCTCTAACTCTCCACAGGTATCAGGTGCTCTGGTTACCCAACACTTAAACCCCTGTTGGTAAGGGTCGTAGCATAGGGAATGGAGTCCTAACCACATACATGCTTCCTATCGTGTCGAGAGGTATTCTGGGTGTATCAACATCCCATTCCATCGAACACCTGGGAACTAGCACAACACAGCGCATACAGGCCATCATGACATGCAAAATAGTAGTTCTCAATCCTGAGTCCCAGTGTCGGTTTGACCCGACACCGAAACCCGCATACCAGTATAATTAGAATCACATCATATGCATTTCATAATCCAAATCGTCAGTGACCAAAAGAGATAAATGCAATAATGCAAGCATGATCATAATGTATGCAAGCAATATTACGAAATGCATACATGCATATAGGCAAACCCAAATAAAGCCCAAACCCACTCACTTATCGTCCATGTATTGTTTGGTGCATTTGATTCAAATTGCCCAGATACATGCTCCCTCTTATTAATTTAGATCACCTAGGGATGCGTGAACATAGTTAGAAAGTATAGGAGGGGCCTCAAGGGAAGTCCCCTAAAATATTTATTGGTTTCACTAAGTACAACACGAACGGATTTAGGGGCGGAGGCAACAGGGTGAGTCCATCCCTAGATCTGCCCAGGCATTTGGGTCAAAAAGGTGAAACGGAACATCGGATGGAAGCACTCTTGTGGTTCCATTCGTCCGTCCGCCCATGACCGAGACCAAACTGAGAGGAACGGAACATCGAACGGAGGCACTCCTATGGTTCCATCCTTTGTTCCACCCAGGACTGAGGTCCAGCTGGGAGGAACAAAACCATGGATGGAATCACTCCTTGGATGCGTTCGTTGTTTCGCCCAAGCATGTTACCCATTTATATGGAATGGAACCACAGATGGAAGCACGATAACTTGTTCCGTTTGTTGTTCTGTTTGAGGTAACACATACATTTTGTAGGCTTTCTTCTCCCAGCCTTTTTCCTTGGGATTCATTAGCCCCAAGGGCTAGGAGGGGTGTCCTAAGCCTTCCTAGGGTCACCATGATCCTAAGCTTCCATTGATTCTAGGGCTCACAAACATTTGGCTCCCATTTGACCATTTCTAGGGTTTTAGAGTTGGGGAAAGCCATTGGTTAGCAATTTGGTTGAAATTAGGGTTCTAAAGGATTGTAGTTCGGTGTAGATCCCGTTAGTGGAGTCCCATACCTCACCAAGTCCATAACCTTGGGTTCCAAGTGGAACCCTAGGTGAAACCCACTCCCTAGAAGATCTTCAAACCCAAAAATAGAGTTAGAGAGAAAGAGTGAGGGATGGGATGAGGGCCTACCTCAATCAATGTGGCAGTTGAGGGCACCCACCACCTATCGATCAGCCTTGGCCTTGCCTTTTCCCTTCTCTACCTACCTTCTTCTGCTCCAAACCCAAGCTTCCATGTTTTTGGTTGGTGTGGAAATGAATGAGCCATTAAGGCTATCTTTATTACTTAGTCAAATGGCCCTAAGTCCCTGTTTGGTTTATCTTAAGTCATGACACTCATTTTCATTTAAGTTAGGCCTCGTGGGCCCACCTATGTGGCCCAACAAAGCAAGTGAAGGCCAAGGGTGGGGCCTACTACACTTGGGGACAAAGACATTATGTCCGTAGGGCGGGGTTGTGGGTCCCACACACCAAAATTACCAAAACACCATTGATAGCTCAAACGGACGATCGAATGGACTCACCAGCAGTGGTTCCGTTCCTGCTGTCAAGGCTGAATAAGCCAAGAAATGTCATGGGCTTTGACCCGCACTTCAGGGGCTTTGAGGAGGGTCCAACCATGTGAGTGTTGGGGTAAGGACTATGCCCATGGTATTGCTCACCTTTCATCCAAGCTTAGTTCTTGGACCCTGAACAAGAGTCTCATTTTGATGCACACAGCACAGAGGCACCACTTGTTGATGCACGCGACCACTGAGTTCTCCTTACAATCCTCTTCACTTTTGGGACATGTGCTAGGAGGGCAATCTAGGAAATCGCCATCCATGAACCTTCCCCAGTCTCGGTTAAGGAACTTCTCTTCAACCGGGAGTCCAGTGCTTCGATCGATGATCTGATGAGTCAGCTTGACGACTATCGCAAATAATTGCTCGGCGTACACGGCTGCTGCCTCGCCTACATGGTACAATAATAAAATTTATATTAGGGTTTTGGGTGCTATTGTAACATATATATATATATATGTGTGAGTGTGTGTGTGTCACACCCCAAACCACCCCCTAGGAGGATTGGGTAGGTGACCCGAATTACGTAACGATAATCCGCCAAATCCCACGAATCTAGAAGCAGTGCTTACGATCATGAAACCATATCCACATCTTAACCATAAGTAAGATCAGAGTAATGCAGGACGTCTACAATTTTAAAAGTAAATGGAAGCATAGCAATATGGGAAATGATGATAATATATACATATAAAGTTTTGTTTGATACATCCCCCGGGCACACATAACCCAAAACAAAGAAAAAAATGTTGATAAGCACATACAAAAATATATACAGGACGAGCATTCTCAGCCCCAAAAAGAAAAACAAAGGTAAAAGCTACACAACCAAGTCAGAACGGGGATAACTCTAGAAAACCCAAAAGGAGTCCCCAGTCAAAACATCACATGCACGCTTCAATGGTCTTCATCTGCAATGACCATCGAGAATGTATGCAGAATTGGTATGACCTCCGTCGGGGTCCACACCCCGTCATAACAACCAAAACTCTCCTCCTCGAGATAGCCTGCCATGCCATAGCGGCATCCACCTGCAGGATCATCTTAGAAGAGCATTGCATAACAGAGTGTGACCCCCACTGAGCTCGTGAGAAAATAACATCAATCATGCATGCATATGCAATCACAATTCACAAGTTATATGATTCTACATGATATGCAAGTCCAGATTTTTATTGTTAGCCACCTATCATTACAACTAAGTCGGGTCTGTGCCACTACAATCCCCAATACATGTATCCCTGGTGCAGGCTTCTAACCCCTTCCCATGATACACCCATTGAGTTGTCAAAGAAGATAGGTCAGCCCCCGCATTCGTTCACCAAGGTCGGCCCGACCAGCCCTCTGTGATTAACCTGAGGAGCCAACCGTTCTTCCCTCATTTTCTTTTCTGGCTTATAGCCCATATGCACCATTCTGGTGTTCTTTTATTCATTTTTTTTTCACTCCCTGATAATTGCCCCACAGGTATCCAACACCTTAACCCCTGTTGGCAAGGGTTTATGGCTCGAGTGATGAAACTCTAGCCCCATGTCTACATGGCATCGTATAAGTCAAGCGGTGTCAACCGTATCCCATAATACGGGCTACCACATGCCCCATTTCCAAGCCGAGTATGGCATCTAATCTAACAATCTTAATCATCATATAAAATTTACAGTGTTGATCAACAACAGATACTATGAAGTGATTTGAGTAACTTGAATTATAAGTAAATAACACAACAACCATGATTCAATTATTAATAGCCGGCATCAGATCATGATTACATTTGCACATACGATAGTATCATTCACTCACCAGTACTTGGCTCTAGGTACTCAGTCACAAATTCAGTTCCAGCAGTTGTCTGGTTGTTGTCCCTGAGCACAGGATCAAGTCCTAGATGTAAATCAAAAGTTACCATGTTAAGTTATCAGTCTATCATTAGAAGTCCTAGGGTTACCCTAATCTTACTGGGTTGACCCGGGGTTCAATTGGTTCACTCTTGGAATCACTAAGCCATACACTGGGCCTTAGGTCATGTCCTGGTGCATCAACCAATGTCAGTGGATCAAAGGGCAAAATGGTCATTTCCAGGGTTGTACCTGACCCTAGGTTAGGATATGCTTACAGTGCTATCCACAGCTTGTCTGTGCTACAGGACTAAGCACAGCAGGGTTACCTTTACCTGCGGGGCCCACTAAGGCTTCAAAATATTTCCTAATTAAGGACAGATGTGGGGAAAGGGTATTTTTGTCATTTCCCACATCCTACATTGTCCAGGGGGTCATTGGATGAGATCCCCCAGCTCTGTCCAACAAAATAGTAGGTTTTCCATCACTAGGCGTTGGCTCTGGGCGTTGCTGCATCGCTCAGTGCATCGCCCAGTGCCTGCAATAGACAGCTGGGCTGAGTTTCCAAGGTGGGGCCTGCAAGGCTGGGCTTATACCTGATCCTCTATATGTTTAGGGGATTAGGTAGCCCCAGTGATGGTCTACATCATGGTCCTATTGGTTTCTCCAGTAGGGTTCTAGTCAGGCTAACTGTGGTTGCCCAAGTAACCCAGATGAATAGTGTTTAGGGTTTTGGCTAGGTTTGGATTTCAGTTCCAACCTTGTATATGGCTGAAAATACATGAATCAAGAGGGCTCAAGGCTGCCTCCATCTAGGGTTAGGGCTGTGCAGCCTTGACCAGCCTCCAGAGCTCCAAACCACTGATCAAATAGGGCCATCTGGCAGTGCAGGTGGGCACAGCCAGATTTCGGCCAAACAAACAGCATATCTAAATACTAAAATTACAAAAAGAACTCAGATCTTCCATGCACAAGGTCTGCATGGCTGATCTGGACCAAGACTGGGCAAACCTTAGCTAGTCTGGGCTACCTAGGGAGAAAAAATGTAAGAACCATGGAGGAAGAATGGAAACAGCAGGCATGCATGGGGGTTTTTATACCTGAAGGGGCTGAAAGAGAGCTCGGATGGAGCAGGGATGGGTGGCAACAGCTCCCTCCTCTTCTTCTTCCTTCCTCCTTCTCCTTCTCCTTCTCTTTCTCTTTTCTTTCCTTTTCTTTCTCTCCTTCGGATTCAACTGAGAACAAGAGCTCTAAATGAGCTCAGGTCATGCCTATTTATAGGCCCAAGACCACTAAGGTTTGTTTGGCCAAAAGTCCCTTTTTTTAAATATCAATTTTTAACTTGATTCTGACTGATTCTGGGCTCACTGGTGGGGTCCACACTGAACTGAGGTCATGAGGTGGTCCCTCAGACTCCCCTCTATCAGTGGAGGGTTCCCATGTCCATGTTGGGTGTTCCCCACAATTAAAATAATCAAAAAAATTCAAATCATCCACTGGGCGATGTCACTGGGCCTTGCTGCATCACCCAGAGAATTCTAGCAAGCTGAAATTCAATGGGGCTTGCACAGGGGTTTGACCCTTGGTCAGGGTATTGTCCCCACATGCCACCTAAGGACTTTTACATGATTTTTCAGAGGTGAGTCCCACCATTATAAGGAGGAGAGAGATCACCTAGGATCCAAACCATATATCAAGCTATGAGCTGCACAGTTGCAGGGGTCTGCTATCCATCTTCTAACAGGTATATAGGAAAACCTGTTCAAAGTATTCTCATTGATTTCATTGAGTGGAGTGATGCTCCACAGTGATCCTGGTTGCCAGGATAGGGGTTCCTGCCCTTCAAACCAAAAATCCAACCAGTCAGGAGCAGCGTTTGACATTTCTCCCCACCTTACAAAAATTTCATCCTCAAAATTTGCTTACCTAGTAATCCAAAGAGTTGAGGATATTTTTGCTTCATTTCTTCCTCACATTCCCATGAAGCTTCTTCCACTGGGTTGTCTCCCCATCAAACTTTCACAAAAGCGATGGTGCGGTTGTGGAGGTTACGCTCCTTTCTGTCCAATATCTCTATGGGGTGCTCTTCATAAGTCATATCCATGTCCAACTGTTCAGGTTCAGCTGATAATACATGCGTCGGATTGTTTAAGTACTTTCGTAGCATTGACACATGGAAAACATCGTGGATGCCTGACAAAGATGATGGTAACGCCAGTCGGTATGCTACGGGTCCCACCTTATTAAGAATTTCATATGGACCAATGAATCTTGGGCTCAACTTGCCTTTCTTGTTGAAATGTAGCAATCCTTTGGTTGGAGATACTCGAAGGAATACTTTTTCTCCGACTTCAAATTCAATATCCCTCCTTCGATTGTCCGCATAACTCTTCTGTCTCGACTGGGCTGCTTGGATCTTCTCTCTTATGACATCCACCTTGTCGCATGTCTCTTGAATCATTTCGGGTCCTAGATATTTCCGCTCACCAACTTCATCCCAATAGAGTGGAGTTTGGCACTTCCTGCCATAGAGTGCTTCGAACAGTGCCATGCCAATGGTGGAGTGGTAGCTATTATTGTATGCAAATTCCACCAAAGGTATGTGGGCATCCTAACTGTCATTCATTTCCAAAACACAGGCTCGGAGCATATCTTCTAAGGTTTGAATAGTACTTTCTGATTGGCCATCCGTCTACGGATGGAAAGCTGTACTAGGATTCAATTGAGATCCCAATGCCTTTTGTAAACTTCTCCAAAACCTTGAAGTAAATCGAGGATCTCTGTCAGACACAATACTGACAGGCACACCATGTAAATGAACTATGTTCTCAATGTATATCTGGGCAAGCTTCTCCATCAGATAACTTATCTTAATCGGTATGAAGTGAGCTGCCTTTGTCAGTCCGTCTACGATCACCCAAATTGCATTCATGCCCTTCTTGGTGTTGGGCAGATTTGTCATGAAATCCATAGTGATTCTTTCCCATTTCCACTCAGGTATGGGAAGTGGTTGCAAAAGTCCATACAGTCAGTGTCTTTCCCCCTTTATTTGTTGACAGGTAAGGCACTTAGACAAGTAGAATGCTATGGTCTGCTTCATCCCAATCCACTAGTAATATTTCTTCAAGTCCTTGTACATCTTTGTATTTTCGGGGTGGATAGTATAGGGTGAGCTGTGCGCCTCTTTGAGAATTCGGTCTTGGACATCATAGTCGTTTGGTACGCATAATCTATCCCAAAACTTCAATGCACCATCTTAGGCTAAGGAAAAACCTGGGTCCTTTTGGACACCTTGTTGAATCTCCCAAACTATTTTGGCCAGTTCGGGATCCAATGGTTGTTTTACAATTATTTCTTCTCGTATCGATGGCTGCAGTTCCATTACTGCTAATTGCATAGCCGCTTCTTCGATCACGAGCTCCAAATCAAATTTCTGAGCTTCTTCTATTAATTGCTCACTTACGACCAAAGATGCGAGGGACGCAGTCTGAGATTTTTTGCTTAATGCATCTGCCACAACATTGGCTTTACCAGGGTGGTACTGGATTTCACAGTCATAATCCTTTACCAATTCCAGCCACTGCCTCTGTCTCATGTTCAGCTCCTTTTGGGTGAAGAAATACTTCAGGCTTTTGTGATCACTGAAGATTTCACTCTTTTCACCGTATAGGTAATGTCGCCAAATTTTCAACGTGAATACTACCGCCGCCAACTCCAAATCATGAGTGGGGTAATTCTTCTCATGTTCCTTCAGCTGCTTGGAGGCGTATGCGACTACTTTATCTCTCTGCATCAGGACCCCACCTAAGCTTGTTCTAGATGCGTCCGTATATACCACCATTCTTCCGGTTCCTTCCAGAATGGTCAAAACTGGAGCTGTTACTAATCGGTTCTTTAATTCTTGAAAACTCTCCTCGCATGTCTCATGCAATTCAAACTTAGCACCCTTCCTCATGAGTTTTTTCATGGGCGCCGAGATACGCGAGAAATTCTCAATGAATCGGCGGTAATAACCAGCCAATCCTAAGAAACTTTGGATTTCGGTGGCATTTTTTGGAGTCTCCCACTCGAGAACCGCTTTCACCTTGCTGGGGTCTACTTTGATGCCATCTTTGGTGACGATATGCCCCAGGAATCCAATTTGGTGAAGCCAAAATTCACATTTACTGAACTTCGCAAAGAGCTGGTGTTCCCGCAACCGCTGTAACATGAAGGTAAGGTGTCGCGCGTGCTCTTCTTCATTCTTAGAGTACACCAAGATGTCATCAATAAATACTATGACGAATTTATCCAGTATGTCATGGAATACTCTATTCATCATATCCATGAATACTGCTAGGGCGTTGGTTAATCCGAACGACAACACAAAAAATTCATAATGTCTGTATCGAGTTCGGAACGCCGTTTTATGAATGTCACCACTTTTGATCTTCAGTTGATGGTATCCTGACCTAAGATCAATCTTAGAGAAAACTTTTGCTCCTAGTAGCTGATCAAATAGGTCATCAATACGCGGCAACGGATATCAATTCTTGATTGTCAGTTTATTCATCTCACGGTAGTCGATACACAGCCGCATGCTTCCATCTTTCTTCTTTACGAACAGCACAGGTGCTCCCCAGGGTGATACACTGGGTCGTATAAATCCCTTCTTCAACAGATCTTGGAGTTGAACCTATAACTCTTTCAGCTCTATTGGCGCCATTTGGTATGGTGCCTTAGATATCGGTGCTACACCAGGAATCAGATCAATAGCGAACTCTATATCGCGGTCCGGCGGTAGTTGAGTCAGATCTTCTGAAAATACATCAGGAAAGTCTCTGACAACATGGAGTTCCTCCAAGGGTTTTATCTTCGCCTTCGTGTCTATCATAGTGGCCAAAAACCCTTGGCATCCATCATCAAGCAACTTCTGCACCTGAAGTGCGGATAATGTTATCCTTCTGGACTTCCTTCTTGGTTCACTTTGATAGGTGAAGTCTGACCCATCTTTCAATTTAAATTTTATCTTTTTCTGCGCACATAAGACGTTCGCACCATAGGCAGATAGCCAATCCATGCCTAGTATTATGTCGAAATCATTTATATCCATCTTTATCAGTCGTGCGGTTAGAGTCTTCCCATAAATTTTGATCTGACAAGGGTCGTACACCTCCTTTAATCTCACGAAACTCCCTGTCGGTGTACTGACTACTAACTCGTGCCTAATGTCCCTTGGTTGATCTTCCATCTTGCTCGCAAAGGTTGAGGAGACAAAAGAGTGGGTTGCGCCCGAGTCAAATAGTACTCGTGTGGGTATGGTTGAGACATTCAGGGTACCTAGGGTTTGTAGGTAATTTAGGTTACATGATGTAAGCCAATTATTCCCTATAGTCAAGTAGTGTTTAGCAACATACCTGTCAATACGTCGGGGTTCGCCTCAGCTTCTTCATTTGTCAAAGCATACACCTTTCCTTGCATCCGATTGTCCGTGACTGAAAAGGCCTAGCGTAGGGCTGGTTCTATAGATTGTTGCCATATCTACACGATCTACAATCTCTGGCCATATGGCCTTCCTTGTTGCACAAATAGCATTTAAAGGGTGGGACTCCAGGTGTTGAGGCTTTGCTTGCTTGACTTGTTGCTGGTTGGGCTGGCGAAACTGCTGTCGTCGCTTGACTCGTAGCAAGTTGAGTAGGTCGACTGAATGTGGGGCGAAAAGGGGTCTGTCCCGCGATCGGCCTATGGTATAGAGTCGAAGTAGGGCTTGAACATGTTCCTAGGTAAACTTTATTCGGCCACCCAAAAGTTTGAAAATTATTTGGCCTTTTGTTCAAACCAGGCGACATCACAGTCTTTTCCTTCTCCTTTTCCTTAAACCTATCCTCCATTGTCTTCGCCTTATCAACCATTTAGGCATAATCCCGAATGTCCATAATTGACAAAACTGATCCGATCTCGGTTATGAGTCCCTTCTCAAATTTCTTGGCCTTACTAACTTCCCCTTTCAGGTGCTCCGGAGCAAAATGGAATAGATCTTCAAATCGTTGTTGATAGTCTAGTACCGACTTAGTTCCTTGCACCAGTGCAATAAATTCTGCTTCTTTTCTGTCCTTAAAGCTCTCAGGGAAGTAGTTCTTGAAGAAAATCTCTTTGAATTGTGCCCATGTGGGATTTGGGTGAGCAGCTTCCAAGTTAGGCCTGGTCGCCTTCCACCAAGCTTTAGCTTCATTCTACAACTGATAACCCGCACAAATAATCTTTTGTGCGTCCGTGCACTTAAGTACTTCAAATGCCTTTTCTAGGGCATTGATCCACCGTTCCGGCTACATTGCCTCAGAGGTTATTTTTGAAAATGCAGGCGGTTGGAGTTTCTTGAATCGCTCCATCACCTTGGCAGTGGAATTTTCCGCTAAGTGCTGAGGTACCGGTGGTGGAAATAGCACTGGTCGATTGAGTGGTGGTGCAGTGCGTTCATGCATCATAGTTGCAAACTGTGTAGACATCTGACCAAGCAACTTTTGTTGTTGTTGCATGGTTCGCATCATCATGGTCATGAACGCAGTCACATCTCCGACTGCCACACTTGGCTGAGGTGCTGCTACAGTAGTTTGTGTAGTCGCTGGTGCCTCTGATGAAGCAGTCGATGCCTCAGAGTTTTGAGCCTCAGTCCCATTGGGCAGCTCCACCTCTGGCACAACAGTTGTTTACCTTTCCGACCCCCACGAGAACTTCTAGTATTGACCATTGTTGCTTCTTTGAAAAGAGGAGCGAGTTCAATATTCCAATTCATCTATATGGATCAATAGTTGTTTCCTAGCTAGCAGATACTAACCCAGTCCACAGTTCCAATGAGTATCATCAGTCATACCAGCAAGGTGGATTGTTAGATTCATTGTCTTGGTTTGTTAGATAATGTATTTCATTGATTGCTTGTGTTTTTCTGTCTTATGCATTTTATGTGTCAATATGCTATGCATGGCATTAATGAGAGATTTCAGATTTTTTTTTTTATAACAACTTTTAAATAATTACCTGGCCTAGCAGGCAAACATCTCCAGCTTCTTCCCGGTCTCGAACTCTAGTGCCAGTAGAAATTCTATGTCAGCTATTACCTATCCAGCTAGACTCAAAAAATGCTCTCGATCCTCGGGTCCACTAATGGCTGCGATAGCCAAGTAAAAGTCCAGTCAATTCTCGGCCTGGGGTAACACTAACCGTATCCGTCTCAGTCTCTCTCATAAATGTCTAAGATAGATCATGATGCTGGGGACTCCAGCCTCAGGTAAGGTAATATCTGTCACAATAAATGGTTCTAGGCATGAGGGCTTACTTAATTAAAAGAATTAAGTACACGACTACTAAGACTTAAATAATCAAAGATCAATGATATAATTCTTGGGTTGGCTCGAGGTACCTTAGCGTCTAGGGGTTTCGATTGACTAGGAGCCCTATTAGGTCCTATTCTCAGCTATCCTAGGCCTAGGTTTGGATGAGATCTACGCTTCCCATGCGTACTACATACGCATTACTGCATACCTATGTAAGTCCGGTTTGCACAGCAACAGTCCAGTCAGTTCGTACATTACAATAGGCAAGCATATAATAATTTAGTAGTACACACCATAAGTTGTACTTATACACACAAGTATACTCACAAATATGAAGTACACTATTTATTTATTTTAACCTAGCTGTATAGATTTTTTTTCTTCTAATCCCAATGTATTGCATTTGTAAAATTTTCACTCTCTTGAACTCATGAAATCTAAGTTCTTAGGTCATTAATTATTTATTATTATATTTTATTAATGTAATATTATTATTATTTAGTAATAATAATAAAACAATTTTTTTTCCAGTCCTTGGTTTTACGTCCTATGGGGTTATTATGCCCAAAACTAGGGTCCTCATGTGCAAATACTGCAATTCTACAAATTTACCATCACTGGGCGATGTCTCTGGGCGTTGCCACATCGCCCAGAGAATCGGGCGTAGGGGTTTTAAATCCGAGAATGGCCCACTTTGATTCCATTCTCTTCTAACCTCTTCTAAACACTTAGGGAATAGTCTTGGAGGGTAGCAGGGCCTATTTCGCTCAAATTCTTCGTAAACCCCCGCAATTTGTGCGAGCTTACACATGTCTCGGTAAGTTTCTTCTTCACATTTACCTCTTTGATTACTTACTTTATTAAATCAGCTCCTAGATTAGGTTTTCTCTTTTCCTTGTCCTAACCTAACCACTTTTGTTATATATATATATATTTTTACTTCTTGTAGAAAATGTCTACAAGCCGCCGCACTACTCGGAAATCGGTAGCTCAAAAGAGGCTACAGGTCGAATCTAAGGAGTCTTCTTATTCTTCGATTCCACCATCATCTCCTAGGGAGGATTCATCTTTCGAGGAGCCAGATTTTGATCACCATCTTTTCTCCAAGTATGAGTATGCCAAGGAATGGAGAAATTTTGCTTCTGTAAAGATAGTAAATGGTCGGGTGGTACGAGTAGAGGACTTCCACCAATATGGCCTTTTTGCCAAGTTCAATGCCCTAGGCTGGGCATCGATGTTATCCCCTACCGAGCCTTGTTATCCCAACCTAGTTCGGTATTTTTATTATAACTTGATGCCATCCGGGGCACAAGATTTCACACTTCAGAGTAGGGTAAAGGGAGTGGATATCAGATTGACTACTACCCTATTGGCAGAGATTTTGGGTTTGCCTGACACCGGTGAGAGGGTTTACTATCAGCCCCGTATGGACATTTTTGATATGTTCTCTTTGGAGACTAGGAGGACTGTATTTAGGGCTTTGACAGGTTCAGGGGACACTCCCAAATCAGAGACTGTCTACAAGCCTAGTGCTAGAGTGATCAGTAGGTGTGTAACCTACAATATTTACCCTAAGGGTGGAAACAAGGGCAGCATTTCTATGATGCGGGCGTATATCACTTACTGCCTCTTGGGAGCTGGTCAGGGGGGTCCAGTCATCAACCTCCGTTATTTATTGCTTCAGGTGATGCTTTATCATGCCCGGAACCTAGCTGATGGAAACCTTCCTTATGGGAAGTTCCTTACCTTGGTCTTCCGATATTTTGGGGTTCCATTGGAGGACGAGTTCATTGACAGGGTCCGATCCAGACCTATCGATAAGACTTCTATCTTGAAGATGAAGGTGCCTGGGGAAGATCCAGTAGTGGATGAGGAGCAGGTGATGGCTGAGGATATGCAGCAGGGCGAGGGGCAGGGTGGTGATGCACAGGGTGAGGGTCAAATTGGAGAGGAGCTGGGAGACATTGGAGTAAACACTCAGGGCATGTACACAGAGGAGCAGGGGTTAGGTCCAGATGATCTCGCGGGCTTTGACACTCAGTTTACAGATTTACCCGCTTACGAGACAACTGGCGCCACTAGCTCATAGATTCCCGGACCTTCAGAGTGGTCTCAGATGATGGCACATTTCCAGAGCCTCGGCACTCAGCTCTCCAGCTTAGCGACTGGGGTGGATCAGAGCTTCACTTCCTTAGAGACGAGGGTGGGGTCTGTAGAGCAGCGTCTAGATTTCTAGGACAAATTCTACAGAGTTGACTCTCGCCAGACTCAGCCTCCGCCGAGCGACTTGCCTCCTACAAAGTAGTTCCTACAGTACCGGACTTTCGTGCTACATGGTTTTGACTACTGTTATTTTCTTTATGCTTATGTACTTTTCTTTCTTTATCTTCAGTTTATGTACTTGTTGAATTGCAGTCATGCAATCAAACTGTTGTAACTATTTATGAGTTCATAAAATTCTTGCATTTTACTTAATTACATCTACCTCCCCTGTGGTTTTTAATTCTTGCCTGTTTTATTGTTTAAAGCTTATTAGTCCTAGTCTGCAACCCATAATCGTAAGAAGAGCCTCACGCTCTGATACCAAGTTCTATCACACCCCAAACCACCCCCTAAGAGGATTGGGTAGGTGACCCGAATTGCATAACGGCAATCTGCCAAATCCCACGGATCTAGAAGCAGTGCTTACGATCATGGAACCATATCTACATCTTAACCATAAGTAAGATCAGAGTAATGCAGGACGTCTACAATTTTAAAAGTAAATGGAAGCATAGCGTTACGGGAAATGATGATAATATATACATATAAAGTTTTGTTTGATACATCCCCCGGGCACACACAACCCACAACAAAGAAACAAAAGCTGATAAGCACATACAAAAATATATACAGGACAAGCATTCTCAGCCCCAAAAAGAAAAACAAAGGTAAAAGCTACACAACCAAGTCAGAACGAGGATAACTCCAGAAAACCCAAAAAGAGTCCCTAGTCAAAACATCACATGCACGCTTCAATGGTCCTCATCCGCAATGAACACCGAGAATGTACGTAGAATTGGTATGACCTCCGTCGGGGTCCATACCAACATCGTCATAACAACCAAAACTCTCCTGCTCGAGATAGCCCACCATGCACCATCAGGTCACCCAGTGGCAGACCCCGATAGCCATCACTACCCCTGACCTGACCTCTCCCACCTCCACAGGCAACAGGTGCTCAGACTATCCAACACATAAACCCCTGTTGGCAAGGGTCGTAGCATAAGAGAGCAGGCATCCTAGCTATAGATATACTACATACAAGTCCTATCATCCCGAGAGGTATTCTGGGTGCATCAACGTCCCATTCCATCTGGTACCCGGGTACCAGTATGGTACGGCACATACAGATCAGGATGACATATAAAAGTTTTCATAATTAATTAAATTGGGGTTTCGGTACCGGCACACCTGGCCCTGTCACCCGATACAATGGTGAGAATAATATCACAGTCATAGCAAATTCACATTTGAGGTAAATAATGCAATGCACACAATGCTTATATTTATATAATAGCATGATCAAGTTTGCTTAATATATATATTCAAACCCAACAAAGTCACCCAAAACTCACTCACCGAACTTAGGTGTTACCCGACATGGTTGACATGAATCTCACCGGTGTACCAGCTATCCATAAATTTGGGTAGCCTGAAAATACAAAAGCAATCATCAAAAGATGTATAGAGGGATCCCATGTTATGCCCCCAAAGTTAAAATTAAGTTTCAGCCAAGACAACACGGACGGACTCATGGATGGAAGGAACAGGGTGATTCCATCCCTGACTCCGTTCAAGCCAAAAGGTCAAAACATGAGGAACGGATCCACGGACGAAACTTCAACTTGGATCCATTCCTACATCCGTTCGATTTCTGAGACACACCCGAGAGCGAGTGGATCCACGGACAGAAGCGCCTTCTTAATCCATCCCTGCATCCATTCGATGCCTAAGACATTCCCGAGAGGAAACGGACCCGCAGGCGGAGGCAACAAAGTCATTCTGTTCCTTCATCCGTTCAGGTCCAGTCACTGGGATTATACTAGACGGTCTGACGGACGAAACCACAACGATGAATCCGTTCGTGCTTCCGTCGAAATTCTTTTTTGAGATTTCTTAAGGTTTTTCCTCGAGCTTGGAACCTAGAGTTCACATGGCACTCAGGGTCATGGAGGGGGTGTCTTAGGTCTCCCTAGGGTCACTAGAATCTAGGCTTACCTCATGGATCCAACATCTCATAAGGGTTTGGCTCCATTTGGTCCAAGGGTAGAGTTTAATAGTTTAAAATCAAGGATTCAACAGCAATAGCTGCAAGGTAGCTTATAGAAGCCTTAACTAGGGTTTGGTCATCACCATTAGAGCTCCATTTAAGGGTTGAGCTGCTCCTTGAGTCCCAAATGGAACCCTAGGTTAGCTCAAGCTCAAGGGATCTACTTCAATCAAGAATGGGAATGGAAAAGCGGGATGTACCAAGAGTTAGAGCTTACCTTGGTGAGGGGCCTTGGGTCTTGTTTGTCTAGGTGCCCCTAAAACACAAAATAGCCTTTTAGGTTTTAAATGGGCTTTAAGGCCTATTTGGCCCAGGTCATAACCTATTAAGTCTATTTAGTTAGGACATGTTTGGGTCTACCCTAAGTCCTTTAAGACACATTAGTCTTTAGGGTTTGTTTGGTTCAAGCTAGAATAGAAGCACTCATTATTTACTTAGGTTAAGTCTTGTGGGCCACTTTCATGGCCCAAATTGCCATAAGAAGGTAAGGGTGGGAGTCCATCTCGTCCGGGGACATAATTATGGTGTCCGGGACACGGGAATGTGGGTCCCATAGAAAAATAAATTAAAAGGGCAAGTAATAGCACGAGCGGATCCACGAGCGGAACCAGTCGAGTGAGTCCATTCGTGACTCCATTGCTGCTGTCAGGGCCCAAACCTCAAGGAAAGTTACGGGGCTTTGACCCATATTTCTAGGACTTCGAGGGGATACTTATAATAATAAATTACGTTCAAGGTCATAGGTGTTGACCATTGCCACTGTGGCATTATCCTTTGGTAATGGCCAATTTGCCCCGAGGTATTAGGGTATATTTTGGGAGCAGGTGTAACATCTGCACCCAAAAGCATAAGTTGAGAACTCAAATCACTAAGACTACCCATTTGACTGAATAGGTTAGTTTGGTAATTTTCAACCACCTACCCCCTAAGCTTAAGGACCCAGGTGCGCCTCTTATTTCTTGCATCATTGGAGATTTCTCCATTAGTAGGGCACTACTTGATTTAGGGGCTAGTGTGAATATCTTGCCTGGTTCAGTCTATGACAGATTTGGTTTAGGAGATTTGAAACCTACTGAAGTTATCCTTCAGTTGGTTGATCGTTCAATCAAAACCCCTCGTGGGTTGTTAGAAGATATTTTAGTGAAGGTGGAAGAATTGTACTTTCCTGTGGACTTCCTTGTCCTGGATATGGATATAGCCACCATAGCCAAGCTTTCCCCTATCATTTTAGGGCGCCCCTTCTTAGCTACTACGAATGCTTGCATAAATTGTAGATCGGGTGCCATGGACATCTTTTCTGGGAATAAGAAGCTTAGGCTCAACATCTTCAATGCATCCTTAGGTTCCTTTAGAGAAGAAGAGTGCTTTGCATTGGATTTATTAGACGATGTTGTGGCTGATCACACTTCTCACATGCTTATTGATGACCCTTTGCAGCACTATGTGATGCTTGGAGATGAGTCTGAGGCATACATTAAAGAGGTGCATACTTTGCTAGATTCCTCATCCTCTTTAGAACGGCCACCTTGGACAGTTAGGTTTGAGCCGTTCCCCCCCTTCGGCTACATCTCCCCAACCTTCTTCTAAATCGGTTCCTTGGTATGATTTGATCCTTGACCCTCCGTGAGTCATTCTGAGTCTGGCTGAAGACTCTAAACTTAGCGCTCTATGGGAGGCAATCCACTATTTTTTTCTTTAGTACTTTTGTTTCTTTTTGTGTTTGTTTGCTTTTGTTTTTTTTTAGGTTGCTGCTACTGATTGCTGGATGCACTGTTCTGCCATATATTGCTAATTTTTGGTACACTCCTTCCCTTATCCCTGTTTTTATTCTTCTGCATGCATTGAGGACACTGCATACTTTAAGTGTGGGGGGGTGTGTGAGACCGATTGGCACATTTTTATTTTTTGGCTTTTGATAAGTTTTACATCTCTCTGTTACTTTGATGCAAAATGCGGGAGAAAGAGACTTAGGAACCCTAATCTGAAGTAATGAAAACCCTGTTGAGAGGATAGTAGCTAGTATGTGTCCTAAGGTGGGTTTTGCCTCAAACAATAAGAGCCCCATCTTGTATGAAGGGACAGATCACTGGCTGTCTTGTGTTTCTTTGAGCTTTTGGTTAGGAGCTGAGACCAAGTTTAGTTTTGGCATGACAAAAAATAAATTAATAAATAAAAGTAAGAGTTGAATTCCTTGGAGCTAGACAGGGCACTCCAACTCAGAAAGCGAGGTGACTTGATCGGCACTCCTTGGGGTGAAAATTTCGAAAAAGAACTCTAGCATCACTATCCTTGTGGATACATGTAAGAAGCAAAGCTACCAAGTAGCTCAGGTGTCTTGTGTAGTGACCCTGCATGGAATTTGAGGAATAGGAGTGGAGTAACAAATGTAGGGGTGTAAATGAATAGCCAAAATCCGTTTTCGTATCCGTTTAGCACTATCCGAATCCGTCTGAAAGCTAAACGGATGCGGATACATATAGGCTATAGCTATCCAAAAAGCTATATTTACATGTAAACGGATAAAATATCCGATCCGTATCCGTGTCCATATCCGTTTAGCACTATCCGAATCCGTCTGATAGCTAATCGGATGCGGATGCGGATATAGCACTATCCGAGCCAAATCCGATCCGTTTACAACCCTAAACAAATGGAGTTCATTGTGAAAAAAAAAATTAAAAAAAAAGAAGAAAGAAGTGTCATTGCCTAGGTGTAATTGTATGGTAAAAAATGCTCCGAAACCTAAAGTCCTTGGTGCCCTTGACATCATGAGTGGTCTTACCTTGAGTGAGGTGGTGTTTGGAAGACATGGGGAGATTCCCTAATTAGGATGTGTACCTGTTGCTTGAATCAATATTGAGTATTAAGAGCTTAAGTGTGGGGGTACCTTTGTCTTCTTGATCTTAAGTAGAACATCTTAGTTTCGGGTTTGGTGTGTGCTTCTTAGCCGTTGTCATAATTTAAACTTGCAATCATGAATTTTGTGTGTATATTCACTGCAAACACTCACGAGACAAAACTCGTCCACTAGGGGTAATCTAGGAGTTTAAAGGCTTGTTGCACATGCTAAGTACAACCGTGATTCCTACGAAAGTCCTCGAGCAAAAAGAAAATAAAGAAAATATAAACCTTAAGTGTGGGGATATTTGATGAGCACATTTATGTGTGAAATTATTCCATTTAATTCTGCATTTTTATCTTCTTAGAATGGAACTACCTTGGGTGTTTTCTGTTATTTTCAGGTTTAGGTCATTTTATGCGATTTCATACTATTCTGGACTATCGGGCATCGTATCTTCAGATTTAAATGTAACGTGGTCCAGTTTCTTTTCATGGTTACGAAGAGGGCTAAATTTTGAGCAAGATGGACCTGTTGCATTAAAAGTACGCATCAGTTTTGAAGCCCATACGTGTGATTATTCTTTTTGGGCTAGAAAAGAATAATGGGCCAGAAAATGAGTTGAAATGCAAGCCCGAGCCCAGAACCAAGGAAGGATTTGATGCAATCTAGGCACCAGTCTACCCATGGATCGACTCACATGTGATCAAGGGCGAGATGGGAAGAAGTTTCACTGAAGATCCAAGGGCATAATCATAATTTCAAAAAATTGGGAAATTTTCAGAAGATATCCGATATTTGGCTCATATTGTCCGGAATATTAATTGGAGCAACTTTAATTCTCGGATTGAAAAATTTTGATCAAATATATAATTTATATTAAATTCTCTCTTCTCTCTCTCTCTCTCTCTCATCCCACTACGGTTCTATCTCTCCTATTTCAATTCTATCTTCTCTCTCTCTCTCTCTCTCTCTCTCATCCCATTGCGGTTCTATCTCTCCTATTTCAATTCTCTCTCTCTCTCTCTCTCTCTCTCTCTCTCTCTCCCTCTCAAATCCCTCAGTCCCACCTTTCCTAATTCTATTCCACTTTTCTCTCTCTTTCCTCTTATATCTCTACTTTCTATCTCTACTTTCTAATCCCTCACGGTCTGTCTCTCAGTTTCCCTTCCTTGGAGATATATATATATATATATATATATATTGAAATTTGTGGAAGCCCGAGAGGATGGGATTCTGAAAATTAGCCCCATTATCGAACCAGCAGAGCATCTCCATCACCTTCTTCCAACGTTTTTTCTTTGGCCGCAACTCGCAGAGATCGCCAAGCACACCTCCATGGATCATTGTCACCATTGTTGCCCCCTATCTCTTAGCACCATGATCGGCTAAGTTTTTTCTATCTTTAGGTGTAGATGAACTAATGGTGTTTGTTATTTAAAATTCTGGTTTGCATTCTTGATTGCTTAATGTTGAGACCCCATCTCTAGTTGGATGATTTTAATTGATATATTTAGTTGGAAAATTCTATTTTTGTGATTCATTATTTTTCATTCAACCAATGGTATTCCGTTCTTATGTGGTTGTACCAATGATGGATTATAGCTGAACGAACTAAGCATGCCAAGCCCTATAAGTGAAGGACAATAGTACTCGTCAAGATAGTCCATACCTAGGAGGAACCCTACATTCTGTGGTGTTATTAAGCCTGTGGTTATAATAAACCGAAGCATGCAACTGAATTGAATAACAATCCATTGGGGATCCGAACCCTAATATAGTCTTCTCCTGTATTTGCATATCATTGTTAGCTTAGATTCATTTCTTTCGTTCGTAGTTTAAAATCAGATTTATTGCACTTTAATTTTCATCACTCTCATCTAATCATCTTAGTAATTTAGCCTTCCAATTCCCCATAGATCGACCCCTTACTTGCTACTTGCTAGATTACTTTAGGGTTTTATTTTTGACCGGTTAATGACACGATCAGGCTCCGTTGCAAACAGGTAGGCCGGATTCACAGATGGATTATGTAGCGTAAATCCGTTCATGCGTTCATCCTCAGAGGACTTGGTTTGGTAAAAATACCAAGACGAACGGAACTATGAACAGATCCTTGGTCGTGGTTCCGTTCGATGTTCCGTGTAGTTCCAGGATAAAAAAAACTATAATTTTACGCTGGATGGATTTACGGATGGAATCACGATAGTGGCTCTATTCGTGCGTCCGTTCGCCAAATTTTTATAAAAACACAGCTGCGAGTTTTTCAAACTCATTTTGGCTCTCAAGGATGGATGGAACCATAGGGCAGGGGACTTCCAAGAGCCATCCGTTCGTGCCTCCTTTGCCTTCCTTTGGTGATTTTGAGACCCAACACCTCATGATTCGACTCCATCTATACAAGGTAAGGGTTCCACCTTCCATTCCTTTTTCTTTCAGAATTTCTTTCTCTTCTTTTCTAGGGTTTTTCAGTTGTCTTTCACTTCTTTTCCACTCCCTACTGAACAAGGAATAATCATAACGAACTTGTATATATTAATGCTTTTACTTGCATTCCCAAACCCATGTAAAAACCGAAATCATGCCAAAAATTTCGATTGAGGCTAGGGTTTGATTGAATCAAGCCCCAGCCGAAATCCTCCCACATGCCTGTCTAAAATATTATATCTTTTTTTTTTGTTCGGTTATAAACTCCATATGCTACTATTTTGAGTTAACTATGGTGTGCATATTTGTATTTTGATTGTGCTCAAAGTTCCTTTCTAGGAAAACACATATGCTAATTAGTTAAGTGCACCTATGCTTAGTTAAAATTCAAATGGGTTCTAAGTAATGGTTGGGATAAACTCCCAAATTCTCACTGTTTTGGGAAAGAACATCCAAAGCATGACTAGTTTCATTATATGCCCTATCATTTCCATGGGAGTTAATTCATTAACACTTCTTTAAGCACATTTGCTTGGTTGTGTGGTTTCTAGGGTAGAAATTTGAAGTCCATTTTCCCTTGTATGGATTCTCCCCAAATTCAAATTTTGTTGTTAGTTAAAGTTTTCACTATACAAGTTATGAGTTTGGAAGTTTGCTTAGAGACATGTGGTCACCAAGGGCATAGGTTTGTTTCTATAAACTTACCCCTCTCTTAACCCATACTCTTGGGAATTGTTTCCCCTAAGGATACTCACACAATCTATTTGTTAGTTATAGCTTGTCTAATTGGAGTGTGACTGCTCTTGTTCAATTAACTCCTACATGTATACATGTTTGCACCTACATTATATATATATATATATATATATATATATATATATATATATATATATATATATATACATACTAGTAAACTCACACGTGCATTTTGTTGGAGAGAGAGAGAGAGATACTTGTGTGAGAAATATTCGTAAACGAGAGAGAGAGAGAGAGAGAGAGAGAGAGAGAGAATGATATTGAGAGAGAGATACTTGTGTGAAGAATATTAGTATTAAGTGTCCTAAGTGACTATAATAGGTTGAGAATATATTTAAACATAAAAGATTCCATGCCATAAGAAATTATTAGTAACATTTCGTAAGAAATTGACAGACCATGAGCCAATTACACTATAGCCATATCATTACTGAAACCATCCAATTCTACAATTCAAATTGTGCCATCAAGCTAACCAACAAATTAGCAAAAGCAAATCAACTAACACATGTGGAGTAAAACAAAAAGATGTTTGTAACTTCCATTTCGACAAGAAACTGAGATGAGCTAAAAGATGTTTGCAAATCAACGAGCACCTGTGCTTAAATTTATTCCATTTTCCATAAAGAGTTCTTCTTGCGAATCAGGATTTCTGTATTCCTCTGATATTCTGTAGTGCAGAACCCAACACTTACACTTAAAACTCTCTCTCTCTCTCTCTCTCTATCTCTCTCTCTAGTTGAGACCTTAATGACTTAATTCAAATAACATCATGTTTGTTCTCTCTCCAACGTTGAATTATATCCATCTCCATTAAAGAATTGAATACCTTGTAAACATGATTACATACATAGACTATTGGTTTGTATATTACAACATCATCTATCAAAGTGGGCTGTCCATGACCATGCTTCTAACCTTTTCATCTACTGTGATACATGTTGAAATAACAATAACAACAATATTCATGACTTCAATGATACCAATATTGTTACTCTTTCCAAATTAACCCATTGCCATCCATCTTCCCAAACGAACCCATAACTGACAAGCTCTTGAAGTTGATGTTACCCTCGCTAAAGGTACTTGACTTCCTTGACCTCCTTATCTTCGAGGAATTAGTGTCTCCATCCATTTAATCCTTGGTCTTGCTCTTGACAACCACAAATTGGGCAATGTTGCTGTAGCAGAATAAGTAGATAGGGGCAGTGATGCATGTGGTACTGGGGTTTAGTTTGTTGGGGCAGCACAAAGCTAGACTGCACTGAGCACACATCTGGTGACCAGTCTTTATCAAAGCAAATCCAATACACCTCGATGTTGCTACCCTGTTTGAGATTAATTGCAGTGAGCTTGGAAAGCAATTGTATTTGATAGCTTAGTTTGTAAAAATTCTATACACGAGAATAGAAGAGAAAACATATCCATCCACCTCAAAGAAAAATATCAAATAAAAACAACTAAACTGGAAACATGAACCTGAAGTTAAGCTATGGAGGATGATATCATTGGATTCGGGACAAATTTCCAATCACCAAAGTTGATTTATATATAGAGTACTATGATCACACAGTTTTTATTTTTTGGGTGTAGATCACTTTTATCTATCTAATCATCATTCTCAAGTCCTCTAGAATAATATCATTCCTGCAGCTTCATGAGATCTGATGTGATAAGATCCACAATAGCTATTTTCTAAAGTATCTCCTGCTCATGTCACTGAAGATTCTTGGACTGTCATCAAGCAACATTTACTAAGACACATTCGTTCCTTTTGAGTGTTAATAACACATCAGAATCATCCTCATCTAGATTCTTGACGACGTTGCTGCCATTAGCAATCACAACTTCGAAAGCTCTCCCTTAGACTCAATGTTACCTTTCAACAAATACAACCATGACCACCCAAATGATCATAGACTGCTTCAAATATAATGATACCAAAGGGAGTGTTGTCTTTCCTTAGAGCTGAAAGCAACAGAAACATAATTTATGATACATAAGATCATCACAAGGAAAATGGTAGAGCTACTTCATAGGAATATGGAAAGTTTTGTAGCTAGGACACAATGGTTGCACATGGACTGAAACAAGGCTACTTCTTTTCTCTATTTGATTCAACTATGGAGGACGGTAATAGGGACATTAATCACACTCGAACAGGGGACCTAAATATATGTTTGGATGATGAGAGCAGTGGGTGAGATTTAAAGATATACTTGAAAATCAAACGGGCTTCAAATATGTAAAATTGTAACACTTCAATGAATTTTGGCTTCCATAAAGACTAAATAAAGTGAAACTGAAGGTAAGAAGCTACTAACCTGCAATTGCTGAACTACTAACCTAAGAAGCTAAGATACATATGGAGGGAGCATCTATATTTGTTGGGTAACCAAGCCATGTTGCATACTTTCAAATGAGAAGATGATAAAAAGAGTACCATATTATGACTTGAAGAAGGAATGTAATCTTTGGTCAATATTATGAGGAGAACATGTTCAAAACTATAGATTGCATAACAAAGTATCTCCTTTTCAGCTTTACATTGTTTAGGCATCTAAGGAAATTACATACAACACTCCATTATGTAGAAGAAAGGCCTCATGTAGCATAGCATAATGCTAGAATGAAAAAAAAAAAAAAAGAACAAGAATCTTTGGACAAAAGAATTTCTCTGGTTTTACAGTAGCTAAATAAAGTAAGAATGTTTAATGAATCTCACTCATCTCATCTAAGAATCAAGAGGAACAAATGTCGAGAAGATACAGGGAATGGATAAGAAATCAAAGAAGAGCAGACACATAAATCTCGTTTAAGGAAGTTGAGATTTGGAAACCTATAAGAAACACAGAAGGAAAGATGAGAGACGGATTAAGAAAAAATAGTTCCTCTCTTTTCTGAGTCGAACAAATAAAACAGATGGTGATTACAACCCTCATTACAGAAGCATACCATCATGTCTACACATATCCATAGATATACGCAAATATAGATAACTGAAGTCATCCAAAACACATAATTCAACCTTTTTCTTTGCTTCTGAAGGGAAAGTGTCTCTATGAATGCTCTATCGCAAGGTCTTCATCTTTACCTTTCATTAAGCCTGGAAGAACTCCAGTAGCATGCTCCCTCAACTGATCCAGCAAGAAACAATTATAGGAAAAACACTTTCAAGAGGGCTTCTATAACATTAAGCAGGAAGGAAAACAAGGAAGACATTTTCTTCTACTAAACATATTAGCCCTCAGTATAGCTAATAAACTCTAACAGGGTAATGCAAGCTGAAGATGAATAGAATGGAAATAATACATATAAGAATTATGAATCTTAAAATGAGTTCATTTTAAAATCAATGAAATACATATAAGATTGTTTCCCACCCCACTTCAATGAACAGGGTCTTTGAGACTATGATGTCACAGGCATGTGAAACATGTGCACCTCTCAGAACACTAATTGTATGCACATACAACCATAAAAGCTTTGTGAATATCCTGCATAAATACTATTTGGTATAAATTTTTTGAAACCATTCTCTCTCTTTCCCAGTAACAAATCTTAGAATAGTTTTAGGTTAGAAAGAGAAATGGTTTGGCCACAAATTATGTACAACTTTTTGAGTCAAGAAAGAGAACTAACACGAAAAAAGAACAAATATATACTAAGAGATTTCAATTCAACATTTTCTATTTACCTGAAAATATTCAAATATATGGTGCTTCAAGGGCAGAGAGTGAAATCAAAGGTTAATCCCAACCTGCAAAGATCAAGAGAGAGCAGAGTGGTGGTGGTGGTGATAGCTTTCTACAGGGGACGTCACCGGAGCTGGTTGCAGTCTAGGTCATCAAGTGTCCCATTTCCCTTCTCACAATTATTGAAAAATTAATATATTCTACTGTAGGTTAAGTTTATCCTCATAGTTTTGAAAACCAGACCAGTCATTCAACCATTGATTGAACTGGCTCATTTTTTCCTGGTCAAAACAATACTTATAACTGAATCCATCTCTTGTAAAATAAATACAAATGAGAAAGATGATCAACCAAATATAAAGCAAGATTTTAAAAAGAATTAGGTGGCTTCTGGATAAACTTCCAATTGTTTCACGTCAGAATTTCAACAATTTACAACAATATATTTAGGATTAGTAAGATCTCATGAAACCAACTCTCTAAACTTGAACCTCTTTGGCAGGTATAGGAAGCAACCGCATAAAGCACTTTAAAAATAAAGTTTCAAAGAGGAGAAATCAGATTTATGAAAGCAATGAGTCTTCTTCTAAACCAAGAGAATGAGGGAAGGTTGTCACCAGATTAAACTGCACAGTAAATGAATGTATAACCATGTTTTGAAAGCTGCACAATAGTCAAACAAATGATCAACTCATGTTGAACCAATACAGTCAGCCAGGAAGGCAAAGCTAATTACCAAATTATATATCAGCAAATGTATCATAAAAAACTAACTGAAATGTGAAATTAGACATAAATATAAGATCTGTATATTTCACCAAACTTTATCAAGTAATCAGATCTTTCTATTTGGGTGGACTTGCTCTTAACCTCGTCTTTCATTTCCCAAGCCTTTCTTTTGATGGGCCTTTGTACTTATTATTAAACTTGTTAGTGAGGGGGTCATCATGCAACTAATAATAGAAAATAATAAGGTTGAGGAAGAGAGGATTAAGCTAAGATCATAACAAGTTCTATGATTATTTCCCACCTCCTCCCCCCCTCCCAAAAAAAAAAAAAAAAAAAAAAAAAAAAAAGAAGAGAGAAGGTTCTCTGCGTTCATCTTTGTAGGGTGGATTCAGGAGGATAAGCTATGCTGTTCTCGGGCTACATGGCAAGCCCAAACCTACTCAACTATAAAAATTGGAAATAGAAATCAAAGAATTGAAATTACTTAAAATTACACCTAATTAAAGGAGACGAATCAGGATAAAATAAAAATGAAGAAAAAGAGAGAGAGAGAGAATATGGAATAGCATAAAAAAAAAAAAACAACTAAACATGATTTCCACTATTCAGCAATGTTGCATGTTGCTATACAGACCTAATCTAGAAACCACAGGAAACTGTGACTTCCTCTTCAAATTGAAGCTGTTATAATATTAAAAATGTACACACGATGGAATGACACCTTTCAAAAGAAGTAATAAATAGCTTAAAATACTCAGATCAAACACTCATTACCCTAGAGTAGAGGCACAGGTGCTGGTGCACTGGTGCGCTAGCATAGGGCGCTGATGCTGGAGTTGGGACTGGATCATGCCGGCAGACAAACTGAGGCCATGGGGCTGTTCCTTCAGAAAAACAAGAGTGGCAGTAGCAACAAAACAGAGCTCAGAGAATTGATTCTCTGGGCACGGAGATGGTCGTTGCTGGGATGGACGATGGCAATTACAGTGGGTGGGGTTTACAGGTTCGAAAGGGGTGGATGGTGGGTTGCAGATCCGACAGCGACTCGACCTTGTGGCCACAGATGTTTGAAAAGGGTATGTTTATGGATTTCGTAGGCGCGGTGTCTTCAGCAGAGATGGGGTGAAGAGGGTAGCGTGTCGACTTGCGATCGGTAGTAAGAGTAGAAGTAGTTACAAATAGGAGGGATAGGTTTTTGGTAGCAGACGCTGGAGATGCAAAGAGAGAGAGGAAGAGTCTTTTGGGGGAGAGGCATGAGTGTTTGAGAGACTGGAGGGAGACATTCTGGTGGGGTAGCATATTTGATAGGTATCAGTCTTGAGACTCGTGGGAAGAAGTTTCTAATAAGACTGATTTTGTGAGGAGATGCGTCTGTTAGTACGTGCAGGAAAGAGAGCTTGTGAGAGAACACAAGGGATGAATACGGGTGTCAAGGGTATTTTGGGTAGTTAAAAAATTGGAAAAAAAAAAAGAGTACATGGCCTTAGGAGACCTAAAGTTGGACCGAGAACAAACACTTGTGTGTATCTAGGTTGTGCAGAAGACAGTGCTGCAGACCGATTTTTGGATCTATCAACCAATGTGGTGATTGAATCTAGGAATGCCATATTCTTTGAAGATAAATTCCTCAAAAATAAAGGTCTGACCTTGCCTGATTTGACTGAAATGGTTACAGAATCACCTTTGGAATCTGAACCAACTGTTCTGACATTACTCCCACAATGCTCCCTGAATCAGAACCTAGAAGAGTATCTACTAGAGATAGAGTACCCAAAGATTTTGGTGAAGATTTTGTGATCTACCATTTAGAGTCTGATCCATCCACTTATAAGGAAGCGATGAGATCTAGGGATTCACTGCTATGGAAAGAAGTCATTGATGAGGAAATGAACTCTTTAATGCAGAATGAGACCTGGCACCTTATTGATCTGCCTAGAGGGGCCAAGACAATAGGGTGTAAGTGGGTACTGAAGAAGAAACTTAATCCGGATGGGTCTATAGCCAGGTATAAAGCACGATTAGTAGCTAAGGGCTATACCCAAGTGAGAGGGATAGATTATTTTGACATCTACTTCCCATTCTGCTATTTGGCAACGATAAGGATTCTTCTTACCATAGCATTTTATTGAGCACTATGTTGTGCATCAAATGGATGTTAAAATGGCTTTCCTTAATGGAGACCTAACAGAAGAAATCTACATGAATCAACCTAAAGGGTTTGTCATGGAAGGTTCTGAAAAAAAGAGTTTGTAAATTAAACAAATCTCTCTATGGTCTTAAACAAACACCTAAATTATGGCATGAGAAGTTTGACAAGACCGTAAAGAGCCTTGATTTTCAAACCAGTAACTCGAATAAGTTCCTTTATTTTTTGTCTGAGTCAAACAAGGTCGCGAATATTTGCTTGTATGTAGACGACATGTTGATTCTAGGTTCTGATCTCTCTGTAGTGAGTGACATTAAAGAAATCTTCTCCAAAGAATTCGACATGAAAGATCTTGGTGTGGTAGACACCATTCTTGGAATTAGAGTAAGCTTCGATGAGCAAGGGATCACCCTCAGTCAGTCTCATTACATTGAGAGGCTACTTTCTAGTCGGGGATACAGTGATTGTAAACAGATTGAGATACCCTATGACTATAACAAACGGTTGAAACCTAACACAGGCCACGCCGTGAATCAGTTAGAATATTCTAAACTGATTGGTAGTCTCATGTATGCGATGAGTTGCACTAGGCCAGATATAGCCTTTACGGTAGGCATGCTGAGTCGTTTCACTAGTAATCCTGGAAAAGAGCATTGGGATGCCCTGACGAGGGTGATGAGATACCTTTAGGGTAGTTTTGGTTATGCTCTATGTTATACTGAACATCCTCCAACTTTGGAAGGATATTCTGATGCATCTTGGTGCTCAGATTTGGGAGACAGCAGATCCACTAGTGGCTATATATTTATACTAGGAGGAGCAGCTGTAGCATGGAAATCCAAGAGACAGACTGGTATTGCTCTGTCATCTATGGAATCGAAACTTTATGCTCTAGCTTCTGCGGGAGATGAAGCAGAGTGGATAAAGGATCTGATCATGGATATTCCATTGAGGAGTTTTAAGTTAAACTTTATATCTATATTCTGTGATAATCAAGCAACAAAGACGATAGTGAATAACTCACTCTTTAATGGTATGAGGAGACACATCAGGCTGAAACAGGCCATGCTGAATTATCGAACAGAACAAGGGATTATCACTTTGATTGATGTGAGATCGAAGGATAATACGACAGATGCCCTTACAAAGGGATTGAACAAAGATCGAACATTCAAAACTACGAGGGAGATGGGGTTAAAGACTATTTAGTCAGGTCTTAACCTAACCCAGTATTATTTCGAATTATTAGAATCTCATCTAGGCTTGGAAAGCATTCGGGATAGTTTACATATTTTAGATAACTTAGTTAGGTTACTAAGTATGGGGGTTTGTGAAACCATTCTAAACTTGATGGTGTAGTAAATTCTTCATGTGAAGTTTCCTTACTTTGTTATTCCACAAAGGAATATGAAAAATGTCTGATATGTTTCAATGATATTGTGCTAGTCTTTATGTCATTCCAATTTTGATGACATGTCTTTCATAGTATGGTGTACCATTCCAAATTTGATGATACAATATAAATCTATGACTGATATGACGAACACAGTAGTCCAAATGAAAACATGGTATGGTCCTTATGATAGAGACTATATACGATCGAGTTATTGTAAAGAAACTTGATGATGATGCTTATTGTTTTTTATTTACCTTCAGCCATATATGGAATGTACTAAGTTCTTATTTTTGAACTAGATACTATTGTGCAAATGATTGAATTCATGTTATCTTTTGAAATTCATATTTGACAAATTACAGAGAATGGCGAAGATGGAGGAGAACGGTTGAACCTGGATCTCGATGAGGATGACTTACTTGATGAGTAAAGTCACATGGATTGCAAGGACTTTTCCTTTTGACTATTTCTTTTGGTTTAGCCACTTGCATGTGGAACTTCGGATTTATTGTTGGATTTAGTTTTGATCTAAAACCCTAGTTTTATTTCTTGAAGTTTACTTATTGCTTACTTGATTTTTTAGATTATTGATATTCAATTTATATTGATTCAATTACTGATTGAACAATGGTTTTTTATACATGTGTGGTAAATATATATAGAACATAGGAGGAGATTGTAAGGGTATTTATGTAATATCCCTTCATATGTTCTAATATAATCCTACTTGTATTAATACTCAAGCTGTGAGGGGCAATCTAGTAATTAGCCCATCTGACCTAAACCCTAGTTTCCTATAAATACTAGATGGAGGCAGCAGTCTGGGTATTCCAAACTAGATACTCAGGGTGTAATGCTTTAAGCAACCTTGTGCTTAAACCCTGAACCCTAACATCTTCTCTGGTAAAACCCAACTTTCTTTTTCTCTCTTTGCGTCTCTCTCTCTCTCCCTTATATGTCATTTCATGATTCTCTCATTCTTCAGTTCTTCTTCTGAAAACTGTACAAATCTTCTAATTGAGAGTTAAGGAGAGAAGGGCTGAAAAGGGAGGAGAGGAGAAGCCACCAATGGCGGATTCATCGCATAGAGCTGCCAGTTTCTTGACTCAGGCAAATGCTCTGTTCAGGAAGAACCTCATTTTCCAGGTCTGCAATTTCACTTCATGCACTTTCTTTGATTTTTACATTTTCAAAGATCAGTGCTTGTCTCATTATTTTGGAAGGAATAAATGGAAATTCCTTTGCATGTTTTATTGTTTGCTGAATCCGTGAAGTCTTATTGGGTTTAGTTAATGTTAGACCTAAAATCTTAAATTTCTCTTCTTTTATTCAATTTGATGTTGGAGTAAACAGGCACAGTGATATAAACTTTGATTCCTAAAAAGAGGTTGATTTAAGTCAGTCAGTAGTTGATGGAAGTTAAGCCCTTCATTTGACTTCAACTGCAATTCCTCTGTACTTCCAATTTTCTGTTCAGTTTCTCTGTCTATATAAAGCCTTCTTTTGCTTTACTAATGAAGGAACCTTAATTTGATACAAGTAACTGAATCAGGAATTATGGTTTTGGTTTGGCTTCTCCTCCCTACTCCCCTCTTTTCCTATGTCTCAAAAGAAATCTCATGGGATGGAAATGGTTACTGGCATCCCTAAAATGGTAGTCACTGGCCAAATAAAGTGTTTCCAGAGAGTCTTTCTGATGACTATGCTACTGGATAAATTTAGGGGATTTGAAATTGTTCTTAATGATATATTGATGATATTCCAACCTCTTAATTTTGCAGAGAAGAAATATGAAGACAAATATTAGGCTCATATTATTCCCATTATTTCTCAGTTTGCTGGTTTTGCTGATCCAAACGTTGATTGAAAATGCACTGAATGGCGATCCTGACGAAAGGTGTGGCTGCTCCTGCATTGACAAAAATGCAGATGGTTCATGTAAAAGAACTGTCTGTGGGATTGCGTACTCGGATTTGGAACAAGCAGGATACTGTCCCATTCGTAGGCCTCAGGAATGGCCAGCTTTATTGCAAGTGCCCGATCTAGAAGAACGCGCTGTAAGGACTGACTTTACTCCATTTAAGGACTTGCCAAATAAGTCCTGCCGCCAGAATGACTCCTGCCCAGCTACTATACTTCTTACTGGGGGTAACAGATCTCTTGGAGAAAGTATGTTTCCCTCTTCTGTCCTACTATGTTTTCTTATCTCATTTATAATTGTTTTTTTTTTACTAAACGATCATTGTATTAAAGAGAAAAAGGTAAAAAGCAAACACAACACCCAACCACAAGAAAACTACAGCACCTCAAACACACAGGCGACCTACATTCAATTACCAGAATCGATATCTTGGCCGCCCCATGGCGTCCTGAGCCAATTGTTCCTCAATGTGTCTAGGAAGATCACAGTTGGTCACTGAAGAACCTGATTTCGCTGCTTGTTTGGCCAAGTAGTCCGCTATTGGATTTGCCTCCCTGAAACAGTGAGTTATTTTCCAGTTACAAGAGTCCAGATACGGTTTGAGAACCATCCATCTCTGCTGAGCAAACCACGGGATGTTCAAGGACTGAATAGACAAAACCACTAAAGCCGAGTCGGATTCAATCCACAGCTCTCTAAACCCCATCTTCCTGGCACTGAAGAGACCATCAAGAAGGGCTTCATACTCCGCCACATAACTGCTAGAGACCCCCAAGTATCTGCTAAACGAAAAGACCACTTGCGCTTGGTGATTACGGAAAACACCTCCCGCACCCGCCCTTCCAGGGTTCCCTAAAGAGCTACCATCAATATTTATTTTGATCCAAGTAGGCAGAGGCTTACACCAGAACACCTCAGAGATGTCATTAGAAGCCGATGTAGAGGTAGCCAGACCTATAGCTCTGACACATCTCAGGTCTTGAACTGTCTTGACTCCCTTAATCACCATCTTACATTCCTTTAATTATCCCTTAATGATCTCAAGAATCTGCCTTTGGCTGCGAAAATAGTTCTCATAACACCTTATGTTCCTCTCCTCCCAAAGAGTAGCGTAGGTGACAACAGCTCCTACAGCCCAAGGATCCTTCACATTCGTACATCGCCGCTTTCTTTTCCACCAATCCCAAAAATCAGCAATGGGATCTGGCTGATTGGTTCAACTTTTATCTGATTGATGAATTTGATATTTATATTTGTTCAAATTCCGACAATTCTTTTTATTGTGACAGGTGTAGCAAGAAACTTTTTCACGGGTACTTTCACTCCAGATTCTTCAGATATGTTGCACAGCTTTGCCAACATCATGCTGGTAACATTCCCCCATTTTCTTGTTCACTCTTTCCTTCATCACTAAATTGCACTGTTGACCCGTTGTCCCTATCCTTCTTAATTCGTTCTTCATATGCCTATTGCTATGATGCTGATATGACTTTTAGGATGCTTTCAGGGTTCATCCTCAGCACCTGCTTTTTAACAATTTTTTGGAGCCAGCTTTCGGTTCTAGGCTTCCAGTTTATATCCTACAACCTCAGTGTGTGCCAAATTTTACACTTTCCATTCCCATCCAGATAGCTTCCCAAACAGTGCAGCAAGGTGTGGATGTTTTGATTCGTTTATCTATACATAATTTGTTTATTTATATTTTTTTCAAATTTTCCATTCTTCAAGTAATTGCTGGGCATGAATTGATACGGGTATCTACCACAGCCACAAATCTTTAATTCATCTAATATGAAATCTTAGATACCCATCTGCAAGATGCAAAAATATTTCCAACTGCCGGTACGTATACATGGTACAGGTGCAGAGGATGAGGCATATCCTTTGTTTCCACCATTCTGTCCAATCTGACAAAAGAGATCTCTGGTGAGACTCATTGACAGTTGAGAATGTAAACCTGCATAGGATCCATAAATACTTTGCTGTGGTTGGCAGGAAATCGGTAGACCATGAATCTCTCTCCCTCTATAAAAGTATGTACTCAACTTTTTTTGTCCAATTTTTCAGATACCCAAAATACCCCTAATATCCCTTCCAAAGACCAACAAAAAAATAAAAATTACATTCTTCCCGATATCTCTTTCTCACAAGCTATCTTTCGCGAACAGACGCATCCCCGCACAAAAGAGAGTAACCCCGAGAAGGTAGGTCGCTACGACACTCTCTCTTTCCCTCTGATCCGTCCCCGTCCCTCAACCATCTCTCTCTCTCTTTCTCCATGGCTCTCCCACTTTTTTCATGACCTTTCGCCTCGCTCTCCTTCTCTTACAATTTGTGGAAACTGGAAAAATATTGGCGGCAAACGCAGAGGTGAGAAAAATATTGAATGCAGTCTTCTTGCTTATGGACCTAGGAATCCTTGAATTATGCTGTGTATTGGTTGTTGCGAATATGAAAAGTGTCGGATCTAAAGAGGCTTTTGAAGCTTTTTTTTTTTTTTCTCTCCTGCTCTGTTTCTGTTTTGATCAAGCGGAGATCGTGGTTTAGAGTCGGTTTATGTGGTTTACTTTCGGCTTTTAGTTTGAGGAGAGACGAACATGACAAAAACATCAAGTGGAGGCGTTTGTTATGAGATTGTAGGTCAAGCTGTCAAGACAGTAGGATCCGATTTTGACAGCAACTTGAAATGAACTTTTAATTAACTTAAAGACATAACTAGGTAATGGTGTCTTATAACAAAATGCAACCCTATGAGTCTAGTTTCTAAAAAAATTGGAACCAAGACAAATGGAGTTCGGGTGGTGGAGTTATATCATTTTAAATAAGAGAAGGTCAATCTGCAAAGTAGCACAATTTGGTATTTATATTAGGATTTAATATGTATGTATGGAATTGGGTTCTCATCATCAAATCAATCATGAAAATTGATGTTTGGGTCTAAAAATGCTTTATCTAAAGCATTCAAGGTGATGAGGGTCATCATTAGTTTAACCTAGAACTAGGATTAAATCCAAGGGGCCCTAGAATCAAGGGATGGTACCTTCCTTAGACTGTACATTTGGTGGTGAGCTGTACAATCGCAAGGAGTTGGTGTTTGCCTTCTTAAGGGTATGTAAGTCCTCACCAACGGGGCTACCTGATTAAGTTCAACCACGGGTTCCATGCACCACAGTGTACTAGTAGCTTTGACCTCAGGTTCTGAACCTTCAACCAAAAATTTAAATTTGCCCATATTTTTAGGCACGGGTTTAACAATAAGCCTCTAGAAGCACAGTCCAAGTCAATTTTGGTGCAGTCCTCCATCCAGTCCTTAGCTCTAGTGTAACCCTCTAGAAGCATAGTCCAAGTCAACTTTGGTGCAGTCCCCATCCAGTCCTTAGCTCTAGTGTAAGTCTCTAGAAGCACAGTCCAAGTCAACGTTGGTGCAGTCCTCCATCCAGTCCTTAGCTCTAGCGTAAACCTCTGGAAGCATAGTGAAAGTCAACTTTGGTGTAGTCCTCCATCTAGTCCTTAGCACTAGTGTAAGCTCCTAGAAGCACAGTCCAAGCCATTGTTGGTGTAGTCCTCCATCCAGTCCTTAGCTCTAGTGTAAGCCTCTAGAAGCACAGCCCAAGTCAACTTTGGTGTAGTCCTCCAATCTTTTGCTCTACTATAAGCCTCTAGAAGCTTAGTCCAAGTCAACCCTGGTGTAGTCTTCCAGTCTTTTTCTCTAAGTGTAAACCTCTAGAAGCGCAATCCAAGTCAACCTCAGTGTAATCCTCCAGTCTTTTGTCCTAGTGTAGCTCTCCAGAAGCGTAGTCCGCCGGCCTTTCATTCTAGTTTAGTCATTCAAAAGAGCAATCCGAATCAATTTTGCTGTAATCCGTTAATAAGTCAGTCTCAATCCCGTCGGTTAAACAAAACTCAAAATAAATATTGCCTGAATAATAAAATATTGGGGTCTCTTTTCTTTACCCCTAGACCATTTCATAATTCGCGGGTAAGAGGGGCATTCTGTAGACACCCCAATTTTTTCCTTAGGGTTTTCCTAAAGCCATAGAATACCAAGTGGCATTTTTGTCATTTTTAACCTAGTCCGGTACCCCCGAACTAACCCAGATCATATCCATTGATCAAATAATCCATGGAATCAAAAAATTAACTAACTGAAAAATTGAACCAATCCAAAGCCGAACCAGTCCAAGTCCTAACCCGTTGAAGCCCAAATTAGCCTCAATATGTTGAAATCCAATTAGAAGGGTATTTGGGTCTTTTCAATTTGATAGGGAGGAGAGAAATGGAAGGGGATCTTAACTTGGGGGTAATCCGATCAAAACATAAAGACAAAAAGAAAAAGAAAAATATAAAATGGAGAGCATGAGACGGAAAAAGGGGGAAAATCATTTTTTTAGGTTTTTCTCTCGTTTAGGGAGGGAGAAGAAAATGGAGAAAAGAAGAGAGAGAGAGAGAGAAAAAAAGGGCATTAAGGTTTCAACCTATTTTGGGGATTTTGGGAATTGAAAGAGGGGAAGTGATTAGCACATTTATGTGTGAAATCTTAGGGCATAAAGCATGCATTTTACCATATTGAACAGAGTTACTTGGGTATTTTTCTATATTTTTCAAGTTTTAGGTCATTTTATGCTATTTTGGGCTATCGGGAGCTGTATCTCCTAATCTACACGTAAAGTCACCATATTTCTTATCATGGCTGTAAAGAGGATTGAATTTTTGAGCAAGATGGACATGATGCATTACAAGTACACATTCGTTTAGGCCATCATGCAAGCGATTATTCTTTTTGGGCGAGAAAAGAATAATGGACCAAAAAATGAGTTGAAGTGCAAGCCCGAACCCAGAACCAAGGAAGATTGACTAGCATCGACTTTAAGAAGGCGTTAGACGCATTTTTGAAGAGGAGATACTCTCCTATTTTCTCTCCCCTCTATTTAGCTCTCTCTCCTAAATTCTCTCCCTCTCCACGTTTTCTCTCATCTACTTTTTTTTTCTTTTTTTTTTATTTTTCCCAAACCCTTCCACGGTTCCCATCTCTCCTATTTTCTCTCCCCTCTATTTATCTCTCTCCTAAATTTTCTCCCTCCCTTACCACGTTTTCTCTCATCTACTTTCTTTTTTTTTATTATTTTATTTTTCCCAAGCCCTTCCACGGTTCCCTTCTCTCCTCCAAGTCCCCACCATATTTTCTCTCTCCATCTATTTTAAATTCCTAAAATCCCATCTATTCTCTAATTCTTCCACATGTCTATCTCCTCTCAACTCTCTTAATTTTTTTTTCTCTCATTCCAATACGTTTTCTCTCCCCAAAAAAAACCCATTTTTCCTTAAATCCAATTCTTCCATAAAATGTCTCTGTTCTCCCATGTGCTGCCCACGGCTATCCCAACTCCTATCCTATTTTATTTCTAAAATCCCAAATCTCCTCTCACTCACTCCACGATCCTATCTCCATCTCTCTGACGGACTCTCTCTCTCTCAATTCTCTCGGTCTCTCTCCCTCCTACCTGTTATCTCACTTCTCTCTCGTTCGTATTTATATATTTTTTTATTTTCTCAATCTCCCACAATTCCATTCTCTAACCGTGCTCTCCCTCCACCCCTCTCTTCCTTCTCCTTCCCTTATAAATTCATAAGGGGCTTGGGCTGTTGTTGGTGTTAATTGCTATTGAGAATTTTTGTCTTTTTCATATTTTTGGCTTCTAGTTTTCTTATTAATTTTTCTGAATTTTTATTTCAATGGTTGTAATTTCTTTTATGCAAGTTTAAGTCAAAGATTGGTCTTCAATTTTGATTGTAAGGTCTTCAATATTTAGGTGTAGTTTTTGTTTTAAGCCTTCTAGTTTATTTCAATGGTTGTAATTTCTTTTATGCAAGTTTAATTCAAAGATTGGTCTTCAATTTTGATTGTGAGGTCTTCAATATTTAGGTGTAGTTTTTGTTTTAAGCCTTCTAGTTCTATAGGTTCCTAGTTCTTGTGAGAGGATTTAGAGATTCGGAAGAGGAGGGCATGCAAGTTAATTCAAGCAAAGTAGGCTTCATCAACAACATCCATTCAATGCTCATTCAACACTTTCAATTACAAGTTTGGTAGAAGGGAGTAATCAATCTTATTTTTCTTTCTTTCTCATGCTCTTTATTTCTTTCATTTCATTCTCATTCTCTTTATTTCTTTCATTCTATTTTATTTACTCTCATCCTCATGTCTTATAATTAGACTTTTATTTTTCAGATTTGGTATATGCGAATTCAAGTTTGATAGAGGAAGCCTTGTCAAGTTCAGTCCGGTTCAAGCAACTTTCGGGTTTTATTTCTTTGCTCTTGGATTTATGTTTTTTTTATGTGTGTGGAAATTTTAATCTGTCAATCTCGTAATCCATGTTAATTTTTGATAGGTTAGATGATGAATTGTTAGGCCGTTGGAATTGTTAGATGCATGTGTTAGGACCGTTAGTTTAATCATCTCAATTTGGTTCACTTTCGCGTTACTTTAAATGGGTAAGATAGAGTGTCTTATCTCCTTGTGTTCGACCCATACCTACGATTGATCCGTACGTTTGTGGTATTATTTCTTGACAAACAAGTTTTTGGCGCCGTTGCCGAGGAGATAATTGTCCACTTTGTTTTTCTTATTTTTAAGTAAGATGAAGTGTTTTATTTTCCTTTTTCTTTTCTTTAAAAAAAAAAAAGAAAAAAGAAAACCTTATCTTGTTTCTCTTCCGTTTCAAAGAATGTGCACCCAATCCAAAAATTTTCATATGCCCGAACCCAGCCAATCTATATCTCATGGGATTTCATCACCTATGACGCTACCCCTTGATTCGTTTGGATGGTTTGGATTGGCATGTGACCTATTTTTGGAGGTGACCAACTTTGATAACAGGAAAGCAACATCGTGAGTGCTTTTGTTTGGAAACAAAAATGTATAGTAGTCCTCCACTCTACATCAGAATCCACCTAAAGTCGCACGTAGGTGGTTGGTGAAGACTATACGGATTCCCTTGCTGTCAACCTACATGACAAAATTACAGCTTTGGAATCATTGTTTCGATCTTTGAAGGGCAGATGCACCAACTGTCTTTAGTTCCCTCGTGTTTTAAGTGTTTTTTTTCTAGTCTTTTTATTTTTCTTTATAAAAAAAATAAAATTAAAAAAAAGGAGACTTCTAAATCAGTTTAGGTGGCTAAAGTGTGGACCCATGACTCAACCTTAGCCTAGGACTCTTAAGGATAGGTTCTACCCTACCAGGGCTGCACAACCTTCCTGCATTAGTGTTGCATCAAGAAATTGCTCAGCGGTCCTTCGAGTGCTATAACCTGCAAAAGACCCTGGGTGACAAAGGAGAACCGGTGTGGTTCTGGCCTAGGACTCTCCGATGCCTAAGTTAGATCTCTATGAGCAAACAGATGAATAGTAGTATTCAAGATGAGTTAAGATGTCCCTTGATGGGGCTGAGTACCTTGCCTTTTATAGTAGAGCATGGCGGTGTGGAGAGTCCTAGTTGATGTAGAGTGTCCGTCGTAGGTGATAGAGTCCCTGAGTAGCAGGGCTCATCATTGACTGGTTGTCTTCCCGTGAAACGTGGTGTCATGATAGACTTGGTAATCGTCTTCCTGAGAGACGTAGTGTCATGATAGACTTGGTAGTCGTCTTCCTGAGAGACGCAGTGTCCTTGATAGACTTGGTATCCTCGATGGATAGACATATCTACGTGGAAGATGAGGTTCCTAGTGTATGAGTCCGTTCAAACCAAGTGACTTGATAGGCGGTGGCCTAGAGTCCTTGGTGATGCGGTCTATATCTTGTTGATGGCGGTGATTCCTACCATGTTGGAGGGAGACTGTGCCCGGGGATGACGTGCTCGAGGTCTTCATCCATGCCTGGTCCACGCCAAGGCAGTCCGCGCCCAGATAGCTCGGCGCCCAGGGCGGTCTGCGCCCCATAGTCTGCGCCTAGATAGTCTGCGCCCGGGGACAGTCAGAGCCTGGGTCCGGCTTGGGTTGACTCTCTCTTGGGTTTGCCTGCTTGGTTCTGGTCTTGAGCTGGTCCTCTTTCTTGGGTTAGGACATGTGGCAATCCCTGATTGGTCAGGGTGATTTTGGGTTCATCATTTGCCCCCCACTCTCTTGGAACAGAGTGATCAAGACAGTATTCCCTGTTTTCTTGTATCAATTGAGGGGTTCATGGCAAATAATCTCTTCTTGGAGGGTGTGCCTGCAATTTACTTGGTGAGGGAGAGGTTGTGGGATCAAACCTCTCCTCTCCCATCTTTTTTGTCTCTTTTTCTTTTTTCCTTCTTTTTGTAGATATATGCTCTTGTCTCATTCTCCCTTTTCACTTTTTGCTTTCTTCATCTTCTACTTTTGCTTGGGCTTTGAGTTTGATTGCTATTCATTGTGCCCCCATGTGTTTGTTCCTAGGTTGCAATGAACAACAGTATCCTCCACTTGCTTGCTTGACACTTCTTGGCTACTAGCCTTGCCTTGGAACTTGGCTTGCTTTGGCGTGCATGGCTTAGTGCTTGACTTGTGTCTTGCCCATTGTGCTATGTCTTTGCCTTGTGCTTGCATTCGTGTGCCTAGTTTGCCTTGGTCCACGCTCGCCTATTGTTCAAAATCGATGCGCCCGGCTCATGTCTAGTTCGATCGACGTTTGATCAGTGTTCATCCACGGTCCGTGCCTAGGTAGTCCGTGTTCGGGCAGTTCGCGCCCAAGCAGTCTGCGCCTAGGGTGGTCTGCACCTGCGACTTTGATCGACGCTCTACTGGCGAACCGTGCCCAACTTGGGGTTTGTGCCCCTGTGACTTTGATTGGTGCCCCTGTGGCGATCCGTGCCCCTCTTGAAGTTCGCGCCCCTACTTTAATTAGCCCCCTTTTGGTGATCCACGCCCTTGTTGAGGTTCGCGCCCCTATTGAGGTTCGTACTCCTGCTTTAATTGACACTCCTCCTAGAAACCCGTGCCCCTCTTGAGGTCCGCGCCCCTGCTTCAGGCGCCCCTCTTGGCGATCTGCGTCTATACATAGCGCTCGATCCGCGCTTGTGCCTTGGTTGTGTCTGGTACGTGTCGTTTTCATTTTCTCTCCCTTTTTTTTTTTTTTTGATTGGTTCTGCATTGGTGGTTGTAGGTTGGCATCCCTCTCTTCTTATCGGTTGCTTGGTTTTGGGAGATCGCATTTCTGAGTAAGTGGCTAGTTTGCTCCATTGTTTGTCCATGTCATTATCTAACGACTCTGATCCGACTACTGTCATGGTTGGATCCGCTGAGGAGTCTTCTTCACGGTCGTCTTCCCCCGCAGATACTTCTTCCTCTTTGCCTTCCTCTGTTGCTAGTGATGGGGAGGAGGTTTTTGGAGATTCCACCCCTAGTAGGGATCGTAGGCCTTCCAGAGCTTCTACCTCTGTTGGTGACCCTAGGAATAAGTTGGCTCACATTCCTAGCATCTTAACTTCCTCGGACTTGGCGCCACTTCGTCGGGAGTTCCATATACCCTCTGAGGTTGTGCTTTTTGTGAGATCCAGCTTAACTGCAAGCTACAGGGCCTGGAGAAGGACCTTCAGGGGCATAAGGTTGCCTGGGAGGAGGCCGTGGCACGTGAGAGGAGTATGGCTGAGGAGCTTAGGGTAGCGTCTGTCGCGGCGACTGGGAGCTCATCTAGAGTTTGTGCCTTGGAGGAGGAGCTTCGCGCTTTGAGGCGGAGTCATGAGGTTGAGGTGTCTGAGGCCAGGGAACGAGCAATGGCAGCTTATCAGCAGTCTCTGAGATCACTACGTACTTCTATAAGTACAACCAAGAGATATATGAGGCAGGTATCCGAGACTTGGCGGTCCGTGTTCTGGAGAAGACCCCTGATTATGATTTCTCGGGGTTCCCGGAGGTCACTACGCTGTTACCTGCAACGGCTGTTGTGGATCGTGTTTCTCCTAAGGACGGTACTGTAGCGACGGAGGAGGGTGTGGTCTTGCCAGAGGAGAGTGTTGCTCGTCCAGCTGAGGCTGATATGATGTCCCCTGCTGGGTCGGATGTCGCTCCTCCATCAGATGCTCCATGAGTTTGTAGATGTTTTTGGATGTTGAACTTTTCAGATCTTGAACTTTGGATTGTGATCTCTTTTTGGCTTGTATATACTTAACTTTTTACCTTTTGATATGGCATGCCTATGATCCTTGTTGCTTCGATGGTTCCCTTACTTTTGCGACCTCAGGTGGTCTGTAGTCCTTGGTGGTATTGTGCCTTGGTGGTCAACGGACCTTGGTGGCCAACGGGCCTTGGTGGCAATGCCTTGGTGGTCAACGACCTTGGTAGCCAACGGGCCTTAGTGGCATAACGCCTTGGTGGTCAATGGACCTTGGTGGCATAATGCCTTGGTGGCCAACGGGCCTTGATGGCATAACGCCTTGGTGGCATAACGCCTTGGTGGTCAATGGATCTTGGTAGCATAACGCCTTGGTGGTCAATGGATCTTGGTGGCCAATGGGCCTTGGTGGCATAACGCCTTGGATGTCAACGGACCTTGGTGTGGTGGTAGTGATTCGATTGAGTAGTAGAAGAAGATGAGTATTCCCGAAACCAACTCTTCACTTCAAATGAAAATTTTTCAAATTATCCTTGAAACAGTAATGCCATCTACTGCTACTGCTATTAATAGTACTTCTTTAGGTGTTCTGAGTTCCAGGTATGGTCTACCTTCTTGCCCCCCGGAGTTTTCAAGCGGTATGTCCCTGGATATATCTGCTTGGAAACTATGAAAGGTCCTTCCCAATTTGCTGATAGCGTCCCTTCCTTCCGTGGTTGCGATGCACTTGCCCTCCTTAGGACTAGGTCTCCCTAGTGGAATAACCTTTCTCGCACCCTGGCATTGTAGTACTTGGCTGTGCGCTGCTAGTATGCCACGTTTCTCAGTAGTGCCTTCTCTCGTACCTCATCCAAGAAGTCTAGATTTGCTCATAATCCATCTGTGTATGTCCTTTCATTGAAGTGCAGTACTCAGTGGGACATGGCGAGGACCTCTATCGGTGCTAGTGCCTCTGTGCCATATGCCAGGCGGAATGGGCTTTCTCTTGTGGGTGTCCTTACTGTGGTGCGGTATGCCCACAGGACATTCAATAGTTCTTAGACCCACTTCCCTTTGGCTCCTTCTAATCTTTTCTTTATTCCATCCAGTAGGGTTCTGTTGGTGACCTCCACCTGACCATTGGCCTATGGGTAAGCTACCGAAACAGGCTGATAGTCAATGTTGTAGCTCTGACAGAAGGCTCTGAACTTGGGTTGTTGAACTGCTTCCCGTTGTCTGAGACTATGATCTTTGGCACACCGAACCTGTAGATGATGTCGTCACGGACGAACTTCTCCATGTCATTCTTTGTGATTTTGGCTAATGGTTTGGCCTCTACCCACTTGGTGAAGTAGTCTATGGCGACCACCAAGTATTTACGGTTGCCTGATGTTGCTGTGAATGGGGCGAACAATTGACATTTCTCGCAAGCCTTGACGTACTGTATTGCCTGCTCTTGCATTCTTGGCCAGTAGAGTCCCTGTCGGAGGATTTTATAGGCTAGAGCTCTTCCTCCCATGTGGCTTCCGTAGATCCCTTCGTGTACCTCTGCCAAGGCATACTGTGCTCCTTTGGTTCCTAGGCACCAAAGAAGTGGTGCTGTGGCCCCCCTCTTATACAGTACTTCATCCAGGACGGTGTACTTTGCAGCTATCATCCTTATTTTTCTCGCCTCGACCTTGTCTTCTAGTAAGACATCGTTTTGTAGGTAGTTGAGTATAGGGTCCATCCAACTAGGCCCCTCTTCAATCTCGTTTACTTGCTTCTCCTGGTATGATGGTTCATGCAATATTTCCATGTACACTGCACTAGCTAGATTTTTGAGTTCGTCATTGGCTAGCCTGGACAGTGCATCGGCAGTGGTATTCTCGATCCTGGGAACTCAAACCATCTCGAACTTCATGAACCCGCTGATAAACTCTCGAGCACGTGGTAAGTATTACGCCATTCGATCGATCTTTGGCTCGTACTCTCCATTCACCTGGTTCACCACAAGCTGGGAGTCACTCTAAATGGATAGGTGTGTGACTTGAATGGCTTTTGCCACCCGGAGTCCGGCCACTAGTGCTTCGTACTCTACTTCATTATTGGATGTTGGGAAGGCGAATCGGAGAGCATATTGGATTCAAAATCCTTCGGGGCTGGTGAGTATGAAACCAGCTCCGCTTCCTGTGGTGTTACTCGAACCATCCACAAACATCTCCCATGATCCTCGATCATGCTCCTCTGGTTCCTCTTTTTCTGACTCGATCTCAGGTAGGGTGCATTCAGCGACGAAGTCTACTAGTGCTTGGCCGTTAATAGCCATCCTGGGTTGGATCCTGATGTCGTGTTCACTCAACTCTACCCCCCAGGCTATTAATCATTCGGAGACATCTGGCTTGTGGAGTACCTTCTTCAATGGTAGGTTGGTGAGGACTGTGACGGTATGGGCTTGGAAGTAAGGTCTGAGCTTCCTAGCCGCGATCACCAGTGCGTATGCTACCTTCTCAATCCTTGTGTACCTGACCTCTGCATTAATTAAGACATGGCTAACATAATAGATGGGTCTTTGTATCTTACCCTCTTCTTTTAGTAGCACTGCGCTCACTGTGATGGGTGTCGCAGCCAAGTAGATCTGCAACTCTTCGTTGGGTTCTGGGCGCCCAAGCAATGGTGGATTCTCGAGGTACACCTTCAGCTCTTCAAACGCTTTTTGGCACTCCTCTGTCCATGCAAAGTCTTTGGGACTTTGGAGGTTCTTCAACATCTTGAAGAATGGCAGGCACTTGTCTCCCGACCGTGACATGAACCTTGAAAGGGCAGCGAACCTTCCATTCAATCTCTGTATTTCTTTGATTGTCCGAGGTGGTGCCATCTCTTGGATGGCCTTGATCTTGGATGGGTTGGCTTCTATTCCCCATACTGAGACCATGAACCCCAGGAATTTTCCTGACGTCACCCCGAAGATGCACTTCGCAGGGTTTAGCTTCATCTGGTTCCTTCTCAGCATGGCGAACACTTCTTCCAGGTCGATCAAGTGGTGATGGGCTTGGACGCTCTTCATGAGCATATCATCCATGTACACCTCCATATTGCCCCCAATCTGTTCTTCAAACATCTTATTGGCCATCCTTTAGTAGGTGGCCCCTGCATTCTTCAATCCGAACGGCATGACATGATAGCAGTAGTTCTCCTTGTCCGTTTGAAAGGCGGTGCAAGATTCGCCATCCTCATGCCTGAGGATCTGATTATAGCCGGAGTAGGCATCCATGAAACTCAGCATCTCATGTCCGGCGGTGGCGTCGATCAGCAGATTAATCCTGGATAGTGGGTACTCATCTTTTGGGCACACCTTGTTCAAGTCAGTGTAGTCGACGCACATTCTCCACTTTCCATTAGGCTTGGGTACCATGACCACGTTCACGAGCTAGGTAGGGAACTTCTCTTCTCTGATGAACCTTGCTCGGCTCAACTTCTAGACCTCTTCCTTGATGGCTGCCTGTCGGTTGAGGGTGAAATTTCTTCTCTTCTACTGGACGGGCTTCCTGGTTGGGTCTACATGCAATCTGTACTAAGCTATGGATCTGGGTATGCTTGGCATGTCTGCAGTTGACCATGCGAAGACATCCATGTTAGTCTGGAGGAGGTGCCCCAGTTCTGCTCTCTACTCATCGCTCAATAATGAGCTAATCTGTAGGACCTTGGAAGGGTCATCTTTGCTGAGTGGCCAGGGGATGAGGTCCTCCACCGGCCTACCTCTCTTTTCTGTTAGCTCATCTCTCTAGTCGGTGACCAGGTTCTCCATGCACAATGCCATCCCTCGTGTGTTGCCATTGTTCTTCTTCACAAAGGTGGCATAGCAGTCTCTAGCCTTCTTCTGATCACCGTGGACTTCACCCACTCTGTTTTCGGTGGGGAACTTCATCTTTAGATGGAGTGGTGATACGACTCCTCTAAGGGCTATCAAGGAAGGTCACCCTAGGAGGCCATTGAACGACACCACGGACCTGACGACCATGAAGCTTACCATGATGGTCACCTGCCGAGGGTGCTCTCCAAAGGTGATGGGTAGCTCTATGGTGCCTTTGATGGAGGCTATGGTGCCTGAGAATCCATAGAGGTAAGTGGGCTTTGGCTTGAGTTGATTATCTCCGAATCTGAACTTGCGGTAGGCTTCCAGTGAGAGTACATCCACGGACGCCCCTATATCTATCAGCACCCTGTGTATGGGTCGAATGGCTATCTCCACCTGTACTACTAGGGCATCCTCATGTGGAAAGCTCACACCTTCCAAGTCATCATCCGAGAAGGAGATCACAGTCTTGGTCTTTGCCATCTTGCTTGGCTTATCTGCTACCCCCACGAACCTGGCATGGGCTTTGGCCTTCCTGGTTGATTCTTGCCCCAATCCTCTAAGTATGGTGGGGATGGGGGCTCCCTTGGTGCCATTGGGCTCTGCTACATCTCTTCTTTCATTAGTGCGGTCTCTCTCTCTATCTTGATCCGCGCTTCTTTCTTCCCTCCTTGGTTCTCTTTCTCGATCACGTCCTCGATCTCCTTGGCCCGAATGGCCATCACGTCTCCCCTTCACGTACTTGTTCAAACTCCTTGCTCTCACAAGGCCTTCTATCTCCCTCTTCAATTGGTAGCAGTCTTCTGTGTCATGCCCATAGTCCTTGTGGAAGAGACAGTACTTGTTAGGATTGCGCTTCTCAGGTCCTGCTAGCATGGGTCGTGGCCATCGAATTAGGTCACGGTCCTAGATCTGCATAAGAATTTGGGACTTGGTGGTGTTCAGCGGTGTGAACTCTGGACTACCTGCTCTCTCACTCCTCTCTAGGTGGCGGTCACTTCTTCCTGATGGGCGATCGCCCTTCTCCTGTCGATGCTCGGTCCTTGATTTCTTACTTTCTTTGCGGTCATCTGGTGCTGACCTCTTATTGTCCTGTGGTTTGGCTTCAATCGCCTTCTTCCTGGCCTGCACTACCTCGGCCATGTTGGCAAACTTGTTGCACTGCTCTAGGAGCTCTCTCATAGTCTTGGTTACATGAAGTGCCAGGTCCTTGATCAACTCCATGTCATGGATGCCCCTAGCTAAGGCATTATGCTGGGTCTGGTCATCTAGGTCTCTGCCTTCTAAGGATTCCTTAGTGAACCTGCTGACGTACTCCCTGATGGACTCTCCAGAGTTCTGTACTACATTTAGCAAATTGACTGTGGTCTTCTTCTGCTTGACGCTGCTCTGGAAGCGGGTCACGAACTATTTGCATAGCTCTGCAAATGACCTAATCGACCGTGGTACCTGGATGGTAGTGAGGCGAACATGATCTCTTCTGAGAAGGGGTGTTGTCCATGGATTGAGTGCATCTCACCCTTGGTCTACTTCTTCAACCTTTCCAGTTTCTCATCCAACTCTCGGAGTCTCTTGTCTAGCTCTTCATCTTGTGTTTGTCCTTCACGTCTGACTGGTCGTTTACTGCGAGCTCGTTCGCATCCTCTCCTAGAAGTCCCTTCCTGTCTCGACTGTTGGCAAGATGGTGAAGGGTCACGTCGTGATGAATCTTATCTTGACCACAAGGGGCTTGCTTCACCGTAAGTCTGGCTTTGCTCTGGTACATGACTTCCTCCTAGTCGTCCATCAAACATCGACCTCTGGATGGACCCTTCAGGGTTAGGTACCATGGATAGGTGTGATGGTGTCCTTCCTTGATTCGACCGTGCTGGAGGATCCGCCGATCTCCCCCTGGGTTGGAAAGGCTCTCCCCGCTGCTTGGTGTGCCTCTCTGATCTGTCACCCTTAGGAGGGGACCTCCTGGGGCTCTGTTCCCATCGAGGGTCCATCCTGCGACGGTGTGATGTTGCACGCTGCCTCAGTTAGTCATGGAAGAGTCGTTGATCCTCAAGGATCTTTCGCTGTAGGTCATTGATCTGACCCATAGTTGATGGGGCATTGGGGTCAGGTGCCACCTCCACCACCACTTCGTTGTTGGGTTCAACTACAGCAACTTGATCATCATCTGGGATCTCCGTCTCCAGAGAGACATGGTCCTGGTCATTGGCTTTGCGCAGTGAGCTCTCTGGAGGAGGTGATCCATTCCCCTCCCTCGGGGCATTGTTGGTGGAGGGAGCGGTCTTCTTGCCTTGTGGTGCCATGGTTGAACAGATATGGAAACTGGCTAGTAAAGGTGATGGCTAGCATTGTTCCCACAGACGGCACCAATCTATTGCGTCAAGAAATCGCTCAGCGGTCCTTCGAGTGCCGTAACCACAAAAGACCTTGGGTGACAAAGGAGAATCGATGTGGTTCCGTCTTAGGACTCTCCGATGCCTAAGTTAGATCTCTCTGAGCAAATAGATGAATAGGAGTATTCAAGATGAGTTAAGATGTCCCTTGATGGGGCTGAGTACCTTACCTTTTATAGTAGAGCATGGCGGTATGGAGAGTCCCAGTTGATGTAGAGTGTCCGTCGTAGGTGATAGAGTCCCTGAGTAGCAGGGCTCATCTTTGACTGGTTGTCTTCCAGTGAAACGTGGTGTCACGATAGACTTGGTAATCGTCTTCCTGAGAGACGTAGTGTCATGATAGACTTGGTAGTCGTCTTCCTGAGAGACGTAGTATCATGGTAGACTTGGTAGTCGTCTTCCTGAGAGACGCAGTGTCCTTGATAGACTTGGTATCCTTGATGGATAGACCTATCTACGTGGTAGATGAGGTTCCTGGTGCATGAGTCCGTTCAGACTACGTGACTTGATAGGCAGTGGCCTAGAGTCCTTGGTGATGCAGTCTGTGTCTTGTTGATGGCGGTGGTTGTTGCCGTGTTCGAGGGAGACTGTGCCCTGGGATGACGTGCTCGAGGTCTTCATCCATGCCTGGTCCGCGCCCAGATAGCTCTGTGCCTAGATAGTTCGTGCCTGGGTCCGGCTTGGGTCGACTCTCTCCTGGGTTTGCCTGCTTGGTTCTGGTCCTGAGCTGGTCCTCTTTCTTGGGTTAGGACATGTGGCAATCCCTGATTGGTCAGGGTGATTTTGGGTTCATCAATTAGTCTACTAGTTGCTGCAGGAAATAATTATGAACTCAAGACCAACTTCATTAGTATGTTGCCCCATTTCCATGGGATGGCCAATAAAGATGTCTATCTCTTCCTTAGGGACTTTGAGGAGGTTTGTGTTCTGATTAAAGTCTTTGATTTGTTTGATGATGTAGTTAGACTTCGGTTCATAACCTTTGGTCTGAAAGACCATGCCAAGAGGTGGCTTTATGGATTGTTGACTAATTCCATTACTACATGGGATCAGTTTACAATTGTCTTCTTGAGAAAGTTTTTCCCTCTTCACAAAACCAATAAACTCAAGAGGGACATTCTTCAATTTAGGCAGAAACCACATAAGTCCTTCTCTAGATTTATGGAAAGGTTGAAGGATCTCCTGTTAGAAGGCCCTCACCACGGTATTGACTTGTGACAACTTTGCCAAATGATTTATGAGGGCATTGACTTTCAAGCCAAACAACGATTAGAGTTTGTGTGTCCTACCGGATTTACATCTTTTACTGATGAGAATGAGGCTTGGATATTTTTGACCAACTTGGCTGATAAGACTAGGGAATGGGAGTCCACCCAAGAGGCTGAAAGGACCACTAAGGGTTACCTCATTGAGGGTGTACTAGCCAAAGAAGTCAAATTAGATAGCCTCATCAAAAGGTTGGAATCCATAGTTCCTAAGGAGCCTGTCCCAGTTAATCAAGTCAACCATGTCTCCATGTGCAGTTGGTGCCATACACCTGATCATCTTATGGAGGAATGCCCTAACACCTTTGCAGGTAATTCCAACACTGAAAATGTAAATGCTCTTTAGCAGAACAATCCATATAGCAACACTTACAATCCAAGATGGAGAAATCACCCTAATTTCTCCTGGAATCAAGGGAACCAAGCAGTCCCATCTAACTTTCACCATCAAGGCCAGTATGGTCCCCAAAGGCCTAATTTTGCACCATAAAACCCAAGTCTGTCTCCTCATTCCCTTCCCCCTTGTCCTCATTTAGGACCTCAAATGACATCTGCTAGGCCACCTCTCCTTGCACCTTATCAGCAACCCCCTGGGTTTACCAATGTTGGAGAGGTAGCAAGAATAAGTAAGCTGGAGAAAAACATGGCCATTCTCATGACAAGCCATAATACTATGGAGAATCAACTCACCCAACTTGTTACAATCTTGTATGAGAGGGTAAAAAGGAATTTGCCTAGCAAACTTGAGCCGAATCCTAGACATCAAGCTCTAATTCAGCAAGGAACCCAAGCTCCTTAGCTCAATGTTGCACAAGGTCAACAACATCTAGGGCCCTCCAGCCAGATTAATGCAGTATATGCTTTACGGAGTGGCCGTGAGTATCAACAGATTAGTACCCCTCAGTCTTTACCATCTGACATTCTTGTTGACTCTCCCCCTATTGATGAGGCCGTTATAGTGCCTTCTGTTCCAGGTTCGTCTGATGAACCTGACGAAATTTAAGATGATTTGGTTAAGAAAACCAAAAATGATTCTTTTGAGAAAGTTAAAGGAACCACCCCGGAAAGAGTGTATACTCCATCTGTCCCATCCCCAAATAGGTTGATTAGCAAGAAATCTCCTTTTGTGGAGAAAATACTTGATGTTTTTAAACAGGTTCAGGTGAACATCCCTTTGTTGGATGCTACACCCTAGGTCTTCGCTTATGCAAAAGTCCTCAAAGACCTATGTACCCAGAAGCAGATCACCAATGTGCCCAAAAAGGCATTCTTGGCTGCCACATTAGTTCTCCCATTACACAGCCAGTAGCAGCCAAGCAAGTGTGAACCAACTGCCTTTTCATGTCTACCAACAATTGGGATTGGGAGAGCTGACCCCCACTAGAATCACCCTTCAGCTTGCAGATAGATCGATAAAAACTCCTAAGGGGATGGTTGAGGATGTCCTACTTAAGGTTGGGGAATTTGTATTCCCTGTGGATTTCATTGTCCTAGATACCCAACCTATTGCAAACTTCAAGGACCAAATCCCAATCATCTTGGGTAGACCATTCCTTGCTACTAGTAATGCTTTAATCAATTATAGGAATGGTCTCATAAAATTATCTTTTGGCAACACATCTGTGGACTTTAATGTGTTTAGGTTGGGCAAGCAGCCCGATATAGATGAGGAGGTGCATATGCTTCAAGGATTCCTTGATGATATTAAGACTTTCTTTGAGATTGATTTTGATTAAGGATTTCAGGAGTACATGGAGGAGTTAGAAGGTGTTGATGATACCGTCTTTTGTGAGGTCTGGAGCATCCAACCACCAGTGGAGTCCTGCGGACCCCTATCCACCTCCATTCCTAAACCCTTCATTATTGAGCCCCCACATTAGAGTTGAAAGCGTTGCCCTCCAACCTAAAATATGCCTTCCTAGGACAAAATCAAACTCTTCCTATCATTATTGCTTCAGATCTGACTTCTAGTCAAGAAGAAGAGTTGATCAAGCTTCTAAAAGAACATAAGGAACCCATAGGTTGATCTATGTCAGATATCAAAGGTATTAGCCCCTCCATTGTTCAACATCATATCCATCTGATGGAGAGTTCTAATCCTTCTAGGGAACCCCAAAGGAGGGCTAATCCTGTGACGAAAGAGGCAATTAAGAAGGAGATCCTAAAGTGCTTTGATCATGGCATAATTTTATCCCATTTTGGATAGCCAATGGGTGAGTCCTGTGCAGGTTGTGCCTAAGAAAAGAGGAGTCACTGAGTTGAAAATGCAAATCATGAACTGATTCCAACCCATATCCAAATGGGATGGAGAGTTTGCATTGACTATAGGAAACTGAATGCGATAACATAGAAGGACCACTTCTTATGGAAAGAGAGATGTATCAAGGGTTGGAGCTTACCTCAAGATTAATTTCACCTCAGCCCTCCATTAATCCCTCCTTCCTCTTCCTTTCTTTCCTTTTCTTCTTCTCCCTTCTTCTCTTGTCTCTTCTCCTCCACGGTTTACTTGGGAGGGGGAGAGATAAGAGAATAAGGATTCTCTTATCCTCTTAAGGGTTTAGATGGGCTTTAGGTTGTGTTTGATTCAGGTACCCCAAATCACTTAGTGGCCCTTAGGTCTTAAATGAGTTTTAGTTAGGTCTTAGGGCTTGTTTGGCCTTAGCCATACCCATTAGGTCCATTAGGTCATGTTTAGGGTGCACCCTAAGTCTATTGGACTTAATTGTCTACTAAGGTCTGTTTGGTTTAGGTTAGGGTGTATAAAATCCATTATTCACCTAAGTTAAGCCTTGTGGGCCCATTTGCATGGTCTAACTAACCATCCAATGGTAAGGGTAGGGGTCTATATGGTCCAAAGGTTCAATTAGGGTGTCCGGGACACAGTGGTATGGGTCCCACAGGAAAATAATCCAAATAGGTAGATGAAAACACGGGCGGATCCTGGAGCGGATTCAATAAGAGTGAATCCGTTCGTGACTCCGATGTTGCTGTCATGGCCCAAACTTCAAGGAAATTTATGGGGCTTTGGTCCACACTTCCAGGGCTTCGAGGGGATTCTTATTATAATGTTTTAAGTCTGGGGTTACAGGTGTTGGCCAGTGCCATCATAGCCTTGACTCTAAGGTAAAGGTCTAAACTGCCCTGGGGTATAGGAGTATATCTAGGATGTGGGTGTAACACTGCACCTCCAACACAGCAACTCATCAACTCCATGGACTGCTCCTAGACAGGAACTGAACTGTACATGGAAAAAACACATCAGTTTATCAATACAGGAACTCAGGCACCTATTTAAATTGGCCAATAATTCATCAAAGTAAATCACATCTTGTGCAGTTAAATATGTCCCAGACAACAACTCCACCCACCATTTCATTGGGTAGTTGTACTGGCTCTCCTTGCCTTCTCTTTCATAGCCTTGGTTGCCATCCTTTTCTGAATCACATCTTGTGCAGTTGTGGATGAATGTTGTGAGGATCTGATTACTCTTTGAGATGATGATATATCGTCAGGTGTATCACTCCTTTCTTTCCTCTACAGTTGCATCAACAAAACATGTATGTAAAATTTCAAGTTTTATATACAAAACTATAACATGAAAATGATAATTCAGTTAATAGTGCTACCTTGACACCAACATTCTGCTGAGGGGACCTCTGTTGAGAGGACTTGGTTACCGCCTGAGGGGACCTCTACTGAAGGGACTTGGTTACTACTTGAGGGGACCTCTGCTGACAGGATTTGGTTACCAGGGGACTTGGGCTGAAAAGATCTGGTTACCCCTACAGTTGCATCAACAAAACAAATAATTATAATGCTAAATATTTATGCACAAAATTCTAATTGTAGAATGATATAATTCAATTAAGGTACCTTATTCTTAGAAGAAGATTTCATCTTCTCGGCAAGGACCTCCTTTGCATGTCCTCCTATTGTGATCAAATGATTTACATTTTCTACATCTTACAGTGCTAGACCTCTTCCTAATGTCTTCTTTAGGTGCTTCATCTTATTCTCTCCTCCTTGACTTATTTGGTTTACCAATTGACCTCTTCATTGGTGGTGGAAATAGGGATCTGTCTTCTAAAGTGCTTAGATTAGACAATGGATCAATCAGTCCCTCATGAGCCAGTATATACCTATTTGTTGAATAGTATGAATCATAGTATTGCAGAAGAGGTACCCTATTAAATTGAATGCATGCTCCCACATGTTTACATGGTAATTCAGCTGCTAAGTAGATCCCACACTCACAGAAGTTATTTGCCATGTCCACCACATACCTAACACTGTTATCCTGTACCTCATACTTATCACCTCCAGATAATGTTGGTCTACAATACCTGACACCTTTCTGCAAATCATCAAGTTTTTTCTTTATGCTTGGAGTGACAGTCTCTTCAAAGTTACAACCCTTTGAATACCATTTCTGTAACATACCCATCAACATAGATATGATTAAATCGATTAAGGTAAGGAATGGCTTATCCCTGCATGGTCCAACCCAATGGTTGAATGACTCAGACATATTATGTTAAACCTACCCCTCACTGGCTGGAAATTTGAAATGAAGGGCAGGAGCCTCTAGCCAATCATCCAAACACCCTGTGGAGCATCACTCCAATAGATGAACCATTGAGGATGACCTCCTACATACTTGCCAGAAGGTGGATTGCAGCTCTATGTAGTTGCACTGCACATTGCTTAATGTACAGCATAAACTCCAGGTATTCTCTCTCCTACCCATAAATGTGGGGCCCACACTTAGAAAGATGTGTATTGGACCCTGGGTGAGATGTTGGTGCAAGGCCCAAGCCTTGGGCCAAGCCCCTGTGCAAGCATAGAGGATTTATACCCTTGTTGTATTCTTTGGGCGATGCACTGGGCGATTGGACCTATCACCCAGAGTGGCTAAAATGCTTATTTTGTACTCCAAACAAGTGGGGACCACCCATACAGACCATGGACACCCTCTAGGGGTAGATGGGAGTCTTGGGAACCATTACCTACCCTATGACCCCTGTGAACGCCACTAGAGTGGCCAGAATGGCCTAGAATCAATTTGAAGAATGCATTCTTGAGGAGGGGGCTGGCTGCCAAATAGACCCTAAATTGGGCTGTCTATAAATAGGTAGTCCCAGCCCTGAAATTAGACCCTACACTATTCAAATCGTGGAGGAGAGAAAGGAGAGGAAGAAGAGAAGGAAAAGAGAGAGAAAGGAAGAAGAAGAGGAGAGGAAGAGGGGAGCACTGCCTTGCAACACTGCCCTGTTCCAGTAGCCTAGCCATCACAGGTAACCACACCTACCCCTATATGCTGCTGCTGCTATTCCTTATTTCCTCCCATGTATCTCTGCTCTATAGGGGTGAATGTGGCCAAGGACAGCCCAGAAGACCTGGGGGCTGCCTTGTGCTGCCTCAGATCTGAGATGCAAACCTATTGCATATAAGATCTGAGCATTATACATATGATACACCTGCAGTTGTACATCTGAGACTGAGATCAGTCTCTGTGCTAGATTGCACTGCCTAATTGCACCCAGAACAGGCAGTCTGGACCTGGGTTTATGCACACAGGCTGCTCCTTGCCTAGCCCTATTTGGAATAGCTTCACACCACCGTATTACACGTGGAATCACCCTTGCATGCAGCCCACACCATGGCCTTAAGCTGGAACACAGCTGGGCTGACTAGGCAGCTCCTAGTTGCCAAATGGTGGACCTAGGCCATGATCCATGTGGACCATTGGAATCCACTCATCATGGGGTCCCTAGCCACCCTACATGCAAGAAGGATCGACATGCAAGAAGGATCAACTTAGGCACTGCCCATGCAGAAAAATCCAAGATTTGGAGCCTGTTCACGTTTCAAACAGGCTATGGGTGATGCACTGGGCGATTGCCCTATCACCTAGTGAATCGCCCAGAGAATTAAAATGGGTTGTATAGCTGTCCTGCCTCTATGGGCCTTCACCAGTGGACCATATATAGTGTGAGGAGGTGGTAAATGATCAAAATACCCCTCTTCACATCTGTTCACTTGTATCCATACCTTGGGTACCCAAGTGGGTCCCATAGGGCCTGACAACCCTGCCAGTGATGGTCTAGCTAAACTGCTGACCTACGAACTCATTTGTAAGACTATCGGGACCATGTGCAACAGGTTACACTGGTAAATATCAGATTTGACCCTCATCCACATCTCTGGATGATGCACCAGGACATGGACCCAAAGGCCCAGTGCAAGACCCAGAAAATTTCAAGTGATACCAGACTAAGCACCGAGTCAGACCAGTGAGCCTAGATCAGCACTAGGACATCCAAAATAGTTTGATTAATTACATAACACATTTCTAACTTATTACTTTAGGATTTGATCCCGCGCTCGAGGTGCACTGCCAGACACCAGCTGGAATTGAACCAACAGCTGAACCAGTAGGATCAGACCAAGGTGAGTGGAATGTAATCGTCTATGTAAATGTAACATAATTAATATGCTAAAATGAATTAAAACTTGATGGAGTTGTGTTGTTTATTTAATTCATTAAATCTGGAAATCTGAAAATAATTATATGTTGGACTATAAGATTCTATAAATGGACAATGAACGATGTATGCGAATGCTAGACTAAATGCCGTAGCCGGCTTGAAAATGAGGCATGTGGTAGCCCGTAGAATGGGATACGGTTGACACTGCCCGACTCATTCGATGCCATATAGACATATTGGTTTAGAGTTTCATCACCCGTGCTGCGCACCCTTACCAACAGGGGTTAAGGTGTTGGATGCCTATGAGAGTGACCATAGGAATGAGAAAAGAAAGGAAAAGAAAAAAATGTGTTTGCACCGAAAAGGTGAATTATGGGCTATAAGCCGGGCTATAAGCCAGAGAAGAGAAAAGAAAGAAAATGGTTGGATGCCTCATAGGTTAATCACGGAGGGCTGGTCGGGCTGACCTTGGTGAAAGAAGCGGGAGCTGACTGGTCCTCTCCGATAACTCAATAAGTGTATCGCGAGAAGGGGTTAAAAGCCTGTACCAGGGATACATGTATTGGGGATTGTAGTAGCACTAACCTGCCTTAGTTGTGATGTTAGGTGGCTAATAAATAATTGAATTGCACCTCATGTAGGATCCATGTGGTTGTGATTGCATGTGCATGCATGATGATTTTCATTCATGGGCTCAGTGGAGCTCACACTCTGTTATATATGTTTTCTCATAGATGATCCTATAGGTGGATGTCACTGTGGCGGGGAGGCTTATTACCCGGAGGAGAGCCATGGTGGTTATGACTATATTGGTGTGGACTTCGACGGAGGTCATACCATTGATGCGAGTGTTCTCGGTGATTACTGATGATGACCTGTGAAGGGTGTTGTTGATGCTTTTTGTCTTGGGGACTCCTTTTGTTTTTGACAGGAGTTTCTCCCCGTTCCTGCTTTTAGTTTTTCTTCTTTCTTTTTTTGGGGCTTGTGTTACCTCGCCCTGTGTATATTTTTTTTTGTGTATATGGTAGTTACTACTGTTCTTTCTATGGGTGTGAGCCAGGGAATGATCAGACACATTATTGTACATATTATCATTTCCTGTACTGCTACGGTTCTCTTATATTTTAATGTAAATATAGTTGTTCGGAGCACTCTGAGTTTTACAAGTTGTATCGTGGTGGATGTCTGTCTGTGAATGGATTAACTGCTTCTAGATCCGTGGGATTTGGCGGATTGCTATCATGCAATTCGGATCACCTACCTAACCCTCCCAGGGGGTGGTTTGGGGTGTGACAAAGGTTGGTATTAGAGAGTGAAGCTCTTTCTAGATTCACAGACAGCGAAATAGGAATAATAAATTGCAAAAAAATAAAACATGCAATAATTAAAAACTACAGGGGGTAAATATAAATAAAAGACAAACACACAAGCTAACATTAATAAAGTTAATTATGGCCGAAGCCACTACAAAAAATTTCGATGGAAGTACTACTTCCAAATACATCTGCTGGAACAAAAAAAACAAAAGAGAAGAAAAGAAAATTTACATAAACCATGATAAAAAAAAAAAAAAGTGAACTACATCAAGTCAACCTATATATAAACTCGAGCTGGAAGGCTACTGCTAGAAAGCCATGTCACTCGGCGGAGGTTGAGTTTGTTGGGAGTCGACGCGATAATAGGAATCCCAGAAGTCTAAGTGCTGCTCCACAGAACCTACTCTCCCCTCTAGGGAAGTGAAGCCCTGATCCATCCGCATCGACATCTTAGTCAGCCGGGTGCGGAGGCCTTGAAACTGTGCCATCATGTCAAACCATCCGTAGGGCTCCGGCACCTGAGAACTAGTAGCACCGGTCGGTTCATAGGAGGGTAGATCTGTAAACTGTGCCCTGATACCCTCTAGACCACCCTGCTCGTCTAAGCCAAGCTCCTGCTCCTGCTCCATCTCCATCTCCTCACCACCCACTAGATCACTCTCAGGCTCCCCCTGCTTTTTCATCTTCTGGATTGAGGTCTTACTAATGGGTTTTGACCTGTCCCCATCCGTGTCCTCTCCAGCCAGAGGAACTCCAAAGTACTGAAAAACTAGAGTTAGGAACTTCCCATAAGGTGGGTTCCCATCAGACGGGTTCTGAGAGTGATAGAGCATCACCTCCATCAGCAGATATGGGAGGTTGATCACTAGACCCCCCTTACCAGCCCCCAACAGACAATGGGTAATATAAGCCCGGAGCATAGAAATACTACCCTGATCACCGCCTTTCGGATAAATGTTGTAGGAGATGCATCTGCTAATGATCCTAGGTGTAGGCTTATAGTCAGCCTCAGACTCGGAATCCCTTCTGTCCTAGTCAATGCCTGGAAGAGCTAGTCTCCAAAGAAAACATGTCAGAAATATCTATCCTAGGCTTGTAGTAACACCTATCACCTGTGTCAGGCAGTCCCAAGATCTCTGCTAGGATGGCAGTGGTAAGTCGGATATCAACTCCCTTCATCCTTCTCTCCAGACCAAACTCTTGCGCCCCAGATGGTACAAGATTGCAGTAAAAGTACCGAACTAGGTTTGGGTAGCATGGCTATGTGGGTGATAGCATCGATGCCTAGCCTAGGGCATTAAACCTACAGCCCGTATTGGTGGAAGTCATCCACCTGCACCATCCTCCCATTCACAATATTCTGGACTTAAATTTTACCCAATCCCTTGAGTGCTCAAACCTAGAAAACCAAAAGTGATCAAACTCGGGTTCTTCAGATGAAGAATCCTCTCCTAGTGAGGCAGCAAGTACTGTTGATGGTGAAGAAGGTGCGGGATCTGACCGCAACCGCTTGCATGTCACTACTTTCTTTGCCATACTGTGCCTACCACTTGTAGACATGGTGCTGCAAGCAAGAATAGAAACAAAAACAAAATTAGGGCATGAAAATCTATAATTTTGAACCAAAAAGACATGAAAACAGTGGATAGCAGTCCAAAATAGGATGAAAGTGTAAGAAACTTACCTAGATTTGTGTGGGTGTGTAGGGGACCCGTGAAAATATGTGGATTTGATGTAGAAATTGTCAAACAAACCCTTGGTGCTCTACCCTAGAGGTTTGGGAGACTGAGATTTGAAAATGGAGTGAAAATGACACTTCTCGGACTGAAATAGACTGGGCCCTGATTCTCTGGGCGATGTACTGGGCGATAGGGCCTAACGCCCAGAGAATTGCCCGAAGAATGGAATTTCAGTAGGATTTGAAATATTTACACATGGGCTTGGCATTTCCACCCTATGTGAGCATGATTGACACAATTACATCATTCAAATATTTATGTGAATAAAAAAAAAAAAATAAATAAAATAAATATATATACATAATATAGTAATATAAATAAATAAATAATAATAAATATTAATGAACAAATAAAGCAATAATGGGAATATCAGCAACAATTGGAATATCACATAGGTGTAAATTAATAAAGTAAGGTGTGGGAGGTTTAAGAAATAAAATTTTCTCTTTTCAAATGGCTTAATTTAAACATAATTTACATATTTAAATATTTAAATATTATGTGTTTATATACATGTGTGTACGAACCACTGTATGAGTGATGCTGTGCAAACTTGAACATAGATATGCAGATATGTTGAATTGTGTGGTTATGGAATTTAAGGGGACGTAGGCCCTACCATACCCATAGCCTAACTCAACAAGGATTAGACCTAATAGGCTGCCGAGTAAGATTTGAACCCCGTAGGTACTGAAACATCGCGTGCAACCTCGAGTTGACCTATTTATTTCCTGCTTATGCTACTTAATTTTCCTATAGTGCCGCACTTAAATTTAAGTTAAGTAGCCATAGTGACCTGATACTTAGAACTTCTCCATGACAGGATCTTACTGCATTGTTCGGGCTTGGAGACCCCAGCAACATGCTTTACATTAGGCGACTGAGGAAGAGACTGCTCGGATACGAAAGATACAATCCCGTCTGAGAACCAATTGGTTGTTTACTTAGCATTTGCAGATACTAGTGGACCCGTGGGTCGAGCCATCTACCTTTCCCTAGCTGACGGGGTTAGGAGTGACATAGGATACCTTTACGTTCAGGCTCTTATCACCAGGTGGAAGTTGGAGAGACTTGCTTGCTAGACACATGTATAAGAAAAATATGAAATTGTTGTTTAAAATAAATTTCAATATAACATCATGCATAACATATCATAGCATAAAACACTCCTTAAACATAAAACAAATAATAAGAACAAGACGTTAAATAAATAACACACCTTACTGGGATGATAACATGATTTCATTGCAATTGTGGGATAAGTAATGTGCATGTGGTAGTTAGGAATTATGGTTGACCTCGATAAGAGCGTTAGATTATTGAACATGTGGCTTCTTCCAGAAAAGCAATCATGATCAACACTAGAACCAACCAAGGTGGTCGTCAAGGAAGACGCCCTTGAAATGTACCAGAAGTTGAGCTGCCGGACGAAACCGAAGCTCAGAATTTTGAAGTGTCGGCTACCTCGTCGAGGGTACCGATGGCCGCCCAAGCCACTGCAGTTGCACCTCAGCCAGGTATAGCAGCTAGAGAGGTGAACGCCTTCATGACCACCATGATGCAGACCATGCAGCAACAACAAGAGCTGCTAGGCCAAATGTCTACACAATTTACGGCCATGATGCAAGAGCATGCAGTACCACCACCACCACCCAACCTGCCAATATTTTTTCTACCACTGTGCCTCAACACCTAATGGAAAACTCTACAGCCAAGGTGATGGAGAGATTCAAGAAACTCCAACCGCCCGTGTTTTCCAAGTTAAATTCTGAGGCAATGCAGCTAGAATGGTGGATTAGTGCCCTGGAGAAGGCATTCGATGTGCTTGAATGTACGGATGTGCAGAAGATGATATGTGCAGGGTATCAGCTACAGAACGAGATTGAAGCTTGGTGGAAGGCCACCAAGCCTAATCTTGAAGCCGCTCATCCAAACCCTACCTGGGAACAATTCAGAGATGTTTTCTTCAAGAACTACTTCCTAGAGAGCTTTAAGGACAGGAAGGAAGCTAAGTTCTCTGCACTTGTGCAAGGAACCAAGACAATGCTAGACTACCAGCAGCAGTTTGAAGATCTGTTCCACTTTTCTCCGGAACACCTGAAAGGGAAAGTCAGTAAGATGAAGAAATTTGAGAAGGGACTCAAACCAGAGATCGGGTCTGTCTTGTCAATTATGGATGTTCGAGATTACGCAATGGTTGACAAGGCAAACACTATGGAAGATAGATTGAAGGAGAAAGAGAAAGAGAAAGCTACAATGTCGCCCGGATTGGGTAAGAGGCGAAGAAACTACCAAAATTTTGGTTGGCCGAACAAGGTTTTCCAAGGAGCTAGTTCGAGCCCCAATCTAACTCCGTATCGTAGGCCAGGTATAGGCTAGAATCCTTTCTGCCCCACTTATAACCGGCCTGCCCAACCAACTGCGAGTCAAGCGACTACAGCAGCTTCGCCAGCCCAACCCGCCACGAGCCAAGTGAGCCAAGCCTCATCACCGGTCGTGCTGTCCAACAGATGCTATGTGTGCAACAAAGTAGGACATATGGCCAGGGAATACATGCACCGCGGATACAACACTTACTCGCCAAACCAGTCCCACGCTCGACCTTTTCAACCACGGGATAATCGGACCCGAGGAAAGGTATTCGCGCTGACTAATGAAGAAGCGAAGGTGAACCCTAATTTATTGACAGGTAAGTCTATTGAACACTACTAAATTGTAGGGAATAACCTGTGGGTACGAGAAACCTAAATTTTATACAAACCCTAGGTACCCTGAATGTCTCAACCATTCCCACGCGAGTACTATTCAACTCGGGCGCATCCCACTCTTTTGTTTCTACTACCTTTGCGAGTAGGATAACTAATCAACCAAGGGACATTGGGCGCGATTTAGTAGTCAGCATACCGATGGGTAGTGTCATGAGCCTGAAAGAAGTCTACGACCTCTGTCTGGTAGAAATTTGTGGGAAGAACTTGACCGCACGACTAATTAAGTTCGATATGAAGGACTTTGACGTAATACTAGGCAAGGATCGGCTATCCGCCTATAGAGCAAACGTCATGTGTGCGGAGAAGAAGATTTTTTGGAAGAAGTGCGGAGAAGAAGATTATATTCAAGTTAGATGATGGCTCGATTTTCACCTACCAAAGTGAACCAATGAGGAAGCCCAAAAGAATAACCTTATCCACCCTCCAGGCACGGCAGTTGCTAGATGATGGATGTCAAGGCTTTTTGGACACCGTGATGGACACCGAGGCAAAGATAAAGCCTTTGGAGGAACTTGACATCGTTAGAGAATTTCCTGATGTTTTTCCAGAAGATCTGGCCCAACTACCACCTGATCGTGAGATAGAGTTTGCAATTAATCTAACTCCTAGTGCGGCACTAGTATCCGAGGCACCATATTGAATGACACCTATTGAGTTGAAAGAACTGCAAGTCCAACTACAAGACTTTCTAAAGAAGGGTTTCATACGACCTAGCATGTCTCCCTGGGGAGCACCTATGCTATTCGTGAAGAAAAAGAATGGTAGTATGCGGTTGTGTATCAACTATCATGAACTAAATAAACTAACGATCAAGAATCGATACCCGTTGCTGCGCATTGATGACCTATCTGATCAACTACAGGGAGCAAGAATTTTCTCCAAAATCGATCATAGGTTCAGATACCCCCAACTGAAGATCAAGAGTGGCGAAATTCATAAAAAGGCGTTTAGAACTCGATACGGACATTATGAATTTTTAGTATTATCGTTCGGGTTAACCAATGCCCCGGCAGCATTCATGGATATGATGAACAGAGTATTCCATAATGTGCTAGACAAGTTCATCATTGTATTTATCAACGACATTCTGGTGTACTCCAAGAGTAAAGAGGAGCATGTTCAACACCTTACTGTTGTGTTGCAGCGATTGCGGGAGCAGCAGCTGTATGTCAAGTTTAACAAGTGTGAATTTTGGCTTCACCAAATTGGATTCTTGGGGCACATCATCACCAAAGATGGCATCAAAGTAGACCTAGACAAGGTGAAGGTAGTTCTCAAGTGGGAGATTCCGAAGAATGCCACTGAGATCCAAAATTTCTTAGGTTTAGCCGGATACTACCGCCGATTTATTGAGAATTTCTTGCGCATTTCGGCATCCATGACAAAGTTGACAAGGAAAGGCGTAAAGTTTAAATGGAAAGATGCTTGCGAGAAAAGCTTCCAAGAGTTGAGGAACCGATTGGTGACGATGCCAGTTTTGGCTATTCTAGATGGCACCGGAGGAATGGTGGTATACACCGACGCATCTAGAATGGGTTTGGGTGGCATGTTAATGCAGAGAGGTAAAGTGGTCACCTATGCCTCAAGGCAACTGAAGGAACACGAAAAAAACTACCCCACTCATGACCTAGAGTTGGCTGCAGTAGTCTTCGCATTGAATATATGGCGACATTATCTCTATGGTGAAAAGAGTGAGATGTTCAGCGATCACAACAGTCTAAAGTATTTCTTCACCCAGAAGGAGTTGAATATGAGGCAGAGATGGTTGTTAGAATTGGTGAAGGAATACGATTGTGAGATCTAGTACCACCCTGGCAAGGCTTTATGCAGGATTGGCGGATGCGTTAAGCAGGAAATCACAAATCACATCCCTTGCTTCCTTAGTTGTGAGCGAGCAACTGATAAAAGAAGCTCAAAAGTTTGATCTAGAACTTATGATTGAAGAAATGGCTATGCAGTTAGCAACCATGGATATATAGCCATTGATCTGGGAAGAGATAATTGAAAAGCAGCCCGCTAACCCGAATTAGCCAAGATAATTTGGGAAGTGTAGCATGGTGTCCACAAGGACCCAGACTTCTCACTGGCCCATGATGGAGCATTAAAATTCAGAGATAGATTGTGCGTGCCTGACAACTATGATGTGCAGAACCGAATTCTTAAGGAGGCACATAATTCACCCTTTTCAATCCACCCCGGAAGCACAAAGATGTACAAGGATCTAAAGAAGTACTATTGGTGGATTGGGATGAAGCAAACCATAGCTATATACATGTCCGAAAGCCTCACCTGCCAGCAAATAAAGGCGGAGAGACACTGACCGTATGGATTGTTGCAACCACTCCCTATACCCGAGTGGAAATGGGAGAGAATTACCATGGATTTTGTAACCAATCTACCCAACACCAGGAAAGGGATGAATGTAATCTAGGTGATTGTAGACGGACTGACGAAAGCGGCTCACTACATTCTCATAAAAAAAAACTATTCGATGGAAAAGCTCGCCCAGCTATACATCGAGAATATAGTCCGCTTACATGGCATGCCTGTCAGCATTGTATCTGATAGGGATCCGTGATTTACCTCAAGGTTTTGGAAAAGTTTGTAGAAGGCACTGGGATCTCAACTAAATCTCAGTACGACTTTCCATCCGCAGACAGACGGACAGTCCGAAAGAATAATCCAGACTCTAGAGGATATGCTTAGAGCCTATATATTGGAAATGAATGACAGTTGGGATGCCCACATACCCTTGGTGGAATTTGTATACAACAACAGCTACCACTCCACTATTGGCATGGCATTGTATGAAGCTCTTTATGGTCGAAAGTGCCAGACCCCGTTGTATTGGGACAAAGTTAGAGAACGAAAGTATCTTGGGCCCGAATGTTACAAGCAACTTGTGAGAAGGTGGATATAGAGGGAAGATTAAAGCGTCTAATCAAGACAGAAGAGTTATGCCAATAATCGGAGGAAGAATATTGAATTTAGAGTCAGAGAAAAGGTATTCCTCTGAGTGTCTCCAACGAAGGGATTGCTACGCTTCAACAAGAAGGGCAAGCTGAGCCCAAGATTTATTGGTCCTTATGAAATCCTCAACAGAGTGGGACCCGTAGCGTATCGATGGACATTACCACCATCCTTGCAAGGCATCCATGATGTTTTCCACGTGTTGATGCCAAGGAAGTACATCAACAACCCGACACATGTTCTCTCTGCTGAACCAGAACAATTAGATGCAGATATGACCTATGAAGAACAGCCTACGGAGATATTGGACAGAAAAGAACATAACCTCTATAACCGCAAGGTCGCATTCGTTAAGGTTCGATGGGGAAACTATCCCATAGGGGAAGCATCATGGGAACGTGAAGAGCAAATGCAGGAAAAGTATACCCAACTATTCGAGCTACAAGGTAAGCCAATTTCGAGGATGAAATTTTTGTAAGGTGGGGAGAAATGTCAAACCTGCCCCTAACTGGCTAGAAATTTGAAATGAAGGACAGGAACCTCTGACCGATCATCCAAACACCCTGTGGAGCATCACTCCAGTAGCTGAACCATTGAGGATGACCTCCTACATACCTGCCAGAAGGTGGATTGCAGCTCAATGCAGTTGCACTGCACACTGCTTAATGTACAACATAAACTCTAGGTATTCTCTCTCCTACCCATAAATGTGGGGCCCACACCTAAAAAGATGTGTATTGGACCATGGGTGAGATGTTGGTGTAAGGCCCAAGCCCTGGGCCAAGCCCCTGTGCAAGCACAGAGGATTTACAGCCTTGCTGTATTCTTTGGGCGATGCACTGGGCAATTGGACCTATCACCTAGTGAATCGCCCAAAGTGGCTCAAATGTTATTTTGGACTCCAGACAAGTGGGGACCACCCATACAGACCATGGACACCCTTTAGGGGTAGATGGGAGTTTTGGGAACCATTACCTACCCTATGACCCCTATGGACCCCACCAGAGTGGCCAGAGTGGCCAGAGCGGCCCAGAATCAGTTTGAAGAATGCATTCTTGAGGAAGGAGCTGGCTGCTAACAGACCCTAAGTTGGGCTGGTCTATAAATAGGCAATCCCAGCCCTGTAGACCCTACACTATTCAAATCGTGGAGAGAAAGGAGAGGAAGAAGAGAAGGAAAAGAGAGAGAAAGGAAGAAGAAGAGAAGGAGAAGAAGAGGAGAGGAAGAGGGGAGCACTGCTTTACAACACTGTCCTATTCCAGCAGCCTAGCCATAATAGGTAACCACACCTACCCTTATGTGCTGTTGCTGCTGTTCTTTATTTCCTTCCATAGATCTCTACTCTCCAGGGGTGAATCTGGCCAAGGACAGCCCAGAACGCCTAGGGGCTGCCTTGTGCTGCCTCAGATCTAACATGCAAACCTATTGCATGTACGATCTAAGCATTATACATATGATAAACCTGCTATTGTACATCTGAGACTGAAATCAGTCTCTGTGCCAGACTGCATTACCTAGTCGCACCCAGAACTGGCAGTCTGGACCTGGGTTTGTCCACACAGGCTGCTCCTTGCCTAGCCCTATGCTGGAACAGCTTCACACCACCATATTACATGTGTAATCACCCTTGCATGCAGTCCAAACCATGGCCTTAAGCTGGAACACAGCTGGGCTACTATTCTCAGAGCTGACTGGGCAGCTCCTAGCTGCTAAATGGTGGACCCAGGCCATGATCCATGTGGACCATTGGAATCCACTCATCATGGGGTCTCTAGCCACCCTTCATGCAAGAAGGATCGACCTAGGCACTGCCCATGTAGAAAAATCCAAGATTTGGAGCATGTTCATGTTTCAAACAGGCTCTGGGTGATGCATTGGGCGATTGCCCTATCACCTAGTGAATCGTTCAGAGAATTAAAATGGGTTGTATAGCTGTCCTACCTCTGTGGGCCTTCACCAGTGGACCATATACAATGTGAGGAGGTGGTAAATGACCAAAATACCCCTTTTCACATCTGTTCACTTGTATCCATACCTTGGGTACCCAAGTGGGCCACACAGGGCCTGGCAACCCTGCCAGTGATGGTCCAGCTGAACTGCTGACCTGCGGACTGATTTGTAATACTATCGGGACCATGTACAACAAGTTACAGTGGTAAATACCAGATTTGACCTTGATCCACATCTCTGGATGATGCACTGGGACATGGACCCAAAGGCCCAGTGCAAGACCCAGAAAATTCCAAGTGATACTAGACTAAGCACCGAGTCAAACCAATGAGCCTAGATCAGTACTAGGACATCCAAAATAGTTTGATCATTTAAATAATAAATTTCTGACTTATTACTGATCTCGTGCTTGAGGTGCACTACCAGACAACAGCCAGAACTGAACCAACAGCTGAACCAGTAGGATCAGACCAAGGTGAGTGGAATGTCATCGTGTATGTAAATGTAACATAATTAATATGCTAAAATGAATTAAAACTTGATGGAATTGTATTGTTTATTTAATTCATTAAATCTTGAAATCAGGAAATAATTATATGTTGACTACTAGATTCTGTAAATGGACATTGAATGTTGTATGTGGATGCTAGACTAGATGCCGTAGCTGGCTTGGAAATGATGCCTATGGTAGCCCGTAGAATGGGATACGATTGACCCCACCCAACTCATACGATGCCATATAGACATATTGGGTTAGAGTTTCATCACCCGTGCTGCGCACCCTTACCAACAGGGGTTAAGGTGTTGGATGCCTGTGAGAGTGACCATATGAATGAGAAAAGAAAAGAAAAGAAAATGAAGAAATGTGTTTGCACCAAAAAGGTGAATTATGGGCTATAAGCCAAAGAAAAGAAAGAAAGAAAATGGATGGATGCCTCACAGGTTAATCACAGAGGGCTGATCGGGCTGACCTTGGTGAAAGCTGCGAGAGCTGACTGGTCCTCTCTAACAACTCAATGGGTGTATCGCGGGAAGGGGTTAAAAGCCCGCACCAGTGATACATGTATTGGGGATTGTAGTAGCACTAACCTACCTTAGTTGTGATGTTAGGTGGCTAATAAATTATTGAATTACATCTCATGTAGGATCCATATGGTTGTAATTGCATGTGCATGCATGGTGTTATGTTTCATTCACGGGCTAAGTGGAGCTCATACTCTGTTATATATGTTTTCTCTTAGATGATCCTATAGGTGGATGTCACTATGGCGGGGAGGCTTATTACCCAGAGGAGAGCCATGGTGGTTATGACTATATTGGTGTGGACCCCGACGAAGGTCATACCATTGATGCGAGTGTTCTCGATGATTACTGATGATGACCCGTGAAGGGTGTTGTTGATGCTTTGTGTCTTGGGGACTCCTTTTTGTTTTTTATAGGAGTTTCTCCCCGATTCTGCTTTTAGTTTTTCTTCTTTCTTTTTTTGGGGCTTGAGTTACCTTACCCTGTGTATATATTTTTTTGTGTATATGGTAGTTACTACTATTCTTTCTGTGGGTATGAGCGAGGGAATGATCAGACACATTATTGTAGAACAAAAGTGGCAGGGTGCCAAGCGGTTCCTTCCATAGATAGAGATAGGTGGTATTCCCGGATCACGCATAGAGAGAGCGCTAAAAGGGAGGAGTTAGCTCGTTCGAAATAGGCTGTGAAAGGTTCCATTCCCTAGTTGCTCAAACCTGTAAAACCTTAAGGACCGGGGCAAGCTGAGCAGTTTCTCCTTTTCACTATTAACTGACTGATTCCAGGACCTATCCTTATATACGACCATCCATAGCACTCTGAGTCTTACATGTTGTATTATGGTGGATGTGTGTCTATGAATGGATTAACTGCTTCTAGATCCATGGGATTTGGCGGATTGCTGTCATGCAATTCGGGTCACCTAACTAATCCTCCCAGGGGTGGTTTGGGGTATGATATATTGTTGGTTATTTGATCACTCTTGGCTCTGTGATCAAATGCATGTCAACTCCACATACTAACTAGAGTCTTCATCAACCAATCATATGCCTCCTTCCTTTTTGCTTGCATATCATCCATGGCCCTTTGAAATTGAAAAACATTATATGCTTTGTTGGCTCTCTAGAAATAACCTTGTAATGCAGGCCCACCTCCAAACACTTTCTTGATATTGTTATATAGATGTCTGCTGCAGTGTCGATGGTTTGCTTCTAGGAAAATGGTTGAAATTGAATCAATAGGACCCTATACCAAAAATATTGATTTACATAATATTAATAACGATAAGTGAGGGATCTTAAAAAAAAATTATAAATTTGAACTTAAAATGAAAAAGATTATACCTTCTGTTTGTTAGTCATAAATGTGAGTATATCATGAGGGGTTGTTGTTCCAATGTACACCTTTTCTATGTATCTCTCAATGGACTCATGTAAATGGTGGAGGAAGAATAGCCAACTGTCCTTTCCTTCCGATTGTACAACTCCATATGCAACTGGAAATATCCCATTGTTTCCATCAACTGAAATTATAGAAACTAAGATTCCACCATATAAACCTTTAAGATGACAGCCATCAAGGCTTATGAATGGCCTACATCGCTTAAAAAATCCTTGTATGCATGCATCAAAGCATACAAACATATGCTTGAACTGTGGATTTACTCTCACCACCCCATATGCATCGTCCTCTCCATATTTATTTCCATTCTAGTATTGGATAACATATGAATTACTAGGGTTTTTTACCTTTATCATGTCCCCATATGATTCCAACTTATTAAATGATTTTGCATGGCTCCCATCAATTTCTTCCCTGGCTCTTCATCTTGCCCTATACAGTCGCATATTAGTTGTATCCACATTGTACTTCTCTTTCAACGTATTTTTCATTACCTTGTTGCTCATTCCAGGGTTTGTCCTAAGATTGGAAGCACATTTCTCTACTATCCATTACTATCCATTTTGAAGTTACATTCAAGTTGCTAACTTCTCTCCTACAAGTATGACTGTCTACAAGTGTTTTGACCACAAATGTGATATAATCCCTAGGCATGAGTGAAGCATGGATCCTCCATGAACACCCATCCCCCGCATATACTGCAATTACTCTTGATTTCTCATTTTTCTACCTCAAAGCTTTGAAGCTCTCTTGAACTTCATAATCCTCTAGGACCTCTCTATAATGATGCACGCTCTTGAATTCTTAACCAACTCTAAATGTGACACTTTGGTCTACATCACCTTCTCCATCAATCACATTATCCCCTTCTTCTGACTGACATTCAGATATGTGATCATTACTATTATCCTCTTTCTCCAACTCTTCTTCACTAACATCATCTTCACTACTGCTTTGACTCTCACTTATTTCATCTGACTCTCCAGCTTCCCATTAATCATCAGATGTATCACTGATGACCTAATTTTCATTCATTTCCTTGTCAGGCAGCTTGCTAGATGAAGCAACAGTTTCAAATGCAATATTGCTACCACTTGTGGTAGATGCCCTAAGAAACCCACCACCCCTACTTACATATTTAGTAGACATCCCAATCTCTTGAAATGACATATCACACCCACTCATATTAGTAGTACTCTTGTTGTAAATAGTTACACAAGTAGGATTTCCATCTCTAGGCTCGAGAACACAAGTATTACTATAGTCATTCCTCACAATAGGATCAATTTGTGAGGTACTACTAATACCAACATTCTTTCTTGCAGTGGGTGTAGTACTAATTCGTGTAGTACCAGTGACTGTAGTACCAATGGCTGCACTACCAATGGCACCACTCGTTAACTTGGGTAAACCTAAAGTACCACCACCCGTCCTTATAGTTGTTTTTGATCTCCTACTAGTAGTCTCAATTTCTCTTGTTAAATCACCACCAAATACCTCTGCAGGTGAAAGTAGTGCCTCTCCACTTCCTAGTCTATCAATGGCAGTATCACCACCAATCACTTCAAGTGTGTGTCCCTTTACATAAGTACATAACACTGGATCACCCACTTGCACATTGTAAACATATATGTTTAGTTCAGGTTGGTCCTTCAAGACATGAAACAACTTTAACACATCTTCATCTCTATCCAAGTTTATATTTTCACCCGTACCAGGTGTGTATTTCAAACTAAATCTCACAGACCTTCCCTTGGGTATATAACTGAACAATGAGTTATATATGTCAGCAATCAAGTCCAAATACCCAAATCTATCCGCATCTACCATTTTAGATTCAGACTTCACATAATGATAGACCATCTTGCATGCAGTTTTCTCCATTATTCAAATCTTGCCATGTAATCAACAACATTGTACAAAACACATAGACACAACATATTATTGCATCAGATAAGTATATAATATGCAATTCTAAGAAGCCATTCATCAACAGATTTAAAGAAGTAGAAATGATGATGGCCCAATGAGGTATATAAAATACAATTCTCTGATTAGTGGAATATAAATTCATCCCAAGATGAGATTAACCTCTGGATTCAGAGATGTGAAACACATCTCTGATAAACTTCTATTAATATGAGATTAATCTCTAGATTCAAAGATGTGAAGGTCATTTCCCCAGAGAAATAATAAAACAGCAATCCATTTCAAGTTCAAAGGTGTATGCCTGATTAACTTTAATTCAAATAAAAATTTCAAAGATGTATGATTGATATAAATTTCCAAAAATATTATTTTTGTTAATGTCTGGAATAGGCCTCATGTTGGTCTACATATTATTGTGGATAATCTTATCTTTCATTACTTATGCTATCCTACTACTGGCTAGCAAATGCTATAAATAGATGTTAAGGCCATAGGCCTGTCTAAACAATCTGAAGTAATACATAAATTCAGATTTCCTGAATTGTTCTGTTGTGGATTCAGTAGTGTGCTTGGTGGATTTCAACTTCCAAGTGATGGCTAAGGAGAATTCCTTAGTGGAAGATAGAAAACGCAGTGAGCTAAGTATTGAAAATGATGTTATAAGGGATAGGATAGCCAAACTAAGTGATGAACAAAGACTCAAACAAGGGAAACATGTAAAAAATAGATCTTTTCTTATGTATATACATATCACCAAATAAACTTTGAAGGCAAATTAGGTTAGTAATGGGTTTTTTGGCAACTAAAAACGAGTTGCTAAATCAAGAAAAAAATAGGTGGTTGGATATCTTCCAACAACAACAACTTCTCAACAGCAACAACCCAATCATGAATCTGGCTGAGTGTGAATTTGGGCAAGAGGAACTGCTCAACATCAACAACCCAATAAATCTGGTTGAGTGTGAATTTAGGCAAGAGCAACTGTTCAACATCAATGACCCAATGAACCTGGCTAAGTGTAACCTTGGGCAGGAGAAACTGTTCAACATCAACCCCCTAATGAACGAGGTTGAGCAATTATACAACATGAATAACCCAATGAACCAGGCTGAGCAACTCTTTAACATCAACTACTCAATGAACCTAGATGAATGTAAATTTGGGCAAGAACAACTGTTCAACATCAACAACCCCATGAATATGGCTAAGTTTAAACTTGGGGAAGAGCAACTATCCAACATCAACAATCCAATGGACCTACATACTGTCTCCATGAAGTACTTCATATAATTATCATTCATATGCTTTCGAGAAAAGATTAAAATTTGGTGATATAGAAACAATGGTATTTCTATTATATTGCTTTCAAATTGAATACATAGTGAATTTAGGGTTTAGAATTGAGATGCAATGAGGCTCAATAAGTCCAAGAAAAAATTACTTACAAAAATCGATGGAGTAAAAGTCTCTTTTATGGACAACAAATAGCAGGTATCGCAGAGCAGATGAGATGTTCTATTTTTTGGAGAACATGACTAACAAGTACAATGAACAAAGCTTACGTACCTTGCGTTGGATTGTTTCAGCTCAACGTGGTGGTGGTGGTGGTTCTTATAGGTCACGATAGGGGAGGGAGATGACTAACAGGTACCACGAACAGAGCTTGGAGAAGTTGCAGGTCCACAAACCGAGCTTGGAGAAGTTGCAGGTCCAACAATCATGTCCAACAATGGTGGCCCTTCCCTTTTTTCTCCTTTTCTCTTATAGTATGGACCGATTACAAGCTCAACGCCGTGGTCATGGAGGTTCTAGGTCACGATTGGGAGGAAGACGAGTTGTAGGTGCACAAAAGGGTTTTGATTTGGGATTTTTCCCCAATTTGAAACCCTAAACTCCATAACGATTGAAAGGGCTTTGAAACCCAATAGCAAGGGCAATTCTATCAATTCAAATCATAATTTTAACATAGTTAGTAATGAACTAACAGAATGGGTGTATTTGTTAACATTTGCAAACCTGAGGGGTACGTAGAATTATCCAAAATTGGGGGGTAAAATCATACTTTCGTCAAACCTCAGGGGTGGTATGTGTAAACTACTAGGAAAAGTAATTAATGCATCCATGCATCATGATATTTGTCATTCATAAGTTTATGTGCTTTCTTGTCTTGCCACACCCCAAACCACCCCCTGGGAGGATTAGATAGGTGACCCAAATTGCATAACGGTAATCCGCCAAATCCCACGGATCTAGAAGCAGTTAATACATTCACGGTCCCACAGTCATCACATTACCATAAGTAAGATCAGAGTGCTGCAGATAATCTACAATTATAACCAAGAAAGAGAAAGCGTAGCAATACAGGAATGATGGTGATATATATACATATGTAAGTTCTGATACATTCCCCAGTACAACCCACAAACTGAAAAGTAAAGCTGACATATACATAAGCGAAAAGAAAAGTACATATATATATATAGGGTTAGATAACTCAACCCCAAAAAGAAAGAAAAGACTAAAAACTAAACAAGAAGCAGGAACGGGGACAAACTCCTATCAAAAACAAAAAGGAGTCCCCAAGGCAAAAAGCATCAAGAGCGCCCCTTATTGGTCTTCATCAATAACCACTAAGAATGCTTGCATCATCGGCACGACCTCCATCGGGGTCCATACCAAGAGCATCATGATCACAAGGGCTCTCTTCCTCGAAACGAGCCTCCATGCCACAGTGGCATCGATCTACATAATCATCTAGAAAGAAAAACATATATAACAGAGTGTGAGCCCCACTGAGCTCGTGAGCAAAACATATTATCATGCATGCATATGCAACCATAATCCACATGATCCTACATGATATGCAAGTCCAGATTATTTAGTTAGCCACCTAACAATATAGCTAAGGCAGGTTAGTGCTACTAGAATCCCCAATACATGTATCCCTGGTGCGGGCTTGGTTACCCCTTCCCGCGATACACCCATTAAGTTGTCGGAGAGGACCAGTTAGCTCCAGCATGCTCTCCATGGTCAGCCTAACCAGCCCTCTGTGATTGAACTAGTGAGGTAACAAACTCAATATAATTCACCTTTCGGTGCTTCCCGACATGAAATTCAAGGATAAACTTTATGTAGCATATAGCCATGATTCACCTATTGGTGCTTCCCAAGCTTGTAGCTCGAGGCTTCCCAGCATATTTTCCCTGGGGCATCCCAATTGTGCTGAGGCTTTCCAGCGTAAACGCCTGAGGTTTTATGGTATTCCTCAGAGTTATCCAACACCTTAACTCTTGTTGGCAAGGGTGCGTAGCACGGGTGATGAATCTCTAACCCCATGTCTATATGGTATCGAATGAGTTGGGCAGTGTCAACCATATCCCATACTACGGGCTACCACCGGCCTCATTTCCAAGCCGACTACGGCATCTAGTCTATCAATCACAATCATCATCGTAATTTCAAGCAGAGTTGATCAACAATCATACGACGTGTAATAATTGAGAAATTTTAATTGAATAAGTAACACAGTATTATAAATAAAGAATTTAAACTTACCGATATATATTATATTGTTACACGTACATACACGATAACATTTCACTCACCTGGGTATGGTTCTAGAAATTCAATTACAGTTTCAGTTTCGACTGCAGTCTGGTAGTAGGCCTCAAGCGTGAGATCAAACCCTGGATATAAATCAGAAATACGTTATTTAACATTCCCAACCATTTTTGGATGCCCTAGGGTTGACCTAGGCTCACTGGGTTGACTCGGTGTACAGTTGGTCATCACTTGGAATTCTCTGGGCCTTGCACTGGGCCTTAGTCCCGGTGCATCATCCAAAGATTGTGGCCTTAAGGCAGAATGGTCATTTACCACATTGGTACATATTTTTAGGTTATTTAAGCTTCACAGTACAGTCCCAAACTTGGCAGTGCTGCAGGACCATCTCAAACAGGGTTTCCAAGCCCTATGAGGCCCACTTGGGTACCCAAGGTATTCATTCATGTGAATATGTGGGGAGGGGTATTTTGGTCATTTATCACCTTTCTACACTGATTTGTAGCCCATAGGTGAAGATCCCCAAGTCAGATCAGCATTTCTGCAAACTTTCATTCACTGGGCGATGTCTGCATCGCCCAAAGATTGTAAAAATGGGAACAGGCTGAGATTTCAATGTTTTTGACCATGGGCAGTGCATGGATCTTCTCCCCATGCATGTTAGGTCATCATGGACCCCCAGGGGTGTACCTTGCACTGGTCCTTGTGGATTTTCACTTGGGCCTACCACTTGGCTGCCAGGAGCTGCCCAGACAGCGCAGTGAATAGTAACCCACCATATCTTCAGTTGCAAATCAGGGTTTTGGCTGCATGCAAGGCTGGATTCACATGCATTATAGTGTTCTAGGGCGGTTACAACTCAAGGCTAGGTTGCATGCAGCCAGGGCACATAGATCTGAGCCCAGACTGCCTGTTCTTGGTGTAACAGGGCAGTGTAGTCTGGCATCAGCTGGATTTCGGTCTCAGGTGAAGAACAGCCATGTAAACATCATCAAAATGCTCAGATCCTTCATGCATCATGTTTGCATGTTGGATCTGAGATGGTTCATGGCAGCCCCCAGCTGTTCTAGGCTGCCAATGGCCAGACAAGCTTCAAAAACACAGAGATCCATGGAGAATAGCAGTAAACCAGTGAGAGCAGAAGGTAGGGGCAAGGATTTTATACCTGAATTGGTCTAGGGCTGCTCGAACTGGGCCTTGGAGGCAGGGCTGCTCCTCCTTCCTTCTCCTTCCTTCCTCTTCCCTTCCTTTCTCTTCTTCTCCTTCTCTTTTCTCTCTTTTCTTTCTTCTCCTCCACTCTACAGTTTCAACAGTAGCCAAAGCTCTAAAATGAGCTGAGGTACCCCTATTTATAGGCCAGCCCCTAACTAGGGCCTGTTTGGCTGCCAAGGCCACTTTTAGAAATGCATTTTTCACCTGATTCTTTGCCATTCTGGGCACTGAGGTGGGGTCCACAGTGATCCAAGGGTATGAGGTGGTCCCCCAGACTCCCCTCAACCTATGGAGGGTGTCCATGTCCAATATGGGTGGTCCCCATAGATTAAATCATTAAAATATTCAGTTTTTCCACTCTGGGCAATGTCTCTAGGTGATGTCTGCATCGCCCAGAGATTTTAGCAAGGTTGTATCTCTGTGGGCTTGCATAAGGGTTTGACCTAGGGTCAGGGCCTTGCACCCACATGTCACCCAAAGTCTTTTACACCTATTTTCAGGGGTGGGACCCACATTTACGGAGTGGAGAGAGAGTACCTGGAGTCCAAGCAGTACATAATGCTATGGGCTATGCAACTGTAGGGATCTGCAATCCATCTTCTGACAGGTATGTGGGAGGACATCCTTGGGGGTTCTCCATTAAATTCAATCACTGGGGTGATACTCCACAGTGTGCTTAGATGCCATGTCAGGGGTTCCTGTCCTTTAATCAAAATTCCAACCAGTCAGGGGCAGGGTTTGACATGTATGGTTTGATTTGCTCATTGGGCTCAGTGGAGCTCATTCCTTGAGGATTCCCCCTTTTAGATGTTGATGCAGGTGTGGTGGAACCAGGTGGTTTTGGGTATGTGATTCCTAAGGGCAGTAGTGACGATTGGTGGACTCCTAAGGTTAAGGAGCATGGACCAGATTGCTATTATGAGATGTGCTACTAGGGAGAGTAGTGACATTGGGCTGAGTGACCTTATTTTGAGATTTATATTATTATTTTTGATTTCTTGTCATGAAAAATGTATTATTTAGATAATATGTAATACATAAACCCTGATAGGAAATGGATAATTTTTGATAAACTGCTACAGTTATGGTACTTATGGTATAACATAGCTTCTGCTACTCTGATTATTGGTAATATATATTTGACATTCTCTTCTTGATCTATCATGTATGGTGTGGTTGAGTTAGCTTAAATACTGCATCAATGATCCTAGTGGGAGTATGGAGCGTAAATGTATGATTCAGTCACATATTCTTGTGGTATAGGAATCGGGGTGTGACACAGTGGGCGATAGAGGGTGGGGGTAATGGCTATGATGAGCAGAGGTCGGGGAAGCAATAGCAAAGGCAAATAGAGGAAAAGAGTTCACAAGGAAGTAGTCAGGAGGGAGGAGAGAGCAGTGTTGTGGCTGCAGAGACGAGAGATTGGGCAATGGGGCTTAAGGTAGGGTGAATGCAAGGCCAACAAGGCATGATAGGGGTTCACAGCAAGGTGGTTGCTAGGTCGATAAGTGCTTGGAGACGAGAGATAGGGGCAAAGGGGGGCTCAAGGTAGGGTGGCTGGAAGGCTGACAGGGCACAACAGGGATCTTAAAGCCGATAGGGATATACCTGGGCCACGATCCTCTCTTCCCTTCACGAAGTTTTGACTTGTTCTCCAATTTTGCAGACAACTAGTCCATCAAGAACTCGGCTAGTGACTCCTTTCCCATCTTCAATAATCCCTCTTACAAACCATGTGAAACTGTCTCTACAATCAATCTATGCTCATCACAGCGGGTAGCACCTGATTCTGGTGCAATAAGTCTGATGGTATTCAGGATAGTGGTGGGGGAGAAGTAGCTGATAGTGGGGAGGGGTAGATGTAGGGTCAGTGTTTCACGGTCGCAACATGCTGGTAGCGATGGTGGATTAAGGGTGATGCAAGTCAGCAACAATGGATGGCTAAGATGCTTCCTGACTCTTCGGTCAATAAGATGCTAGCATACAACATTAAATTATACACTCCTAGTGTTTAGATTCTCCTCCCATAAACCAAATTTAAAATAGGAAGTTATATAGTCTTTTAACTGTAACATCTCAAATCGTTTTGAAGGAAGAAAAGAAAGAAAAAGAAGTGACATCTCCAATTCAAGTCAAATGGTTGGATCCAAGACTCTTATTGCCTCGACCTCCTCCTTATAGATTGTTGTTGCCTAGACCTCAGCTTTTTGGAAAATTATCTGCTCCATTTCCTACTCGGTCCATTTCCCAAGTCCTTCTAATAGGGGGTGGACCCCACCTGGGCGGTGTGTTCAGGCAAGGGTTTGGGTGGTCATTTTTGCCTCCTATTAGAGGCACTTAGGGAAATAGACCGGGTAGGGAAATGGAGCAGATAATGATCCCAGCATTTCTTGCATGTCTACCCTTGAGGATCCGTACCAATTTTGCCTTAACCTACCGTACCCGCTCGATCGTTAGGTGGATCTTTATCTACTCCATTTCGTTGCCTAGTCCATTTCCCCAAGTCCCTTTAATAGGGGGCAGAAATGACCACCATACCCCCTGCCCATGGGGTCCACCTCCTATTAGAGGGACTTGGGGGACTAGACCAGACAAGAAATGGAGCAGATAATTTTCCTAGGTATTGTAAAATCTCTTCCTTGTGTCCATTGGATTTTTATCTACTCCATTTCCCCAATTTCCCCACTCATATGCTTGACACATGTCACACCTAGATCCAACGGCCGAATTTGAATTGAAAATTTTGACTTTTCATTTTTCACGTCCTCTCTCTCTCTCTCCTCTTTCATGAACTTCTCTTCCATATCTCTCTCTACTCCTTCCACTCTCAAGTCTCAAGAGAAGCCGTCGGAGTACCCATCGGAGAGACCCTGCTGTGAACCTCTCTCGGTCTGCCGATGGCATAGAGGCTACTCTATGAGTCATCGAATATGACAGGGAGAGAAGAATATGACTATATTATAGTTCCTTGTTCAACTTTGATTTTGATTTCAACATTACCTCTACCAGTCAGAATAGAAGTAATTTTGTAGGTTCTTCAACAGTTCCAAGCGTTAAACCCTTCCATTTCTCTTTTAAGGGTCCCAATTCATAGGGTTTCTAAAGCCTTCGATTCAAACCCTTATCCCAGTGCAGCCAGTTTCATCTCTCACCTTTTGCTTTCAGATCTTTCGCAGTATTCAGCCATATGGGTCTAGAAAGCGATGATCTAGAACCTCCTAACCCTAAAGCCAGAGAGATTGACCCAACTGATCACTACATTTGCTACGGCGATATCCTTGGCAGAGGAGCTTCCAAGACTGTCTACTGGGGATTCAACGAAATTGATGGAATCAAAGTAGCTTGGAGCCAAATCGAGCTCAATTGCCTGTCACAGAAGCCACAAGATATTGAAAGGCTCGACTCCGAAGTTTACCTTCTGAAGTCTCTAAAGCACAACAACATAATCAAGTTTTACAGTTCATGGGTCGATGATCAAAACAAAAGCATCAACATCATCACCAAAATTTTTAGCTCAGGGACCTTGAGACAATACAACAAGAAGCATAAGAAGGTAGACATGAAGGCCATGAAGGGTTGGCAAGGCAGATATGTTGGATTTATGTGTCCATCAAACCTAATTCGGCCCGATTTGGTCCGGTTTACTTTGTATTGAACCTTTTATACATTTTGGTTTAATATTATCACATATGATATAAAATTTTTGAGCATTATGTTTCCGTAAGGTTTACTTAAAATGGTAGTCACAACTAGGGTTTGGGCTAGGCTCCCTTATCATATGGTCGTCACATTGGGTATGCCTAAACATGTTGATGTCGGGGTACGAATGCGAGCGCATATTATGATGTGCATTGGCGAAGAATCTACTTTGTCGATTCCCTCATGTAACTGCCAGATATAGGATGGGATAGACATGTGTCACCGAGACCCTGTACCTGAGAGGACCTCGTCACTGTGAAATGTGACCACATTCTTTGGATCATCAATGACTAAGATTCAAGAGAGTCAAAGACGGTGTTTTGAGAATTTGCAAACGTTTTGTGAGTAAGAGAGTTACTCAACATGGTCACTACTGCCCGTTTGGGGAACATCAAGATAGAGATTGTCTATCAATCGGAATCTGGATCCAATGTCGTTTTAGAAATGGTTTTTGCAAAACTTATTTTACATAAAATGATAGATTATATGTAGTTTTATTTGAAAATATTTTATCGTGTTTTGCGGGATTCGATCATGTACAGAGACGCTCTCGTATGGACATGTTCTATAGAATGGGGTTTGACAGCACATGTGAAAATGCCCTAGATTCCATAATGGTGATGTTGATTAGTGGTGGGTTGGTACATAATAATTAATTATTATGTGAGGGTATAAATGGAATTTGTTATATAATTAATTGTTTATTTAATTTATTGGATATGGTGCTATTTTATTTATCCATTAAATATTAAATAAACAATTAATTAACTATTCCCTATTAGATTCTGCTTCTTCACCAATTAGAGGCCCATCATGTTTAAACAGGTTCAAGTCAATGAGGAGAGAAAGTGTCAGGCTCTCATTGGTAATCATCCAAGCAGGGTTTTAGAAACCTTATTATTTAAACACACCCAGGGGAGGGGGCAGCCCACATTTTCCCCACCTTGGGCAAATTTTGGCTCCCCTCCCCCTTGGACGAATTTGGTTCTCTCTCTCTCTCTCTCTCTTGATCTCTTCTCTCTCCTTCTTTCTCTCTAGTTTTGAGAGTTAGGGTATTCGAAACCCAGAATTGTGCTTGAAGATCTGAAGAGACTTTTGAATGATTTGGAGAACCTTGGTTGCACCATTGCAGGTTCAAATCTATTTACCTAGTGTGCTCTTTGGAGGAAGAACCACTGTCTATTGGAGGAGCAACACTTGAGGCTCAAAAGGTTAGCAATTTCTTGTTAATTCCTCTTTTATTTTTAATTATATGATAATCATGAGATGTGAAAGAAACCTAAATTTTGATCTCATTCCGCTGCGCATTTGGGTATGGGATGGATCACTCTTTCCATAGGATGGAAAAGAGATGAAAATAATCTTTCTTTTGGATCCCAAAATTTTATGAGACATGAAAGAGAAGGACTGGGATATTGGTTATTCATACCAAACCCTAATTGGGTCATAGTAGGATTTCCATGGGTGACCATGGGCAACCCTAAAATTTAAATAGGGTGCCCTAGGGCAACCTAGACTTTCCAATAGTTGTGAACCCAAGATAATTTTTATTTTTTTTGGTTTCCCAGGGGAATCAAGGAGATGATCCCATGACTGCATTTTGACTAACAAGATCTTAATGGGTCTCGATTATCTTCACAGGCACAGTCCTCTTGTCATACATAGGGACATCAAATGTGATAACATCTTCATCAATGGCAACCACGGTGAAGTTCGCATCAGGGATCTTGGATTGGCAACGGTTCTACAAGAGACAAGGGCTCGGACCTTGATCGGAATGCCAATGTTTGTGGCACTAGAGTTGTATAAAGAATATTACAATGAATTGGTGGATATATATTCCTTTGGGATGTGTATGCTTGAGATGGTGACTTTTGAATTGCCTTACCGTGAATGTAAGAACCCAACTCAGATACACAAGAAGGTAATGGATGGAATAAGGCCTAGTGGGTTATCTAAGGTGAAGGCTCCTAAAGTGAAGAGGTTCATTGAGAAGTGTTTTGTTCGAGTAGAGGAAAGGTTGTCTAGCTAGGAGCTCTTGAAGGACCCTTTTCTCCAAACTCAAGATGGTCTGTGTGATTACAAGAAGGTAATGGGTGGAATAAGGCCTGATGGGTTATCTTTTTCAGTAGAGGAAAGGTTGTCTACGTAGGAGCTCTTGAAGGACCCTTTTCTCCAAACTTAGGATGGTCTCTTCAAACTAGGGGTGCAAGTTTGGCCCTATTTGCCCGAACCCGCTTTGGCCCACCCTGAGCCTGAATGGGGCCTATGCTTAGAGATTTGGCCCTGAGGGGTGGGTCAGGGCTGACAATTTCTGGCCCTAAGTCAGGGTCGGATCGGGTTAGGGTTGAGGCCTCAGGCTAAGCTTGGCCCAGGCCGGCCCGACCCGGATTTAAGTTATACTATAAAATACATATTGATATAATATATACATTATAAACTTTAAAGGTCACCCACATTTTTTATATAATATATTATATATGAAGACAATAAGTGATATAATAAATTTTATCATAGTGTTATTTTATGTAAAATTGATAATGTTCTCCCCGAGCCATTCCAGCCCATGCATTTCTTTCCCCCTCCCCATGATCAGGGCCAATCAGGATCAGCCCGGCCCGACCTTGAGGGCGGGTCAGGGATGGATTTTTTTGGCCCTAAGTCAAGGTCGGGTCGGGCCTGGGCCCAGCTAAGGTAACTTAGGGTTGGGCTAGGGTTCTATAAAACCCGGTCCAACCCAACCCTTTTGCAGCCCTACTTCAAACCCAAACCCAGATGTGAAGAACTTTATTTGTATACAAGCAATGTGAATTGTTGCAATTCTTCCATATATATGATTCTTTCTTTCATTTTTGGCAACCATGTCAAATTAACATGGATTGAAGTACAGTGTACATTGCTCTCTTACTAGCCACTAAGGAAAAATTCACCTAAATCCTATTTGCAAAGAACAATGTTGGTCCATTGGCAGTAGTGGTAATGGATTGTCATTGTTGGCAATGAAGTGTAAACATGTTCATAGGTGTTTTTGGGAGGTTTTGGAAGTGTTCAGGGGCATTATATTCCTTTTACATCACTCAGGGGCAGTATAGTAATTTGGAGAGAGAAATTAGGTGGTGGGCCCCACACACTGTGGACCCCACAATGGGTGTTTAACATGGCTGAGGTGCCAGCCAAGTGGTCGGGCGGTGAAATGGTTGAGGTGATAAAAAGGTCGTACCCAGTCCACAAGGCTCCCGCGTTTAGCAGGGTTTGGGGAGGGTTAAATTTACGCAGCCTTATCCCTATTTCCAAAGAGGCTGTTTCTAACTTGAACCTGTGACCAAGCATACAGCAAGTGAACACTTGCTACACTTTTGAAGTCCATTCTTAAAAGAGCATCCCATAGTTAGCCTAATTTTGGCCTCATTTCCTTATGAAGCTTCTGTAATCGTTTTGAGCTTTTTAGGCAACAAGGGTTTTAATTGCAATTTATTAACAATTTGGTCTACAAGGGTATGAAAAGATGAAGATAGGGGCTTGGTTGTAAATTACAAAAATTAAGGCTTTAAGACTTCAAGCTTTCAACGATTGGATTTTTTTAGAGAACTTTTATGTTCTGAAAAGATTCCATTTAGTGGAATATTATTGGGTTTGAAAAAGCGCTAGTTGACCGTACTTGATTCTTGAAGAGATAATGTAGATTTTGGAAAGGTAAGGCACACTTCTCAAGAGTTCTACTTTAATAGCTGAATTTATGAAGGCTTTTCAAAGATAGCCTTTAGATTCTATGTCTTGGGATCTGATTGGAAGTTCTTAAAGAGTTTTTTTTCTATTTCCAAGTACTTCATTTATTATGTGTATTGAGCATGCTCCAAATGCTCTCTCGAGATGCCAATAGCGAAGCCCTGGTTCGTTGATGTTTCTTACATCTGGCATAAATCCAGATCCAAGGGCCAACATGCTTTCTCTCCAAAGGAGACAAGATGAAGGATCATGCGCGAATTGCGCCGTACGTATCAACCACAGCACAACACGTCATCTAACAACTTATGTGATTAATCTTTACTTTTTGATTTTGATCCAACGCTCTTTATGGCGCCACAGTACTCGATGCACATTTGATGGTCCCTATTTAATGAGATGATGTGCGCCCTCATGGTCCTCTGATTCTATGCGTCGCCATCTCACCATACACCGGTGTAGAAGATTCCATTCTGAAGCTTCTTATTAGACAAAATTAAAAATACCATAACTCCCTCATCCGATGGTCATTTTGGTCCATCCAAATTGTAGTGTGATCATTTTGAAGAGCTTTATCTCCCTATAACAAAAAATTAGTGTTATTCATTAAAAAATCAAATTTCTTGAGTGGAAGCTCTCCTCCCTTTGAAGAATGCATTGAAATTAGTTCATCATGTATTATGAGCATTGTTTTAAAGGCCCATTGAAGTGAGGATGTGTGTGTGGTGGTGCTCCATTGAAGTAGAAGATCTCTATATTGTTGATTGTTGAGTATTGATGGTGGTTTGAAGCTTGTCAATGATCAAATAAAAATAAGAAGGGGTGCCAGTGTACTTGAAGATTCAAGTCTCATCTGGCTTATGATCAGTTCAAGATTCTAGTGATACCTGGAGATTTCTGTGAAGCCACTCAGAGTGATATTGTCAGGGGGTAACTTCTAAACTTGCAAGTCTTTTCTATTTTTGCATAGATTGAATATTTTGATAAATCTATGGCATATGTTGTTGTAAGGGAGTGAGACTTGTGTGTACTTTGTTTTTGATTCATATATATTGTAACTAGTTAAGTGGGTGCTTGACTAGAAGAGGGGTAGGTGCCCTAGCCTGAGTGGGTGCTTAGCTGGAAGCAGGTGTTGCATCACTTGGACTGTAGTTGTAGTTAAATTTGCAATCTGTATTGGGTAAATACATAAGCCTGGTTAGGGAATTACTCCGTGGATATAAGCGACTTGTTGAACCACGTATACCTTGTGTATTGTTTTTGTATCTGTTTAGAAGTGTTATGTGTTATAGGATGGGGTGCACAACCTAGTATGCCTGGCCACATGGTGGTTGTAGTGTGGGTGTGCATGTGAATAATATGTGATTGTTTGTGCAAGCAAGTTCAGTGGAAAATAGTTGGGAGTAAAAATTGGAAAGATTTATTGACCCTAATTTACCCCCCTCTCTGTTAAACCTGGCCCAAACTGACTGGGAACCTTGCTTGTAGGATCAAAGCCTGAGGTCACTCACTCAAGCACCTTGTGGTGTATCACTCCGGTAATTATGATCAGTGAGGAGCCCCCACTGATGGCATCCTACTTACTAGTAAGAAGATGGGTACCATCACCATGCAATTGCTCTATGCACCATTAGATGTACAACTCCCACACTAGGTAATCACTCTGTAATAAATTCCTAGCAGCCATGCCCACATTCATACCTAATTTAACTTGGTAAATGTATGGGGGAAAGTGCCCAGGTGAAAGCCCAAGCCCTTGTGCTGAGCTAATGCAAAATCAACAAAAGCTGCATTCTCTGGGCGATGCACCTAAACGCCCAGTGCAAGTCCCAAAGTTGTTGGAACCTATATTTTTCATTCCAACCTTGTGGGAACCATGTGCTTTGCTATTGGAAACAAAAGAGGGGTGAAGAGCCCGTTTGAAGTGGTGAAGGTTAGACCTGAGAAAGTACGAAAGAAAGTACGCCCAGGGAGCGGTTACGAAGTCACTTAGTCCTTTTTTTGGGGCTTCCGCCTTACACACGGAAGATTAGATTGCCTGAATCATGAGTCTTATATACTATGTTACGATCACCTCATATATTCATAATGATACCATGAGCGCTTTAGGGCGTCCCCAAGATATGTTTTCAGATACCGCTATACAATTACAACCTGTCTTTGCTCAATGGATACAAAACACCCATGCTTTAGCACTGATTAGAGAATTTTGCCTCTCTACCGCTCGTACGAGTTCCTGGGCCAATTCCCATGCTTCTTCTTCGGCCCGTGGGTACCTTTTCCCTTCGAATGACTCAATACTAAGCTATTGAATTAGGGCAATATTTCTCTCGATCCCCTAGGACATATAGGAGCCATCCTCCAACCTTAGAACCATGTGGACCCCATCTACATAGAGTTAAATAAAGAGAAGCAAGTGAAAAATGCATTTTCATTGGGGCAGCCTTAACCAAACAGGCTTTAGTTACCCAAGGCCTATAAATAGATGGCCCATTTTTAGATTTTATTTCCTACTGTTCAAAATGTTGGAGAGGAAAAGAGAAAGAAGGAAAGAGAGGGAGAAGGAAGGAGAGGAAGAAGAGAAGAAGGAGAGTGAAGCGTAGGAGTCTTGACCGAATTCTCTAAGCTTGAAGGTAACCCCCATAGAACCTATCCTACCCCCCCCCCCCTCATGCTTCCCAGATTCTGTTCCAGGTATGTGAATCCCAAAGACTCAACCATATAACCATATCCTACCATGTTTCCTTGTTTAGAATCATGTAGAGTGCATAGATGAGCCATGGATTATTGCATACAAGCCTTCTTGCATATGTTTTTCTTCCCTTTATACTGTTACAAGCTGTAGGTGCATAGATTTCCTATTCCATCCATGTGAATAGAGACTAGTGAATAGAGCAGTCTCATGCTAGATCATGTATGTATCACATAAATGATAGAATAGAGACATGGATTCTTGCATGTATGTTGTGGTTATTGTTTTATAGCGTAGATTTTCTACTGTAATAGGTAAATATAACCTGAATTCATGTTGTTTATGTGAATTAATGGTGCCTATAAGTCTTATTATAGCCATACTAGCTTGATCCTTTGATGCATGAACCCAATCCAGCAACCCATAAGCTAATCTTGGTTAGGATCATGTAAGCCCATTACAATAGCCTCAATATAAGTGTTACTACCCTCTGGAGTCATCCCAAATCGAATTTGGGGTGAAACCAACAAGCAAATTCTGTTTTAGACTCAGAAATCTCATGTTAAATAGGGACTGGGCAATGCACTGGGCGTTACACCCAAATGCCCAGTGTTGTTGTTTATGGTTAGACTTGATCCTAGCCTTTTGGATCCTCACCCACAGCCCTAGAACAGCTTGGGGGTTTTGAAAATCATCTTAAAACCCTACCCCATCCACCCTTGCTGATATCCGTACCCTGAGTGCACCAATGGACCCAAAGGGGGTCAGGAACCAACACTGTGTCATAGACCAACCCTGGGGGGGATCTTGCCATCACTTACCAAGACTGTTGAGACTAAGAGTAAGTGAAACCTATGGAAAAATCCATAAAATTGTTGTATTTTGCATCTCTGGATAATGCACTGGGCATTTCACCCTAAGGCCCAGTGCAAGTCCCAGAGATTGCTAACTTAACTGTCTGGCATCCAAATCTGAACCCAACCTACCCTAGGCTAACCCTAGGACTCTAACCCTTTCTAAACAGTATTTAACATGTTTTAATGGTCCCATTAACATAGGTTATAACCTGGGGTACGAAGTGCTATGTCAGAGCCCAATCGAGACTAGGCAAACCGAAGGGCAAGCAAGACTTGAACAAGGTGAGTGGAAGTACACCATATGTGTAGGTGTAACATGATTGATGAGTCAGACAACGATAATAAATTTTATTCTACTGTCTTAATTTACATTCTCTTGTTTCATTGGATCTGTATTGAGAACTATTGATGCAACTGCTTATTTATAAACTATTAGTTTAGATGCCGTAGATGGCTTGGAAACAGGGCTGGTGGTGGCCCGTAGAATGGGATGTGGGGTACCACCCGACTCGTACTATGTCATATAGAATGCATATGATAAGGGTATCATCAACCGTGCTACGAACCATTCCCAACAGGGGTTAAGGTGTTGGATGTCCGTGAGAGAACTAATACGAAGAGTATTTTTTGGTTGGGTACCCATCTTCAAGAAAGATGGTATCACAAACCAATCATAAAGAGCTGGTCGGGCTGACCATGGAGAGGATGCTGGAGCCGACTGGTTTTCTCCGACAACTCAATGGGTGTATCATAGGAAGGGGTTAAAGGCCCGCACCAAGGATACATGTATTGGGGATTGTAGTAGCACTTTACCTGCCTTAGTCTAATTGTTAGGTGGATTAATAATAACAATGAACATTATCCATATAGTCTCATGGTTGTGCTTGCATGTGTATGCATGTTTATATTTCATTCACGGGCTCGGTGGAGCTCATACTCTTGTATATTCTCTTTTAGATGATATTGCAGGTGGATATCTTGATGGCTGGGAGAATCATCACCAGCAAGAGGGCGATGTTGATTTTGACTATGTGGGTCTGGACCCTGACGGAGATTATCCCTCTGGTGTGGGTGATCAGGGTGACCCTCGAGGATGATCCTTGAGGGATGGGGCAGCTTACTTAATCTAACCTTAGAGATTCTTTTGGATAAATAGGATCTACTAATTTCCCTTCTTTTGTTTAGCTTACTTGGGCTTTTGTTTCTTGCTCACTTCTGTACGCATGTAAAGTTATTAGATAGAGATGTATAAACTGCCTAACAAGTAATGGTTAAGAACAGAACAATGATGTACATATTTCTTAAAAGGTTTAATGATAAGCTTTTAGCTTCCACAACACTCTATATTCTATTTATCCATTGTTGTGGGTGTGTGTGTTTGTGAGTGATATTAATTGCTTTTGGATTCTGGGGATTTGGCGGAATGTCATCATACATTTCAGGTCACTGGTTCAATCCTCCTGGGGGGTGGTTTGGGGCGTGACACTCTCAGTGTCAATCTGGGAACTTCAATCGGTATCAAAGCTTGGTACCCCAGGGAGGAAGTTTAATAGCTTCGAGTTTAGATTTGAAAGGTAGTGAAATGGCATCACATGATAGTCATGATGATCGCAGTAGGATTCCCTATTTTTATGGAACAAGTTATAGATTTTGGAGAGTAAAGATGGATGCCTACCTGAAATCATTAGGTTACAATGTTTGGATGGCAGTCATGGTGGTCACAGTAGGATTCCCTATTTTGATGGAACAAGTTATAGATTTTGGAGAGTAAAAACGGAGGCCTACCTGAAATCAATGGGTTACAATGTTTGGATGGCAATCAAAGTGGGATACACTCCCTCCACATCTAAGATTGTTGTTGAGTCTGAGATGAAAAAGTTAGAGAATGATGCAAAGGCTCTAAATGCTCTTTATAGCTCCCTATCTTCAACTGAGTTTGCCAGGATTGCAAGATGTACAACATCCAAGGAAATTTGGGACAAACTACATAATGTTATGAGGGAGATGAGAAGATAAGAGAAGTAAAATTGTAGCATCACAACAATATGTTTAAGGGTTTGAGAATGACTGAGAGATGAGGTTGTTGAACACTACCTGAACAAAGTAAATGAGATTGTCAATTCCATTAGAGGATTGGGGGAGTAACTCACTGACTCAGTAGTGGTGAAGAAGGTACTTAGAACTCTACCAGATTTTTATAATCCAAAAGTTTCAGCAATTGAAGAGTCAAAGAACTTGAATTCATTAAACCTGGATGAAGTTCATGGAATTTAAACAGCTTATGAAATGAGGATGATCAAGCCCAAGCCTATAGATAAAGAAGCAGCTTTCAAGGCTCTTACGAAGTTAAAAATTAAAGAAGAAAAAGAATCTGAAGATTCTAATGATTAACTCATAGCCTACTTGGCTAGAAAATCTAAGAAGGGAACAGGCAAACACAAGGGAAAGTCTCCTTTTAAATGCTTCAACTGTGGAGGCATTGGACACTTTGCTTCTAAGTGTCCCAAGAAAGGGAAACTAAATGAATCAGAAGATGAAGGTGAAGAGGAAGAAGACAATGACAAAAAAGGAAAGAAAAAGTTATTTCCAAAGAGAAAGAAAACCTACTTCAAGAAGAAAAGTTTGCTAACTAAGAAGGATTGCTCCTCTTCTGAAGAGGAAATAGATGAAGTCCTATTCATGACCATTGAAGATGACAAATCACTTGCAACACAAGAAAAATCTTATGATGAAGAAGAACCTGAGGGTAAAGTTGACTATGTGGGTGAGTTGTACTCTGCTTTGATTGATCTCAAAGAGGAGACGAAGAAAAACAAAGAAATGAAACAGTAACTTGGGTTAGAGACAACAATCAAAGAGTTGACAGTCACCATAGAGGAAATGGATCATGTATTAAATTATACCACCTTCGGTCTATCTCTCAAGTGCACAGAATGTGAAAGACTTGAAGAAGAAATTGAAAAAGTGAGAATAGAACTCGAAGGAGTACAAGAGAAGAGTTATCTTGAAGCTACTACATCAACTACCCTAGTGACTATCTTGAAATCCAAGGGCAAAGCAGTTGAGAAGAAACAATGTGCTAGATGAGATCTTGAGTGTCCAGAGATCACCCCACATCAAAACTGGACTTGGTTTTTCTCAAAGTGAATCTTCAAATACTATAAAGACCAAGGGAAATGGAACTGCAACAAACCTAGTAAGATTTATCAAGGAGCAACAAAAGAATTCACATGTTGACAAGTCTACCAAGCAGAGAATGGACAAAGATGGCTACACTAAAGTTAGTTATCAGAAATTCATAGATCAGAACAGAGATTCAAGGCAGAGTCAGAATTTCAAAGGGTATTGTTATGGATGCAACAAATTTAGGCATAGAGTGCAGATTGCAAAAAGTAAAATAAAGCAGTGACATTCAGTAGAAATAGCAGGTTTGCTCCTTTGGCAGAGGTTAGAGTGGAGTGCATCAAGTGTTTTAGAGTGGGACATATTGCAAGGTATTGTTATACTATTCTTCATTCATAGAGGCATCCCAGAAGAATTGTGAGGAGAAACACCCCCCACAGAAGCAGGTACAGAGACATACACAGACAACTCAAAGAAAAACTAGCAAAACTATAACAGTATCTGACAAAGCAGTGTGGGTTGAGAAAGGATAGAAGAAAAGAAATGATGGTTTGATTGTGCAGATAGCTTTCAAGGCTCACAGCAATGAGGCACCATGGATTCTTGATAGTGGATGCTCCACCCACATGACAGGTGATAAGGATAGGTTCTTGAGCTTGAATGCAGTGGAAGGTGGTTCTGTAAGATTTGACAACAATGATGGGGCCAAGATTAAAGGTAGAGGTTCAATTAAGCTAGACAAGGGAAAGCTCAAATCCAACAATGTCTTGTATGTGAGTGGGCTCAAACATAATCTCCTCAGTGTGAGCCAGTTATGTGATGATGGGCATGCAGTTCTTTTCATAAAAGAAGAATGTGTAATCAAGAAGACAAAGAATGGCAAGACAGTGGTGGCACAAGGAACTAGAACTATAGGAAATCTATATGTCTTATTAGATGTCGGTGAAGATAAATGCATGTTGAGCCAAGAGGATGAGAATTGGCTATGGCATAGAAGGTTGGGACACATCAACTTCAAGAATCTTGCCAAGCTTAGTAAGAGGAAGCAGTGAGAGATCTTCCTAAGATTAAGAGACTTGCAAATTATGTTTGTGGGCCATGTCAAAAGGGGAAACAAATTAGAGCTACTTACAAGCTCAAGGAATATCACACAAGTAACACACTAAACTTGATTCACACAGACTTGTGTGGTCTTATGAGAACAAAGGCCATTGGAGGAGAAAGCTGCTTCATGCTTCTTATTGATGAGTGTACCAGAATGACCTGGGTATCTTTTCTAAAGGACAAGACAGAGGCATTGGACAGTTTTATAGTTTTCAAGAAAAGAGTTGAAAATGAAACTGGAAATACAATAAAATGCTTGAGGTCAGACCAAGGCAAAGAGTACACATGGAGAAAATTCTTAGATTTTTGTGGTGATCATGGGATAAAGATCCAACACTCTGCAGCAAGGACTCCACAATAGAATGGAGTGGTGGACAGGAAGAATAGAAATATTTAAGATATGGCAAGAACAATCCTCTCTGAAAATAATGTAGCAAAAAGGTTTTGGAGAGAGGGAGTCTACAGTTCAGTGCACATATTAAATAGGTGTTTAATGAGACCACATGAAACCAAAACTCTATATGAGATGTGGCGTGAAAGGAAACCTACAGTGAAATACTTTAAAGTATTTGGATCTAAATGTTTCATCAAGAGGAAGGAAGACAATCTGGCAAAATTTGACGACAAGGCTAAGTGGCTGATGAAGGTATTTTTTTGGGTTACTGTTCCAAGAGCAAGGCATACAGGTGCTTCGACAAGCGACTGGGGAAGATTGTAGAAAGCTCAAATGTAAAGGTAGATGAGAATCTACCTCACCCTAGACCTATTATAATAGAGGATCCGATTTTTTAAATTGTTGAAGAGGATGAAGTGTTGGAGACCAAGAAGCCACCTGTAGAAGAGTCTGATGATCATGACACTGATACAGAGACAAAGAGAGATGGCAGACTAAAAGATAATAAGTGGACAAAAGTTCATCCTCCTCACCAAATCATTGGTACTTTAGATGAAGGAATGCAAACAAGAAAAATAAGGAAAAGCAAGGCCACATTTGAATTGATATCTCAAGAAGAGCCCAAAATAGTATATGAAGCTAGTAGAGATGAACACTAGGTGAAGGCAATGAATGCGGAGTTGGATCAAATAGAGAAGAATAATACTTGGGAATATGTTCCTAGACCAGCAGACAATAATGTCATTGGCACCAAGTGGGTGTTCAGGAACAAATTGCATGAAGATGGGCAAGTTGTCAAAATCAAGGCCAGATTGGTGTGCAAGGGATATGCACAGTTGGAAGGTATTGTTTTGATGAAACCTTTACTCCAGTGGCAAGACTGGAGTCTATCAGAATGTTCTTGGGATTGGCAGTCTTCAAGGGGTTCAAAGTGTATCAGATGGATGTGAAATCTGCTTTTCTGAATGGTGATCCAGAAGAAGAGGTCTACACTGAGCAACCAGATGGATTTGAGATTGGTGATAACCCAGTTATGGTATTTAGGCTCCAAAAAAAAATATAGGGTCTGAAACAAGCTCCAAGGGCTTGGTACTCAAGACTTGACACTTGCCTGCTGCAGTTGGGTCTGAAGAAGGAACAATGGACAACAATCTATATGTCATGACAGTGGGTAGTAGTCAGTTATTAGTTGTTGTGTATGTGGATGAAATTATCTTTGGAGGTCACTGTGACAGGGTATGTTAGAAGTTTACAAAGAAGATGAGGACAGAGTTTGAGATGTTCATGCTTGGAGAGTTATCCTATTTTTTTGATTTTGCAAGTGAAACAAATGGAGAATGGCATTTTCATATCTCAAGTGAAGTATGTCAGGGAAATGTTAAAGAAATTTATGATGGAGGATAGTAGACCAGTGGGAACACCTATGGTGGTTGGTTGCAAGTTGAGCTCTAGTGATGAGTCACCCTCAGTTGATCAGACTCAGTACAGATCCATGTTTGGGAGTCTTTTGTACCTAATAGCATCAAGACCTAACATTCTACAGTCAGTGTGTCTAGTATCCAGATTCTAGGCTAGCCCAAAGGAAACACATCTTCTAATGGTGAAGAGGATTTTCAGGTATTTGAAAGGGTCTATGGAATATGGGTTATGGTATTCCAAGACCGAAAAGTTCACACTCATGGTCTTCTCAGATGCAACTTGCGCTGGTAGCATTTATGATAGGAAGAGCACCAGTGGAGGTGCATTTTATTTGGGAAGAGTTTGGTTGCTTGGCACAACAAGAAACAGGAGTCAGTGTCATTATCTACAGCAAAAGTTGAATAAATAGCAGTTGCAGCTAGTTGTAATCAGGTGATTTGGATGAAAAGAAATTTTTTTGATTTTGGCATTCAAAGTGATGAGCCTGTGGTTACCAAATGTGACAACATTAGTGCAATCAACACCTCTAAGAATCCGGTGCAGCATTCAAGGACCAATCATATTGACATCAAATATCATTTTCTGGAAGAAAAAGTGATGGAAGGTGAAGGGAGGTTAGAATTTGTTCCCACAGAAGGTCAAGTGGTTAATATCCTCACAAAGCCGCTTCCCAAAGATAGTTTTAAGAGACTAAGAGAAAGGCTTGGAGTTGTGACTCCAATGGAGAGAAGACTTACACAGTAGAAGGCAAAGGTGTAGGGGGAGCAAGTAAGAGAGTGCATAGAACGCCAACTCTCCATAGGATAGGAAGATGCGGTGGGCATTCCTATGGTTGAGTCTATGTAGGGAGAGTTCTCATGTAGGGGGAGTTCAATTACCCTTTGTATTTGTTGTCAAAGGGGGAGAGAGAGTACACTTGTAGTTGTTGTTGCCAACAATTCCAAAGGGGGGAGATTGTTGGTCCATTGACAGTAGTGGTAATGGATTGTGATTGTTGGCAACCAAGTGCAAACATGTTCGTAGGTGTTTTTGGGAGGTTTTGGAAGTGTTTAGGGGTATTTTAGTCCTTTTACATCACTCAGGGGTAGTATGGTAGTTTGGAGAGAGAAATTGGGTGGTGGGCTCACACACTATGGACCCCACAAAGGGTGCCTAACATGGCTAAGGTGGCAGCCAAGTGGTTGGGTAGTGAAATGGTTGAGATGATGTGGCATGGTAATGGTGTAGGCAAAAGAAGAAAAAAATTGGAGCATTTGCTACACTTTTGAAGTCCATTCTTAAAAGAGCTTCCCATACTTAGCCAAATTTTGGCTTCATTTCCTTATGAAGCTTCTGTAACCGTTTTTTGAGCTTTTTGTGCAACAGGGGTTTTAATTGCAATTTATTAATAATATGGTCTATAGGGGCATGAAAAGATTAACATAGGGGCTTGATTGTAAAATACAAAAATTAAGGTTTTAAGACATTTTTTTGTGTTTTGGTAATGAGGTTTTAGACTTCTAGCCTTCAACGATTGGATTTTTTAAGGGAACTTTTATGTTTTGAAAAGATTCCATTTAGTGGAATATTATTGGGTTTGAAAAAGCACTAGTTGACCGTACTTAATTCTTGAAGAGATAATGTTAGATTTTGGAACGATAAGGCATGCTTCTCAAGAGTTCTACTTTAATGGCTGAATTTATAAAGCCTTTTCAAAGATAGTCTTTAGATTCCATGTCTTTGAATTTGATTGGAAGTTCTTAAAGAATTTTTCTCTATTTCCAAGTACTTCATTCAATATGTGTGTGGAGTGTGCTCCAAATGCTCTCTTGAGATGTCAATAGTGCAGCCCTGGTTCATTGATGTTTCTTACATTTGGCACAAATCCAGATCCGAGGGCCAACATGCTTTCTCTCCAAAGGAGACAAGATGAAGGGTCATGCGCGAATCGCATCGTACGAACCAACCACAGTGTGACACATCATTTGACGATTGACGTGATCAGTCTTTACTTTTTGACTTTGATCCGACGCTCTTTATGGCACCACAGCACTCGATGCACAGTTGATGATCCCTATTTAATGAGATCATGTGTGCCCTCATGGTCCTCTGATTCTATGCGTCGCCGGCTCACCATACACCGGTGCTAAAGATTCCATTCTGAAGCTTCTCATTAGACAAAATTAAAAATACCATAACTCCCTCATCTGATGGTCGTTTTGGTCCATCCAAATTACAGTGTGCTTGTTTTGAAGAGGTCTATCTCCCTATAATAGAAAAGTAGAGCTGTTTTTTATGAAAAGAAGAAAAAATATATATTACTTCGAGGGAAAACTTACATTAAGGTTATACATAAAATTGGACTTAGTGTTTAGGGCCTTGTTCGCCCAAAATTTAAGAATGTTAGTTAGTTTGTCATTATCACATTAACAGTAGGACACTTCTTTAGAAATGTCTGCCACCTGCAAAAAAAGGTTAATGATTTCCAAAGGCCATGGAGATTGGGATGGAGATGGAAGAAGACCGAGCAAAGTCTTGAAAAATTTAGATTTCATGAGTGAAAGCTCTCCTCCCTTTGAAGAATGCATTGAAATTAGTTCGTCATGTATTATGAGCATTATTTTGAAGGCCCATTGAAGTGAGGATGTGTGTGGTGGTGCTCCTATGAAGAAGAAGAGCTCAAGATTGTTGATTGTTGAGTATTGATGGTGGTTTAAAGCTTTTCAATGATCAAGTGAAAATAAGAAGGGGTGCCAATGTACTTGAAGATTCAGGTCTCCTCTAGCTTGAGATCAGCTCAAGATTCCAATGATACCTAGAGATTTCTGTAAAGCCACTCAGAGTGATACTGTTAGGGGGTAGTTCTAAACTTGCAAGTCTTTTGTATATTTGTATAGATAGAATATTGTTGATAAATCTGTGGCATATGTTTTAAGGGAGTGGTACTTGCATGTACTTTGTTTTTTTATTCATATATATTGTAACTAGTTAAGTGGGTGCTTGACTGGAAGAGGGGTAGGTGGCCTAGCCTTAGTGGGTGCTTAGGTGGAAGCAAGTGTTGCAACACCTGGACTATAGTTGCAGTTGAATTTGCAGTCTGTATTGAGTAAATACAAAACCTTGGTTAGGGTATTACTTTGTGGATGTAGGCAATTTGTCGAACCATGTATATCTTGTGTACTATTCTTGTATTTGTTTAGAAGTATTGTGTGCTGTAGGATGGGGTGCACAACCTAGTATGCTTAGCCACATGGTGGTTACAGTGCGGGTGAGCATGTGACTATAATGTGATTGTTTGTGCAAGCAAGCTCAGTGGAAAACAGTTGGGAGTAAAAATTGGAAAGATTTATAGACCCTGATTCACCCCCTCTCAATGTCAATCTAGGAACTTCAATCGGTATCAAAGCTTGGTACCCCAGGGAAGAAGTTTAATAGCTTTGAGTTTAGACTTAAGAGGCGGTGAAATGGCATCACATGACAGTCATGATGGTCACAATAGGATTCCTTATATTGATGGAACAAGTAACAGACTTTAGAGAGTAAATATGGAGGCCTACCTGAAATCATTGGGTTACAATGTTTGGATGGCAATCAAGGTAGGATACACTCCCTCCATATCTGAGATTTTTGTTGAGCCTGAGATAAAAAAAAGTTAGAGAATGATGCAAAGGCTCTAAATGCTCTTCATAGCTCTGTATCTCCAACTGAGTTTGCTAGGACTGCAGGATGTACAACAGCCAGGGAAATTTGGGACAAACTATAGACTGTTCATGAGGGAGATGAGAAGATAAAAGAAGCAAAATTACAGCATCACAAGAATATGTTTGAGGGTTTGAGATTGATTGAGGATGAGGTTATTGAACACTACTTGAACAGAGTAAATGAGATTGTCAATTCCATTAGAGGATTGGGGGAGCAACTCACTAACTCAGTAATGGTGAAGAAGGTACTCAGAACTCTACCAAATTTTTACAATCCAAAAGTTTCAATAATTGAGAAGTCAAAGAACTTGAATTCATTAAACTTGGATGAAGTTCATCGAATTTTAACAGGTTATGAAATGAGGATAATCAAGCCCAAGCCTATAGATAAAGAAGCGGCTTTCCAGACTCTGAAGAAGTTAAAAATTAAAGAAGAAAAAGAATCTGAAGATTCTGATGATGAACTCATCGCCTACTTGGCTAGAAAATTCAAGAAGGGAACAAGCAAACACAAGGGAAAGTCTCCTTTTAAATGCTTCAACTATGGAGGCATTGGACACTTTGATTCTAAGTGTTCCAAGAAACTAAATGAATCAAAAGATGAAGATGAAGAGGAAGAAAGTAGTGACAAAAAGGGAAACAAAAAGTTCTTTCCAAAGAGAAAGAAAACCTACTTTAAAAAGAAAAGTTTGTTGACTAAGAAGGATTGATCCTCTTCTGAAGAGGAAACAGATGAAGAAAATGACTCAGATGATGAAGTCCTATTCATGACCATTGAAGATGACGTATCACTTGCAACACGAGAAAAATATTATGATGAAGAAGAACTTGAGGGTGAAGTTCAGTGGCAAATAGTTGGGAGTAAAAATTGGAAAGATTTATAGACCCTGATTCACCCCCCTCTCAGTGTCGATCTGGGAACTTCAAACAAAAGAAGTGATCAATTTCAATTGACTGCTTAAGGGTTCTTATACGGATGGCCTTAAAATTTATCATATGGTACTTTAGTTTCTACTAAAATTCTATGAAGGTGTTGATCACATAATCAACTATTTATCTGGTAAACTCTGCCCAAATCGCACTCTACCATGTGTGACATAAGGCGGTTTAACGGCTACAATATGAGGAAAACATTCTATGAGTCATCCAATTGAGATGAAACCCAAAAATAGGTTGTGTGTAATCCATACTATCCATCCACAATTGGTTTTTTTGGTCTATAAAAACTTTACTTTTGACAAAGATCAAGAGTGTAGATACATATTACAGAAGAATTCTCAATTAGGACTCAAAGATTGACCCAAAGACTGGTAGACTTGTGAGGTTGTGAAGAGTAAAAATGGCATTTTTATGGCTTATAGTACCATTGAATGACAACAGCTGACACCTGAAATGACCTGTTGAAAGAAGTGAACCTCGTTTGCTATGAAGCAATAGAGAGTAGACAAAAAAGAGTGAACCTCGTTTGCTGTGAATTTTCCGGCATTGAAGATTTGCTCAAACAGTTCTCCACCTAAAGCATACTCCATTACTATAACTAGATGAATAGGAGTCAACATGACTTGCAAAGAACCACACTGAAGGATCACTACTCAAATGTCTTTGAAAAGAGAAAAAAAAAAAAAAAACACTGTAAAAATAATGCCTTCTTAAATTGGATTATGTATGGGTGTCGAAGAGATCTGTTGCTAATGATCTCTTTGGTTACATTCTCATCGGTCTGCAACCACATAACAAACACAAACAATTGAAACAGAGCTCTACCTATTCATCAAAGCCCAAAATTGAGTTTGATTAATATATAGAAACACAGTCTTATTTCTAAGAATTCGAAAGTGAAGAAGAGGCAAGGAGCAACCTCTATTTTCTCGCCTAGTTTCAATTTATTTATTACTAATGCTATGACTTTGATATTTAAATTCCTAGTAATGTTGGCTGGAATTAGGACTATGTTTTCCAGCTTGAAATTTGAAAGTTATGACAGAGTCCTAGACGTAATAGGAGAAATCCATCAGCAGGTAAATAGCTTAGAGATACTATGGAAATGATATGTAATTTATTAACTCAATAGGGTGAGTGTTATTATGGAAACTGGTGGAAATTGAGGCCTAATATTCTCTCTAGAGCGTGCAAGGTAGGTATCTGGTGTAGCACTTCTTATTATTAGGATCCTAATGGCTTGAGTTGTTGCCTATTAAACTCCTTTCTTTCTCAGTCCAGTTACTGAAGTTCAAAGTACTCCCAAAACTCAACTGGAGACCCGAATGCCCTTGACTATCTCATTTTCCCTGGCCATTGGTGCAGTTGAAGTTCTTTTTTGTTTATTAGGGTTGGTGGTTTCTTTTTAGTAGACGTGTGCCAACATCGGTGTAGTCATATAATATCTCCCCCACCCCTCTCCTCTCTTTGTATGGCAAAGTGAATATATTTTCTTTTTGTTAACATATACTAAGTCTAAGTGATTTGTTTTTTCTTGATTTCAACTCATACAAGATCAGGTGAAATTTAGTTGCAATAGTACATGAAGTGATGTTTAATATCTCAAGTAGTCACTTTTTCAAATTTAGAGGAGCAAAACTAAGTTTCACTAAGTAAATTATAGATGAAACTCATGATCTTTCTCTTGGTTGATGTTGATCTATCTTGATATTCTTTTCCTAGCTTGATGCTGCTATTGAAATTTGATTTCTTGAGGTGTTTTTATTTTCCTTGGTTCTTTATAATTCTGGTTGAAGTCCTTCATCAGAATTTGCAACATCAGCATGAAACAAGAGGCCACTGGTAATGGTCCTAACAATCAACACAACCTTTGCAGCACTTACTAGACCTACTGACCCCATTGGTGTTGTCATTAAATATTTTATAGCATTCCAAACCAAAGCTGGTTCAGAGATCTAGATTGAAGTTTCATTCAAGCACTATGGAATTATAAGGAAAGAGATTGAGGAAATAAGTGAAGAGCAAGTGCTTTTGTTCATTTGGCAAGGATAGAAGCTATTAAATCCGTGCCCAAAACCCGATTTAAGGCCCAGTCTAACCGGTCTAGTTGAACTTGTGTAGAATCGACGATGGCGTACTCTAGAGAACTATGGGTGATGATACTTAAACTATCTCACAAGATCATTGACCTTGAGACGGGGGAGGTCATCGAGACTAGGTTCATCGACAAGGACAAGGCAATTTTTCGATAAAGGTGTATTCTGGGCATTCCCTCCGCAGGTGGACCCACAAGGCCCACACCGGTTTCCTATACCACTTTACGAAGACTGGGGGTAAGCCATTATTCATGTGTTCCACTTATAAAAATAATTAATATTACATATAGTTAGTCGATTGGGCTTGGGTGTGTAACACCCTTTTAATTTAAGAATAGAGGTGGCCTATGGGCCTCATTAAGTTTTAAAGCCTAATGACCTGAGCTAAGACCCAAAGTCTATGCCTACCCAAACATGCCTAATCTAAATAAGACCCTAAGGCCTTAGACTTAACCAAACACACCCAAGATGACTATGTGAGGTAAATAGGGCTACAACCACTATTCCCTTCTCATTCTAACTCTAAATCGGTTTGGGGAAGGAAAAGAAGAGAAGAAGAGAAAGAAGGAGAGGAAGAAGGAAGAGAGGAGGGGAGGAGGATCCACTCACCTCGCCACCCCATTTGGTAAGTTCCTCACCTAACCACCTGTCAAACCCTGCTCCTGATTGACTGGGATTTTGATTGAAGGATAGGAACCCCTGACATGGCACCCAAGCACAGTGTGGAGTATCACTCCAGTGATTGAAATTGATGAAGAAACCCTGAGGATGACCTCCTACATGCCTGTCAGAAGATGGATCACTAACCCTTGCAATTGCATAGCCCATAGCATAATGTACTACCTGGACTGCAGGTATTCTCTCTCCTCTCCATAAATGTGGGTCCCACCCCTGAAAATGAGTGTACAAGACCCTGAGTGACATGTGGGTACAAGGCTTTGACCCTGGGTCAAACCTCTGTGCAAGCCCACAAAGTTACAGCCCTGCTGAAATCTCTGGGCGAGGCAGACATCACCCAGAGACATCGCCTAGAGTGGAAAAATTGATTATTTTAATATTTTAATCTGTGGGGACCACCCATATTGGACATGGGCACCCTCCATAGGTTGAGGGGAGTCTGAGGGACCACCTCACACCCTTGGATCACTGTGGACCCCACCTGAGTGCCCAGAATGGCTGTGAATGCAATCAAAAATGCATTCTCAAAACAGGCCTTAGCAGCCAAACAGGCCCTAGTCAAGGGCTGGGCTATAAATAGGAGTGCTTTGGGCTCATTTAGAATCCTTTGCACTGTTGAAACCGTGGAGGGAAGGAGAAGAAAGAAAAGAGAGAAAAGAGAAGGAGAAGAAGAAGGAGGAAGAGAGCAGCCCTGCCTCCAAGGCCTGGATTCGAGCAGCCCTAGACCTGTTCCCGTATAGAATCTGAACTCATACCCCTACTCCCTTGCTGCTACTATTCATCCTTATATTTGTCTGAGTTTTGATGGATTTTTGGCCACTGGCAGCCCAGAACAGTTGGGGGCTGCCATGAACTATCTCAGATCCATCATGCAAACATGATGCATGAAGGATCTGAGGATTTGGTGTTGATTTTGCTGCAGTTCTTCACCTGAGACTAAAACCTTGGTTGTGCTTGACTGCACTGCCCTGTTACACCAAGAATAGGCAGTCTAGGGCCCAGATTGTGTGCCCTGGCTGCATGGAACCTAACCCTAGGTGGTAACAACCTTGGATTACTGTTCTACACATAAGTCCAGCCTTGCATGAAGTCAAAACCCTGTTTTGCAACTGTTGATATCCTGAGTTACTATTCATTGGGCTATTTGGGCAGCTCCTGGCAGCCAAGTGGTGGGCCTAAGTGAAAATCCACAAGGACCAATGCAAAGTATACCCCTGGGGGTCCAAGATGACCTAACATGCATAGGTAGAAGATCCATGCACTGCCCATGGTTCAAAACCTTGGAATCTCAGCCTGATTCCGATTTTGCAAACTCTGGGCGATGCAGACATCGCCCAGTGAATGAAACTTTACTGGATTGATGAACTGACCTGGGAATCTTCACCCTTGGTCCATAAATCAGTATTTGGAGGTGGTAAATTATCAAAACACCCCTCCCCACATCTGTCCACATAAATGAACACCTTGGGAACCCTAGTAGGCCCCGTAGGACTTGGAAACCCTGTCTATGATGGTCCTGCAGCACTGTCAAGTTGGGGATTGTACTGTGAGACTAAAATACCCTAGGAACATGTACTACTATGGAAAATGACCAATCTACCCCTAGGCCACCATCTCTGGATGATGCACCAGGACATAGGCCTAAGGCCCAGTGCAAGGCCCAGAGAATTCCAAGTGATGACCAGCTGTACACCGAGTCAACCCAGTAAGCTTAGATCAACCCTAGGACATCCAAAAATAGTTTGGAATATTAAATGATAAATTTCTTATTTATATCTAGGATTTGATCCCGTGCTCGAGGCCTACAGCCAAATTGCAGCTAGAATAGAATTTGCGACTGAGTTCTTAGAACAAGACCCAGGTGAGTGAAATATTATCGTGTATGTGCGTGTAACATTAATATTATGCCGGCAATTAAATTCTTTACTTAAAATGTTGTGTTATTTAATTCAGTTCAATTACTCAAAACTATTACACATTGTATGTCTGTTGATCAACTCTGTGATTATATCATGATGACTGTGAATGTTAGACTAGATGTCGTAGTCGGCTTGGAAAAGAGACCGGTGGTAGCCCATAGTATGGGATACGGTTGACACCGCCCGACTCATACGATGCCATATAGACGTGGGGTTAGAGTTTCATCACCCGTGCTACGCACCCTTGCCAACAGGGGTTAAGGTGTTGGATGACTGCGAGGACAACCGTAAAACCTCAGGCGTTTACGTCAGGATGCCTCAGCACAGCTGGGATACCCCAGGGCAAATATGCCGGGTAGCCTCGGGCTACAAGCTTGGGAAGCACCAATAGGTGAATCATGGCTATATGCCACATATAAAGTTTATCCTTGAATTACATGTCGGGAAGCACCGAAAGGTGAAATATTATTAAGTCGGTTACCTCACAAGTTCAATCTAGAGGGCTGGTCGGGCTGACCTGGGTAGGGAGATGCTAGAGCCGGCTGGTTCTCTCTGACAACTCAATGGGTGTATCACGAGAAGGGGTAACCAAGCCCACACTAGGGATACATGTATTGGGGATTGTAGTAGCACTAACCTACCTTAGTTGTATTAATAGGTGGTTAATCAATTAATCTAGACTTGCATATCATGTAGGAACATGTGGATTGTGGTTGCACATGCATGCATGATGATATGTTTTACTCACGGGCTCAGTGGGGATCACACTCTGTTATATATGTTTTTCTTTTAGATGATTGTGCAGATCGATGCCACTGTAGCATAGAGGCTCATTACGAGGAGGAGAGCCCTCGTGATTATGATGCTATTGGTATGGACTTCGACGGAGGTCATGCCGATGATGCGTAGGTTCTCGGTGGTCATTGATGAAGACCAGTGAGGGGCACACTTGATGCTTTTTGTCTTGGGGACTCCTTTTTGTTTTTGGTAGGAGTTTATCCTCATCTCTGCTTTTGGTTTACCTTTAGTCTTTTCTTTCTTTTTGGGGTTGAGTTATCTCACCCTGTGTATATATATGTATTTCCTTTTGGCTTATATACTTGTCAGCTTTTCTTTTCAGTTTGTGGGTTGTACTGGGGGAATGTGTCAGAACTTATATATGTATATATATCACAAACATTCCCATATCGCTATGCTTTCTCTTTCTTGGTTGTACTTGAACATTATCTGTAGCACCCTAATCTTACTTGCAGTAATGTTACGAATGTGGGACCGTGAATGTATTAACTGCTTCTAGATCCATGGGATTTGGTGGATTGTCATTATGCAATTCGAGTCACCTACCTAATCCTCCCAGGGGGTGGTTTGGGGTGTAACAGAGCTTGGTATCCAAGCGTGAGGCTCTTCTTACATTCACGGGATGCAGAATAGGAAAAATAAGTTTACCAACATTAAAACATGTAATAAAGTAAAAGCTACAGGGGAGGTAGATGCAATTAAATAACAAAGATGCATAATTACATTAACATTAAGATAACTGTGGCCAAGCCACTACATAAGGTTGATTGAAAGTACTACTTTCAAATTTACATAAGCTGACAAAAAAAAATAACTACATACACCACGAAAAAAAAAAGAGATACATAAGCTAAAAAAAAATGTAAGATAATGTGAGTCAGAACCACGTAAAGTCGAGTCAGTGGCTGGCTGGAATACTACTCTGGTGGAGGCAAATCACTCGGTGGAGGCTGAGACTGGCGAGAGTCAACGCGCTAGAATCTGTCCCAAAAGTCCAGGCAATGCTCTACAGATCCCACTCTACCCTCAAGAGAAGAGAAGCCCCGATCCATCCTCGTAGACAACTCGGTGAGCTAGGTGCTAAGGCCCTGGAACTGAGACATCATCTGTGACCACTCAAAGGGCTCTGGCACATGTGAGCTTGTAGCACTTGTCGCCTCATACGTGGCAAGTCTATAAACTGTGCACCTACCCCCTCAAAGTCTCCCTACTCCTCGCCCTGCATGTGTCCCTCATCTCCCTCAAGGTCACCCTGCATCTCACCCTGCATCTCCATCTGCTCCCCCTCCTCTGGGTCACTCCCTGACTCTCCTGGTACCTTCATCTTCAAGATCGAGGTCTTGTTGATGGGTCTAGACCTGTCTCTCTCCATGTACTCTCCATCCAAAGGAACCTCAAAGTGTCGGAAGGCCAAAGTAAGGAACTTCCCATATGGAAGGTTCCCATTAGAAGGGTTTTGGGCGTGATACAGCATAGCCTGAAGCAGTAGGTATGGGAGGTTTATAACTGGACTCCCCTTGCCCGCTCCCAGTAGACAATAGGTAATATAGGCACTCATCATGGAGATACTGCCACTGTTCCCGCCTTTCGGGTAGATGTTGTAAGACACACACCTACTAATGATGAGAGCACTAGGGTTATAGGAAGTCTCAAATCTAGGTGTGCTCTCAGAACTAATCAATGCTTTGAAGACCCTCCTCTTGGTCTCCAAAGAGAACATGTCAGAAATGTCAACCCTAGGCTTGTAATAACATCTCACCCCAGTGTTGGGCAGCCCCTGGATCCCTGCTAATGTGGTGGTGGTCAGCCTAATATCCACCCCCTTCACTCTACTCTCTAGTCCGAACTCCTGTGCCCCAGATGGCACTAGGTTGTAGTAAAAGTAACGAACCAAGTTAGGATAACAAGGTTTTGTAGGTGAAAGCATAGAGGCCCAACCCAAAGTGTTGAACCTAGTAAACAAATTGTACTGATGGAAGTCATCCACCTGTACCACCCGGCCATTCACAATCTTTAGGGACCTAAACTTGTCCCAATCCCTAAAATGCTCATACCTAGAGAAAAGGAACCGATAAAACTCTGGCTCCTCCGAAGAAGAATCATCCCTAGGAGAAGTAGGTGGCACCGTAGAAGAAGAGGAGTTCTCACTCTCGGACCATAGCCTCTTGCGTGCTACGGATTTCCTTGTCATTCAGTGACTAGTAGACATTAGGCTACAAAAAGAGAAGAAAAGAAATAGTTAGGGCCTGAGAAATTAATAAAAACCTATCCAAAACAAGAAAAATAAAGAAAAAGACCTAAATTGGGGGCAAAGGTTAAAGAACCTTACCCAAAGTTACGTAGGTTCGCGGAAAATCCGAGGAAATGCAAGGATTTGGTGTGGAAAAGGTCACACTAACCTCCAAAGGACTACCCTAGATGTTTAGGAAGTTTTAGAGAAGAAATGGAATGAAATGGGGCCCTCTCGGACTATGATATCTGAGCCCTGATTCTTTGGGCGATAGCACTAGGCGATGCATCTAACGCCCGGAGACATCGCCCAGAGATTTAATTTTTACTGTTTTTGTGTTACAGCTTGTGGAAACTTGGATTTTGCCTAAAAATGCCTCAATAAACAATAAAATAAAATTTTTTTTATAAAATATTCATAACATGAATAAAAAAAATTTTTAATTAATTAATTAAATAAATTTAAATATCACCAAATAACCTATTTAGGAAAGTATAGCCATTACTTGGGGATTCTAATATAAAGATAAAACACATAGGAATTTGGGAATTTTCTTTTTGTATGTAAATACCTAATAATAGATAAATGTGTATATGCCTATATGAAATAGTGTGTGCATAAATATTTATTATTATATGCCCAATACTATGCGTGTATGAACCGAGTGGTGTGATGCTATAAAAATTTGAACATAGATATGTAAGTATGTTGTAATACGTATTTACGACTTTTAATGAGCATAGATCTTACCATACCCGCAGGCTAGGTCGGCCAAGAATAGGATCTAATAGGTTGCCTAGTCAATCTGAGCTCTATAGACGCTAAGGTACCTCGAGCCAACCCATTTATATTTTTATTGATCATAGTCACTTAAATTCCTGTAGACATGTACTTAATTCTTTTAATTAAGTATAACCTGATGGTTAGAACCTCTTTATGACAGGACCTACTACCTCAGTCAAGCCTGTGGACCCCATCATCATGCGATATATTAGGCAATTGAGAAGGAGACTGATCAAGATATGTGACATATGAGCTCATGCCGAGAATCAACTAGTAGTTTACTTAGCTCTTGCGGACGCTGGTGGACCTGTGGATCGAGCTACCTATCTATACCTAGCAGACGAGGTTAGGGACGATATAGCCTACCTTTACGTGCAGAACATCGTCACTAGTTGGAAGTTACAAAGGCTTGCCTGTTAGACTAGGTAAGTAATTATAAGACTTTTGTTTAAAATTTTAAAGACTATCATATAGTGTCATGCATAGCTTACCCTTGCATAAAATGTTTAAGAATGGAACACTAATAAAAGAAGCACCTTCTAATAAACAAAGAAGACATATCTAAGAACATGCCTTACTGGTGCGACTACATGAATTCATTGGAACTATGAACTAGGTATGTACATGTATTAACTAGGAGTTAATTGTTGACTCCGATAAGGAATGTTGGATTGTTGATCATGTTGCTCTTTTTAGAAAAGCAACCATGGTCCAAACAAGAAGCTCTTGAGGTGGTCATCGTGGAAAACATCCTCGCGTTATACCAGAGGTTGAACTGCCTAATGGAACCGAGGCCCAAAATTCTGAAGTGTCAGCTGCTTCATCAGAAGCACTAGCAGCTGCTCAAGCCACTGCTGTGGCACCTCAATCGGAAATGGCAGCCAATGAAGTAAATGTTATCATGACCACAATGATGCGGACCATGCAGCAACAACAAGAATTTCTAGGCCAGATGTCTACGCAATTTGCAACCATAATGCATGAGCACGCAGCACCACCTCCACCACCCAACCGGCCCATACTTTTTCCACCACCTGTGCCTCAATACTTAGCGGAAAACTCTACCTCCAAGGTGATGGAGAGATTCAAGAAACTCCAACCACCCGCGTTTTCCAAATTGACTTCCGAGGCAATGCAACCGGAGCGGTGGATTAGCGCCCTAGAGAAGGCATTTGAAGTGCTCGAGTGCACGAATGCACAGAAGCTGATATGTACGGGTTATCAGCTACAAAATGTGGCTGAAGCATGGTGGAAGGCTACTAAGCCAAATCTGGAAGCCACTCATCCAAATCCCACGTGGAACCAATTTAAAGAAGTCTTCTTCAAGAACTACTTCCCGAAGAGCTTTAGGGACAGGAAAGAAGCTGAGTTCACCACACTGGTCCAAGGGACCAAATCAGTGTTGGATTACCAACATCGGTTTGAAGACCTGTTCCATTTCGCTCCAGAGCACCTGAGAGGGGAAGTTAGCAAGGCAAAGAGGTTTGAGAAGAGACTCAAACCTGAGATTGGATCAGTACTGTCAGTTATGGACATCCAGGACTATGCTCAGATGGTTGACAAGGCGAAGACGATGGAAGACAGATTTAAAGAGAAAGAGAAAGAGAAAGTTGTGACGTCGCCCGGGTTAGGTAAAAGGCCAAGTAATTGTCAAACCTTCGGTTGGCCAAACAAAGCTTACCGTGGAACCAGCTCGTACCCCAATTCGACTCCGTACCGCAGGCCGAACGTGGCTCAAAACCCTTTCTACCCCACTTTTAATCGACCTACTCAACCAGCTACGAGTCAAGTGACAACGGCAGCTATGCCAGCTCGTCCAGCCACAAGTCAAGTGAGCCAAGCCTCAACACCAGCTGTTCCACCCTATAAGAGCTACGTGTGCAATAAGAAAGGGCACATGGCTAAAGAATGCAAATTGTGTGGGTATAGTAAAAACTCACCCAACCAGCCCTACGCTAGGCCTTTTCAGCCACGGGATGATCGGACGCGAGGAAAGGTGTTCACAATGACAAATGAGGAACCTGAGGCAAACCCCGATGTATTGACAGGTAAGTTCGTTGAACACTACTAAGTTATAGGGAATAACTGGTTTATTTTATGTAACCTAAATTATATACAAACCCTAGGTACCCTGAGTGTCTCAACCATACCTGTACGAGTGTTATTCGACTCGGGTGCATCCCACTCTTTTGTTTCTACCACCTTTGAGAGTAGGATGAAAGATCGACTAAGAGACATCGAACTAGTAGTCAGCACACCAATGGGTAGTGTCGTAAGCTTGAAAGAGGTCTACGAACCCTATCAGATAGAAATTTATAGGAAGAAATTGGTCACATGGCTAATAAAGTTTGATATGAAGAACTTTGACGTGATATTAGGTATGGATTGGCTATCCACCTATGGTGCAAATGTCATGTGTGCAGAAAAGAAGATTGTATTCAAGTTGGAAGATGGGTCAGTTTTCACCTATCAAAGTGAACCAAAGAGGAAACCCAGAAGGATAACCTTATCCGCCCTCCAGGCGCGAAAGTTGCTAGAAGAAGGATGCCAAGGCTTTTTGGCCATTGTGATAGACATGGAGGCAAAGATAAAACCCTTGGAGGAACTTGACGTCGTCAGAGAATTTCCTGATGTTTTTCCAGAAGATCTGACCCAGTTATCGCCGGATCGTGAGACAGAGTTCGCAATTGATCTAACCCCTAGTGCAGCACCGGTATCTAAGGCACCATATCCAATGGCACCAATCGAACTGAAGGAGTTGTAGGTCCAACTACAAGATCTACTGAAGAAAGGTTTTATTCGACCTAGTGTATCTCCCTGGGGAGCACCCGTGCTATTTGTGAAGAAGAAGGATGGCAGCATGCGGCTGTGTATCGACTACCGCGAGCTAAATAAGCTGACCATCAAGAATTGATACCCGTTGCAGTGCATCGATGACCTGTTTGATCAGCTACAAGGAGTAAGAGTTTTCTCCAAGATTGATCTTAGGTCGGGATACCATCAATTGAAGATCAAGAGCGGTGACATACACAAAATGGCGTTTAGAACTCAATACGGACATTATGAGTTCCTAGTCTTATCATTCGGGTTAACCAACGCCCTAGCAGTGTTCATGGACATGATGAACAGAGTATTCCATGACGTGTTGGACAAGTTCATCATCGTATTTATTGACGACATCCTGGTGTACTCCAAGAGTGAGGAAGAGCATGCTCGGCACCTTACCTTTGTGTTGCAGCGGTTGGGGGAACACCAGCTTTACGCCAAGTTCAGCAAGTGTGAATTTTGGCTACACCAAATTGGATTCTTGGGACACATTGTCACCAAGGATGGCATTAAAGTAGACCCAGGCAAGGTGAAAGCGGTTCTCGAGTGGGAGACTCCAAAGAGTGCCACTGAGATCCAACATTTCTTAGGTTTGGCCCGGTATTACCGCCAATTTATTGAAAATTTCTTACGCATCTCAGCACCCATGACAAAACTTACAAAGAAGGGCGCCAAGTTTGAGTGGAATGAAGCATGTGAGAAAAGCTTCTAGGAGTTGAGAAATCGGTTGGTGACAGCTCCAGTTTTGACCATTCTGGATGGCACTAGAGGAATGGTAGTGTATACTGATGCATCCAGGACAGGATTGGGTGGCATCCTAATGCAGAAAGGTAAAGTGGTCGCCTACACCTCGAGACAATTAAAGGAACACCAAAAGAATTACCCCACTCATGACTTAGAATTGGCAGTGGTAGTCTTTGCATTGAAAATATGGCGGCATTACCTATACGGTGAAAAGAGTGAAATCTTCAGCGATCACAAAAGCCTGAAGTATTTCTTCACCCAAAAGGAGCTGAATATGAGACAGAGGCGGTGGTTAGAACTGGAAAAGGATTATGACTGTGAAATCCAGTACCACCCCGGCAAGGCCAACATGGTAGCGGATGCGTTACGCAAAAAATCTCAGACTGCATCTCTCGCTTCCTTGGTCGTAAGTGAACAGTTGTTTGAAGAAGCTCAAAACCTTAATCTGGAACTCGTGATCAAAGGAACGGCTACGAAGCAACCATTAAACCTCGAGCTGGCCAAGATTATTTGGGAAGTACAACAAGGAGTCCATAAGGACCCAAATTTTTTATTGGCCCATGACAGTGCATTGAAGTTTCGAGACAAGTTGTGTGTGCCTAATGATTTTGACATCCAAGACCAAGAAGGGGATGAATGCGATATGGGTAATTGTAGACGGACTGACCAAGGCAGCTCACTTCGTACCGATCAAGATAAGTTATTCAATGGAGAAGCTTGCCCAGCTATATATTGAAAACATAGTCCGCTTACACGGAGTGCCTGTCAGCATTGTGTCTGATAGAGATCCTCAATTTACCTCAAAGTTTTGGAGAATTTTACAAAAAGCATTGGGATCTCAGCTAAATCTTAGTACGGCCTTCCATCCTCAGACGGACGGACAATCAGAAAGAACTATCTAGACTCTAGAGGACATGCTCAGAGCCTGTGTCTTTGAAATGAGTGATAGTTGGGATGCCCACATACCCTTGGTGGAATTTGCATACAAAAATAGCTATCACTCCACCATTGGCATGGTACCATTTGAAGCACTCTATGGCCGGAAGTGTCGAACCCCGCTATACTGGGATGAGGTCGGTGAACGAAGATATCTCAGGCCAGAGATGATACAAGCAACATGTGACAAGGTGGATATCATAAAAGAGAAAATCAAGGTGGCCTAGCCAAGATAAAAAAGTTATGCGGATAATCGAAGAAAGGACATCGAATTTGAAGTCGGGGAAAAGGTATTCCTCCGAGTGTCTCCAACAAAGGGATTGCTTACCTTCAACAAGAAGGGCAAGCTGAGCCCAAGATCCATTGGTCTTTATGAAATCCTCAACAAAGTAGGACCCATAGCATACCAGCTGGCATTACCGCCATCTTTGCAAGGTGCCCATGAAGTTTTCCATGTGTCAATGCTAAGGAAATACATCAACAACCCGACACATGTACTCTCAACTGAACCTGAATAGTTGGGCATGGATATGACCTACGAAGAATAGCCTTCGAAGATATTGGATAGAAAGGAGCATAACCTCCGTAACCGCATGGTCGCCTTTGTAAAGGTTCGATGGGGAAACAATCCCATAGAGGAAGCTTCTTAGGAATGTAAGGAATAAATGAAGGAGAAATATCCCCAACTCTTTGAATTACAAGGTAAGCAAATTTCGAGGATGAAATTTTTGTAAGGTGGGGAGAAATGTCAAACCCTGCTCTTGACTGACTGGGATTTTAATTGAAGGATAGGAACCCCTGACATGGCACCTAAGCACACTGTGGAGTATCACTCCAATGATTGAAATTGATGAAGAAACCCTGAGGATGACCTCCTACATGCCTGTCAGAAGATGGATCACTGACCCTTGCAATTGGACAGCCCACAGCATAATGTACTACCTGGACTCCAGGAATTCTCTCCCCTCTCCATAAATATGGGTCCCACCCTTGGAAATGAGTGCACAAGACCCTGAGTGACATGTGGGTACAAGGCCCTGACCTTGGGTCAAACCCCTGTGCAAGTTCACAGAGTTACAGCCCTGCTGAAATCTCTGGGCGATGCAAACATCGCCTAGAGTGGAAAAACTGATTATTTTAATGTTTTGATCTGTGGGGGCCACCCATATTGGATATGGGCACCCTCCATAGGTTGAGGGGAGTCTGAGGGACCACCTCATACCCTTGGATCACTGTGGACCCCACCTGGGTGCCCAAAATTGCTATGAATGCAGCCAAAAATGCATTCTCAAAATAGGCCTTAGCAGCCAAACAGGCCCTAGTCAAGGGCTGGGCTATAAATAGGAGTGTTTTGGGCTCATTTAGAATCCTTAGCACTGTTGAAACCGTGGAGGGAAAGAGAAGAAAGAAAAGAGAGAAAAGAGAAGGAGAAGAAGAAGGAGGAAGAGAGCAGCTCTGCCTCCAAGGCCTGGATTCGAGCAGCCCTAGACCTGTTCAGGTATAGAATCTGAACTCATACCCCTGTTCCCTTGCTGCTACTATTCATCCTTGTATTTGTCTGAGTTTTGATGGATTTCTGGCCATTGACAGCCCAGAATAGCTGGGGGCAGCCATGAACTGTCTCAGATCCATCATGCAAACATGATGCATGAAGGATCTAAGGATTTGGTGTTGATTTTGCTGCAGTTCTTCACCTGAGACCGAAACCCTGGTTGTGCCTGACTGCACTGCCCTGTTACACCAAGAACAAGCAGTCTGGGGCTCAGATTGTGTGCCCTGGATGCATGGAACCTAACCCTAGGTGGTTATAGCCTTGGATTACTGTTCTACACATAAGTCCAGCCTTGCATGCAGTCAAAACCCTATTTTGCAACTGTTGATATCCTAGGTTACTATTTACTGGGCTGTCTGGGCAGCTCCTGGCAGCCAAGTGGGAGGCCCAAGTGAAAATCCACAAGGACCAATGCAAAGTATACCCTTGGGGGTCCAAAATGACCTAACATGCATAGGGAGAAGATCCATGCACTACCCATGGTTCAAAACCTTGGAATCTCAGCCTGATTCCGGGTTTGCAATCTCTGGGCGATGCAGACATCGCTCAGTGAATAAAACTTTGCTGGATTGATGAACTGACCTGTGGATCTTCACCCTTGGGCCATAAATCAGTATTTGGAGGAGGTAAATTACCAAAACACCCCTCCCCACATCTGTCCACATAAATGAACACCTTGGGAACCCTAGTGGGCCCCGCAGGACTTGGAAACCCTATCTATGATGGTCCTGCAGCACTGTCAAGTTGGGGATTGTACTGTGAGACTAAAATACCCTAGGAACATGTACCACTATGAAAAATGACCAATCTACCCCTAGGCCACCATCTTTGGATCATACACTGGGACATAGGCCTAAGGCCCAGTTTATGGCCCAGAGAATTCCAAGTGATGACCAACTGTACACCGAGTCAACCCAGTGAGCTTAGATCAACCCTAGGACATCCAAAAACAGTTTGGAATATTAAATGACAAATTTCTTATTTATATCTAGGATTTGATCCCGCGCTCGAGGTCTACAGCCAAACTGCAACTGGAACAGAATTTACAACTGAGTTCTTAGAACCAGACCCAGGTGAGTGAAATATTAGTGTGTATGTATGTGTAACATTAATATTATGCTGGCAATTAAATTCTTTACTTAAAATGATGTGTTATTTAATTCAGTTCAATTACTCAAAACTATTACACATTGTATGTCTATTGATCAACTCTATGATTATATCATGATGACTGTGAATGTTAGACTAGATGCCATAGTCGGCTTGGAAATGAGACTGGTGGTAGCCCATAGAATGGGATATGGTTGACACCGCCCAACTCATACGATGCCATATAGATGTGGGCTTAAAGTTTCATTACCCGTGCTACGCACCCATTCCAACAGGGGTTAAGGTGTTGGATGACTGCGAGGACTTTCGTAAAACCTTGGGCGATTACGCCGGGATGCCTCAGCACAGCTGGGATGCCCCTAGGCAAACATGCCGAGAAGCCTCTGACTACAAGCTTGGGAAGCACCAATAGGTGAATCATGGCTATATGCCACATATGAAGTTTATCCTCGAATTGCATGTTGGGAAACACTGAAAGGTGAAATATTATTAAGTCGGTTACCTCACAAGTTCAATCTAGAGGGCCGGTCTGGTTGACCTGGGTAGGGAGATGCTGGAGCCGGCTGGTTCTCTCCGACAACTCAATGGATGTATCACGGGAAGGGGTAACCAAGCCCACACCAGGGATACATGTATTGGGGATTGTAGTAGCACTAACCTGCTTTAGTCGTATTGATAGGTGGCTAATCAATTAATCTGGACTTGCATATCATGTAGGAACAAGTGGATTGTGGTTGCATATGCATGCATGATGATATGTTTTACTTACGGGCTCAGTGGGGCTCACACTCTATTATATATGTTTTTCTTTTAGATGATTATGTAGATCGATGCCACTGTGGCATGGAGGCTCGTTACAAGGAGGAGAGCCCTCGTGATTATAATGCTATTGGTATGGACTCTGATGGAGGTCGTGCCGATGATGCGTGCGTTCTCAATAATCATTGATGAAGACTAATGAGGGGCACACTTGATGCTTTTTGTCTTGGGGACTCGTTTTGCTTTTGACAGGAGTTTATCCCCGTCTCTGCCCCGTCTCTGCTTCTGGTTTAGCTTTAGTCTTTTCTTTCTTTTTAGGGTTGAGTTATCTCACCCTGTGTATATATATGTATTTCCTTTTGGCTTATATACTTGTCAGCTTTTCTTTTCAATTTGTGGGTTGTAGTGGGGGAATGTGTCAGAACTTACATATGTATTTATATCACAAACATTCCCGTATCGCTATGCTTTCTCTTTCTTGGTTATACTTGTAGATTATCTACAGCACTCTGATCTTACTTGCAGTAATGTTACAAATGTGGGACCGTGAATGTATTAACTACTTCTAGATTTGTGGGATTTGGCGGATTGCCGTGTGGCAATTCGGGTCACCTACCTAATCCTCCCAGGAGGTGATTTGGGGTGTGACACCTCCATCACCCCTTCTCATTCCGATTAATCTCTACACTTCGGATTTTAGGGTGGTGACCTACCATTAACGGTTTCACCAACGTATTGGAGGAACCATTAATGGAAGGTGCTAATGCCTTCTTAATGGGGTAAGTGACCTTAGATGCTCCATTTTCCCCCTATTAAATGACCTAGACCATCAATGCCAACTCTAGCATAAGAATGGGGAAGCTAGGACTTATTGATTTCAAACCCATCACCCATCTCATGTTTAAGCTTGGGTTTATAAACCCTCTTGAGTAGGAGACCTAAAACCCTAGATTAGGGTACTATTCCTAGCTATAATTGCATGGCATAACCCTAGAATATACCCATTTGAGCCAAGAAACCAAAACCCCAAGCCTAGTGTTTAATATGAGCTTATTTATGTGAAAAGGTAGATGTAGTCGGGCAAAAATAGTAGGAGCAGCCCAGGTGCCTTCCTATCTTTTCTCTCGGTTAAAAACTATAGGAATAAATGGTAGGAACAGTCCAAATATGTTCCTACCATTTTATCAAAATGTTCCTACCGTTTTATAAAAATTACCTTTTTGGACCCCTATTGGTTCCTATCCTTTTGGGGACCTCAATAGTAGTCTTTTGTGTGTCTTAATGTGTATTTAGCGCACCCAAACACAGGGATCGACTCACATTTTAGAACACCGGATCACTCACGGCTCGATCTAACCGAAACTCAAGGTGAGGAAATCGGATACCCGAACCTATTATGAAATGTATTATGCTTCATAGTTGTGGTTTACATATATATACATGCTTGAATTATTGTCGAGATTGATCGATTTATGTACCATGTGTTGTAAAGAACATGTTGACTGCAATGCTTGCATGTTAAGTGTACATGCTAGGGTGTATTTTACTTTCAATCTGTCTATTGCGCTGCAAAATTGGAAATGAGAACATGCGGTGTGTGTTGATATGGATAAGGATATGTGATGAGGATAATCATAGTAATGTGTGTCGAGAGGGTATGGATGTGTGATGTGGATAGACATGGATATGCATAAACGAGAATGAATTGGTTATATATGTGAGAATGGATGTGGTTTTATAATGAAATGCGGGAACGGTTAATGATTATAGAATGTGTGAGAATGATGGGATCCAAGTGCCATAGTGTGCGCTGGGCTTGGGATCGATAAATATATTATGATTGTATGTGTGCGTGTAAAGCTAGAGGGGGCGAGAGGATAGTGAGTCAGGTGGAGGGACTATGGACTCGGCCTCCGGCCTACACGTGTACATACCCCTTTTAGGAATTGGATGTTGTTGGTTAAATCGATACTGTACCCTATGCTACGACCCTTGCCAATAGGTGTTTATGTGTTGGATGATCCCCCAAGGGGAAACCAATGATTCTGGCTGAGGACTGTGAGGGGTGATTCCGATGTAGAACTGAAACCATGGCAGTGTGATTGACTTTGGGGATTTGCTGGGTAAACCAGTGAATTTCGATTGGGCTGCTAGGACCGGCGAGTCCGATTAAGGACCGGGACCAGCAGACTCCCAGTGTAACTCGAGTTTGACATCACTGGATAGGCCATCTACGTGTGAGAGATGGAGGACCGGGGATTCTACCTAGGGTGTTACAGTAGTACTATACCTAACTTAGAGGTTAGAGCTAAGTGCACATGTAATCATTGCTTTCATGCGTCATAATATTATCATTCATGCATGTTATAACCCTTTCCATGATTCGATTTGCTCATTGGGCTCATTGGAGCACATCCTCGTGGAAATTTCTTTTTAGATGGTGATGCAAGTATGGTGGAGCCAAGTGGCTCAGAGATTATGGCCCCTGAGGATGGCAATGGCGAGGACTGGTGGACCCTTGAGGAAGGGGAGCATGGATGAGGTTGCTACTGCGAGGCTTGCTACCTGGGAGAGTAGCATTATGGGATATTGGGCTGGTGGCCCCTTTTTGAATATTTTGCTCTTGATTTGGATATTTTACTCTTGACTTGGATACTTACCATTTTATCATTTTGGGGTCCCGTCATGAATTATGTATTACTTATATATTAATTAATACATAAGTCCTGATGAGAAGATAATTTGGATTCGAATATTGTTCTAACCGACTGATGAACATGGATAATCAATGACTATTATGGTATTTATATTATCACATAGTTTTCTAATACTCTGAATTATTATATGTATATCTTCTCTAACTCTGTTATGTCTTGTATGGTGTTGACGAGTTGGCTTAACTACTACATCTGTGATCCTGGCGGTAGTGCGGGAGCATATTTGTATGCTTCGATCACAGATTTTGGTGGTTCGAAAATCAGGGTGTGACAACCTGGTATCAAAGCGTGATGCTCTTCCTTAAGCTAACTCGTGATCCAACTGGTTCGATATCCCTATAATAGGATTAATTAAAAGCTTATAAGAACGCATCAAATAATTATAGGCAATCAAAGAAATAAGCAAACTCGAAACCATAAAGAACAAACAGTGTTTGATCTGGGAGGATACCCAGATTCACAACTAGGTACTAAAAGACAGGAACTAGAAAGATTACATCTGGGTCAAATGAAGTTAAAATGATAAAAAGTTTAAGTCCAAGACAACAAAAAGGAAACACGATCAAGCTATCATCACTATGGTGCTGGTGATGCTGGTGGGGTATCAGGAGAGCTGGCGTGCCTCGTACGATGCTCCATATAGACCATCCTATCATGCATGTTATGATACATCCCGTGCATGTCGTGGAACATACCCTCAAACTCTGATAACTGCCCAGGAACGCATCCAGGTGAGAAGTAATGGTGGTCATCTGACTAGCAAGAAACCCAAGTGTGGGCTCAGAAGCCCTGGAAGAAGTCCCCTTCGCATCATGAGTGCCGACAAGATGTGACCAAGGATGTAAGCCACTCCGACGACTAACCTGAGGCATGGAACCCCGGGTGTGATGACTGTCATCCCCAAAGTGCGGATCACCCTGAGGGAGGACATCTGCACCAGCCTGCTCATGAACACCCTACGGATCCCCTGCCTCTGCTACCCTTTCCCCCTCGCTAGACCCATCCTCATTGTTCTCATCATCACTACCCTCATCTTGGTTGTCCTCCTCTTTGCTACTATAGCTTTGGTCCTCGTTAGTGTACACGGGATCCTCACCTCTACCTTCATCCCCCTGCGATTTCATTTTAAGGAGGGAAGTCTTGCTAAACCTCGTGGGTATCTCATTCTGCACATCTTCCACGTCAAACTCCACCCCAAAGTGCACAAAAACGGTTGTGAGTAACCTCCCATAGGGAAGTGATGAGCACATTTATGTGTGAAATCTTAGGGCATAAAGCATACATTTTACCACATTGGACAGAGTTACTCGCTGCTTTCTTGTGCTTTTCAGGTTTTAGGTGATTTCTTGTGAAAATGGAGGAGATGATGCTAAGAAAATGTTTTTAAGCAGTTTAGAGGTGTTAATGGCTTGGATGCGTAGCCCATCGAGTCAGCTTCTCAACGGTTTAAACGGCACATGATTCCGAGTTGAAACGAAGAAGTTACGGCCGTTTCCGTAACGAAGCGCGAAAATGGTCTATAGGGGTTTATTTGCAATTATTGACAGTCGGCCGGAGACAAAGTGAAGCGAAAGTTCGGATTCTAGGGGCCTTAACGCAATACTCAGAAGTTATATTTCCTGTACCCGAAAGATTCCATTTGGAGGGCTCTGGACAGTCCAACTTCAACTTGAGATATCTTGGGCTCCCGAACTCCAAATTGGACGAAATTTGGGTCTATTTTGGGTGATTTTTCGCAAGGAACACAATGGTGAGGCCTATATAAACACCCATGCTCCACGTTTCCTGAAGGATAGAATGGGTATTTTATTTATTCTTGAAGGAATCCTAGTCATCACCTTTACTCTCTTTCTCCTCCAACTTCTCAAGGGCACTTCTGGAATTCTACTTGGGATAGATTTATTTTGAAAGATATTCTCTCACCTACGGAAAGTTGAAGAGTCAAAGCATCTTTGATTTTATTGTTTGGAGAAGATATCTCCGAAGAAAAGGAAGCACTTGTTATAATTGGAAATTTACTTTTCTAGAAATAGAAGTTCTATGTAAACAATTTTCTCTTCTTCTTCTTTTTATTTTTTTTCTTTTTTCTTAGGATTCAAGGCATTGTAAAAGAGGAAGGAGAAGAGAATATTTCTCCTACACTTACCTCTTCTCTCTTCTCTTCTCTTCCCCTTATAAATACCCCTTGCCCTTTGGGTTGTAAGAAGTGAGTTTTTTTAGTTTAGTTTAGTTTCTAATTCAATTTTAATTCAGTTTTTTGTGTAATTTTTAGTTCATTCACTTAGTAAAATTTCTTTTCTTCTTCTCCTTCTAAGTTGTGATTTTTGGCATTTCTAAGTTCTAGTTTGCTTTTTTATTTTCATTTAATGGTTGTAATAGGTTTAGTTTATGCTTTAATTTCAATTTAAGTCTTCAATTGGGTTGTAATTTCTTAATTCTAGTTTAGGTTTTAAGCCTTCTAATCTAAGTTCTTAAGTTGATGACAAGACTTGAAGATTTAGAAGAGAATGCCATGAAAAGTTTATGCAAGTATTTAAGCTTTTCAATTACATTTATGCAAGCACATCCAGGTTTTACTATCTAAACTCTCAATCTCATTCTCCCTCTCCTCTATCTCTCTCTATCTTCTTCTTCTCCCTCTATTTCTTTCATTTTTTTTATATGGCTTTGGTATGTGGATGCACTTTTATTCCCTTATTTCTTTTTATGTGATTATGAAGTGTGGCTACGTTTTTGTTATTCCTTTCAATTTACGTTAGTTTGATAGGTTAGATGTTCATGTGTTAGGACGCTAATTTAATCCCTTAATTTTGTTAGATGCTTATGAGTTAGGATGCATTAATTTTCATTAGTTTAATTTAACACTTTAATTTGGTTCACTTTGCATTATTTTGAAGTTAGTTAAATAGAGTGGCGTATATCTCCTCGTGTTCGACCCGTAGCTACGATTGACCCGTACGCTTGCGGTAATTTTTAAACTCAAACAGGAAGGTACCTCTTATTAAGCATAGTAGCTTTGAATGCCATGGTCCAGGTGATTATATTAGGAAGATTGAGACATCTGGTAATCAAACAAAATACCACAAAGGAGGTCATCAACCCGGCTTCGTCGAGATGGCGGGTAACTGGCAACAGGTTGGATTGCACTAACCGAGTAAACACCTTGGCGGTGGGACGGTAACTCAAGTAGTCGAAACTCCCATTTTCATTGTCGCTTCTCAAGGTGCCACCAATGAGGGTGTGCTCTACTAGGGTAACATACATCAAGCCCCACCGCCCAAGAGGGTAGTAGGTCAACTCCCCCTCATTTGAGACCCCAATGATGTCACACAACTGTGAGGATGTGAAAGAAATATCCTTGCCCTTAACCTTGCTACGGATGCGTAGTGTACCATCGTTCCACTCCTCCCAGCTGAGATTTGCATAGAAATATTTCACAAGCTCCGAGTACGTGCCATGATTGTACTGGAGCATAGGGGTCCATCCTTGAGCGGTAAACTTCTCCTGAACCTTGAAAGAGAAGAGATGGCTTGTGTGGATATCCCTTTCGCTCAACACGGTCTTGGTTGCACAACTAACCATCCTATGCGCGTGCTCCCAGGATCGAAATAACACTTGGTTATATGGTTGTGGGGGTGAAATCCTGCCCCTACCTCTCCCCCCTTCTTGTTCCCGACCTCTTCCTCCCCCTTGAGCATGACCTCTGCCCCTACCTCAACCTCTACCGGTAGCTCTTGGTGGCATGTTGTTAACTACACGTCAAAACAGAGGGAGAAACAAGGGACAAAAACTTGATCATAGGTTGATAGAAGGAATCAAAATTTTAAAGGGTCAACGGCATGGTATCAACTAATCCATGTGATTGACAACCTAAACCAACGATCTCAGACACCAAGAGATTTTCAAGTGCAAATATGATTGGACATGATTGTAGCAAGATAGGGACACATGCATAAACCTAGATTCATGGGCATAGGAACATCCGATATTGATACTAGAAAATTTACCCAATTATGGTTACAGATAGCTTGGTTATGCATAGAGGAATTCACTTAGGCAAATTATCAAACACTTCACATGCACAATTTTGAGATTGAAAATTTCTAAACCAAGACGAAAGAATTTTTGCATAGAGACCTTTATGACATCACAATGGTCAACTAGATCGTATGGAGATAGAAAAACAGTGATGGAAACAAACAACTAATTGAAAATGCATTTGATGCACAACATAAAACCCCCCAAAAAAATTTTGAACCCTAATTCTAGATATCGATTGGGCATAGAAGAATTTGATTTTGTGTGTGTGCTTATGTTATATCATGAATACTTTAGGAGCGCAATCACCTAAGAATCATTAGGGATGGGATCATCCATGAATCCATGCCCTAAGAATGTAGAGAGGAAAAAAAACCCTAGATGCTCAATCAAACCCACACAAGAACAAAGAAGGGAAATTCTGAAATTCTAGAGGAAGAAAAGAAGACATACGTTGATGAGGATCGGGAGATGAAACTAGGGGTGTCAATCGGTCGGTTTCGATCGGTTTCGGTCGGGCTTTGATCGATCCAATCAATTTGAGACTTCAGCCCGTGAACGACCGATTAACAAGTCAGGCTCCAAAACTCTGCACCGTGGCCGATTGGTCAACAGTCGGTCGGTTACCGGGTTTAATCAGGCATTGAAGAAAAAACAAAAATGAAAAAGAGATCGTAACAATAGGGTATTGTAGAGATAAAATAATGGGAGAGGGAAGAGTTAATGTTGTCAGTCACAATTGGGAAGAGAGTGGGTTGGGATTTTTCAATTATAAGGCACACGTGTTGGGAAGTAAATATAATAGAGAGAGAGATAAAAGAGATGGAAACGGCTTGGGATCTAGGGATTCGCGAATTAAGGGATGTAAACAGCCATACGTTATGAATAGTAAGAGTTGGGATTCGGGAATCAGAAGATGTAAACCTAACTTTATGGATGTTAAGGTATAAAATAATGATATTTTATATAAATTTTATCATTGCCATAGCTTTCGGTCGGTACAGACGGGCTACCATCATGTACCGGCAACTATCAAATATTATTCGGTCGGTTTTGAGCCTGGAATGTTTATTATTCGGCTCGGTCGGTTTCGGGATGTGATCGATCGGGATAGGTCGGTTCTATCGGTGCGGGTCTGAAATTGACACTCCTAGATGAAACCAATGAACGAGTCTTAGATGCCTGAGGTAAACAATGCAAACCCTCCTCTATGCCCTAGGATCTCTCCTCCACGGTTCTGTTGTGTTTAGAATAAGAAAAATGAAGACTGTTGGCCTTCTTTTTAAAAAGCCCGTTTTTTGAAAAATGGTAGGAAGGAAAAACCCAGAAAACGGTAGTTGTATCTACCGTTTTACCCAAAAATATAAGTACCGTTTCTTCTCAGTTAAAAATGGTAGGAAGAAATGGTACTTATAGTAAAAATAATAGCACTACCATTTTTCATCAAGTCCATATACTATTTCTTCTTAGTTAAAAACGGTAGGAAGAAACGGTAGTTATAGTAAAAATAATGCATCTATCATTTTACCTAGAAGTGTTCCTACCGTTTTTGGTTTTCAAAGTATTCTTGTTGGGCTTTGTTTGCATGTGTTTGTGGAGCCCACTCCGCCTTACTTGGGCAACCCTATACCAATAAAATGGCTTATATAACCCCTCCTTTAATGCACTAACCTTACTACATTGTACATTACTAACGATGCATGTGCTTGGGGAAAATTTATCATTGGCCGGATCTAGGGTTATTTTGGGGATTTTATTCCTTCTTGTGGAGTTTTCATGCGTAATTGATGCCCATATTGTGACAATTCTAACTATTCTCAATTGTTCCCTTTAAGGCATAGTGATGGTTCTAACTCGGAGTAACTTAGAAACTGTCACCAATTTAGGGCAAGAATGGGCTGAGAGCACGGATCCGGCTAACTTACCACCTCCGCCAACTCTTCCACCCAACCCAACCTGCATGTTGCCGAGTGTTCCGGCACGTCTATTCCTCCTCCCTCATGGCTGGGTGTCCGTTCGTGAGGTCACCAACCTATTAGGTGACATCCTCAAGGATTTTTGAATGGAACAACGGCAGTACATGGAGACCATGGTGACGCAATCAAAATTGCGTCAAGAGCGCCTCTTGATCCAAATAGGAGCCCAATGCCAAGCATCGCTGACCGATCAAGTGCCACGGAATCAAACCACCCCTCCACCACCTAGGGCTACTATACCACCTCCTATGGTGTATACTCCACCTCCTCAAGGGCATCATGCCATGCTAGTGGTAAACCCCATGGTACCGAATGTGGAGAGATTCCAAAAAATTGAAGCCCAAGAACTTTGCTGGGGCCACAAGTGACTTAGTCCTCCCCTCCAAGTGGGTGCAATAGATGGAGAAAATATTTGACTTATTGGGTTGCACCGATGAACAGAGGATAACTTATGCTGGGTTCCAACTAGAAGCAGAAGCCGAAGCTAAGTGCGAGCATGAAACCCTCATGACTATCTATCCCAACCTCTCATGGGATCAATTCAAGGCGGCATTCTATGAGAACTATTTTTCCAAGAATTTCAGGGAGCAGAAAGAGGTTGAGTTTATGTCTCTCATTCAGGGTACGAGATCTGTTATAGAGTACCAACAAAAGTATGAAGAATTGCACTACTTCACACCTCCTCATCTTAGAGACGACCAGGGAAGGCAAGCAGGTTTGAGAGGGGTTTGAGGAACAGCATTGAGGCCATAGTGGTGACTCACGGCCTTTAGAGGTACACTGATGTGGTCCAAATGGCCAAGACGGTCGAGCACCGACAGAGAGACACCTCCCACACATAGTCTGGGGCCGAGAAGCGGCCCGTGTCATATCAGGGAAACCAAGGGCCAAGTAAATTTCATAAGCCATACTATGCCAACCCCGCACCATTCTAGTTCAAGAGGTCTGAGGCACCCCAGCCATCTCGCATGGTCTAGTCTTCTGCTTCTTCACAGACTGTAGGCCCTACTCAATGCTTCGCCTATCAGCAATATGGGCACATTTCCAGATACTACCCCCAGAAGCAAGCTAATGTGCCTTAGCCAGCACCTTTACGGCCACCTCCACCCCACCCAGTTGGCCGTGCTTTTCAGCCTCACCCAAGCAACAGAGTACTTGGCAAGTGTTTGCAGTTACCAACGTTGAGGCAGAGAGCACACCAAGAGTGGTGACAGGTATAATATCCACCTTCTCCAAAAAATTTATATGCTTGCATTACTAGAGTCATGCATGCATAGTATGGAATTAATCTAAGTTATGTGCTTGGTACTTTAACTATTGCTAATTCCTCTACACATGTGTTATTTGACTCTAGAGCATCCCATTCATTTGTATCCCCTACCTTTGCTAAGAAGATGCACATTTCCCTAAAGGACCTAACTCAAGGGTTAGTAGTCAGTACACCTACAGGTAGTATAGTACAACTAGATATAGTTTATGAGCCTTGTATAGTGGAAGTATGTGGTAGGAAGACAATGGCACGCCTCAACAAATTTGACATGATTGATTTCGATGTCATCCTCGGAATGGATTGATTGGCAGACTACCAAGCAAATGTGGTGTATGCCAAGAAACAGATTGTTTTCAAACCTGAGAAGGGGAAGAAGTTTACATTTGTAGGGGACTAGAAGAGACAAAAGAAGCAAGTGATTTCCGGCCTTCAAGCACGAAGGTTGATGGATTCGAGCTGTCAGGGTTACCTTGCTTTAGTAATGGACATAGAAGCCATGGTCAAGCCCTGACTGAAATTGATTTGGTGAGAGAATACCCTGATGTTTTCCCAGAAGACCTAACAGAGTTATCCCCAAATCGAGAAACAGAATTCATGATTGACTTGATTCTGGGTGCGGCACCAATGTCCAAGGCACCATATAGGATGGCTCCTACAGAGTTGAAGGAATTTCAGACTCAGTTATAGAAATTGTTAAAGAAAGGTTTTATCCGGCCCAGTGTGTCTCCATGGGGAGCACCAGTCCTTTTTGTTAAGAAAAAGGACGGTAGTATGCGGATGTGCATCGATTACCAGGAGCTTAATAAGCTAACCATCAAGAACCGGTATCCACTACCAAGGATAGATGATCTTTTTTATCAATTGCAAGGAGCAAAAGTCTTTTCTAAGATTGATTTGAGATCTGGTTATCACCAACTCAAGAATAGGGAGAGTGACATCAGCAAGACTTCCTTTCGATCTAGGTATGGGCATTATGAGTTCTTAGTTATATCTTTTGGGTTGACAAATGCCCCAGTTGCATTCATGGAGCTAATGAACAGAGTCTTCCAAAGTTGTACTTGACAAGTTTGTCAACATGTTCATCGACGACATCTTAATCTACTCCAAGAGTAGGGAAGAGCATGCCATTCATCTCAGATTGGTTTTACAAAGGCTTAGGGAGAAACAATTGTACGTGTCACACCCCAAACCACCCCTGGGAGGATTAGGTAGGTGACTCGAATTGCTCCGTAGCAATCCACCAGACCCCAAGGATCTAGAAGTTGTTAATCCATTCACAAACACACACATCCACAATATTGCAAGATGTAAAACACAGAGTGCTGCGGAAAGTTATTTACATTAAGCTCTTAAGAAAAGCCACAGGGAAAGCATATATACAACCATCATTGTTTAGTTCTCTCTCTCTCTAAATAACAGCAGTCACAACTCTATCTGACCCAGCTTTACAAAAGAATATAAATAGGGCAAGGCAACCCAAGCCCCAAAATAAAGCTATACAAAAGAGGGATCCCTAGTATAACCAAAAAGAAATCCCACAATCCAAAATAGAGTCAGCTGGATATCCATCACAGGTCTTCGTCAACTATCACCGAAAAGATTCGCACCAAAGGTATGACCCCCGTCCGGGTCCACACCAATACTATCATAATAACCATAGATCGTCTCCGCGAGATGAGCCTCCCCGCCACAGAGACATCCACCTACAGGATCATCTAACAAAAGCATACGCAAAAGAGTGTGAGCTCCACCAAGCCCGTGAATTAAATATAACCATGCATGCACATGCAATCACAACCATATGAGTCCTACATGAGGTGTAGTTCATTTTGATTACTAGCCACCTAACATCACAACTAAGGTGGGTCAATGATCTTTCAATCCCCAATACATGTATCTCTGCTGCAGGCATTTAACCACTTCCCGCGATACACCCATTGAGTTGTTGGAGAGGACACCGCATCAGTCAGCCCGACCAACCCTCTGGGATTAACCTGCGAGACATCCATCCCCATTTCAACATAATATATTTCTTTTGTTGGCTCATAGCCTCATAACCACCCTTTCGGTGCATAACATTTCCATCTCTTTTCTCTTTCTTTCTTTTTCTTTTCTTTTCTTTTCCTTTTTCTCTTTCATATGGTTACTCTCACAAGCATCCAACACCTTAACCCATATTGGCAAGGGTGTGTAGCATGGGTGATGATACTCTAGCCCAATGCATTCTATATGGCATAGTATGAGTCAGGTGGTGTCAACCGCATCCCATTCTACAGGCTACCACAGGCCTCATTTCCAAGCCGACTACAGCATCTAGTCTAGTAGTTCACGTATAAGCATTCGTTGTTCATTCTCAGTATTCACCAGTCAAGCATTCCTTATTTAACAGAATATAGAGTAATTGAAATATGTAAACAGAGTGAATAGCATAATTGTAATTGTCATGACTCGATAGCCATCTTACATTTACACACATGATGTAATTTCACTCACCTTGCTCAAGTCCTACTAGCTCAATTGTTGGCTCAGTCCCGGTTGGTAACTGGCACTGCACCTCAAGCTCAGGTCAAAACCTAGTTTATCGGATCATAAAAGTATGTCAAACAATGTTTAAGATTTCGTTAGTGTCCTAGAATTGATTTAGTCTTAGTTAAACTGACACTATACTACACAGGTATTACCTATACTTCTCCGGGTCTTGCCCTAGGCTTTCGGGTCTATCTCCCAGTGCATCATCCAGAGATGAAGGATTCACTTGTCTCGGTATTTCACAACATATCCCATCTATGCATGGCCCAATCAACCTCACAAACCAATGTAAAGGTTTACAGCCCAGCTGAAACCAGTTCTGGGCATGATTACCTGGCCCTGTGGGGCCCACTTGAGCATCCGAAGTATAGATGACAGTAAGGACCAATGGGAAAGCGTATTTTGGTCATTTACATCCTCCCCATTCTGTCCTAGGTCCACTAGTGAAGGTCCAAAAGGCAGAAATCATATCTGAGCCCAAATGCCACCTTTGGGTGTTTCACTAGGTGTTTGGGCCAATTGCCCAGTGCATCGCCCTAAGCCTGTTTAACACGAGTTTCAGCTCCAAATCTTGGATTCTACAGCAAGTCCGTCCATGCTTTCGATCAAGGATGCAAATGGGATCATCATGGACCAAAAATAAGGTAAAATGCATTGGTCCAAATGGATTCAAACTTGGTTCTCCCATTTGGAGGTTGGAGTGAGCTCTGACAGCACAGAGAATGACTGTCAGGCTGAGCTCAAACTTTGGATCCAGCTCTGGCTTCATGCAAGGCTTGATTTACATATATTTGCATGAAATAAAACTGGTCTTTTACTAAGGTGTGAAAGAACTCATTGCATGCAGAAATCCATGCCCACACAGCATGATCTGGGTGCAAGTCTGCAATGCAACACTTCACAGAGATTGACTTCAGTCTCAGCTGCAGAAACAGCAGCATATCATTCCATTTGATGATCATATCTTGCACACAATGCTTATGCATGCAAGATCCCAAGCTTCCCTAGGCATCCAAGTGGTGCTCTAGGCTCTACTGGTCAAAGACATACCAACCTGGCCAGAGAACTGTGGTCTATCATAGTGAACAGCAGTGTACAGGGACAGAGATCTTACCTTTGATCTTGTATGCAGGCTGAGATCAATGGCAGGGATAGCTCTAGTCTCTCCTTCCTCCCCTTTCCTTCTCTTTCCCACTCTTCCTCTTCCTTCTCCTTCTCTTTCTCTCTTTCTATTTCAGTAGTAGCAGTAGGAAACGAATGGGAGCTGGTCCCTTCCTATTTATAGTTTTAGGACAATTAAGGCATGTTTGACCATAGGTCCCTATTCCCAATAATGCATTTTTTATTGCATTTTGGCTGCACTGGTGGGGTCCACAAGATTCTAGAGGTGGGTAATGGTTTCTAAAATTCCCATTTACCCCCTAGAGGGTGTTCACAGGCTCATGCAAGGTTCCCAGGTGTCTAGAGTCCAATAAGTTAGTTTCAGGCACTCTGGGCGTTTCACTGGGCCTTTGGGCCAATCGCCCAGTGCATCGCCCAAAGAATGCAATCTTGCTGTTTTTACCTTGGGCTTGCACAGGTGTTAGGCCTATCACTTGGACATTGCACCAACACCCCTTCCAAGGCCAGACACACATCTGAATAGGTGTGGACCCCATATATTTGGGTAGGAGAGAGAGAGTACCTGGAGCTGGAGCTGTACATCAAGCTGTGAGCACTGCAGCTGCATGGGTCTATAACCCATCTTCTTAAAGGTACACTGGATGACATCCTCAGAGGTTCTCCACAGAATTCAACCACTGGGGTGATGCTCCATAGTGTGTTCAGGTGACTGGTCATGAGTTCCTATACTTTATCCAAAATCCCAATCAGTCTGGGACAGGTTTGACATTTCTCCCCACCTTATAAAAGTTTCATCCTCGAAATTGGCTTACCTAGGAGTTCAAAAAGTTGAGGATACTTTTCTCGCATTTCTTCTTCGCGTTCCCACAATGCTTCCTCCATGGGATAGTTTCCCCATTAAACCTTAACGAATGCAACTGTGCAGTTTACGGAGATTATGTTCCTTTCTGTCTAGTATCTCCGTCGGCTACTCTTCATAGGTCATATCAGCGTCCAATTTTTTGGGTTCAACTATGAGCACATGTGTCGGGTTGTTGATGTACTTCTTTAACATTGACACATGGAAGACATCATGGACGCCTTGCAAGGATGGTGGTAGTGTTAGTCGATATGCTACGGGTCCCACTCTGTTCAGGACTTCATATGGACCGATATACCTTGGGCTCAGTTTACCCTTCTTGTTGAAGCGTAGTAACCCCTTCATTGGAGAAACTCGGAGAAATACCTTCTCTCCGACTCCAAATTCAATGTCCTTCCTTCGATTGTCGGTATAACTCTTCTGTCTGGATTGGCCGCTTTGATCTTTTCCTTGATCGCATCCACCTTCTCACAGGCCACCTGTATCATTTCAGGCCCAAGGTACTTCCATTCTCCGACTTCATCCCAATACAACCGTGTGGGGCACTTCTGACCATATAAGGTTTCGTATGGTGCCATGCCAATGGTGGAGTGGTAGCTGTTATTGTAAGCAAATTCTACCAAGGGTATGTGGGCATCCCAACCGTCTTTCATTTCCAATATACAAGCTCTGAGCATGTCCTCTAGAGTTTGAATGGTTCTTTTAGACTGGCCGTCCGTCTGAGGATGGAAAGTCATGCCGAGATTTAGTTGGGATCTCAGTGCCTGTTGCAGACTCTTCCAGAATCTTGAAGTGAATCGAGGGTCCCTGTCAGACACGATGCTGACGGGCACGTCATGCAAACGGATTATATTTTCAATGTATAGTTGGGCAAGCTTTTCTGTCAAGTAGCTTATCTTGATAGGGATAAAGTGAGCTGCTTTTGTCAGTCCGTCGACAATCACCTAGATTGCATGCATCCCCTTCCTAGTGTTGGGTAAGTTAGTTATGAAGTCTAGGGTAATTCTTTCCCATTTCAACTCAGGAATCAAAAGTGGTTGCAATAATTCATACGGTTTGTGTCTTTCCGCCTTTATGTGCTGACAGGTGAGGCATTCGAACACGTATAGTGTTGCGGTCTGCTTCATTCTAATCCACCAATAGTACTTCTTCAAATCCATGTACATTTTTTTGCTCTCGGGGTGGATTGAGTAAGGTGAATTATGTGCCTCTCTAAGAATTTGATCCTACACATTATAGTCGTCAGGCACGCACAATCTATTTTAGAATTTCAATGCCCCATCATGGGCCAATGAAAATTCTGGGTCCCTGTGGACACCTTGCTTTATTTCCTAGATTATCTTGGCTACGGATACATATAGTGCTACGGGCTGCTTCTCAATTATTTCTACCCGGATCGATGGTTGTATATCCATAGCTGATAGTTGCATAGTCATCCCCTTGATCATGAGTTCCAGATCAAACTTATGAGCTTCTTCTATTAGTTGTTCGCTAATAAATAAGGAAGCGAGGGATGCTGTTTGGGATTTCCTGCTTAATGCATCCGCCATTATGTTGGCCTTGCCATGGTGGTATTGAATCTCACAGTAGTAGTCCTTTACTAATTCTAACCACTACCTCTGTCTCATATTTAACTCTTTCTGTGTGAAGAAATACTTCAGACTCTTGTGATCGTTGAAGATTTTGCTCTTTTCACCATATAGATAATGTCGCCAAATCTTTAACGCAAAAACCACCGCAGGCAACTCTAGGTCATGAGTGGGGAAGTTCTTTTCGTGTTCCTTCAACTGCCTCGAGGTATAGGCAACCACCTTACCTTTCTACATTAATACACCACTCAATCCTGTGTAAGATGCTTCAGTGTATACCACCATGCCACCGGTGCCATCTGGAATGGTCAGCACTGGTGCCGTCACCAATCGATTCCTTAACTCTTGGAAGCTTTTCTCGCAAGCGTCGGTCCACTCAAACTTTGCACCCTTCTTTGTTAGCTTTGTCATGGGTGCCGAAATGCACAAGAAATTCTCAATAAACCGGCTATAATACCTAGCTAAACCCATGAAGCTACGGATCTCAGTGACATTCTTTAGAGTCTCCCACTCGAGAATTGCCTTTACCTTGTCTGGGTCTACCTTGATGCCATCCTTAGTGATGATATGCCCCAAGAATCCAATCTGGTGGAGCCAAAATTCACACTTGCTGAATTTGGCGAATAGCTGGTGTCCCTGCAATCATTGCAACACGAACCTAAGGTGTTGAGCATTCTCCTCTTCACTTTTGGAGTAGATTAGAATGTCATCAATGAATACAATGACAAACTTGTCTAGCACACCGTAGAATACCCTATTCATCATGTCCATGAATGCAGCTGGGGCGTTGGTTAATCCAAACAACAACACCAAGAATTCATAATGTCCGTATAGAGTTTTTAACGTAGTCTTGTGAATGTCACTGCTCTTGATTTTCAACTAGTGGTACCCAGACCTAAGATCACTTAAAGAAAACTCTTGCACCTTGTAATTGATTGAACAGGTCATCGATGCATGGCAATAGGTATCGATTCTTGATCGTAAGTTTGTTCTTCACAAACAATATGGGTGCTCCCCAAGGAGACACAATTGGTCGAATAAGTCCCTTCTTCAACAAATCTTGCAATTGGACCTGCAATTCTTTTAATTCTATAGGTGTCATTCGGTAAGGTGCCTTGGATACAGGTACTGCACCAGGGATTAAATCGATCATGAACTCTATTTCACAATTAGGTGGTAGCTGGGTCAAATCTTCTAGGAAGACGTCAGGACGACGTTGAGTTCTTCTAATGGATTAATCTTTGCTTCAGTATCTATTACCATGGCCAACTAGCCCTAACATCCTTCATTTAATAGTTTTTGTGCCTAAAGGACGGATAAGATTACCCTTTTGGACTTTTTCATCGGTTCACTTTGGTAGGTGAAAATCGAGCCGTCATCCAACTTGAATGTGATCTTCTTTGCACACATGACATTCGCTCTATAGGTGGATAGCCAATCCATGCCTAGTATCACGTCAAAGTCCTTCATGTTGAACTTGATTAGTCGGGCAGTTAAGTTCTTCCCGTAAATTTCCACTAGACAGGGGTCGTAAACTTCCTTCAGGCTCACGACACTGCCAATTGGTGTGCTAACTACTAAGTCGTGCCCTATGTTCCATGGTTGGATTGTCATCCTATCCACAAAAGCATTAGATATGAAAGAGTGGGATGCACCCAAGTTGAATAACACTCACGCAGGGGTGCACAAGATAATCAAGGTACCTAGGGTTTGTATAAAATAAGGATGCAATTAAGTTTTCTTGCATCCTTAAGGTGATTCCTACAATTTAGCAGCGTTAGGTGGACTTACCTGTCATCACCTCAGGATTCACTTCCGCCTCTTCATTGGTCAACGCAAAAACTTTTATCGCGTCCGATTGTCCCATGGTTGGAAAGGTCGAGTGTGGGACTGGATTGGCGGGTATGTGTTGTATCTGTGTTGTATGCATTCCCTGGCCATGTGTCCTGCTTTGTGGCACACATAGTATTTGTGGACAATGCGGCTGGAGAAGAGGCCTAGCTTGCTTGGCTCATTACAAGTTGGGACAGTGCAGCTGCAGTTGTCGCTTGGCTTACAGTGGGTTGGGCAGGTCGGCTGTAAGAGGTGCTGAAAGGGGTTTGGTCCACATCTTACCGTCGATGTTGAGTCGGGTTGGGGCTCGAACAAGCTCCTTGAAAAACTTTGTTTGGCCACCCAAAATTTTGATAGTTGCTTGGCCTTTTGCCCGAGCCAGGAGACACTGTAGCCTTCTCTTTCTCTTTCAATCTGTCCTCCATAGTCTACATCTTGTCGACCATTTGACATAGTCTTGGATGTCCAGGACCGATAGAATAGACCCGATCTCTGGTTTGAGTCCTTTTTCAAACTTCTTTGTTTTACTAGCTTCCCCCTTCATATGCTTCGGGGTGAAATGAAACAAATCTTCGAACTGTTGCTGGTAATCCAGCACGGTCTTGGATCTTTGCACGAGAGCAGAGAACTCGGCTTCCTTCTTATCTCTAAAACTCTTAGGGAAATAATTCTTAAAGAAGACTTCTTTAAATTGCTCCCAGGTGGGATTAGGATGAACTGCTTCCAAATTAGGCTTCGTTGCCTTCCACCATGCTTTCGCCTTGTTTTGTAGCTGGTAACTGGCACATATCAATTTTTGCGTATCCATACATTCAAGTACATCGAATGCTTTCTCCTAGGCGCTAATCCACCTTTTTGGTTGCATTGCCTCAGAATTTAGTTTGGAAAATGCAGGCGCTGGAGCTTCTTGAATCTGTCCATCACTTTAGTTGTGGAGCTTTCCGCTGTGTGTTGGGGCACAGGTGGTGGAAATTGTATGGGTCGGTTGGGTGGTCGTGGTGGTACTACTCGATGTTGTATCATGGCCGCGAATTGTGTATACATTTGGCCTAACAACTCATGTTGTTGCTGCATGGTTCGCATCATGGTGGTCATGATGGTGTTCACCTCTCCAGCTGCCATACATAGTTGAGGTGCAGTAGCAGTAGCTTGGGCAGCCATCGGTACCAAATTTGGGATGACTCGTGGTACCCTCAGCGAAGTAACTGATACTTCAAAATTCTGAGCTTCGGCTCCATCCGGTAGCTCAACTTCTGGAACAAATCGAGGGCGTCTCCCATGATGACCACCCCAGTTGGATCTAGTATTGACCATGATTGATTTCTGAAAGGAGCTTTGTGTTCAATATTCCCATACCCTTAACGGGGAAAATTTTACAATTTTCAGCTAACACATATAAGTTATCATTTCTACAATTCTAGTGTGATAATGCTAGCATTTCAGTAGGGAGTGATTACTACCAAGACTGTTCCCTACTAAGTTACTGTTGCTAATAGTTTCATGTATGAAATGTGTTTTATGTGATGGTATTTTATGTAAGGTGACAAATTAAAGGTTCATGTTAATGAGCAGTTGTTTGGTCTATACCTGTACCTAACATGCCAGTCGCTCCAGCCTCTTTTTGGTCATAAAGGCCTGAATGTATAGGTATCCTAAATCACTCCTAACCTTGTCTGCTAGGGCAAGGTAAATGGCTCGATCCTCTGCACCACTAGTATCTGCGAGTGCCAGGTAAACAATCAGTTGCTTCTCTGCCCGAGACTGAATTTCTCAAATCCAAGATAAACACTTTCTCAGTCACCTAACGTAGAGCATGTTGCTGGGGTCTCCAAGCCCGAACAACACAATCAGACCCTGCCATGGAGAAGTTCTGGGTATTAAGTTTCTATGGTAACCTTATCTCATTAAACATACTTAACACTACAGGAAGTTAAAACAACATAATTAGGAAGTTAAATGGATCAGCTCAAGGTTGTACACAAAACCACAATATCCTATCGAGTCTAACACACCACTCAGGTAGGAACATGTCCAGTGAATAAACCATCTATTTCTCCCTATGACTTATTGTGCTTTAACCTTAATTCAGTTAGACTATAGGTATGGTATGACCTATATGTAGGGAGAGTGTATCTAAAAAAAATTTTGTAATACCACCACTGCTTATGACCATACATCCCCATGTACCTATGTTTGAGTTTCCATACATATCACCCACACAGAGGTTCATACAACCAAAGTTATATACATTACTTATGTATAATATTTATACCCGTATTAGGTTGTAAGAACAAAAAAAAAAAGTTTCCTTTTTGTCTTGCATTTGCTTAGTTATCCGACATGCTTCTTATTATTGCCTAATTACTTGTTCATCATTCATTATATGCATAAATGTATATTAGTATTATTATTTATATTATAATTTTTTTTTTTAAGTTTATCAATATTAACAGCGAGGTGCCCCCAAGGGACCCAATATGCCTCCTTAAAGCAAGAAATCATAAGGCCATACAGTGAAACATCCATTTCTACTGTTTTTTCATTCTCTGGGTGTTTTACTGAGCATTTGGCTCAATCACCCAATGCATCGCCCAGAGAATCAGGGCACAGTTATAAACAGTCCGAGAGCTCATCTTCTCATTTCTATTTTCATTTTGAAGCTCTAAACCTCCAAGGGGGTGTTTAAGAGTGCTACTAGGCTACTCCACTTTCATTTCCAAGCATCCAATCAAGTTTCCCTGCGCACATACGCAAGCCCTAAGTAAGTTTTACTACATTTCTACTTCTATTTGCATTGTTGTCCTCATTTCCTCTTTCTTTTGTTTGATTTTTAATGTATATGCCTTAATTCCCTGTTCTCCTTCTTCTTGCCATGTTGCATCCATGTCTTCAAGTGGTAAACACAGCAAGGCAAGGAAGGCAGTGACCTGCAAGCGCCTACGGTCAGACCCATTGTCGCCATCTCCATCGGCAGTGCCATCTCCATTACCCAAAGATGATTCTTCTCCCGAGGAACTGAAGTTTGATAGATACTAGTTCTCCCGGTACGAGCATTCTCAGGATTGAGTGAAGTTCTCTTCCAAGAACATAGTGAATGGTAGGGTGGTGCAAGTAGATGATTTCCATCAATTTGGGCTCTTTACGAAATTCAATGCCCTAGTTTGGGCACCGATATTGTTCCCTACACTGCCATGTTACCTGAACCTGGTTTGGTACTTTTATTATAATCTTGTACCAGCTTATGGGGTACAAGGATTTGGTTTAGAGAGCAGGGTCAAAGGGGTGGATGTGAAGTTCACTCCAACCACTTTGGCCAAAATTTTGGGGATACCAGATACAGGTGACAAGTGCTACTACAAGCCTGGGTTAACATTTCTAACATGTTTTCATTGGAGACTAGGAGAATGGTCTTCAAGGCTCTGACTGGGGTTGAAAGGACTCCAAAATCTGAGGGGGATTACAAGCCAATTGTGAGGATTTTGAGTAGGTGCATCTTCTACAACCTCTATCCCAAGGGTGGGGACCGGGGCAGCATTTTTATGCTTCGAGCATATATCACCTATTGTTTGCTGAGAGCAGGCAAGGGGGTCCAGTGATCAACCTTCCTTATCTACTTATGCAGATCATGCTCTATCATACCCAGAACCCTTCTGATGGGAACCTGCCTTATAGGAGATTCCTGACCCAGGTGTTCCTGCATTTTGGGGTTTCTCTTGGTGGTGAGTATGAGGGAGGAGATGGGTTGAAGCCTATCAGCAAAACCTCCATCAAGAAAATGAAGATGTTAGGGGAGCCAGAGAAAGACTCAGAGTTCGAGGAGGAGGAGATGGAGAAGGGACACGAGGTAGTAGAGGGAGCTAGTGGGTGAGTAGCAAGGTAACCTAGTGGATCCATGCACACAGTTTAAAGATTTGTCTCCCTATGACCTTACGGGAGCTTCTAGTTCACAGGTGCCACCTCAGGCACCTGAGTCTTATGGTTGGGTAGACATGATGGCACAGTTCTGAGGTCTTGACACTCAGCTTGCCCAGATGTCTACGCGGATGGACTAGGGTTTCACTTCCCTGGAGGGGAGAGTAGGTTCTGTTGAGCAGTGTCTTGATTTCTGGGATTCCTAATACCAGGTTGACTCGTGACAGGCTCAGCCTCCACAGAGCGATGATCCTCCACAGGAGTAGTTCCTCTGGCTTCGGTGTCTTGCTTAGGACTTGGTCTTTTACTTTAGCTTTACTTCCTACAGTTTTTTTTGTCATGTTTTACGTAGTTTTTTTTTATCAGTTCCTATCTTTGTTTGTTTCCTACTGGGTTTTAACTGGAAGTAGTACTTCTAACTTTGGAAATCATTGTAATGGCCTTTGCCATATTTCAAACTTTATAGAATGTTACTTGCTAGTGTTCTATCTTTCCTCATTGTTTATTATTTACATTTTGTCCCCCTTGTTAATTATATTATCATATGTTTAGCTTCTTGCAAGTTATTAATCCTATTCCGCTATCTGTGAATGTAAGAAGAGCTTCTCGCTCTGATACCAAGCTCTGTCACACCCCAAACCACCCCTTGGGAGGATTAGGTAGGTGACCCAAAATGCTCCACAGCAATCCACCCCCAAGGATCTAGAAGCTATTAATCCATTCACAAACACACCCATCCACAATAATGCAAGATGTAAAGCACAGAGTGTTGTGGAAAGCTAATATTTACATTAACCTCTTAAGAAAAGCCACAGGGAAAGCATATATACAACCATCATTGTTTAGTTATCTCTCTCTCTCTCTCTCTCTCTCTCTCTCTCTCTCTCTCTCTCTCTTTCTCTGAACAATAGCAGTCACAACTCTATCCAACCCAGCTTTACAAAAGAATATAAACAGGGCAAGCAACAAAATGAAGCTATACAAAAGAGGGATCCCTAGTATAACCAGAAAGAAATCCCACAGTTCAAAATAGAGTCAGTTGCACACCCATCACGGGTCCTCGTCAACTATCACCAAAAAGACTCGCACCAGAGGTATGACCCCCGTCTGGGTCCACACCAATACTGTCATAATAACAATAGCCCATCTCCGCGAGATGAACCTCCCCGCCACAAAGACATCCACTTGCAGGATCATCTAACAAAAGCATATACAAAAGAGTATGAGCTCCACCGAGCCCGTGAATGAAATATAACCATGTAAGCACATGCAATCACAACCATATGGGTCCTACATGAGGTGCAGTTCATTTTAATTATTAGCCACCTAACATCACAACTAAAGCGGGTAAGTGCTACTACAATCCCCAATACATGTATCCCTGGTGCGGGCTTTTAACCCCTTTCCATGATATACCCATTGAGTTGTCGGAGAGGACCGATCAGCTCCCGCATCATTCACCAAGGTCAGCCCGAGCAGCCCTCTGGGATTTACCTGTGAGGCATCCATCCTCATTTCAATATAACATATTTCTTTTGCTGGCTCATAGCCTCATAACCACCCTTTCGGTACATAACATTTCCATCTCTTGTATCACGGGAAAGGGTTAAAAGCCCGAACTGGGGATACATGTATTTGGGATTGTAGTAGCACTAACCTGCCTTAGTTGTGATGTTAGGTGGCTAATAAATAAAATGAACTGCACCTCATGTAGGACTCAAATGGTTGTGCTTGCATTTGTATGCATGGTGATATTTCATTCACGGGCTCGGTGGAGCTCACACTCTGTTATATATGTTTTTGTTAGATGATCCTACAGGTGGATGTTACTGTGGTGGGGAAGCTTACCTCCTGGAGGCGAGCTATGGTGGTTATGACGATATTGGTATGGACCCGGATGGAGGTCATACCGTTGGTACGAGTATTTTTAGTGGTAGCTGAGGATGACCCGTGAGGGGTGCTGTTGACTCTGTTTTGATCGTAGGACTCCTTTTGCTTTTGTTTGAGATCCCACCTTTTGTACAACTTTACTTTTGGGGCTCGGGTTACCTTGCCTTGTTTATATTCTTTTGTATAAAGTTATATTTGATAGAGTTAGGAGCTGCTTATGTTCTGGGAGTAAGAGAGAGAATGAACTAAAACACTATGATGTATATATATTTTCCTTTCTTTGTTCTCCTTTTTAAATGTTTAATGTAAATATAGCTTTCCGCAGCACTCTGAGTTTTACATTATGTATTATGGTGGATGTGTATGTTTGTGAATGGATTAACTACTTCTAGATCCTTGGGATTTGGCGGATTGCTGCAATACAATTCGGGTCACCTACCTAATCCTCCCAGGGGTGGTTTAGGGTGTGACATTGGCTGCATGCAAGGCTTGATTTACATATATTTGCATGAAATAAGACTGGTCTTATGCTAAGGTGTGAAAGAATCTTATTGCATGCAGAGATCCATGCCCAGACAGCATGATCTGGGTGCAAGTCTATAGTGCAACACTTCACAGAGACTGACTTCAGTCTCAGCTGCAGAAACCGCAGCATATCATTCCATTTTATGATCAGATCTTGCATGAATGCTTATGCATGCAAGATCCCAAGCTTCCCTAGGCATCCAAGTGGTACTCTAGGCTCTACTATTCATAGACACACCAACCTGGCCAGAGAACTGTGGTCTATCACAGTGAACAGCAGTGTACAGGGACAGAGATCTTACCTTTGATCTTGTATGCAGGCTGAGATCAATAGCAAAGGCAGCTCTGGTCTCTCCTTCCTCTCCTTTCCTTTTCTTTCCCTCTCTTCCTCGTCCTTCTCCTTCTCTTTCTCTCTTTCTATTTCAGTAGCAGCAGTAGGAAACAAATGGGAGCTGGTCCCTTCCTATTTATAGTTTTAGGACAATTAGCGCTTGTTTGGCCATAGGTCCCTATTCCCAAGAATGCATTTTTTAGCGCATTCTGGCTGCACTGGTGGGGTCCACATGATTCCAGAGATGGGTAATGATTTCTAAAATTCCCATTTACCCCTAGAGGGTGTTCATAGGCTACATGCATGGTTCTCATGGGTCTGGAGTCCAATAAGAGAGTTTCAGGCACTTTAGGCATTTCACTGGGCCTTTGGGCCAATCGCCCAATGCATAGCCCAAAGAATGCAATCTTGTTGTTTTTTCCTTGGGCTTACATAGGTGTCAGGCCTATCACGGGCATTGCACCAACACCCCTTCCAAGGCCAGTACACATCAGAACAGGTGTGGGCCCCACATATTTGGGTAGGAGAGAGAGTACCTGGAGCTGGAACTATACATCAAGCTATGAGCAGTGTCATTGCATGGGTCTGCAACCCATCTTCTTATAGGTACACTAGATGACATCCTCAGAGGTTCTCCACAGAATTTAACCACTGGGGTGATGCTCTACAGTGTGTTTAGGTGACTGGTCACAGGTTCCTGTCCTTCATTCAAAATCCCAATCAGTCTGGGGCAGGTTTAACAGTACGCCAAGTTTAGTAAGTGTGAATTTTGGCTACACCAAGTGGCATTCCTAGGTCACATCGTCTCTGAGAAGGGTATAGAAGTTAACCCAGGGAAGGTGCAGGCGGTACTGGATTGGGATCACTGAAGAATGTGGGGAAATTCGAGGTTTCCTTAGATTGGCTAGTTATTAGAGGAGATTCATCGAGAATTTCTGTCGCATATCAGCACTGATGACTAGACTGACTCGAAAGGGGATAAAATATGAATGGTCAAAGGCATGTGAGAAGAGCTTCCAAGAACTGAAGAAGAGATTTATCAGTGCCCCAGTTCTGATACTTCCATTAGGTACTGGTGGCATGACTGTCTACAGTGATGCATCTAAATTGGGGCTTGGATGTGTCTTAATGTAAAATGGCAAGGTGGTTGCTTATGCTTCTAGACAACTTAAAGACTATGAGAAGAACTACTCTACCCATGGCTTGGAGTTGGCGGCGGTAGTGTTTCCTTTGAAAATATGGCGTCACTACTTATATGGCAAGAAAAGTGAGATTTTTAGCGACCACAAGAGCTTGAAGTACTTCTTCACTCAGAAGGAGTTGAACATGAGACAGAGGAGATGGTTAGAGCTGATGAAAGACTATGACTGTACTATCTAGTACCATCTAGGCAAGGTGAATGTTGTAGCTGATACACTTAGTAGGAAATCACAAACTTTCTCCCTAGCAGCGTTGACAGCCAATGAGCGGCTTATAGAGGAAGCCAGAAGGATGGAGTTGGAATTATTAGTTGATAGTACCACTATGTCACTTGTCGCCTTGTCAGTATAGTCCTCTTTAGTAGAGAGAATCATGGAAGCTCAATCCACCGATGCGGAGCTACAAAAGTTGATGGATGGTATTCAGGGAGAGATGCAAGAGGAATCATATTTTACCTTGCCTGGGGATAGAACACTTTGATTCAGAGGTAGGTTGTGTATACCCAATGATGACCAGTTGAGGAAATAAATTTTGAACTAAGCCCATTGTTCTCTGTATTCTGTACATCTCGGCAGCACCACGACGTACAAGGATTTGAAATTACATTTTTGGTGTAGAGGAATGAAAGCTGACGTGGCAACGTTTGTGTCGAAGTGTCTCACCTATCAGAAGGTTAAGGCGGAGAGACATCGACCCTATGGGCTTTTACAATCACTTCCAATTTTGGAATGGAAATCGAAACACATCACCATAGACTTCATCACTGGATTGCCCCGAACAGGTAAGGGGGTTTATGCCATTTGGGTGATTGTTGATCGGCTCACCAAGACCGCATACTTTATGTCGATAAAGGTGACCTATCCTATGGACAAATTAGCAAAATTGTACATGGACAATGTTGTTCGCTTGCACGGAGTCCCAGTGAGCATTATTTCCGATCGTGATCCCAGATTCACATCAAGGTTTTGGGGTAGTTTCCAACAGGCTGTGGGAATACTACTGAATTTTTGCATGGCCTTCCATCCACAAACCAATGGTCAATTGGAAAGGACTATACAAACACTGGAGGATATGCTCAGATCTTGTGCCATCGATATGAAGGGTAGCTGGGATGAACATATTTTACTCATTGAGTTTGCTTACAACAACAGCTACCAGGCTACTATTGGTATTGCACCGTTCGAGGCATAGTATGGTAGGAAGTGCCGAACATCATTGTACTGGGACTAAATGGGTGAGCAAAGGATATTGGGGCCTGAGTTGATATAAGCTACATGTGAGAAGGTAGACTTGATTAGAGCCCGAATCAAGGTGGCATAATCGAGACAGAAAAGCTATGCAGATTTGAAGCGCAAGGATCTCGAGTTTAGTGTGGGTGATAAGGTATTCCTTTGAGTATCGCCAACAAAAGGAGTGTTATGATTTTACAAGAAGGGGAAGTTGAGTCATAGATACATTGGACCATATGAGATCCTAGCAAGAATCGAAACCATGGTATATAGGCTGGCCCTGCCCCCTTCATTGGCGGGTGTTCATGACGTGTTCCACGTATCGATGTTGCGGAAGTACATTCCAGATCTGACCCATGTCTTGACTTATGAACCACTTGAACTCTCTGAAGACCAGACCTATGTAGAAGAACCTCTGAAGATTCTCGAGAGAAATGAACACAATCTCCACAATCGTGTCATCTCTTAAGTGAAGGTTCAATGGAGTAACCACTCTGAAAGGGAAGCATCTTGGGAATGTGAGAGCGAAGTTCGAGCAAAGCACCCTCACTTATTTTACATGACAAGTAAGTCTCAATTTTGAGAATGAAATTCGGGGGATGTTAAATCCGCGCCCAAAACCCGGTTTAAGGCCCGGTCTAACCTATCTAATTGAACCTGTGTAGAATCGACAATGGCATACTCTTAAGAACTATGGGTGATGATACTTAAGCCGTCTCACAAGATCATTGACCTTGAGATGGGGGAGGTTGTCGAGGATAGGTTCATCAACAAGGACAGGGGGAAATTTTTCGATAAAGGCATATTCTGGGCATTCCCTCTACAGGTGAACCCGTAAGGCCCACACCGGTTCCCTATACCACTTTACGACGACTGGGCGTAAGCTATTATTCATGTGTTCCACTTCAAAAAATAATTAATATTACATATAGTTAGTTGATTGGGCTTGGATATGTAATACCCTTTTTTAATTTAAGAATAGAGGTGGCCTATGGGCCTCATTGAGTTGTAAAGCCCAATGACCTAAGCTAAGAACCAAAGTCTATGCCTACCCAAACATGCCTTATCTAAATAAGACCTAAGGCCTTAGACTTAACCAAACACACCCTAGATGACTATGTGAGATAAATAGAGGTAAAACCACTATCCCCTTCTCATTCTAACCTTAAATCAATTTGGGGAAGGAAAAGAAGAAGAGAAGAGAAAGAATGAAGAGAGGAGGGGAGGAGGACCTACTCTAAGGGTGTCAAAACAAAACCGAAACCGTTTACCGAAACCGAACCGAACCATTTAAACCTGAACCGGCAGACTGTTTAAATAAATGGTCCGGTTATGGTTCTGAAATGCCACCATTTAACTAAACGGTTCAGTTTAGTTTTAACCGGTTACTCCAACGGTTTTAGGCCAATTAATCAGATTACAATCGATTATAACCAAACCGTTTTAAAACTTTTTTTTTTTTTGGTACTACTGTTTTAAAACTTAACTACTAAGTTACTAACCACCCTCTCCACATCTCCACTTCTTCAATAAATGCTTGCCTTTTTTTTTAAAAAAAAAACTACTAACTAATTAGTAATTAGTAAATGGAATTATGGAAGGTAAACAGTTTTCAATCAAAAATAGAAAAAACTGGGTAAACCGTAATTCTCTAAAGTCCTAAATGGCCTAAACAACAGTGTTCTTCACTTCTTCATCCGTTCCTTGCCCTGTGGCGTTGCCGCCTTGCCGGTTGTTGTCTACACTCTACACTACACTCTAGAGTCTTGACTCTACACTTCTACAATCTACTGCTCCATTGCCGACTTGCCACCGGGAAGGTATGTCTCTCTTTTTCTAGTTTTCTACTTTTTTAAGACTATGATTTCCATTCTCAATACTTCTGAAATTCAGATTTGAGAGTCTCTCAACTCCAAACCAGTAAAGCCACGCTGTTCTACTTCTGTTTTTTTTTTTTTTTTTTTGTGAATATTCTCCTTGTGTTCATGTGTTTGTGAGATGCAAAAATCACTAGTGCAAGTGTGCAACGTAGTTCTTCTTCTCTCAATCTTATTATTTCTTCTTCTTCTTCTTCTAAATATGATATGCAGTGTTTAATTGTATTATTCCAAAATCCATATCAGAATTCTTACCCCACATATGTACTAATGAACCCCACCCACATGCTATTTTTTAGATTTTCTTTACTATTCATCGATTTTCTTTAAGAGATTGTAGGCTTGTAGGTTGTAGCTATTGCTTTATGTTCTTATATTTTGACCAATAGTATTGGCTGAAGATTGTATCGATTAAAGAGTTCATGAGGTCAAATTCTATTTTGACCAACATTATGGCTAAATATGCTGACTAACATTATTGGCTGATATGTACCCCATGAAGTAATTTTCATGGCCCACAATTGCAGGATTTGCAGGTTCTGTTTTGATTAGTTTTTGTCTATCGAGACAAAAGTCATACATAAAAAAATGGCTTTGATATCAGCCCTAAAATTTGGTTATGTTCTGATCAATATTTTATTAATTCTTTATTTTGTTTTTTTTTTCACTCAATTTTTTTTCTTTCTTGACGATCTGACTAGTCTATTCTTTATTTAAAGGCTTTCCAACTTAAGTATTGTGATTCGTGTTGGTATTGTCTATTGAGATTGTTGTTAATTTTTTAATAAATTTATAATCATTTTGTAGGTGTTTCACATATTTTATTATCTAGCAATGATGAATACTATAGATGAAGAGTTTGAAGTTATTGAGTCAATTGGTGGTACTTCAATACCACAAGAGCTCCCTTCCATTGGCTTAGGGTTAGACTTAATGGAGGATAAAGGTGGAGGTGGGGATGGAGGTAATATCAATAAAGCTGGAGGTAGTGTTACTATTGGTGATTCTAAGAAAAGGATCAGAGCTAAGACAGCAGCATGTTGGACTTCTAATTTTTTTAAAGAAATAGATGCAAAAGATAGTCCAAATGGAAAGTCAAAAGCTCAATGTAATAAGTGTGGACAGATTTTCATGGCTGATCCTTCGAAAAATGGGACATCAACCTTGAACAATCATATGAAAAGATGTCCTAAATGTGAAAGCAAGGACATAAACCAATTGTTCATGCAAAAATCTAGTGGAACAGTGATTTTGAGGGATTTAAAGATTGATCCCAAAGTTGTGAAGGAGATGGTCTTGACCTTAATTGTGAAGAATGAACTCCCTTTAAGATTTGTTGAATATGAAGAATTTAGAAAATTAATGTTATATGTTTATCCGGATTATAGTCCCATCAGTAGAGGAACTCTATTGAATGATATTCTGAAAATATTCAACAAGGAGAAGAAGACATAAAAAATTCTTCTGGGAGGATTTCAGTTACCACGGATTTGTGGACTTCCATCTCAAATGATGGATACATGACACTCACGGCCCATTACATTGATAGGTCGTGGGTTTTGCACAAAAGATTGATTAAATTTACTGTTTTGACTCCTCCATACTCAGGTGCACACATTTCTGAGACAGTTAGTTAGATATTAATGGAGTGGGGAATGGAAGGAAGGTTGTTTTCTGTAACTGTAGACAATGCTAGTGCTAATGATTTATTTGTTTCTTAGTTGAGAACAAATCTGAATGGTAAGAAGGCATTGTTGTGTAAAGGAGAATTTTTCCATGTACGTTGTTGTGCGCATATTTTAAACCTGATAGTGCAAGATGGCATTAAATTGATAGATAAAACAGTTCAAAAGGTTCGAGACAGTATCAAGTTTGTTAAAAGTTCTCAAGCTAGGAAGGTGGGGTTTGCAGAGAGTTGTGAGAATATGGGATTGACCACCAAGAGGGGTTTGCATGGTGATGTGACTACAAGATGGAAATTCCACATTCCAAATGTTGGATGATGCTCTGTTTTATAGGCAAGCATTTGAAAACTTCGAGAACTTGGACACTAACTGTAAATGTTGTCCTACATATGGTGAATGGGATAAGATCAAACAACTTTCAACATTTTTGAAACCTTTTGATGATATTACAAAGTTGTTGTCTAGATCAAAATACCTAACAGCCAATTTGTATTTCTCAAGTGTAGTGAAAATTCATATCACTTTACAGGATGAATATTTGTTTGGGGGTGATTTTGTGAAGGAGGTGGTATATTCCATGAAGGAAAAGTTCAATAAATACTGGGAAAAGTATTCATTATTTTTATCAATTGCTGCTATTTTGGATCCACGCTACAAGATGGAAATTGTTGAGTGGGCATATGATAGGATCCATGGTGGAGATAGTGCCTTAGTTAATGAGGTTGTTGATCGTGTGAAATCATCTTTGGTCCGACTCTATGGTGAATACAAGAGCATGCCAAAGGAGCTGTAGTCTTCAACTATTGATGTTCAGTGTTGTTCAGATCAAATTGATGCGGTAAATTAATATTTCTGATTTCATTGACATCTTTTTTTATAAATTTTAGTTATTGTATTTTTTATTTAAATGCTTGTTCATTTTTCAGGAATTCACCAGTTGGTCACAAAAAAAAAAATATCAAAACCAGTGATAAATCTGAATTGGATCGATACCTTGAAGAACTAAGAAAACAATGGGAAAAGGATTATGATGTTCTAGCATTTAGGAAGTCATCTGCGATCCAATTTTTCGATTTGTCTCGAATGGCCCGTGATATCTTGGCGATTTCAGTGTCCACGGTTGCATCTAAATCAGCATTTAGTGCTGGGGGTAGGGTGATTGATAAATATCGAAGTACATTGCTCCCTAAAAATGTTGAAGCTTTGGTATGCTTGCGTGATTGGATGTATGATGCAACTTTTGGAGGTAATCTTGTAGCATCTAATCTCATATTAAATTCCTATGATTTTGTTAATTTCATATTCTAAATACTTGTTTCCTTCCTTTATATAGCTGATCCAGATCAGGATGGAGAGGACTTATTTGAAGCCTTGCAAGATGTGATTTCACAGCCTCCTACTCCTCCAATACTATCACCATGACTAGTTGATGTGTTTCCTCCAAAGAACTTGGTATCCACATGAACTCAATACCCCATTTAAGTCTTTCCTATTGCTTATTTCTAATTTTATGAAGATAACAATTGAATCTTTCCATTTTATTTTCTGTTATGCAGGGGAGTACAATTTAGGTCTTTGCAAGATATTAGTTGAAGAGGATATTTGTGTGGAGAAGAAAACATCGATGCATGCTATTGGTTTTTTTTCTTCCAATTCCTTGTTTGGTTATTTTATTTGTGGAACATGTTAGAGGATTCTCAATCAGGTTTTTAAAGACGATGTTTATCAATATAACAATATCTTTGTTAAAAAATGCAGCAGGTTAGGGATTGTTGAAGAGAATGCTGATCAATATCTTTATTGGTTGATGGTTTCTTCTTGGGAAAGCCTCTTTCTTAACTGGATAGTTTTGTGATCATGAACTAGCCTTGTCCATAAGTTTATGGGGTAGAGCATCATTTGCATATCAACTTGTTTACTTAGCCTATGAAAGGAAATCTGCTTCTTTTAATGGGACCCAACTCAATTTAATAATGGAGGATGCAAAATTACAAATTGTAGCATTTTCATGGGGTCCATAAGTCCATTGAAAGATTAATAGAAAGCCCAATTTTGATTAACAAAATGCACGAGGTTTGGTTTGAAAGCTATAAGTTATTTAGTAAATTAGGAATGTTATTCATAATCAGCTAGCCTAAACCGTGTAAAACCGCGTAATAACCATGGAACCGAAACCATGTAAAACCGCGTAATAACCATTTAACCGAAACCGTTTTAAAACTATATAACCAAAACCATTTACTAAATGGTTACGGTTTTGGATATGCAACCGTTTAGTTAAATGGTCTGGTTACGGTTTCTACCCTCAAGCACTCAAAATCGAACCGAATCAGACCGTTTAACCGAAACCGCACCATTTAACACCCTTAACCTACTCACCTCACCACCCCATTTGGTAAGTCCCTCACCTAACCACCATCACCCCTTTTCATTGCCATCAATCTCTACACTTCAGATTTTAGGGTGGTGACCTACCATTAATGGTTTCACCAGCCTATTGGAGGAACCATTAATGGAAGGTGCTAATGCCTTCTTGATGGGGTATGTGACCATAGATGCTCCATTTTTCCCCATTAAATGACCTAGACCATCAATACCAACTCTAGCACAATAATGAGGAAGCTAAGGTTTATTGATTTCAAACCCATCACCCATTTCATGTTTAAGCTTGGGTTTATAAACCCTCTTGATTAGAAGACCTAAAACCCTAGATTAGGGTAATATTCCTAGCGATAATTGCATGGTATAACCCTAGAATATACCCATTTGAGCCAAGAAACCACAACCCCAAGCCAAGTGTTTAATATGAGCTTATTTATGTAAAAAGGTAGATGCAGTAGGGCAAAAACGGTAGGAGCAGCCCAGGTGCCTTCCTACCTTTTTATGCCCTGCCTTCCTACATTTGTCTCTCGGTTAAAAATGGTAGGAATAAACAGTAGGAACAGTTCAAAAATCTTCCTATCGTTTTATCAAAATGTTCCTACTGTTTTACAAAAAATTACCTTTTTGGACCCCTATTGATTCTTATCCTTTTGGGGACCTTAGTTGTAGTCTTTTGTGTGTCTGAATATGTATTTAGGGCACCCAAACATGGGGGTCAACTCACATTTTAGAACGCCGGATCACTCATGGCTCGATCGAACCAAAACTCAAGATGAGGAAATCGGATACCCAAACCTATTTTGAAATGTGTTATACTTCATGGTTGTGGTTTACATATATGTACATGCTTGAATGATTGTCGAGATTGATTGATTTATGGACCATGTGTTGTAAGGAACATGTTGACTGCAATGCTTGCATGTTAAGTGTATATGCTAGGGTATATTTTAGTTTCAATCTTTCTACTGCGATGCGACATTGGAAATGAGAACATGCGGTGTGTGTTGATATGGATAAGGATATGTGAGGAGGATAATCATAGTAATGTGTGTCAAGAGGGCATGGATGTGTGATGTGGACAGACATGGATATGCATGAATGAGAATGAATTGGTTATGTATGTGAGAATGGATGTGGTTTTATAATGAAAAGCGGGAACAGTTTAATGATTATAGAATGTATGAGAATGACAGGATCCAAGTGTTGTAGTGTGCGCCGGGCTTGGGATCAATAAATATATTGTGATTGTATGTGTGCGTATAAAGCTAGAGGGTCTGAGAGGATAGCGAGAATGGCGGAGGGACTATGGACTCGGCCCCTGGCCTACACGTGTGCATACCCCTTTTAGGCATTAGATGTTGTTGGTTAGGTCGATGTCGTACCCCGTGCTACGACCCTTGCCAACATGGATTTACATGTTGGATTATCCTCCATAGGGAAACCAATGATTCCGACTGAGGACTGGGAGCGATGATTCTGATGTAGAATCGGAACAGTGGCAGTGGGATTAACTTTGGGGGTTTGCCCAGGTAAACCAGTGAATTCCGATCGAGGTTCTGGGACCAGCGAGTCCGATTGAGGACCAGGACCGGCAGGCTCCCAGTGCAACTCGGGTTTGACATTTCCCAGATAAGCCATCCACGTGTGAGAGATGGAGGGCCGGGGATGCTCCTTAGGGTGTTGCAATAGTACTATACCTGACTTAGAGGTTAGAGTTAAGTACACATGTAATCATTGCTTTCTTGGATCATAATATTATCATTCATGCATGTTGTAACCCTTTACATGATTTAATTTGCTCATTGGGCTTAGTGGAGCTCATCCCTCGTGGAAACTTCTTTTTATATGGTTATACAGGTATGGTGGAGCCAAGTGGCTCAGAGATTATGGCCCTTGAGGGCAGCAGTGGCGAAGACTGGTGGACCGCTAAGGAAGGGGAGCATGGACCAAGTTGCTACTGCGAGGCTTACTACCTGGGAGAGTAGCTTAATGGGATATTAGGCCGGTGGCCCCTTTTTGGATATTTTACTCTTGATTTGGATATTTTACTCTTGACTTGGATACTTACCATTTATCACTTTGGGGTCCCGTTATGAATGATGTATTACTTATATATTAATTAATACATAAGTCCTGATGAGAAGATAATTTGGATTCAAATATTGTTGTAACCGACTGATGAACATGGATAATCAACGACTACTATGGTATTTATATTTATCATATAGTATTTGGATACTCTGAATTATTATATTTATATCTTCTCTTACTCTATTATGTCTTGTGTGGTGTGGATGAGTTGGCTTAACTATTGCATCTGTAATCCTGGCAGTAGTGCAAGAGTGTATTTGTATGCTTCGATCACATATTCAAGTGGTTCAGAAATCAGGGTGTGACGAAAGCAGTTAAGGAACTTGAAGCAATTGAATCTCAAAGAACAGTGGAGGCCTCTTCAGTTCTCAAAGAAATTGGAAAGAACTAGAATAGAATCAAGGACATAACCCAAGAACTAGACCATACAAAGGAACTGGAGAGCAAACTGGCTACTACGATTTCAGATGTTAAAGTCTTACAGAATGAATTGCAACTAGTTAAGCAATGGATCAAAGGGATGAGAAGACTGAATAATCAGGTGATTTCAGAATACATGAGGGAAGGGAAGAGGAATCATAAACTTCATTATTGCAGTCAATTACTGAAGAATTTGATACAACAAAGAAAAAATAAGCCCATATCAAAGAAGTAGGATATCAATTAATGGCCTCCATGGATATCATACGAGATGAACTCAAGCAAGTGTCTGAAGAAAGTGCTCAACTGAGGACTTTAGAAGGGAAAATAGACTCGCTTGTTTAGAACCTAAAATCTAAGCTCCCGAAGGGCAAATCCAAGTTGGAAGATGCATATAGAGTTGAAGATAAGGCAAAAACAATTGTGTCCAATCCTTCAGAAACACTACAAAAGTTACAAACAGAAACAAAGGATGCAAACAAAAAGAGGGAACTTTTTTATGAAGAAGTTGCAAGAAACTGAACAGAAATTTAAAAGATTGAGAATGATAGTAAATTAACAGAGGTTATGTTACAAGCTGCTATGAAGGAGCTTAAAGTGGTCAAAGCATCAGAAGCTATAGCTCTGGAGAGTACAAAGAAAATCATGAAGGTAAGAGCATTAGAATCTCAACTTAACTCTTTAATAACCATCACAAATTTTGAATACCAGTACTTCACTAGCTGTGCCAAAGGTGTTAAAGAAATTGCACATAAGAAGGTTACTGCATCTCAAGCATGGATTGAAGAACTAAGAACCTCCGAGTCAAGTTTTTTGCCAGGAAGAAAATAAAAAATCATCTCTAATCATTGTTATCATATACAGGGGCTCTGGTTTGCACTCTAGACCGGTAGGGGAGAGAGGTTGGAGCACGGTGTTTGGTTCACAGAAAATACCAAGAGTGTGAAATCCGTTCACAGTAGGGTATCGCCGATAGACCGAGAGAAGTTCGTAGCAGGGTCTCGCCGGCAAACCGAGGGAGGTTCATAGCAGGGTCTCACCGACAAACCGAGGGAGGTTCGTAGTGAAAACCTTGCACTCACAATGGCAACAGTTTAAGAGAACCCATATAGTTGAATACGGAAGATCTGCAAGCAAAAGGTGAGAGACGAAACTGACTGCATTGAGACAAGAGTTTGAATTGAAGGCTTCAAAAACCAAGCGAATTGGGACCCTTGAAAGAGGAATGGAAGGATTTAACACTTGGAACTATTGAAGAACCTACAAAATCAAATCTATTCTGACTGGTAGAAGTAATGCTGAGATCAAAATCAAAATCAAAGTTGAACAAGGAACTATAATAGAGTCATATTCTTCTCTCCCTGTGTTAGAAACTGAGATCAAAAAACGTAGAGGATAATGAGATTGCCTAAGTCGAACGATTAAGTTCTGTCCTTAAGATAGTATTTGTACCCTTATTACTACACTGGGTTACAACAAATCTACTTCCCAAGATAAGTCAGGCTTGATTGATTACTGATTTGCAGAGACAGTAATCACTTGAAACTATGAGAGAATGATTTCTTGTTACTGCCAAATGGCTGAATTCCTTGGCTATATAGGGGCTGGCATATGGCTGATATTGGGCTTGGGCTACACCCATTGGGCTCAACATTTACTCCAAAGGTTGCGCCCTTGGATCAGACACCGATCCAATGGTGAGATCCAAAATATCACACTAGTACATCAATCCAACGATCCAGAAAATGTTAAGGCACCTCATTGCGATAATACGTACTTACAAAGTGCAAAGTGCACCATCAAAGCGCCACATTGCGCCTCACGCACAAGTACGAGTACGCATTTGGACGGTCACCGTCCTTGCAAGTGCACCTTAGGATCTCTTCTAAATATAACATATGATAGTTAAGTATTAGCACATATAACCCATATAATTACTTTCTTCGTAACCGATGTGGGACTAAAATCCCACATCAATTATTTGAAAATTCCAATAATTTTTCCTAATTTTTTTTAAAAAAAATTGAGTCTCAGTCTATAGCCTCTCTGTACCTCTAAATCATACTTACATATAGGTGTCTTTCGACTTGAACCTTCATGTTGTCATAATACATCAGTACTTGTCAAAATCAAAGTAGCCGTAGCCTTGAACCTAGAATTTTACAGCTACAAATCTAATGTACTAGACATATGATTTTCTTGAACATAATTCCAATAATACCCAAACATTTATTAGCTTGTGCTTTCATCTTTGGTTTTCATAAGTGCCTTAGAGACAAGCTTTTAATCTCACAGAAACGGCCCCACTTCCTGCACTTATATAGGTGAATCTATGAAATATAAATATATGATTTGCAATTCCCATAGGACATAGATTTATTACAGGATTGATCCTATCCTCTATTAGTTTATTCATATAAACATGTACTACCTTGAGATGAGAAGAGATTTTATCTCTACTAGTCAAGTGCATAACTAGTTATGACTACAAGTATTTTTCCATTGAGCTAGTTGACTAGATGTTGATCTAGTGTCTAGTTGGTTTCCACTTGCATATTACATCTCATTTAAAAGCTTTAAATCCATCTCCCTGGAAGTCTTTCATACAACATCCCTACCTAGGCCTTTGTAAATGGATCAGCCAAATTTTCCTTTGACTTTACATAACTAATAGTCACAACTCCTTTGATGAGTTGTTTCCTTACATAGCTATGTCTTAAATTGATATGTCTTGACTTTTCATTATAAATTTTATTATAAGTTCGTGATAATGTTACTTCATTATCATAAAATATTGATATGGCAGACATTGGCTTAGGCCATAGAAGAATCTCTATTAATAGGTTTCTAAGGCACTCTGCTTCCTTTACTGCTATTGCTAAAGCAATAAATTTAGACTCCATAGTTGAGTGTGAAACCATAATTTGTTTCTTGGATTCCCAGGAAATTGAACCTCCACCCAAGTTAAATATACAACCACTTATTGACTTTGTTTCATCAGATCCTATAATCGAATTTGCATCTGTGTATTCCTATAGCACTACGGGAAAATCCTTATAACTTAATGCATAATTCACTATACCCTTTAAGTACTTAAGTACTCTAGAAACTGTATTCCAATGAATTTATCTAGAATTATGAGTAAACCTACTCAAAACACTAACTGCAAAAGCTATATTAGGACGAGTGCACAGCATGACATACATTAAGTTGCGAATGATACTACAGTATTCTAATTGAGATACACAAACCCCTTCAATAAAAGTCAATTTGATAGAATGATCATATGGGGTAGCAACTGGTTTACAATCCTTATAATTGAATTTCTTTAATATTTTTTTATGTAATGAGACCCTGTTAAAGAAATAGAATCAGAGGATCTAACAATTTTTATTCTCAAAATTATATTTATTTCATCCATATCTTTCATATCAAAACATGAAGATAAGAAAGTCTTTGTCTTTGATACAATGTTTGAATTAATACCAAATATTAACATATCATCAACATATACACATATTATAACACTATGTCCATTTTTTGAATTTAGAATAAACACATTTATCAGATTCATTTTTTTTAAACTCATTTGCTACAATCTTTTGGTCAAATTTATCATGCCATTACTTAGGAGCTTATTTTAGACCATATAAAGATTTGATTAGTTTATCAAATCTATTTTCTTGACTTTTCAAAACAAATCCTTCAGGTTGTTGCATGTAAACTTCAACTTCTAAATCTCCATTTAAAAAAGCAGTTTTAACATCCATTTGTTGTATGAAAAGTTTATTAATTTTTTTTCAATAAGTTAAGTTAAAAAAATAATCTAATTGTACGAATTCTAGTAACTGGAGCATATATATCGAAATAATTAATACCTTCTTTTTGTTTAAAACCCTTGACTACAAGCCTAGCTTTAAAGTTATTAATGATTCTATCAGCTTTAAGTTTTTACTTAAAGAACCATTTACAACCAATAGGTTTAAATCAGGGAGGTAAATCTGTTAACACTCATGTTTATTTTTCATGATAGAATTCATTTCATCATTTATAGCTTCTTACCAAAATGCAGAATCTTGAGAATTCATGGCTTCTCGAAAGGTCAATGGATCATGTTCAACATTATACACATAAGAATTTGTAACTTCATTTCTATTTCCTTCTACCAAGAATTGATAAAAATTTGGACCAAAGGATTTTTCTACACTAACTCTTTTACTTCCTCTTGGTTCAACACTCTCATCATTTTCAGAGCTTGTTTAAGCAGTTCCTTGATCCTCTTGTTTGTCTTCATTCTTCCGTTTCCTAGAGAATGAATCCTCAAAGAACTCAGCATCTCTAGAATTCAAAAATGTATTTTGGCTAACGGTCTCTGTAGATTCTATCGTTAGAAATCTATAGGCCTTGTTATATTGGGCATAGCCAATGAAAATACATTCAACTGTCTTTTTCACTTAGTTTAGGTCTTTTAAGATCAATTAATCTTACTAAGGCTTTACATCCCATACTTTGAAATATCCAAGAGAAGATTTTCTCTTCATCCAATGTTCATAGAGAGTGATATTAGTCTTTTTATGGGATATATAATTAAGTATATAACAAGCAGTCATTAATACTTCTCCCCATAAATTTTTAGGTTAGTCAAAAGTAAGTAAAAGAGTATTCACCATTTCTATTAGAGTCCTATTTTTTCTTTCTGCTACACCATTTTATTGAGGACTATAGGGTGCTATTGTTTAATGGATAATTTCATAAACTTCACAAAAATCATCAGTAGAGAAGTATTCTTCCTCTATCAGCTCATAAGATTTTAATCGTACGATCTAATTAATTTTTCACTCGATTTTGTAGATTTTGAACTTTTCCAAAGTCTTACCTTTTGTCCTTAATAGGTATACATGTATATATTTTGATCAGTTATCTATAAAAGTGTTAACAAAACTAGAATTGAGAGAATGGCTAGAATAATTGATGTGATTATTCAGCCCTCATATTTATAACTTGTATAAAATAACAGAATTACATAAATAACTCTATATAGCCGACCATATTGGCTATAGGGAAATAACAACAGAAAAAATATCAAAAATATCCTTATAAGATCGGGTAACACATCTCAACACTCCCCCTCAAGTTGGGGCATAGATATCACACATGCCCAACTTGACTAGACTAGGATAAAACAACTTTCCACTCAACCTTTTGGTGAAGACATCAGCTAGTTGATCTCCAGACTTCACAAAAGGGATACAAATCTGCCCACTCTCTAACTTCTCCTTGATGAAGTGTCTGTCAATCTCCACATGCTTAGTACAGTCATGCTGTACTGGATTGTGGGTAATGCTAATCACAGCTTTGTTGTCGCAGTACAACATCATTGGAAGATGAACAGAACCACAGATATCTAGGAGTAAACTTTGAAGCTATAATAACTCACATATGCCCTGGGCTATGGCACGGAATTCAGCTTCAGTACTTGATCTTGCTACAACATTTTATTTTTTACTCCGCCATGTTACTAGGTTTCCTCCAATAAAGGTACAATAGCCGGAGGTTGATTTCCTGTTTGGATTAGCACCCCAATCAGCATCTATATAAGCCTCAATGCGAAGATGGTCATGAGGAGATAAAAGGATCCCTTTTCCTGGAGTTAATTTCAAGTAAGGAGAATACGGAGAACAGCAGCCATATGAGTGGAATAGGGATCATGCATGAACTGAGTTATTAGGCTCACAGCAACGGCAATATCTGGTCTGGTGTGGGAGAGATAAATCAATTTTTCCACCAATTGTTGATATCTACCCTTATCAACAAGTTCACCATCCTTCTCTTGTAGACGAGTATTAGCTTCCAAAGGAGTGTCACAAGGATGACAGCCAAGCAAACCAGTTTCTAATAGTAAATCTAGAACATACTTTCTTTGGGAGAGAAAGATGCCTTTTGGAGAACATGCAACTTCAATCCCAAGAAAATATCTTAGCTGTCCTAGATCTTTTATGTCAAATTTCTGTCCCAAGAAAGCCTTCAAGTGAGAAACTTCATCTGCATCATTACCAGTCACAACTATGTCATCAACATAAACTATAAGAAGAGTGACCTTTTCTCCCTTTCGCTTGATGAATAGAGTGTGATCAGCATTACTCTGTTTGTATCCATAGGAGACCATAGCTTTATGAAACCTACCAAACCATGCCTGGGTGATTGCTTTAATCCAAATAGTGCCCACTTTAGTCTATAAACTTTTCCATGATTCTTGTCAGAGGAAAAACCTGGAGGAACTTCCATATAAACCTCCTCTTCTACCTCTCCATGTAGGAATGCATTTTTTACATCCAATTGTTGTAGATCCCAACCAAGATTGACAACACAAGACAGTAAAACCCTAACAGTGTTCAACTTCGCAACAGGGGCAAATGTTTTCTGGTAGTCGATCCCACAAGTCTGAGTGAAGCCTTTGGCCACAAGCCTGGCTTTATATCATCCACTGTTCCATCTGGCTTCTGCTTTACAACAAATACCCATTTGCACCCGACTGGTCTCTTACCCAAAGGAAGAACAACTAGCTCCCATGTCTCATTTTTAAGTAAGGCCATCATTTCTTCCATCATGATTGCTTTCCACTTTGGATCTGCAATCGCCTCCTGCCAATTCTGAGGAATAGAAACAGAGGAAAGAGAAAAAAATAAACGCACGATAGGAAGGAGATAAAGCATCATAGGAGACAACATTAGAGATGGGGTGTTGGGTACATGACCTAACGCCTTTACGGACAGCGATAGGTAAATCAAGAGAAGGATCCTTACCAGGTGATGTAGCAGGGTCTGAATCTGGATCAGGTGTAGACGATTGTAGAGGTGGTATAGTGGTGGTGGCACTCTCAACTTGTCCTGTGCGCTCCCGGGTATATACTTTATCACCAGGGATTTGACTGACTGGTCTATGCCCCCTAATGAGGAACCACTGTAGGGGTTGAAGTTACAGAGGGCTCCCCCTAAATAGGAGCCGGAAGAATAGTAGACACGTCTTCAAAAAACTGATCCTGCTCCCCCTGAAGAGGTGTCTAAGGATAGTATGGCAAGGATTCATGGAAGACATTATCCATGAGACAAATGTACGGCGAGTAAGAGGATGGTAACACTTGTATCCTTTCTGGGTCGTAGAATAGCCCAGAAAAATACACCGACTACTCCGTGGATCAAATTTCCCATGAGGATGATGATTGCGGACATAGCAGACACAACCAAAAACTTTGGGGGGAACCACAAAGGATGACGAACCCTAAAGGAGAGCAATGGGGGAACGACCATCAAGAACACGGGTAGGCACACGATTGATGAGGTAAGCAGCGGTAAGAATGGCATCACTCCAGTACTGGAAAGGGACCTGCCATGCAAACATAATGGCCTGGGCTACCTCAAGGAGATGTCGATTTTTACTCTCAGCAACCCCATTCTGGGCAAGTGTGTCAACACAGCTGGTCTTATGGATAATACCATGGGCAGCCAAATAATGTTGGAACTGACCCTCCATGTATTCTCTGCCATTATCACTATGTAAAATGCACAATGTGGCATTGAATTGGGTCTAAACCATACGATGAAACAACTGAAAATAGCGAAAGACCTCACTTTTAAGGCTCATCAGGTAAACCCAAATGGTACGAGTATAACAATCTATAAAGGGGACAAACCATCTATGACCAGGAATGGAATTACAATGGACAGGGCCCCACACATCATAATGAACCAAAGCAAATGGAAACTCACTTCTTTTATTTAATGAAGAATAATTGGAACGAATCTGTTTGGCCAAGACACAAGCCTCACATAAAAACTCATTCCTATTACAATTTATTAGTAAGTTTAGAAACAAAAAAGCTAAGGTACTAATGGATGGGTGACCAAGCCGACAGTGCCAGAGATGAAGGTCAAGTGACGAGGTGGACTGTAAATGATGAGCTGTAGAGGAAGCCGAATGCAGAGGAGAAGGCTGACCCGTGTCAAGGACGTAGAGACCACCTTACATCTTACCAGCCCCAATCGTGTGCCCCATCTCCAGATCCTGTATAACACAATGAGAAGGGAAAAATGTCAGTTTGCAATTCAGATCTCTAGTAAGACTACTAATAGAGATAAGGTTGGTAGAAAATGAAGGAACATGCAAAACATATTTTAAGGAAAGGGTAGGAGAGCAGCGTATGGAACCCTTCCCATTAATAGGAGAAAGGGAACCATTAGCTACTCGAACACTGTCTTTGCCAGAAGATGAAGAATAAAGATGAAACACATTGGAAGAGCCAGTCATATGGTCAGTAGCACCAGAATCAATAATCCAAGGATTGGATACAGCTGATGCACACAGACTATTAACTGGAATACCTGAGGCAAAATGAGAACCAGGATTGGCAACAGGTGCAGGTGGCATAGTAGGAGCAGCGGAAGAGGCCTAAAGCATGTGACGGAAAGCTAGGAGCTCATCCTGAGTAAGCCCAATGTCAGATGAAGAGGCAGCAGCGGCAGCAGTAGCAGAGTTAGCAATATGAGCCTTGGGTTTGGACTTCCCACGGCCTTTCTTTTCTTCAAAATCAGCAGGCTCCCCATTGAGCTTCCAGCATTGAGCTTTAGTATGATAGAGCTTGTGGCAGTGCTCACACTTAACTGAGCCTTTATGGGCAATAGTACCACCATCAGTAGTGGTTGAAGAAGAAACATTAGAAGCAACTTGCAAGGCAGATCGATCAACAGTAGAGGAATGCAACAACCAGCAGCCCAACCCTAATATCGATTAGTGTCAGGGTTTTGAAAAAAACCCTGAGAAGAGAGATCGATAAAGGGGAGGAGTCTTCAAATAGGCTGATGAAGAGAATGGAGGCTGAGAGGACTATCAGAAGAAGATTCTCTGAGGGAAGAAGCAGCCGAACCACTTGTAGAGGCCTGATCTTCAGAAAGAAGGCAAAATCTTCAAATTGTAGACAGTCCTGCAGCTCCCATTGATCTAAAAAAATGGTGGCATACTTGGAGGTAGTTAGGGCAACAGCTAGAACATTGTGATCACCCCCTTAGTGCTGCCCTGATGTGAGAAAAAGAACCAAAAGAAGAAGAGGAGAGAAGCTTGAGAGAGAGGGAGGAAATTCGAATGAGGGGAGGGTGGTGGGTTTTGAAAAACTCGATCAGAGGTTATTTGGCTCTGATGCCATGTTAACAAAACTAGAATTGAGAGAATGGCTAGAATAATCGATGTGATTATTCATCCCTCATATTTATAACTTGTATAAAATAATATAATTACATAAATAGCCCCATATAGCCGACCATATTAGCTATAGGGAAATAACAACAGAAAATACCAAAAATACCCTTATAAGATCGGGTAACACATCTCAATAAAAAGTGATGAAATATCTTTTACCACCTCTAGTTAAAATACCTTCTAACTCACACAAGTCAGAATGTACCAATTCTAAGAGTTGTGTATTCTTTTCAACTTTCTTAAAAGATTTTTTAGCAATGTTAGACTTGATGCATATAGAACATTTTTCTTGACTAGAAGAAGTGCATTCCAATATTAAATCTAATTTAACCATATTTCTCATGCACTTATAATTAACATGCCCAAGTCTAGAATGCCAAGTATCAAAAGTAGAAACAATATAAGCAGAAGATGGATTTCCATTAATCATATTAAACTTATACATACCATTCCATGCATATTCTTTCCCAACATAAATTCCCCTTTTGGACACTATGATGTTGCCTGACTCAAACAGGATATTAAATCCATGTTTGTCAAGCAAGCTTACAGAGATTAGATTCTTCCTAATATCAGGAACATGAAGTACATCATTCAAAGTAAGCTTCTTTTCGAATGTGAAATTCAGAACCACTGTGCCTTTTCCTATGACCATAGCAGTTGAAGAATTTCCCATAAGAAGATCTTGTGTTAAACCTGCCCCAGACTGACTAGAACTTTGCTTGAAGGATATGAGCCTGAGACCAATCACCCAAGCACAATGTGGTGTGTCACTCCTGTGGTTGAATTCAGTGGAGAACCCCCAAAGATGTCATCCATCATACTTATGACGAGATGGGTTGCAGACCCATGCAGCTGCTCAGCCCACAACCTGATGTACAGCTCCAACTCCAGGTAATCTCTCTTTGACAAATACATGGGGGTCATGCCCATTCAGATGTTTATTTTTTCTTGGGAATGGTATTGGTGAAGTGCCCAAGTGGAAGCCTCAACCCTTATGCAAGGCCAAAGAAAATACAACAGAGGTCCATTCTCTAGGCGATGCACTGGGCGATTGACCCAAACGCCCAGTGAAATGCCCAGAGTGACTACAACTCATATATTTGATTCCAAACAAATGGGAACAGTGCATACAGCATGTGGACACCCCCTAGAGGTAGATGGGAATTTTAGAAACCATTACCCACCTCTGGAACCTAGTGGACCCCACCTACGCAGCTGACATGGGCCAGAATGCACTTAAAAATACATTTTTGAAAGAGGGACAGCACAGCCAAACAAGCCTTAAGACCATAGGGACTATAAATAGGAGGGCCCAGCATTCTCTATTTTGTTTCTACTATTCCTACAGTAAAGAGAAGGAAACAAAGAGAAGGAAAAGGAAGAAGAAGAGAAGGAAAGAGAAGAAAGGAAGGAAGAAGGAGTAAGGGATTGGATCTGAGCTTGCATTGAACACCTTCGTAGCTTGAAGGTAATATGATCTAGCTCACAATACTGCTGTCCATTTGATGTTGCACCTGATCCTCGTGTCTATGAGTGAAGTATCTAACCAGTAGTGCTAAGAACAACACAAAGGTGCTTAGAGGAACTCTGGACCCTTCATGCATGAACATTGCATGCATGATCTAGCCATTAAACTAAGATTGCAAGCTGTTATTGTGTAGGAAATAGAAGTCAGTCTTTGAGATGAGCTGAACTATAGAGTTACACCCAGATCACGCAGTATAGGCCTGGATCCTTGCATAAATACGAGTTCCTTCATGTCTGAGCTTAAGACCAAGCCTGTTGTAGGTAAACATAAGTGATCCATGCCTTGCATGCAGTCAAATTCGAATCCAAAGCCTGGGCATAGCCATGACAGACCATTCTCTGTGATGTCAGAACCCAACCTAGCTCCCAAATTGATAACCAGACCTTGGATCCCTTAAACCCAGTCCATTTAGCTTAATTTTCCCCCTAAGGACATCCATGATTGAGATCTTGGCCAAACCAGCAGCCAAATCCAAGTTTTGGAGCCAAAATTAGTGTTTAACAGGCACTGGCCAATTTGGAGCCCAAATCTATTTCCAGCCTTTTGGACCTTCACCAACAGGCCTAGAACAATTTGGAGAGAATGAAAATAACCTAGAAACCTTACCCCATTAGTCCTTGCTGTCATCCACACCTTGGATGCTCAAGTGGGCCCCAGAGCCAGGAACCCACATACAGACTAGCCCAACATAGGCTGGGAACCTTAGTACTATTTTATGGGATTGAAAGAGCCATGCATAGGCAAACCTTGCTGTAAAAATACATAAAAGATGAACTCTGCATCTCTGGATGATGCACCGGGAGTTTGACCCGAAAGCCCAGTGCAAGACCTAGAGAATTGTAAATGATACTCATGTGTTCGAAGCTAAGTCCAACTAAACCTAGACCAACCCTAGGACATTAACATACTTTTAAACTTTGTTTAACATACTTTAATGATCCGGTTAACTTAGGCTTTAACCCCAAGCTCGAGGTACAGTGTCAAATACCGGCTGAGACCGAGCTGACTGCAGAGCAAGCGGGACTAGTACAAGGTGATTGGAATTACACCGTGTGTGTAAATGTAACATGACTAATGAGTCATGACAATTACAACAACATTATTTACTGTGTTCAATTACTTTAATTGTTTTATGATCTATCTAAATGTTGAATTCTCATCTGATGAATATTGGGAATGGATAATGATGATTGTATGTGAAACTGCTAGATTAGATGTCGTAGCTAGCTTGGAAATGAGACCTGTGGTAGCCCATAGATTGGGATGCGGTTGACACCACCTGACTCATACTATGCCATATAGAATGCATAGGGCTAGAGTATCATCACCAGTGCTACAAACCCTTGTCAACAGGGGTTAAGGTGTTGGATGTCTATGGGAGTACCTATAGAAAAGACAAAAAGGAATACAATTGTGTTACACCAAAAAGGTGATTTTGTGGCTGAATGCCAGAGAAAGAAAATGTTATACCGGAATGGTGATGGGTGACTACACAAACTAATCCCAAAGGGCTGGTCGGGTTGACCTTGGTGATTGATGCGAGAGCTGACTGGTCCTCTCCGACAACTCAATGGGTTTATTGCGGGAAGGGATTAGAAGCCTGCACCAGGGATACATGTATTGGGGATTGTAGTAGCACTTTTACCTGCCTTAGTTGTGATGTTAGGTGCCTAATTAATAAAATGGACTGCATTGCATATAGGACTCATTTGGTTGTGCTTGCATGTGCATACATGGTTATATTTCATTCACGAGCTCGGGAGACAGAGCCTTGCACACGTAGGGCTTCCCTGAGACGATCTCGGTGATGCTAACCTCACATTACTTGTCGACCTCAAAATTCAAAAAATTAACTGAACTGCAAGTAGCGGCCCCCATGATCGCCAAAGCTGGTTGCTTATAGTAAGTCCCTGAGGACAAGGCCTTTCTGCCTTCCTCCTCCTTGAGGAACAACTCATAGCTGGTTGCCTGGGCCACCAGCTAGCCGAGGTCTGGTAATTGACCGGCAAAACGCTTTTGCAACTCAAAGGAAAGCCCGCCTAGAGCCATCTTAGCATATTTTGGCTCCTGCAAAACAATCGGGCACTTGTATCGCACCGACTTGAACCTATTAACAAACTTAACGACTGACTCATCAGGCAGTTGGCATATGCATGCTAGATCCGCTATGGAGACGAAGGGGTCAATCCGATAAAACTGAGCATGAAACTGGTTCTCCATCTCACACCAAGTTTGAATCAAGTCAGCTGGTAGGTTAATGTACCAAGTAAACGCTGAACTAGTTAGGAAATTTGAGAACAGCCTAAGTTTCATGACTTTGTTAGCCCCTAAACTTTCACACTGCCCAACAAACCTCGCTATGTACTCGACAGTAGACGTATTGTTTTCCCCTGAGAACTTAGCAAACTGTGAAATTTTTTAAGTATACCCAAGATCCAACTGATCATAATGCTCTGGATAAGGCTTTCTATACATCGAGTGGGTAATAGGCCGAAACAAGGGATTAATTTTCTCTTGGATCAATCGAATCAAATCCTCCTGGTTAACAAGTACCTGATTGGCCTGCTTCGCAACCACTAGCTGCCTCGGTCGGACCTCTGCCTACCCCTCGTTGGGAGGCGGTGGAAAATGACCAGCATACGGCCATTCTGGCTCTGGCATATTCATCCTGGGCACCGCCGGCCTTTGATAAAAACTCGTACTCGCGTGCCCAATGCACTCTCCTGCTCCGATCTAGAGTCCTGCTGTTGGACCAATCGTGGTGACGGGCGCGGCTGGGTTCCCTATCTGTAATGCCGGAGCAGTAGCTCCATTCTGAGGGAGCAAGGTTCTAACCGTTGTGTCGCTTGGTCGTGTCGGCTGGCTGGACGAACTACCTGCCTGACTGAAAACACCGGGGTAGACTCCCTAAGCCGTTGGCATACCGGCTCCTGTCTCAATCGAGCTGCCAATTTGAACGGCCGGGTCTGATCGATACAGAGTTAGGTAAATGAGGCAGTCACTATTGGGCTAGAAACATCGTAACCAACTCTTCGAAACGGGCCTGGGTGCCATTATAAGCCTGGGCCATGGAAGCCACGATAGCTTTCATGTCCTCTATCCCCGATTGCAGGCACCCTTGTGTTTCAACGATCGTGCGAGCCTGCCCCTGCAACAGTGTAGCCACGAAAGGGGGTACAATAGCATCCAACTGTTGTTCACCTTGCGCAACTAACTGATCAGCATTTCCACCATCAGACTCATCAGTACTGCTATCCTTGTTACGTTGACTCGCTCTAGTCTCAACCACCATCGCTATCGAGTGTCCCATCAGGCGTGCCAAAAATGTTATGCTAAATATCTTTCAACTAGCGTAGTGTGGCTGGAATGGAGCAAGACACCCTGCTCAGTCGCGGCGGTCTAGGGTTCTACTCGTGCCCCGATATTCTGAGGACTTCTCAAGGATAACAAACAGATAAATGGCCCTGACAGTGGACTAGAATTGCACTTTGGATTACTTGTCGTGAACGATCTACAGTGCAAATCAAAAGGGTTCATAAAGCAAAACAAGTAAACCTTAAGTTCACACCATCATGAAAGGAAAGGAAAACAATACAAGGAAAGTAAAGATAAGTAAAAATGCAAGTTTGTTATGTGTTTGATTGATGCCCTTTTCATTGCTCCTGCTTATTTATATAGTAAATATAACCGTAAGAGACGATTTCCTTGATTATCGGTCATAACCACGCCATGTTCAGGCAACCACACCTTCCCCAGTCCAAACTGCAAAGAAACTGCCAACAATGATAACTACCCACCGCTTTGGCCAACACCTTGCTTGGCCGAGCTGCCCTGTGGCCAAGAGCCCCTCCCTGACCGAGAAAGTGTAGAGCGAAATCTGGGTGCAAACAGTAGCCTCTCTTGAGACATGAGTGGGAGGAGTACAGATAGAGAGACGGAAGAGAAATTTGTGAAAGAGGAGAGAGAGAGGTCATGAAAAATGAAAAAATACATGAAAGTGAATAAAAAGTCAAAATTTTCAATCGAAATTTGGCCATTGGATCTAGATAACACGTTTATCCCTTACAATTCCTGCCCATCCATCTACAATTCCTCTCATAGGAGGTAAAAATGACCAGCCTACCTCCTATCCAAAAACACTGCCCAGGTGGGGTCCACCTCCACTATTATAAGAAGGCCTTGGAAAAATGAACCGACCGGAAAATTGGAGGAGATAATTTTTCGGCTCAGCAACAGCAAATGTTTGAAATGATCGAGTCCAATATTTGACTAGCACTCCCCATCCGCCCTGTCGCCATCATTCAGGAGCCTGCTCGCATCGCCATATCTCAAATCCCAATCACACACTCCAAGACCCACATGAAAGATAAATCCACAACTTAAAATAGTTGTAAAAGGAGAAAAAGGATTGAAGCTTGGAAAAAGACAAAGAAAAAATCTAAAAAGGACATTAAGTGAATTCCAGACTGGCATCCAGAGAGCTGGAGATTAGGATTGGACAAAAAGGAAAAGTTGGACATTTGATTGGTTTAACTTGTTTACCAAGTCACCCATTTTTCCTGTCAAAGTCTGACCACTCAAAAAAGATATTGGTACAGTTTTACGGTTTTACCAACAAAAAAACAAAGACGGCTACAGCCAATTCAGATTTATGTAGGGCGACCGGTTTATTCCCACCACAAGCTGGTTCATGTACATCTACTACCAAAGATGAGGATAAGGCCTTCTGACCATTAAAAAGATCAAATCAACTGGAAAGTTTATACCACAATGCTCAGCAAATTGTAATTTTAACATGAGTCGCGATACAAGAAAGGATAAACTTGTGGCAAAGATTTAAGATTTCATTTCCAGACGAAGGTGTCTCAATATTTGAAGTGTAGCATCTGACAACCTTTTGCCTTCCATAGTCGCACTTCAAAAAGAGATCGAAAACATGACCGGGTCTTATCAAGGGAAAAAACAAACATGACAGAGTAAATGTATGGGTCATATTAATGGGCATATTTCATCACTTATATGGCGAGGCCAACTGATACTAGGTGGTTCACACCATTATCAGACGGCAAACATGCCACAGAAACAACAATAGTTCCCATTCCTACTTAAAAGCAAAAGGTAATAATTTATGTATAGCAGCAGTATTGCCAAATAACAAACTAGAAACAAATTCCATTGATCTATAATCCAGATTCCCGCACCAATCGCATGCTAGTTTGTCATTCACATCATGTCGACACATTTCAAATGTTGCTGCAGCAGCAAATTTAGGACACACTTAAGCTTCTTCAACTTGGTTTTGTGCTTCTGAATCCTCCTGCTTTGAAGCCAACTACAAATACAATCAACGAGAGGAGTTACTGGAACAGAAGGTCCAGGAACACAAATAAGTGACATGTAAAGCACAGAGAAATGGGTTATATAATAGGTCCTTATAAACTGCAGCACCATAAACAAGAACAATAATTCAAACACTGAGAAGAGTTTAGGCAAAAGCACCAAAGTATGAAGCAGATTCAATGATAGAATGACTAATTGGAAACATGGTCATGAACAGATGCCTTGTACATTTCCTAAACCTGTGTAGAAAGCTTTCTTCAAACAAACTTAACAACCCACCACATCGCACAACTGGTCAATCTTGAATCTTGATCATGATTCACACAGCTTGGAAAAAGATCATAAATACAGCCAACCACATTTAGCTGGGATAATGCTTTGTTGAGTTGAGTGAAGAGGGGGATCACAACAAACAACCAAAGATGTTTATGCAAGAATGATTAGTTGAACCAAGAAAACCCAACTGTACTCTTCATAGAGAATATTACATTAACTATTTCTGCAAGAGCCCAAAGACGGAATTTTATAGCAAATCTAATGCAGTTAAGGATGTCCAATGGGGTTAATTGGTATTCCAGACCTAATTTCTTATCTTCTCTACTGGTCTTTCTCCTCTTATCTTCTCTTTTTCTCCGTTGATAACAAAAGGTTAGTTTCTGCAATTCTCTTCTCACATTCATATCAATTTGTTCATAGAATAAAATCCTTTTTTTATGGTTTCTTAAATTCCTACTCCAACTAGGAATTTTAAGAAACTTTAATTCTAACTATTGGATTTCAATTCTGCTACCATACTTAACAATTTGTTTGTTCTGATCCTTCTTACAGATTTACTATTTGTCTACAAGAAGTCTGAATTCAGTTTTAATTAATTTTTCTAGTTCTGTTTTACAAGTTTGATCTCAGAATTCCTACTATCATCAGGCTTCTAATTTGGTACCAAAATCATCTCTAATCTGGTTTTGTCTGAAACCTTCTATTGATTCTCAGATTTGGGAATTCCTTCTTCAAGTAGGAGCCTTCAAATCACAAGAATCTGACAATTGAATCAAGCCTGATTTCTGTTATTATATATTCTCCCATCCAATTAGAGCCTTTGACTAGAACTTTGTCTGAATCATTCTGTCATTAAAATTCCTTCAAAATCTGGTTCTATTCTTTAGGTGCAATCATTTTGCAAGCTTGATCCCCAATGGATCTCAATGGTTCGAGATTAGCACTGCATTACAATCTTTTCGGAAACAACCACTACATTCAGAGATATTAGACATGAAACAGTAGAAAACTTTGACAGTAAAACCCAAGATGACTATTAACCCTTCTTACAGTGGAAATAAATAGCCATCTTATAGGGATGGAAAATGTAAAAATAAGAGAATAGATGATCCTTTGGAGAAGAAAACCTTGTTACATCAGCTTTCACCATACACACACACACACAGTCTATTGGTTTGCTAATTTATTGCCTTTCTGACCTTGATATTGGTTCTTTCTTTTTCTGGGTGGTACAAGTATAATTTTATTGATTTAAAATGAATCAAAGAACAAGGTAAAATATAACAGCAACAACAAAGGGATACAAACAAAAGCCCATAGCTAGAAATGACAGCAAAACCCAATAAATCCCCAGAAAATAAAGAAGGTGGCTTCTGCAAATCAAAAAGCAGGCCTAACAATCCCTTTGTTTGCTAGCTCATCCGCCTACTCATTAGCACTTCTTGGATCCCATTGAAAACAAATCAACAATTAAGAGGGGTTAGGGATCTATTGATCTGATCAGTTGTGAGCAGAGCCACAGTTCTCTCAAATTATGCATCCCTCAAAAAGCATATTGACCTTATTACCCGCAATAATAATTTCATGAATACCATAACAGAACAGCATATCAAACCCCCAACCTCAACCCCACATCCAAAAAAAAAAAATACTACACTGGAATTGTTTAAACTGCTAATAAGAACACCAATTCTTGAAGGACCCAGGTTACCTAAAGTACAACTATACACATTCACTTTATATATACCCTTCGGAGAAGGCTCCCATCCATTCACCATTCTACTCATCCTGATATTGGTATTCATTTAGTTATCAACTTCATTTCATTTCATGAAATTTCAACAACTTCGTTTTGGTCATCTAATAAAAAATTGTATGTTTTATTTATTTATTTTTATTTGGGGGGTGGGGGTGTCTTCCATTTCATATCAGAAAAGTGAAACTACAGCTATATTTCAGGGTTTAGAATTTAAAACATCTTTTTTTTTAGCCAAAGTTAGAATTTTGGCTGAAATGGAAAACCACCAGATTAAGCTATAATGGACCATGGACTTTGGGATTGGGTTGCAAAGGATTAAATTTAGTGAACAGGTTCACCACAAGATCCCATGCTCACACATCTTCTGGCAAAATGGAGTTTTCCAACCGGCAAAATAGAGCTTTGAGACATCCAGAACTACAGGAGAGTGCACAATAGTAGCAGTCCCATAAGCACGTATGGAAATATATGGTAATGCATATGGTGAACCATGAGTCTGCCATTCAATGCATGGTCTATCCAGACCACCCAGTCTCTACAGAACAGTTAGAACCACCACATCATTTTGCCATGTGGAAGAACCGAGGCCAATAGCGGACACAAGCTTGTCTGCACTGACCGTGTAATTGATCTTGAAAAAAAAAAACCGTTGTAACATATCTTGATGCAGTTATACACACGGTTAATTAGGGATTTTTCCTTTTTTTTTTTTGGAGTTATTTTTGTCAATTTGTATTCCTTATTTTATTCTTGTTTAGCCGTAATAGGAGTCCAAGTTAGTTTGCTCTATCTTCAGTTTACATTTAAATTAGGAAAAGGACTTCTTGGACTATGGAAACATTAGATTTGGATGCATGTAACCAACGAATCTATGTGTTGTAGCCGTAATAGGAGTCCAAGTTAGTTTGCTCTATCTTCAGTTTACATTTAGATTTGGACTAGGATTTCTTGGACTCTGGAAGCATTAGATTTGGATCCATGTAACCAACGAATCTATGTGTTGAATATGGAATGAAAGTTTTCATTAGTGTTGCTGCCAAGAGCTGTGAGTGCACAAGTACTGCTACTACCACTCCCCTGATCTTCTCTTGCTTCAGGTACGATCCACCAATACTATTTACTCTATGCCCTTCCATTAAACTTCTATTTTCTTCTTCTGCTTTCCATTTCCTCCTCTTTGTTAAGTTCCTTTTAAGTTATCGCTCATGTACCCTGTTACCAGCAGTACCTGCTACCAAGTAGATCGAGTCGATCTCTAGCGATCCTAATCATGTTACCTTAAGATTTTGTGCAAGGGTGAATCTTATAATGGCAACTTAGTCTGTCCAATAAGGAGGCCCATAAGAATCTTCTCTAGCAGAATAATACATTAATGTTGGGACTGTTTTGAGATTACCAGTAGACCTGGTTTCCTTCACTAAATGTTATAATCTTGGATTATTATTTTTGGTTAATTTTGAATCGTTTTAAGGGTCCTTAGGGATAGGAATCCCCATCTAATATTCCAACTTGTTTGGATCTTACTCCATGAAAACTCTCAATCGGAAAAGCTACTCAACCGCTGTCCTGTTGTCACAAGGTTGAAGAGTCAAGTCTTCTTATTTGCATGCAAGGACAAGGGTTTGAACAATTGTACCAAACCCCTTTAGTTCTGATTCCTAACATTCTCCATTACTGATATTCAAATTCAGGAAAGCACCTTGTCTTGATTTAATTACCCTTAAAGCTCATATTCTGTTTGTTTTCTTCAGAAGGGTTTTAAATCATTCTGAAATTTATGAAATTGCCCCTGATCATATTATTGTAAATTATTTATTACTTGTGGGCTCATGGCAAACCCATAATCAAGATTATTGAACCCCGTATCGCATCATATCTCCTAGGACTGCAACATTTAGTCCTTTTATTAGGGAAATGGTTGGTTCAGTCCGGTTTCGGTCAATCCAAATCGGGGTGTTTTTTTTTTTTTGGGGCATTACCAGCTCAAACCGAATTCGAGCCTTTATGGTTAGAATCAGATTTGCGCTTTTTACGGATTGGCTTAACAGTGGCTTATCGGTCTGTCATCGGATTGTTCCCGGTTCACTTTAATTAATAATATTATATAGAGATTTTATTGGTTTTTCCGGTTTCATTCGGTCTTAATGGTCCTTCCGGTTGGTTTTGTACCAGTCCAAAAAAACCCAAACTTAACACGACCGAAAAGTGAATTATTTTGGTTCAGTTTTCCCCGGTTGGTCCTACCGGTTCAGGTTGGATTTTCACACCCCTACTTTTCCTAGTCGGAGCCTTTGCAGCTAGTTGAAACAAAAAATTGTATATATAATTATATCTTCCTTGAATTCATCTAATTAGATTCTAGATAATAAGGTTACATTTTACTGGAATCCAGAAATTTACACAGTTTGCCCTCAATTTAACCTGGTAAGCGGTCTTGAATTGAAACATTCCTTGTCTCTATATATTTTTTTAGATTCCTTATCATCAAGAATTTTCTAGTTTAAAACATTTTGTAAATATTATCAAATAATAATACAGACATAATCTTAACATCATATATCTTCTTGGTTCAGTAGAAGACAAAGTACTGTTCCTGTGGAAATATATATACTCTTAAAATTTTTTGCTTCTAATCCATCTTTTCCTATTCTATCAGATCTGAACCCTTTTTTTTCCCTCCCTCTAGAATCATCGAAACACACATTTCCTATTTACCTTCGTTTCCAACTGCACTTCCATGATTTCCATCCATCAATAGATATCTGATTTGATCTAATAACTAGCAGAATCCTAATCTTCAACACCCAAGGTTCTAAGACTTGTATCTAGCGATGAATTCCTACAGACACGTAAAATGCATTGTGGTGCAGCATTCATCCAGGCAATTACCAGCTAAACTATTAATTGATGAAGCCTACAGTAGCAAGTATCCATGATATAACATTAATTAAAATAATGATAATAGGTGAATTATGCACAAATAGCTAAAGAACCAAGTCAGTCAGCTACTAACCCATCAGTGTAAGAACAAACAACATAAATCAATATAGATGCACCTTAACTTGCACTTCCCACCCATCAATAGATATCTGATTTGATCTAATAACTAGCAGAACCCTAAATCTTCAACACTCAAGGCTCTAAGACTTGAATCAAGCGATGAATTCCCACGTAAAATGCATTGTGGTGCAGCATTCATCCAGGCAATTACCAGCTATACTATACATTTGATGCATCCATAGTTATCAAGGCGTCGCCATGGCGTCCAGGCTCCTTGGTCGCTTGGCGGTCGCCTTGCCGCCATGGCGGGGTCGCTTTGATTTTTGACCCTCTAAGACGCCATGGTTGCCTTCCCGCCTAGATATCTATGGATGAATCCTACAATAGCAAGTATCCATGATATAGTATTAATTTAAAATAATGATAATAGGTGTAAAATCTATACAAACAGCTAAAGAACCATATCAGTCAGCTACTAACCATCAGTGTAAGAACAAACAAAATAAATCAAAATAGATGCACCTTACCTTGCATTGCAAACTTGTTATCGTGGATCTCAGCAGTTTGTCCCCGACTATATATCTCAACTTTTTAACAAAATCGTCCCGATTAATAACTTTGCTCTGATAAAAATTCCGTTACAGAATGAAGCATAAATATAAGAAGAACCTTTAGCAAAACAACAGAGAAGTGAATATGATAAACTTGTGTTCTGCGACATACCCTAAATTGGTCATAGTGTATATTCACTAACTTCATATCTTTAGGAGCCACCTTGTTTGAGATGGCCGCAAACAACATGGGGAAAGGCATCCAAGGAGATTTGGGAGCCTTTGGAACATTTGACCCAACAGGGAGGTTTTCAGTTTGAGATCTCTTTGCCAAGCCTGGAAATGTACGACGATCTCCCACCTAAAAAGGAAAAGATTATTTCCTGAGAAACTAGCAGCAATAAACTCAATAGTATGAGATATAGGGAGGGGGGGAGGGACATCCCTACTCACAAGGCTTAAGATATGCTCACATCTCTCTTACCTAGACACTTCATGCACCCATGGAGTAACCGTGTTAGCACGACATGATACGACATGACATTGATATGGGTGAGGATGGGTATGGGACAAGCGTCTGACACACACCATAAGGTGGGCACTTGGACATGACTGTTAAGGAAAAAAAAAAAGATCAACCCCTTTATTGTGACACATTAACCCATCCCTTTACGACACATTTTTGCAAAGCCTATGTACCATACAAATTTTAGAGACAAATACCCCATATTCTATGTTCTGCGAGCAGGAGGATCCAACTCCTCAGCACATACCCATACCCATACCCATACCCAAACCGTTACCTGAACCCATGTAACATAGATCTAAAAAGATCTTTTATTTGGAGAAAATACTCAAAATCATTACACCAGCAAAGGTGATATTATTTGGCTAGCAACAATATAAGTTCTCAGGTAACATGCACTGGAAACACCAAGCAAAGATATACATGCCACATATGACATGGCATCAAGAACACCACTTGATGAGTACCCAAAAAATTTCTAGGTAAGTACTAATCAAAGAATCCAACCATTCAATCAAGTAGACATATAAATGAGATTGAATGCTTAGAATCACAGACCATCACAAAACTTGACTTGGAAGATACTCTAGATATGCCACAAAATAAAATAAAAAAGTTCAACAACAATACAAACCTGGTTAAAACTCCCTTCCTACAGGGCTAAAATCATACATAATCAAAATTAAAATTAATCGTACTTATCCTTGCGCCAGGGGAAAGGGTTCATACTAACCTCTCCACAGCATTAGTAAAGTGGAAGGGGAAATCAACTTTATGCCCTACTCGATTCGCCTTGAAGACAAAGTAGAGTGCTACTGGCAAGCAGAAGTTGTTTGCCGGAACTCCATGCTTCCAGCATGTCCATTTGGAAATTCCATTCATTGCAAAGGTGTCTTCAGTTCCCGGTGCTGGCAGGGGTAATTTGAGTTAGTTTAGACAAGGGGAAATCAACTTTAGGCCCTATTTGATTCGCCTTGAAGACAAAGTAGAGTACTACTGGCAAGCAGAAGTTGTCTGCCCGAACTCCATGCTTCCAGCATGTCCATTTGGAAAGTCAATTCATTGCAAAAGTGTCTTCAGTTCGTGGTGCTGACTTTGAGGAATCAAAAGACCCCTATTTTTCCACATACTCCTCTAGCAACCTGTGCTCCTACTGGCACAACCTCAGTGTTTGTGATGGCTGTGTATCCAGTTGGCAGTAAACTCTCCAGCACACTATATTGTGAATTGCTTCTTTAGCAGCTAGTGTTTCATAGCACAGCCTCAGAGTTTCCAAGGCTGAGTAACAGGAAGCAAAAAAAGGCCTTTATTTTTTCATTACTGCTTTAGAGGCCTGTTTTCCAACTAGCAACCTCAGCATTCCTGACAGCTAAGTAACAAATCACAATAATCACTCCAAAACCTATTTTCTGAATCACTCCTTCGGCACCCTGTGTACCCACTGGTAAAGCCTCCGTGCTTCAAATGGCTAACCAATAGCAGGTATCTTAGCAGAACCTATGAGCAGGTTTTGATCTGCAGACCTCGCTTCAGTGCCGCCAAATGCTCCATCTTCTATAAAAAAGGGAAGACCAAGACCAAAAGTGAATGGTAGGAGCTGACCTGGTTCTGCTTCCAATCTGGGTATATCTGCATCTCTCGGATTCAGAGTTGGAGGTGATGATACAGAGGTAGTAGTGAGAGTCGATTGGAACTTGGTGGCAGCAGTTATTTTAATGTTTTCCCTAGTTGATTAAGTAATATTTTTTATGTTTAAATCTGATATATAAGAGACCCAAAGTTACAAACTCAACATAAGTTAAAACAGTAGGAACATGCCCAAAAAACATACGCTAGAAGTACCACCAACACATGACAATGATAATCTTAGGGCCCTGTCATCTTGATGCCAAAAAAAAAAATATTAAGCAAAAAAGTAAGACAAAGTTGCTAGAAAAAAGCCACCAAGTTGAGTAATAAAAAAGCCCAAGTTGAAAATCCTACACACATCAACTGTTTTTAATAATTCCATCTTTCCAACCCCCCTCCCCCCACAAAAACAAAAGCTTCCAGTTTGAATACAAAGACAAGTGTCCTTTGATTTGCCACATGGATGATCAGTTAAGACTCAATTCAGCCAAAAGGCAACTTCTGTTTAATAAGTGAGACCACGACAAGTTTACGGAGGACCAACCTCGACAAGACAGGTCCATAGATCACATGCAGCCAAACTTAATTCATGGCAGGAATTTGCCAAATGGATGATTAATTAAGACTCAATTCAGCAAAAAGGCCACTTCTGTTTAATAAGTGAGACCACAGCATGTTTACAGAGGGCCACCCTTGACAACACTAGACCACATGCAGCCAAACTTAATTAATGGCAGGAAGAGTTCAAGGAACATTTTGGTAGGCCTAACTCAGGAACATTCCTAGAAATTCTAGCCCTTCTACTGATCGATTGAAGTATAACCACTTACAGAGAAGAGAGAGAGAGAGAGAGAGAGAGAGAGAGAGAGAGAAGGGAGGAAGACAAAAGGATAAAGAAGCTTACCGAATCAACTAGACAAGAATCTGGTTGAAGTAGACCTTGACAGCAAGTAGAATTTGTGACTCCACAAACATTGACTTTGCTTTCTTTCCCAACTAAATAACCTGAAGGAACACAAACAAATACTACATCTCTAACTAAAACATGCTTGCAGCAAACAGAGCTAATAAACTACTAAAATTAAACAAAAGCATATTCATGATTATTTCTACACCCTACAATGTTATTATTCATCACGAAAAATAAAAAATACTGCTACACCTTGTAAAGTAGACATGGCCCGTCAACTCACCAATCCAGACAATTCAATTTGTGCAGTATCTTTTTGGATAGGGTGTAGCCAGCCAACACATTAAACAAGCTGAGAATACTCCCAACTATAAACATTAAAATTACTCATCCAAGTCTCACAATAAGATTGATGGTCGATGTGTTCCGGCAGGCCATACTTCAAAGGTATGCTCCTTCCAAGGCATTAAAAATTGATTGAAGAATCCAGATTGTGTCAATGAGTCAAGTTTATGGGTATAGGGTGTCAAGAGAATCTTCCTCAATATTCCTAGAGATAATGATGTATCAATCATCAAACAAATTAAAATTAGAGGGGCAAAAATCACCTTCAGCGTTGGGTGGCATCCTAAAACTGACGACATATTCCGGAAAGATGTGAGTATTCATATTCATGTTCCATACTATATAGTGCTTTGGATTTTGAAGATCATCTACACCACTATCAAAGTGTTTGTTACTTGGATGAAACTGTTCAGATACAGAATGAACAAGTTCCATGTTTCCCATAATTACACGGCACAACACCAAATGCTGTACTCCATTTTCGTCAACATCACAATGACTCGCACTGTAAAAAAAAAACAAAAAGTGAATTCTAATCCAAAATCCATTAAAGAAAAAGAAATAATAGTTGCTGGATGAAAATAGGAATCCTTAGACAATCTTCCAACTGTCATTGTCTTTAGCATGCCAATGGCAGGTAGGCAACCGTACTCAACAAGACCCAAATCACAGTAAGAAGCAGAGAAACAATCCATTTAGATGGCTAAAATTAACATAGCAATTTTCTACTAATACAGCCAATTGGCAAGTCTATTAAAAATTTCTATGAATAGAAGGTTGATACCATTCCAACAGATTGACATTTTCACCCTAAGAAATCACCAAAGTCCAGAATATGTGCAAAACCTCTGACACTCTCATTTTTAAACCACATCAACAAAATCTATTTAAACCATTATATATGGATTTCTTCCAACCTTCGATTGGAAGGTAATATATATGCACATGTAATACATATATATATATATATATATATATATATATATAGAGGGAGAGAGAGAGATAGAGAGAGATAGATAGATAGATAGATAGATAGATACATAGATAGGTAGATAGATAGACAGAGAGAGAGAGGGAGAGAGAGAGAGAGAGAAGTTAATTAACTCTGAAAGAAAGAATATACCTGATATAGGTGCAGTTCGCTGGTGCGAGATGAACACCAACACCATACATCGGCTTAGTTTTAGGGAGTTCATTTAAACCAAGCCCATGCTCCATTACTTGGGATACTGCTTCTTTGGAAGAGGCAAGCCATGCATATCTTATATTTGGATTACCCCGATACTTTCTTGTAATTTCAAACTGCTTTTGAAAAAGCTCCAAACGAGCTTGCAATAAATTACTTGAGCCACGGTATACCTGAACTATGTCCTGTGCACCCAAGTTTAGGCCCATACCCAAAAGGAACATGTCTTGCACAGCATCAGAGGTCAATTCATCAAGTCCAGTCGTCTGAAAAAGAGAGTTGCCACCGAAATGTCTATTCTCCCCAATAGCTTCTACAATCTTTGCATCTGATTTGGCGTTGGTACTATCATTTTCTTCTTGTCTGTAATGGTCACTGGGAGATTTTTCTTTGATTTTAAGGCGCTTAACACGAGTATATGATTCCTCACAACAATCTTCCGACTTTGCATTACCAGCCCCAGTTATTTCAATCTCAAGTTGCAACTTGATTTCACGGGTCCCATCAATTTCTGAATATACATGTGAACAATCTTCCTCCAGCTCAGGCTGAAAACAGCTACAAAGTTCCTGGTCATCAGAGTATGATACTGGAAAGAAACAGCCACCTGCTTCATCAATCCAAGCAATTTGCTTTTGTAAACCCGTTTTCAGATCAACCTGAATCATGTCTATAAAATTCAGCAATGAACGACAACCCTTGAATTCAACTTCAATGACTGCCTTCTTTTCCTGAAAATCTTTCTTCACCAGCTCAAGAAAATCCTTCGGAAAATCCATCCATTCATCATTGTGGTAAAACATCAGACGTTGAAGCAACCCACTCTTCATAAAATTTGAATAATTCTTTATTATATATTTCTTAGAGTGAGGGCCTGATTTGTTCTTGCATGCATTTGACCCAACCCGCTTGCAAAGCTTGTTAGATAGGGAATCAAATGTGGGTCTCCGTAGCACTGCCGTACGAGCAGCTGCAGTGAAATATGCTGCACATTGGGATGCACGCTTTCTCTTCAAGTCAACAATTATTCTATGAGACTTCTTCACCTCCATTTCTACGTGGTAAAACTTTACTCCAAAGTCCAAAGTTAACAAAAATTTACAATAGGTCTTGGAAAAATCTCAAAGAAACCATGCCAAGGAAGATGATTTGTAAGCCCTGGAAAAGACATGTCCATACAAATGAAAGAACAGTCATGTTATTTTTAATTTTCTGGTAATATAAGTCTACAACTACAATGTAATATATGAAAGTTTACCATTGATATATGCCCACATCCAGACATATAGAGTACAAGAAAGAGTTAGACAGCCACCACTGTACATATCCTACTATGAGACATTTGGTCTAATTTGTAGTTCGTTGACCACTGAGCTAGAGTTGGAAAACACAATGCAACCTCCTTGACCAAGAACAACCTGACAATGCAACAGAACCTTTTGTTATAAATGAAATTCCTAAAGTTTGGACAACCGACAGCAACTCGGAATAAAAAAAAGCAGATCTCAGTCAGTGGGGCTTAGTTACTAACCCCAGGATCGACAAAGAGGACCCAAGACATAGCAAATCATTCAAACCTCCATGAGTGCTGAATATTTTATTTTTATATTCATGTGCACTGCTGGGTTGCTGTTAAGGTACCATTTAACAATGTTGGAACTCTAGGGTTTGAATATGTCCATAGACACACCACAGGACAAAATTCATAAATGAGATATTTACCTAAACCACCACACCAATGGTTCAACAGATGAGTACAAACAATCTGAACATTTGAACTAGATAGTGCATTGCACAGTAAAAAGTTTTCAAAGGAACTCCACTCCTCAGGGAGCAATAGACTGTTCAGGCCTGGCAATATGCACTCCAAACAGTTCAATGTGAAAATGCTAACTTCATCAACTCATGAAAAGTTTATACGAGGATCAAGCATGATTTGAAATAGAAAACTGGAGAGGAAATTGAAAACCAAAAGCATTAAGTAGAAAGATGTAGTCTTCCATGGCAAAACTTAAAAAACAGGACAGAATAAAATTGGCTCCAAAACATGGTTCAAAATCTCAGTCGAAAACATCAAGATTCCACGAAATATTTCAGTTCCGACGGAGTTCAACACAAAACTGGGTGCAACTCAATAGCGACCAAAATATTGGCATTTCGGCCAAAGTTTCGGCTTCGACTCGATTTCGTCTCGGTTTTGGTACAAAACAGTACATGTAAAAGCACTGTTTCGATTGAAATTTTGGATTAGACTCAGTTGTGATTCAGTTTCAAGCACTTTTGCCTGAAATCTCGGATAGTTTTTGCTACATTTCTTGGTGGAATAAAGTGTTGGGGACTACTACAACACATCTACAGCAATGCTTTTTCGTATTTGAGCAAGATTTATGTAAAATTTAAACTCAGAGAAATACCTTTTTCCCCAAAGATTTCAAGCCTTGTCAGAACTCTATTGTGGTACCATTTTGGGTGTGCTTTTTTACCATCTAAATTGACGAGGTTGTGCTTTTTTTTTACCATCTAAAGTGACCCGGGTGTTTTTTTTGTTAACCATCCAAAGTGACCTGACTATAGTGAAAAGTGAGCAAGGATTAGCTAGTGTGTCTCCTCTAAGAGACGCGCCATGTCGGCACCCAGATGCAATGACAAGTAGGCAAGGGTGCTCACACCGTGGACTAAGTGCGGGTAAAAAAGCTAGTCCAAAAGCATAGCCAAATAGATTTCTTCCTAACTAGAAGGTTCAATAGATTGTTATGTAAGTACTGTAAGGTTATACCAAGGGAGAACCTAACCCCACAACATAAATTAGTGGTCATAGTCTCATAGATATGTGCCTCACTACACAAAATCGTAAGAAAGGTGAGCTTATTTGCCCTCGGATAATGTGGTGGAGCTTAAAAGGAGATCCTTTGAAATCATTCACTGATAAGTGGTCAAACAAGGAAAGTGGGACTTTGAGGGAGATACTAATACGATGTGGGATGCGATGACTACTTGTATTACAAAAATTGCTAAAGATGTCCTAGGCAAATCGAAAGGGAAACGCCATTTCTTTAGAAAGACTTGGTGGTGGGATTACGAGGTTCAAGTAGTCATTAAGACTAAGAAAACTAGTTTTAAAATACATAGCAACGAACTAAAATTAATATGTGAAGGATCTACAAAAGTATAAATTTGCTAGAAATGAAGCTAAGAACATGGTGGATAAAAGCAAGGGTGACGAAATACAAAGATCTTTATAACAATCCGATCACAAAGGGGAAAGGAAGAGTAGAGATCTAGACCACATTAAATGTATTAAAGTTAAGATGGTAAAGTACCAACAAGGGATGAGGACACTAAGAAGATATGGGAAGGTTATTTCTGCAGCCTACTAGATAAAGACACTTTAAGTAATAGTTTTCCAGAAGACAACATTAACCATCAAGACACCACATGTCATAGATATATACGAAAACTTAAGGCGTTTTTGAAGTAAAAGAAGCTTTAAGGAGGATGAAAGTAAGCAAGGCACAAGGCTCAGATGAGGTCCCAATAGGAGTGTAGAAGAGCATAGGAATATGTGGTCTATCTTAGCTAACCGAGTTGTTTAATAAGATTCTGAGCACAAGGAATATGCCAGATGAATGGAGAAACATCGTGGTTCCGATTTACAAAAATAAAGGTGATATTCAGAGTTGCAATAACTATAGAGGCATAAAACTAATGAGTCATACTATGTAGGCACCCAGACTGCAAAGTGATTATTTTAGGTATATAGGCTCAATCATAAATAAAGAAGGTGATATAGAGGATGATGTTTCACAGGGAATTAAAAAAGGATGGACTAAGTGAAGAGGTGCATCAGGAGTATAATGCAGGAGCATAATCAGTTGTGGTTCAAACCTGGTACAACTGACTGAATTATTTATAATGTCCAGATTCAACAAATCTGGCCAGAACACATCTCAGTTTTCTAATCTTATAAGGAAACTCTAACAGTCTATCATGGGACCCATTTGGATTCTTCCATACAGCTACGATTATGAAAACTGGTCATTCTAGGAATCTTATACCCAGCAGATTTATAAAGCTTGCGGTTCCTAAATATCAGGAAAATTATCACCAAGTTCCTGTCGAATGATTTCTTATTTGGGTTGTTATTATTCGTTTATTTAATGTTTTAGTTGTTCACACACGCTAGGGCATGTCCGATCATGGTCAAAATCTAATTCTTTTATTTCATTAAGTTTCCTAGTCAGCACATGACTATTTGTTGCGTCCTACGATTGGAAGGTTTAGATAGACTTTATTTCTGTTTTTAGTTGAATTTGTTTAGGGCTCTTTTAAAGATGGTCGAATGGACTAGTGTTTCCCAGTCATAGTTTGTTGCTGTCTGCAATTTTATTTAAATATATAAAAGGCATAGCCTACTCAACGATTTTGAATGAATGGAATAATTTTTTGTTTGGTTTTGTCTCTCTCCTCTTTTTTCATCCAAGTACTATTCACCGTATTGTTCACAGCCCTGGAACTAGCCCTTATCTTCTCTTCCTTCTTCAATAAAAAAAAATTCTCTTAAGCCCACCATAGCAGATCCATCTTTGATTTGCATCAACTTGGTGTCAAAGCCGAAATCTTCTACTTTCAATAACGATCGGCCATGAATTTATTACTATTTTGAAGCGGTTAGAAGATGTATTGTTATATATCAAATCAAATTTTCAGGATCTTCGATCAGATTTGCGAGAGTCAACCAAAAATATCAAACGCAGCTGTGATAAAGTGTGCAGCATGTTAAATGCCTTAGAGGACTGATCAGTGGTGATGGAAGAAGTGAACAAGAAGAGTGGTGAACAAGTGGAAGTGAACAGTTCGATTAAAATTGGAGTAGAAGAATTAATCGACGGTATGATTGTGAAACCCCCACGACCCGATTTCCATTGAAGAGATATTGTTTTTTAATGGCCATTAGAAGATCACGATGGTTGGTCGTGAGATGCATTGAATATTTGGATCATCGCCCATCAAAGCTGTTGATTGTGGATGTTGATTGAGTAAGTGGTATTGATCTTCTCGTTTTATAAAACTCGTGGTTGAGTTTTTAACAAAATGGGGGGAATAATGCAGGAGCATAATCACGTTTCTAGTTCAAAACTGGTCCAACTGATTGGATTATTTCCTAGTCAGCACATGACTCTTCATTGCATCTTAGGATTGAGAGGTTTAGATAGACTTTATTTGTGTTTTTAGTTGAATTTGTTTAGGGCTCATTTTAAGATGGTCGACTAGACTAGTGTTTCCCAGTCATAGTTTATTTCTGTCTGCAATTTTATTTAAATATGTAAAAGGCATAGTGTACTCGATGATTTTGAATGAATGGAATAGTTTTTGGTTGGTTTTGTCTCTCTCCTCTCTCCCCTATTTCCCCATCAATTTCATCTCGTCTCTCTCCTCCTTTTTCTTCCAAGTTACTGTTCACAGGTAATGTTCACAGCCCCTTATCTTCTCTTCCTTCTTATATTATTCTCTCTTAAGCCCACCATAGCGAATCCTTTTTTGATCTGTGCATCAGAGTATTGTGTGATTGGCATATTCCTTTTAAATTTAAAAGGAAAATTTATAAGACAATCATACGACTGGCTATGATGTATGGTGCAAAATGTTGGATAATTAAGAAGCATAGAAAAACTCAAAGTAGCGGAGATGAGGATGTTGAAATGGATGAGTGGCAAAATTAGAAAGGATAAAGTAAAAAATGATCATATTAGAGCTGATTTGGGAGTAACTATGATACATGATAAGCTACCAGACAGTCGTTTGGGGTGGCATGGCCAAGTTCAGCGGAGGACTTTGAATGCTCCGGTATGGAGGAGTGATACGATTTAGATTGAAGGAACTAAAAGAGCCAGGGCACACCTGAAATGATCTTAGGAGATGTGGTGAGGAAAGACAGGCATAGCTTAGGCCTTGTAGCAAGGATCCATGTAGCCAAACCAATTGAGTTGGGATAAGGCTTTGTTTTTTACCAACTAAAGTTTCCATTATGTTTAGAAATGCTTAATTATGGTATTGCTGAAGCTTCAGGCTCAAATACGGCCACTTGACCACTGAAATGGTCAGTCAAAACATGCAAAGTTTTGGTCAAATTTCAGTTGACACCTGAAATATTTCGGTTTCAACAATGGCAAATGAAATGGCCAGCCGAGTCTCAAACCTTGCTCCAAAATCAAGTACAAAACATGTCTTAACTTTGAAGAATAAGTTTAGTTTGGTTCAAACATGCCAGTTGAAACCTGAAATATTATGGTTTCAACCATGGCAAACGAAATGGGCAGCAAAAGTCTCAAACTTTGATCCAAAATCAAGTACAAAACATGACTTAACTTCGAGAAATTAGTTTACTTTGGTTCAAACATGCCATACAATATTTCAATGGTGCTGATCACTGGAGTACATACAATACCAGATTGAGGGAATGCTGCCAGGATCCCTATTTCCGTGTCTAGTAAAAGAACAACTGCATGAAGAGAACCATTCTTGTATATGACACACACCACCAAAATTGGCTTGGGCTCAGTTTCAGGTACAAATTAATGTCCAGAGAGTTGAATCAAATGATAGATACACAGTATAAGCCTAAGTCACATTTCCATAAGCATCCTCTTAGTGCTGCCAAGGAAACAGGATGGTACTATAGGGAGTATAAGACGCCAAAACACTCCAAATAACAGAAACTTTAGTCAGGGTTTGAGAGACTGGAATCACCATCCAATTTGACCTGCATCGGGCATAAATCTGCAGGAATTGGCCAAAAGCCCTAAAAACCCTGAACAACAGATTCCTCAAAACCTGACTATGGTAGTTATGAATCTCAACAAAAAAATAACACCAATAATTAAATCATGTCCAGTTGACAAAGCAATCATCAGAAAGAAGCACAAATAAACAAGTCAGCGACCCATTGCAAAGGCATGCCAAGCTAGAGTTTTGCAAGTATGAGAATATACCCAACAGTGCCATCAGTGGAGCTTTTGTACAAGTTCCTCTTCATCCCTGGCCTCAAAAAAACATAAGCCATAAAAGGAGAAAACAATATAAAAAGGGGGTGGGGAACAATTTTATTAGAAAACGAAAAACAATAGGGTAAAACAAATCACATAACCAGGCAATTAATCTCAAACCGAAAAACAAGGGTTTTGCTTTTTGGTATAAAATTTATGAACATGAACCGAAAACAAATTGGGTCCCATAAAATCAAGATTAAATCTTATTTGGACAGATCTAATGAAGAGGACAGAATAAACAAGAAATACCTTCTAACTTGAACAGGCAAACGGTTCAAACGCAGATCTGGCTAAAAAAGCCAGTCATGAACAAAGAGACAGCACTCAAAATCAAATAGCGTTAGATCAATCAAAATTTACCTGAAATACGAAAGAGAAGATATCAAGTTCGACTAAACGATGAAATCCAAACTCAAAATGAACCAAATAAATTCATTTAAAGAAAAAAAGAGACATAAGCTCCAATAAATCTTACCTGTAAAAGTTGGAAAGTGAAATTCCAGGCGAGAGAGAGAGAGAGATAAACAAGAAGCAGTTCAAGAAAGTGAACGATTTCAAGAGCGAATTGATTTTAGACCGACTAGGAAGAACGGACTTAAGCCCTTGTCGTACCAGATCGCTTTGAAAGGCGGTTGCACTTGGTTCGATTTGAGTCAAATGATATACAAGATGAGTTTCTACCAAGATGGAAGCTTACCAACTACTAGATTTTCCTAGTCACCGAGAAAAAGCCCTAATCGCTTCTAGACTCCCGGAACCCAAATTATATTTTGTCTCCTATGTTTGGAATCTAAATTTTTCCTTTTAAACGAGCCTTTCGCCGACCGATTTGGCAGCGGAGGCAAGCGCTGCTAGTGAGACATGGTTCTGGTTTGTTTGTTCGTCGAAATCTTCTGTCTAAGGGATAACGAAGAACAGTGGAAGCGATTGACGCCGTTCAAAGAAGAGTTTTAACGTCCGTAAGTCGGCCGTATATGAACACACTGGTCTTTCTTGCGGGGAAAGAAATATCCAACGGCGGCCCTTACATTTTTATTCAAACTTGGTGGATCTAACGATCAGGATCTCTTCAAGCCGCAATTATTAAACGTTTTATAAGTGTGGAGTCTAAGGCCTTTATTATAATCTAGGGCTTCTAATGACTTTGCCGTTAACTTTTCTGTTTAGAGACAGGTGGCGTGGATTAATTGGTTACGAAAATATTGTACCGTGACGACATAATGATAAGTGGATTCACATCCTCTACTTCCATCGATGAACTTCCATCCTACTTCCACGCATTCTGGGAGTGACACTTGTACTGACAACCATCCAAAGGTTGTTAGTCCAAAATTTTAAATTAAAGTAGAATGGGTTTTGAACCATATTAAACCCAAAAACAACCCCAACCGATCCAAACGATCCAAAACCAAACCCAACCCATTACACGCAAGTGATAAGGTTTCAAAACGATTTGAATCCCAAATCTCCCAAAATCTTGACCTTCTTCTTCCCTCGCTCTCTTCTTCCCCAAACCTGCCTGAACCACATCGGAAATGGGCGACATTGCAGCGTCCATCTGAGCCACAGCAACCATCTTGGAGAAAAAGTGAAACCCTACAAAACCCTACTCTGCAACCAGCGTTACCAAGAAGGAAGCAATCGATTTCTGCAACAAAGTGGAAACCTCCGTAGATCTGAGCCCACTGAAAATGGGTGACATTGCAGCGTCGATCTGAGCCGCGGCAACCAGCGTGGAGAAAAAAAAAATCCAAACCCAAACCCAACCCATTTCACTTTCCCCTACCTTCTTCATCCCTCGCTCTCTTCTTCCACCAATCTGCCGAAACCACACCATTGAAACCCTATCTCTAAACTCCATCAAGTTTTGCTCTCTCTCTCTCTCTCACTCGCTCTCAACCCTGTGTGTGGTTTGACACCATTCAGTTGGGTTTCTAAACCCCAAAGCAGCAGAGCATAAAGCAAAAAAATAGAGCTTTCGTTCTCCTTTCTGTTGCTTCTTCCTTTTTCGTCTGCACTAGATCTGTCAAGAAGCTCTGCAGCTCCTTCGAAGCCACCAGTTAGATAATTCGGAATCAAATTCCATCGGCGAAGGGAAGGTGAAGAAATTGTACAATTCGTTTGAATCGTCGGCAGATCCCAGGGAGAATAATAATTCATCGATGAAGCCCCTCTGGAAACACATGTCGGAGGAATTGCTTTTAGCTGATATGGATCCCAACGTGGTTTCTAGTTTCAGACGGGCTATGTCGTCTAGGCAACTGGGTATGAATCAATCGAAGATATTGAGGCCGCTTGTGGGTTCGAGCTCTAGGGTTTCACCTTTATCCGATTATCGTAATCGATTACCCGGAACAGAGGATAAGATTGTTGTGTATTTCACCAGTTTACGGGGAATTCGAAGGACTTACGAGGATTGTTGTGCTGTTCGTAATAATTTAGTGGATTGGATGAGAGAGATATTTCTATGGACTCAGCTTATAGGGGAGAGCTGTAGAATGTGCTGGGGTGGTGATTAGAAATTTTTCTTGGGTTCTCTTTTTCTATGTAAATTGCTTTCCAACAGGGCATTCTTATTCATCATCTACCTGAACATAATAAAGAAATAAATTGAATTTTTTGATCGGCTATGTTACCATTATTGTGTAGATCTATATGTGAAGTTTAAATTTCCAGTTCTGGAAGATAGAAATTGAAGTTCATTTTTCTGATAATGCAATGTCACCTATTTCCGGTGGGTTCAGATCGACGGAGGTTTCCACTTTATTGCAGAAACCGCTTGCTTCCTTCTTGGCAACGATAGTTGCAGAGCAGTGGTTTTGTAGGCAGAAGGATGGATTGCGAAGTAGGGTTTCACTTTTTCCCCTTGATGGTTGTCGCGGCTTAGATGAACGCTGCAATGTCACCCATTTCCTGTGTGGTTCAAGTAGATTTGTGGAAGAAGAAGAAGAGAGCGAGAGAAGAGCAAGGTCGAGACTTTGGGAAATTTGGGATTCAAATCGTTTTGAAACCCTTGTGTGTAATGGCCTAATGGGTTGAATTTGATTTTGGGTCGTTTGGGTCGGTCGGGATTATTTTTGGGTTTAATGTAGTTCAAAACCCATTCCATTTTAATTTGAAATTTTGAACTTACAACCGTTGGATGGTTGTCAGTATAGGTGTCGCTCCCTAAATGTGTGGAAATAGGACGGAAGTTCCATCCATGGAAGTAGAGGATGTGAATCCAATGATTATGATAAGTACAAAGGATTTTTTAAATTACTAAACTACCCCTTACCATCTGATCTAATCAATAATTAAACGAATAGATACGGCTTTTTAGGCAGATTATAATAATACAGAGGTAGTAGACCAACGTTTTCCGATCACATTCAGTGATGGGACCCACTCCCATTCTTCGCTTGTGGGTCCCACAAAAAAGAAAGGTATAAGATGCCTTACAATTTGCCAATTTCACATTGATATTCGTGCGCGTTTGTTTACGTTTACCGATTCCTTCTTTAGCACAGCACAGTGAGGAGCCTTCTTGAAACGATAAAAGGATGGGGACAGGGTAGGGGAACGGCAAATTTCACTCTCACCTCTTCCTTCGTACGTGTCACTGGTCTTGTCACGTTGACAGTAATGGGTGGATACCCTTTTTTTTGTTGGGTGAAATGGATGGATACCCTTGAGTCTTGTTCATGAATGATCGTTCATTGACTTTTTTTGGCATTTTTAAGGGAAACAGTTTTCTGTACGAAAGTGTGGTCTGCACTTTCACGTGTCTATCTCTTTTCACCTTAAAATAAGGGGGTAGAAGTGTCTTTTTACATGAAAAGAAGAGAAATAGACTCATGAGAGTACTGGCGCAAGCCACACTTCCGGAAAGAAATCTTTGTCTCTAAAATATTATCAATATTATTCACCTCCGGTGTGGGTGGTGGAGTATTATCTAGATGTACATGGTGGAAATTTGAAATCCATTCACGAATCACGATGGGGGATGGGGTTTGAGCTGTGGGAGTATTCTTTGTAATTAAAGAGTGTTAATGATTTAAGTGCACGATATCAGATCTGGATAGGTTATCTTGAAACTCGATACGGATAACAGGATTGGATATGGATTTGTCAGGTATTCATCGATACACAAAGTATATTTTTTGGGTTAAATACACATACCCCTTAAAATGGACCCAATATTCCTCATGCATTCTTAAGGTTCTGACAATTCTAAACACTCCTTCAAAATTTCATATAAACCCCCTATTTTTTAATCTAAAACCATTTAAATCAACGCGATTAATTTCATGTGTTAAATGCTAACATGAAGAAGGTAATGTACAGTTATACCTTTCTTAGGGCATAATTATCAAAGTGCCCTCATCTTCCCCAAATCATTTCCCCAAAATCCATCAATAGAGACTTACCAACGGTCACTGCAATTGAATAAGAACGGAGAAGAACAAGAGGGTAGGTGCTAGGATTTTTCACCAGGCAAAGAATCAATCAATGAAACCTATCAGGAACCTGAAAGCACATAGAATCCAAGGTGATCTTTGCCGGTTGCATCAGATTCGTCTTCGACTCAAAATCCAGATTCAAGTTCACCAGAATTCCTATGGCTTCTAACCCAATGGCATGGAAAGTGAAAAGGACCAAGTAGAGAGGAGATCAGGTTGACACCACCTTTATCCACCACCACCGCCACCGCCACCCACCATCTTCCCCAAATTATTTTCTGCGGATCTGTTTCAGATGTCTTTTTCTTGTACACTTCTGTACATTGATTGGCATCGGGAACCATCTCATAGGAACACATCGGTCCGTTTCCTTTCGTTCCCTGATTTATTTCTTTTCAAGAAGCTAGTTTTTGAATTGTATTCAATCGGATTCAAATATGAAAAGTTCTGCCCGGTTACCTAAACATTATGTAAAGCATATCTGTTGTTCCCTATAATCTAAACCTCCACTTCATGTAATAGATATCCCCAATCTCTTAGTTGTGTCATTGATTGGTACCTTTTATTTGGGTCTTCTAAAATCCCAACTCCCAATCTCCATCAGATCTAAATTCTACTCTGTGAGAGCGAATCCAAAACTACCAAGTTAAATCCCCGCACTTATTAAGGCCCACAGGCTCAAATAACATTAGGTTTGTATTGCACCAACCTTACCAAGGTGAACCATTTGAGAATGTTGGATCTCTCATAAGTCTGACCAGTGCAAAGGGTCACAGGGTCCTACATAGGCTCAAGAGAGAAAGGGCAAATGAAGACCGAGGGGAATGATTGGTGGTGGTAGCTGCGGCAATGGTGGGTGGTGGTGGTGGATGCGGCAATGGTGGGTGGTGATGGTGGTGGTATTGGGTATCTATAATTGTAAAAGAAGAAGATGAGTTTGGGAAGATGAGGGTTGGGCAAAAATGTCTTTTCAAATTACAAGAGTGGTTAAAAGAAACGGTAGTTTGGCCAATAAAAAAAATATTTTTAGTATTTAACGCTTGAAATTAACGATGTGGACTTAAATGGCTTTAGGTTAAAAAGTAGGGGGTGTACGTGGAATCTTGAAGGGGTGCGTGTGGAATTGTCAGAACATTAGGGGTGCATGAGGAATATTGGGTCCATTTTAGGGGTGTATGCGTACTTAACCCTTTTTTTTTTTTTGGTATCGATCGACTAAGGTTTTAGTTAGAATTATAAGAAATTTCAAAAAATCTCATAAATAATAAATTAAATATTTGGAAGAGAAAAAAAAACTATAAAATTAATCAAAGAATATACCGAGATTTGAGGTTCAAAACCACAAAACTAGAAGAAAAAAACATTGAGAATTTCTCTGTTTTTAAAGAACTTAAGTGATAGGTTGGTATAGGGGATCGCTGAAACAACCGATCTACAAAAACTCGAGTGGGCTTCAGTATGTTGCCCTAATTGCTACGAGCTCTGCAACCTCCCCCGCCGTAGCCGCCCCTATTGTGTTATCTCTCCGCCCCTGTGGTGTGTAAGCTCTCCGCCCTAGTGGCGTATCTCTTCCTTGTGAGGTTTAGTCTCAGTCCGCCGCCATGATTCTGGGTGTTGTCGACACCGCCGCTGAAGCCAACAATGACGACGACGATCCTCCACATCGCCCTCACCACCACCTCTCTCACCCCCACCCCCCCTTACCGCCACCTCCATCGCCCTCACCGACGCCCCCTGCCCACTACCCCCATCCTCCATGCCATCGCCCTCACTGTTCCCATCCTCCACGCCATCGCCCTCACCGCCATCTCCCTCACTCTCACCGATGCCTCCACCCTCCACGCCATCACCCTCACTGTTCCCATCCTCCACACCATCGTCCTCACTGTTCCCATCCTCCACGCCACCGCCCTCACTGCTCCCATCCCCCTTGCCATCGCCCTCACCACCATCTCCCATACTCTTAACGATGCCTCCGTCTTCTCTGCTTTTCCTTTTCTTTTTTTGCTTGTGGTTGTGCAGTTTTTGCAGGTTCCACATTTGTGATGCCTTGGATTTGGCCAGAATCGAAGTCCTTCCCCCTTTCGATTGGGCAGTCACCGTTGCCGGCGATGGTGGAGCTACTTGAAATGTGAGCCCTGGAATCGATGCAACGACCATCAAGAACTTCATTGGACCACGTGCATATTGTGACTTTCCCTGTATCCCAAGGGCTTGTCTGGCATGCGGCATTAAAAATGATGTCTTCTTTTTGTTTATTGCTGATGTATTCCTTTTTTATGGCACGTTCGTGCATGCGCTTCATTATGTATGTTGTGTCTACAACGAGTTTCTTTAGGATGTGGTTGTTACCCATTCCCTCCCCCGATCGGTCCCGCCTATGACATGTATGTCAGGACATGTCTCTCACTGGTTTCTGAACCTTGTCGGTTTTGAAACCTTGTGTATCACATGTCAGCTATCTGCATTATGTTTCTTGTTTTCTTTCTTTTGGCATTCGGCGTGCATGAATGAATAGCCCTGCTTTCTACAAAAAAAAAAAAACAACCGATCTATCGATTTGGATCTGATACCTAGAATGAGTTGGTGTATCGATCAGGGAGCGGTCAGTATGGCCGAGAAAAAATCTTGTGCAATGCTTTAATCTTGCGGTGACTTGCCATTCAGGTCTGAGAGCTTGACACGTGGAAGATGCGACATCCAACTATGCCAAGCTCGAAGAGAAAGAAAAAAAAATTGGGTCAATCGTGCTCGAACAATTGGATGAAGCATCTTCCACATGTCGAGCTCTTAGGCCCGAACTACAAGGCACCGCAATATGAAGGAATTGCAGAGGATTTTAATCCCTATAGCCAATTTAAGACCAATACTTCAAACCATTGGTGTATTTCGATAATAGAATCGATGATGAGTTAAGTCTTTTTCTTGAGTCCTCTTGGGTGTCACTATGCCTAGTGAAGCATTTACTTCATTATAACATTTTTACTCTAACAAATACTTTTGTAGGATTGAAGTAGAAGGATAATTCTTATAAATTCACTTTAAATGAATAATTGCATCCTCTCTCTCTCTTGCCCCAATACCTTCCCCTCTGTCGTGAGCCTTGTCACCCCCTCTCTATCTCCACCCTCTTTCGTCAGTCGTATAGGGCTCAATCCCCCAATCTCTTGTCACCTCTGAATTATCAAATCTCAACCATTATCGTATAGGGCTAGCAGTTACAAAAGTGAATGATGGCCATTAACCTCAAAACATCCAACAAAAATGACATATTATGATCATGTTTTTACCCCCAAAACAACCATCTATTAATACCTTTGCCCAATATCCTCAACGGGAGAAACAAAAATATAGGCCCCATAACGAGCTTGGTGGAAAATGATTTCTCAGGCACCACGATGATGCAAACTTTCTTACACATGGGAACGACTTTAAATCTTCGACCCTCAAGCATGGTAATTTCAAGGCAAGGTTTGAAATTTCAAAAATCTCCAAAGAGTAGTTAGTTAAAGCAAATTTTTATCAGAGTCTCAAACAAAATAGAATTGTGATTATGGAATAAGTGTTGAGCATAGCGTGCATTGTATTGTTGCTGTCATTGTTGTCAACACAATCAGCTAGGAAGATCATTTAAGCAATGAGCTTGCTGGTCAACACCCTCACTCAGTTGAGCTGAGATGTAAGCATATGGATGGCTTGTCTAAAGATGAGCAGAGTTAGCACCACTGGAAGCCTATGAAAGTATTGATTGTCATCAATTATAGTTTGAGACTACAATGAGCAACTAGCTTGTGGGTTGATATGGCCGACATGATTGGATAGTAAGCAGTGTAGATAGCTTTGATTGTTGTACAGTTGCATGGTGAGTAGTCTTCAGAGATGGTATGGTAGTTGAGGAGTTTGGAGATGGGATTGTAATGTATAAGGGTAGTCAGCATGTGGTAGTGTCAGGAAATTGTCAGTGTCATTAAGATGGATGATTTAGATGCAATAATTGGCAATTAGCAGTAGGGCTGGTACAATGGCATCATCATGAGTTGACTTTCGACATATGTGTTCAACATGATGAGAAGGAAGGTGCATAAGGAGATGGAAATTCAGCTGTATCGATTGTGTGGTCTATTGGATGTAGAAGACTAAGCTTCTGCAATTTGGTGATGGTACAACAAATTACGTAGAATAGACACCAGAAGCTTTGGGTTCAATGTCGATGTAATATCTTTCAATGTCGAGTGAAGCACATGAAGTATCGACTGATATATTAGATATGATCGATGCTTGTCACATTCTATTAGACACTTTCATGGGAATGATTAACGCCGATGACACCACTGTCGATGTCGAATGAGATCAGGAAAATGGTGATGTCACAACATCTTCACGCGTGTTTTGAGATTTTCTTTAGTTGGATCTGTGGAAGCTTAATGCATGAGGAAGCAAGATCTCTAAGTCAGCTTTCCAACTATTCAAGTTTATATCTATCCAACATCGGAGTTGGAAGTTTTGGAAATAAAATCCAATATGGTATGTCTGCTTTAAGAGGGCAGTGCTCTGTACATCAGTCGAATTTAAGGTAATTTTTCAGCCCATACCCCAAATATGGATTGAAGCTCAAGACATGGATGTTTCATTGCTTCAAGTCTTCTTATCCAATACTGCTAGAATTTGGTCCATCGGAGTTCGGACAAAGAAGATATGGCCATTTAGGCAAGGGTGGCTCTGCTAGTTTCGATGTTAAGCAGGATAATATCAACGTCTAGTAGAACAGTTTCAATGTTGAGTGGAACCTTTTTTGTGTCTAAAAGAACCATTTTACTACCTAAATCTATTTGAGGTTCGTAGCCATATTAAAGGCTCTACTAGACACCAAGGTAGTGTTGATAGGCACCCTGACAATGTCGACATGGGCCATTGTAGTGTCTCAAACTTTCAACACTTGACATTTTGGGTTTAAGTCATTGTTGGCTATAAAAGTTCCAGAAATGCCATTTTTTTAGTACGCAAAAAAGAGAGAAATCTCAAAGAAAGAAAATGAGAGAAGAGGAGAGCTCCAAGGAGAAGAATCCCAGAAGTGTAATGCCCTCAAATCCACCTAGGAGTTTAGGTCGTTAAAGGTCTACAAGATCGATAGTCTTAGTGAAAAGAAACTTGAGTGTGAACCAAATATAAATCATCATAACTTCAAATTACAATAGCAGTGTACCTAATCATAACCATGCACATAAACACAACAGAAGTCTTTAAATTCAAACAATTATCTTTGATCCAAAACCCCAAAGTCTAACCATTACATTGTTCATTAACCATAATTAAATCAAAATTACAACCTCAAAACCTTAAATCAAAAGTCCATAAACCAAAACTCGTCTCAACAAAATTTTAAATGAAATCAAGTAAAATAAACATTATTCACCATAATCATATGCCACGTCCTCATACTTCTCAACATAAGTCTACTCATACTTAAGAGGTCCTTCATCTAAAAATATAACGAGGGGTAAGCTAGGGATATCATACGATCAAAGAACCATGAGTAACACCACTTCAATCCTACTCAAGTTTTATTATAACAGAATCCAACATGATAAATCTTAACGTCATCCAGAGTAGCTATACTCATAATGTATGCAAATAAAAAGATGCATGAGCTGTACAACGGGTCATTGGAAAGAAAAATACGCCTAATCCGTACAACAGGTCATAGAAATTAAATGTGACCGATCCGTACAATGGGTCAAGAATAGAAATAGAAGATGCCCGATTCATACAATAGGTCGTTGAAATTAAATGATGCCAGATCCGTACGACGGGTCATCGAACTGAAGCAAATATGAATGTATAATACATTGTCATAACATCACGAAAGAAACAATAACTCAGATCAAATCATAAGAATGTTGGAAAGACTGTATGTCACGCCCCCATCCTGACAAGGAATAAAATACATTAAAGGGGTGACTAGGATGACACATGTCATCTCAACAAGCTACCAAGATCATGAATGCAGTGCCCTGATACATAGTCACTGACTAACATTAGTACACAATAATATCAGAGTGCGGAAGATAAGGAATATTATATTCCAAAGATCAGGAAATACAAGCGGAAGCGTTTACCATAAAAGTCACATCATGTTCAAACTACTGAGTGATAGATATAGTTAATAGTTTCCATCTTGAGCTGACCACAAGGTAACTACACAAAACTTTAAGTAAAACAGACAATGTTATTACAAGGCTCAAGGCCCCAAAAGACAAAATATAAAGGGACCAAATCCCAGTCATCAGTATGCCCCGAAGGCACCGTCATTACAAGGACATCCATCACAGTGCTCCTCAGTCATCGCCTCTGGATCCTCAGTACCAATGTCATCATAATCTAAGGACTGTACCTCGAGACCAGTGAGGTAACTATCACCTGCATCAACATCTAAAAAGGTGTGCACAAGGGGGTTAGCTTCACTGAGCTAGTGAGGGGATGGGGAGTGTACATATAAATAATTCACTTAGTCTACGATGCATGTAATTATTTGTTCATTTTTCACCTAACACACAAATCTAAGTTGAGGGTATATGCTACTACAATGACTCGGGAGACACTATGGGTCACTTAGCCTATCGACACAGTGAAACCTCAATCGTTGCCATGGGGCTGGCACCGTCCGTAGCCCTAGTACCACCCAGAGGCAGAGCCCGATAACCAATGACTATCCTTGGCCTGGCCTCTCTTGCACTCCACAGGCGGCAGGTGTATTGGTTACCCAACACCTAAATCCCTGTTGGTAAAGGTCGTAGCATAGAGAACTGAACCTACCATAGTTATACTACATGAGTCCTATCATGTCGAGAGGTATTCCAGGTGTATCAGCATCCCATACCATCTAACACCTGGGTACCAGCACAATACGGCACATACAGATCATCATGGCATGCAATAGAAATTAACATATTTTTGGGGATTCCGATGCCGGTACCATCCGATACTGTAGCCCAAAGTAAGGGTTTACAATCCATATCAACATCACATCAATCAAGTAAGAGATAAAATGCAAGATGCAGCATGCATAATAATGATGCGAACAACATAAATATTATATGTTTAATAATGTAAACAAACTCAAACAATCACACAAAACCCACTCACCTTGGCTAAGAGCTATTTACTTGAAGGACTACTGGTCCTCAAAAGCACTTTGATACGCGTCGCTGGGCAAGTTGTTATAGCCTAGGGTTAATTAAATCAAACGCAAATATGAATATATATGTAAACGGCTATGGAGTTCAGAGGTACCCTTGGTTTAAGTTTTAAACCAACGCCAGACTCAAATTTGGAAAGACCGCAGTGGTGGTCAATTGGTATTGGTCCATCCAATGAACCAGTGGCAATGGACCAGTAGGGCTACAGCAGCAAAAATCTAGAAAGGTTCATGGTCTCACACCAAGGGGGTCCCTAGGTACTGTTCTAAGCAATTCCCTATGTTAAGGTTAGGTTTTTCAATCAAGGTTGGTACTGGTTGATTGGACTGGTCTATCCAATGGACCAGTGGCAATCAAACCATTGTTCAAAATACAAGAATAGGACTGGAATGGCATGGTTCACAATATGGATCACACAAATGACTCTTAGCAAGATGTTCTAGACCTTGGGGTAGGTCAGAGGCAACACAGGTCCAAGATCCCTATAGTGGTCGATTGGTACTAGTCCATCCAATGGACCAGCGACAATGTGTTGAGGTAAAGTCCTTACACATCATCCATTATGATTTTGATGATAACAAATAAGTCTTGTGTACTAACTTGTGTTAAGTTGCATAGAGAGACTTCACAAGAGTAGAGCATCAAGTAAGGGGGAGTACCGAGTACTTACAAGATTGATGCTCAAAGCAAATTGAACCTTGCCCAATCTTTCATAGAATCATGAAGAATGAGGAACAAGTTTTGAAGACAAAGATCAAGACAACTTAGAGGAACTCAATTTGAAGACATTCATGTAAAAAAATGAAGTTCAAGACTTAAAGAAGATTGAAGACTTAGAATTGTACTAAGTTGTATAATCATAATTAAAGTCACAAATGATATAATGCATACACACAAGCATGCATTCATTTAGATGGACTTTAGGAGGTTTAATTAACCCGATCCATATGACCAAACCAATTTAGAATCATGCAAGTAAGTCCAACAAAGGACTTAACATGGTTCAGCAGAATTTGTTGATCCGGTATGTCGAATCTGGAAACGGCATGCCGAATTTGTTTTGGTATGTTTAATACAATCTCAAGATTTGCTCACAGAGAGCAAACGAAATGTGCCGAATCTGATCTGGCATATCGAATCATGATCCAGCATGCCAAATCATGATCCAACATACCGAATTAGAATTTAACTGTTATGAATTAACCGTTGGGCAACGGATATATTCCATGATCCGGCATATCGAATTAGGAAATGACATACCGGATTATGATAGATTAGTATCCGAATTTAGCATTAAGTCTTAGATGCCTTGAGCACCTTTGCCTATAAATAGATAAGCTCAATTAAACTAATTACAATTAACTAAAGTTAATCAAAGGCATCAAAAAGACATTGGTACTTGATCATTCAAAGTATTGAAGTGTGCACTCTTAATCAAAGAATTCATTCAAGTACATTTCCTCTCTTGCTACTCCACCTCAATTAGCTTCAAGCTTCAAGCTTCAAAGGTGAAAAGTAGTTTCATACATCTAAGGTTGAGGTAATCCTAATCTTAGTACACTGTTTATTTTATATGGTTATTTAAGTCTTCTTGCTCGAAATCAAGAGTAGGTTGAGTCCTCTTACTAAAAAATCAAGATTAGTTGTTGTTGAGTTCTCTTGCTCATTTCTCAAGATTTGTACGAGTTCTCTTGCTCATACTCAAGATTTGTTTTAGTGAAATTCTCTCTAAGATGAGAGGAGTGAACGTAGGCAAGTATTGGCCGAACCACTATAAATCTTGTGTGTTATCTTTGTTGTTTGTTTATATTTTATTGATAACTTTTTAATTCCGCATTAGTTGTTATATTCAACTACCTTCACCTATTCACCCCCCTCTAGGTGAATTTATATTTAGTATCAGAGCGGGAGCTCAAGACCTTGATTGTTTTTCAATCTAATTAAAGAGTTAAAGACCATGGGATCCTCTGTCAATCATAAGGTTGAAGGATACAACATTACCCGATCCCCCTTCTTTGAAGGTGAAGGATTTTTCTATTGGAAGAATCGCTTCAAGAACTTCGTTTGTGCCAATAACATTGATACAAGGGAAGTCATTGAGAATGGACTAAACAATATAGACAAACCCAAAGAAGAGTGGACTCCAGCTGATAAAGAAAAAATCCAACTCATCTATGTAACAATAAACTACATTCAATGTGCTTTGGGAGAAAAGGAATATAATAGGATTTGTATATGTAACTCCACTAAGGAAATGTTTGACAAACTCGTTGTAACCTATGAAGGTACTTCAGGGGTCAAACAATCTAAGATTGACATGCTTGTAAATGAATATGAACTATTTAAGATGAAAAATGATGAAGATATATATGCCATGTTTACTCATTTTACTAACATTGTAAACAAGTTGAAAGGTTTAGGGAAGATCTATTCCAATGGTGAAAATGTTCGAAAGATTTTGAGACCTCTCTCAAAGGAATGGAGACCTAAAACTACGGCAATTAAAGAATCCAAGGACATCGACAAATTAAGCCTAAATGAGTTGTTGAGATCACTCCAAACCCACGAGATGGAACTTAAACTTGACATCAAGGAGAATGAACCAAAAGAACATAAGAAGAAGATTGTAGCGTTCAAATCATATGAAATCAGCGATGAAGAAGAAGAATTGTCTGATGATGAGATCGCTTATTTATCTAAGAAATTTCAAGATTCTTGAAAAACAAAAGAAAAGCCACATTCAACAAGAAAAGATTCTCAAAAGACCAAAAAGGTAAGAATGCTCCTAAAGAAAATAATGAATCTTCTTCAAAAGACATTGTGTGCTATGAGTGTAGGAAACCAGGACACTACAGGGGAAACTGTCCAAAAATAAATAAATACAAGAAGGCCTACAAAGCTGAAAACTCCTTTGATTCAAGTGATGAAGAAGAGGATGATGAAGCACCTCAAGAAGAAGAAGAAGAAACCAATCTAGCACTCATGGCTATCGAAGATGAAGAAATTCAAAATGAGGTAACCCCCACTTCTCCATCTCATAAAGATAAAGACTTTTTAGAATTGAAAGAAGGCTTTGAAGACCTCTACCAAAGTAGCATGAAATTAGCTACCACAAAAAAGAATCTCTTAAAAGAGATAAATATTCTCAAAGACCAAAACACAACTCTAACTTTTCAAGTTAACAACTTGGAGGAAGAAAAAGAGAAATTGTGTAAAGCTTTAGAATTCTTTACTAACGGGAAAAAGGCTCTTGACATTTTACTTGAAAATACTTCCAAAGCATCTCTTAACAAGGAAAGGGTAGGCTATGATGTAAACAACAATTCAAATCTAGCCGAAGAACCAAGTACAAGTAAAATGACAAGTGAGAAAGTAAAGAAGAAGTTTTGCACTATTGTAGGAAGAAAGGGAATTCCATTGAGGAATGCTATTCTAAAAAGAAAAGTTCTCAATTTAGCAAACCTAATCCCAAAGGGAAGACTCCATATATCCCTCAAATTGTTGTATGTAATAATTGCAATAAGAAGGGACATACTATCTGGGAATGTAATCACATGAAATAATCTTTCCACCATCTTAGAAGACCTTACAATGGTTAAAATAGAAGAAGTCATCCAAAGGTGCAAAGACCAACTAGAACTCCACCTAAGGTGCAAAGACCACCCAAAAACCAAGGTTCATATAGGATACCCTAAAACCAAAGACCTTGGAACCCTTAATCATACCCAAATTGGTATGGCAACCAAAAGACAAATGGTGACCGAATGGTTTGGAGACCAAGAGAAATGTATGATACTAACAATGACGGACCCAACATACAATGGGGACCAAAGTTTTATTAAGTGTCTTTGTTTTGTAGGTGGATATGAGCAACATGGAATGGTATATCGATAGTGGCTGCTCAAAGCACATGACATCTAATCCAAAGCTGTTTTCGGAGCTCAAGAAATAAAAAGGAGAATGGGTATCTTTTGGAGACAACAGCTGTAAAACCCGTGCCCAAAAATACGGGCTAATTTAAAATTTTGTTGAAGGTCCAAAACCTGAGGTCAATGGCACCAGTATCTTATAGAGCGTTGAACGAATGGTCGAGAAAAATAATGTAATGTAATGCCCGCATCTTTATTTTAAAATTTTCCCCATTAACTTTGGTTGCCAACTAGTGCATCACCGGTCTAACCTGGCGATCGGTAAACAATAAAATAACTTATATTTGTAATATAGGGGCATTATGATAATTATACCAACTCATGAAAAGTTAAGTTTTGATAACGTGAAATAATTCTTAGGATCAATAAATTATTGAGAAGAACCTTAAAACGAAACCTATACAATTAACGAAAGTCAATTCCGGGTTTCCTAGACAAAATGTTGATCAAAACAGTAAGAACAAAAGGATAAAGTAATTTATTCTTCAAAAGATGGCAAATTAAGGTCTTAACCCAACTGGTTGTTACTTTGGCTATTTAAGTGGGAAGTTGTAGGTTCAAATCTCCACCCACGTATACTTTTATATATACATAAAAGTTTAAATAAGTTAAATAAAAGACATGTGGTGAGGTGGAAATTTAATTTTAAAAACAAATATGCATGTGGGGCCCACCTAAAGTGGTAGCCACGTGGCACACTTAAGCAGTGACATATATTGTATGTTGAACATGCACACAATAGTTGGAGGCCACATGGCATTCCATGTGGAAGGATCCTATTGGTGAGAATTAAGAAATCAAATTAATAAATAGATGGCAAGTTGGGATAGGTTAGATATAATTGAAATAAAACATAAGACTAATGGGTAATCAAGTCTTTTCACTTTATAAGGGTACCTTAATCAAAGAAGAAGACTAATCACTATTGGTGGAAAATGGAGGCCAGGAAGGGTAGGACTGAAATTTCATAGGTTTAGGACTTAAAAACTTTTCATTTAAAGTATAGGACACATTTAGATGGGTACCCAAGATACTAAATAAAGAAAATAATATATTGGTTATACAAGGATAAAGAAGGGGTAAAATTGTATTCTCATAAATAAATAAAAAAATAAATAAAATAAAGTATAAAAGGGAACCCATATTTGTTGGGTTTAGTTCAGCAAAATTGAAAAGAAAAGAAAAGAAGAAGAAGAGAAAGAGAAGGAGAAGAAAGAAGAGAAAGAGAGCGAGAAGAAGAAGGAGAAGGAGCCTTGCTCACCTCTTGCTCTCAAGCCCCAAGGTAAGCACCACTAGAATCCGACCTTCTCATCTCATAAACCTTTCTTATAAAATTTTGTTTTGGGAAAACAGTTACAGAATTGAACCCAAACTCCTACCTTGCATGCTACCATGTATGAAATGCTTAAATTAGTATCTAGGATGCATGATCCTCTTGCATAACCTCTCCCTCCTACCTCCTACTTTCTTCTCAAATGTAGAATGTACTTGAACTTAAGTTCCAGCCATGATTTGGCTAACCATCATGCTAAACTATGAATGTAAGCCATGATTTGCAAGATAGAACCATGGATCCTTGCATGCATGCCATGGATTCTATGTTATTGCTCTTCATCCACATTCTTACAAACCCAGAATTTGCTTAGACCTCAGTTCCACCATGAATATAGCTTAGTTTTATATCAAACCATGTGCATGAAGCAAGAAATAGTAGGATAGAACCCAATTCCATACATACATCTTAAATCCCAACATAAATGACAAATTCTGCTAATTTACAGATTGACCTTCTCTTAGTTAAAATGATATAACTCCATGACCCAAACTTAATTTTTATTGGTTCCAATTTTGTTAGAAACTAGACTCATTGGGATTCATTTTGTTAGAAGACACTATTACCTAGTTATGTCTCTAAGTTAAAGTTGCTATCAAAATCGGATCCTGCTGTCTTGACAGATTGACCTTTGTATAATAAAAATAGTATATCTTCATAATCCAATCTTCATTTTCTTTGATTCTAATTTTTCTAGAAACTAGATTCATATAGATTCATTTTTTTGGAAGGAACCATGATCCAATTATGCCACTAAACGAACTGAAATTTCATTTCAATCAAAACAAATTCTGCATATGAATTCTTTGGGCGATAGCACTGGGCGATGCACACATCACCCAGAGAATTAAAGTGGGCTATTTTGCAAATCTAAGTTTGGGGACCTCCACATATGGACTATAAATAGTGTAAGGAGGTGAAAATGACCAAAATACCCCTCCTTACATCTGTCCATAATTATGAACACTTTGGGTACCCAAGTGGGCCCCGCAGGGCTTGGAAACCTGGTTTGTGTTGGTGTTGCAGCACTGCTGACCTAGGGACTGTGATGTAAGACTATTGTGACCTAGGAACATGAACTATAGTGGTAAAATACCATATTGACCCTAAGTCACATTTTCTGGATGATGCACCGGGACATAGACCTAAAGCCCAGTGCAAGGCCCAGAGAATTCCAAGTGATCTCGGATTGAGCACCGAGTCAGACCAGTGAGCCTAGACCAACACTAGGTTATCCAAAACAGTCTGAATAATTAAAATAACACATTTTTAATTTATTACTTTAGGATTTGATTCCGTGCTCGAGGTGCATAGCCAGGTACCGGCCGGAACTGAACAAACAACTGAACCGGTAGGATCAAACCAAGGTGAGTAGAATTACACCATGAGTGTAGGTGTAACATGACTGATGGGTTATGATAACAACAACAACAATATTTATTGTCTTTAATTTCTTTAAATTTTTTTATGTTCTTATTTAAATTCTGAATCTTATCTGATGGACATTGAAAATAGATGATAATGCTTATATGTGGAATTGCTAGATTAGATGCCATAGCCGGCTTGGAAATGAGGCCTATGGTAGCCCTTAGAATGGGATACGGTTGACACCACCCGACTCATACTATGTCATATAGAATGCATATGGCTAGAAAATCATCACCCGTGCTACGAACCCTTGCCAACAGGGGTTTAGGTGTTGGATACCACAAAAATGTCAGGCCAATGTCCTAAAGGGCATTGTTCGGTCGGCTGACCCATCGTGATCATTAGGACTTGATGGTAGCACAGAAATGTGTGAGGCCAATGTCTCAAGAAGACATTGTTCGATTTGATGCCCACTAGTCAATAGGGCTGGTGGTAGCACAGTGGTAACCTTGAGGGCCAGTTGGACTGACCTTAGGAAGGGATGCTGAAGCCGACTGATTTTCTCCGACAACTCAACGGGTGTATTGCGGGAAGGGGTAACCAAGCCCGCACCAGGGATAAATGTATTGGGGATTGTAGTAGCACTAACCTGTCTTAGTTGTGATGTTAGGTGGCTAATAAATGAAATGAACTGCACCTCATGTAGGACTCATTTGGTTGTGCATGCATGGTTTATATTTCATTCACGGGCTCGGTGGAGCTCACACTCTTGTATATTCTCTTTTAGTTGATTTTACAGGTATGGGTTTGCCAATGGACGAGGAAGCTGTTGATGGAATTGTAGATCTTCCTCATCTCGTTGCTTAGCGACGATTTTGTTATTATTTAAGTTTCTTTCTTTCAACAAGTGTATTACAAAGATAATGTACTTATTGGACATATTATCGATGATATAAATCATCTGTGGGTAGTCTGATATTTCGTTGCACTCTGATATTCTTTTACTATCTTTTTACCCTCATTGTGTGGTTTGTGACGTGTAAGTACTGCTTCTTGATCCTTGGGGATTGGCGGATGTCGTAGGATATCCGGTTACTTGCCTAAATCCTCCCAAGGGTGGTTTGGGACGTGACAACAGCAAATGAAGAATTATTGAAAACGGATTCATAAAATTTGGAGGTACAGTAATTTCCAATGTTAGCCTAGTTGATAACCTTAAGTATAATCTACTTAGCGTAAGTTAATTATGCAATAATGGATACTTTGTTAATTTCAATGCTTCTAAATATGAGATTAAGGATTCTAATGATAATATGATTCTTGAAGGATGTAGAAAGAACAATGTTTATACTTGCATATTTAGTGTAAATTCTCATGATTCTTGCCTTATTTTTAAATCTGATGATACTACCTTATGGCATAGGAAATTGGGTCATATTAATCCTAAGATAATTAGATCCCTTTCCTCTAAAAATTTGGTGAGAAATCTAGCTAAGTTGAAATTTGATAAGCAACACACTTGTGGAGCATGTCAAAGAAGTAAACTTACTAAAGCTTCTCACAAGGCCATTAATGCTGTTGCTACCTCTAGACCTTTGCAATTACTTCACCTTGACTTATTTGAACCTATCCAAATTACAAGCCTAGGAGGAAAGAAGTAAAACTTTTGTTATTGTAGATGACTATTCCCGATTCAGTTGGACCCTCTTTCTCAAGCATAAAAATGATACATTTAAGGAGTTTGTATTTCTACAAGAGAATACAAAATCAGAAGGGTTACTTGATCACTTCTATAAAACGTGACCATGGTGGTGAATTTGATAACATAGATGAATTTGGAGACTTTTGTCGAAAACAAGGTATAACCCATAACTTTTCGGCTCCTAGAACACCACAATCAAATGGTGTGGTTTAAAGGAAAAATAGAAAGATCTAAGAAACTACAAGGACAATGCTCAATGAGTATTCTTTGCCAAAGTATTTTTGGGCCGAAGCTATTCATATGGCATGTTATGTGTTAAATCGGGTTTTGATAAAACCTATACTCTTGAAGATCCTATATGAACTCTTTCATAATAAGCTTCCTAAAGTTGATTATTTTAAAGTTTTTGGTTGCGCATGCTTTATTCTTAATACTAAAGACAACTTAGGAAAGTTTGAAGAAAAGGCCGATGATGGTATATTTGTAGGCTACTCCACAAATAGTAGAGCTTATAGATTATTCAATAAAAGAACTCTAGTTGTGAAAGAGTCTATGAACGTAAAGTTTGATGAATCTATGGCCAAGGACAAGTATAAAGACTTAGAAGAAGATGATGAAGATGGAGTACTTGAAATTAGAAAAATAGTTGAAAATGTCTCTTTCGAAGAACCTAATGATCAAGTACATCAACTTCCCAAAGAGATAAAGACTGTTAAAGATCACCCTCTTGACCTTGTCATTGGAAACCTAGAGAAAGGTGTACAAACAAGAAGTAAGATTCAAAATGTTTGTTCTAATGTAGCCTTCATCTCTACTATTGAACCCAAGAACATAAAGGAAGCTCTTTTGGATAGCAATTGGATAATTGCTATGCAAGAAGAGCTAAATCAGTTTGAAAGAAATAAAGTTTGGGACTTAGTGCCAAGACCCTCGAACACCAAAATAATTGGAACTAGATGAGTATTTAGAAATAAACTTGATGAAGATGGTAACATAATTAGAAACAAGGCTAGATTGGTTGCACAAGGCTATAACCAACAGGAAAGCATTGACTTTGATGAGACATATGCACCTATAGCTAGACTTGAATCTATTAGAATGCTACTTGCTTTTGCTTATCATAAGAATTTCAGGTTACAACATTGGACGTGAAAAGCGTATTCTTAAATGGCTTCATAAATGAAGAAGTGTACGTGTTACACCCGTGCCCAATTTTACTATTTAATAATGTTTTCTCTCGGGTAACGTGTAGATTCTGCTACCGTGTATGCTAGTGAGTTATTTTCACTTGTGGTCAAACTTAGTCACAAGATTTTTGACCACATCACGGGCCTACCTGTGGAAGAGAGGTTCCTTAACCGGCAGTGGGGAAGATTTATCGATGGTGATTTCGTCGATCATCCTCCCAGCATAAGTTCGCAAAGTGAGGAGTATCGAAAGGCTTACCCGGTGTCCCCGCAGTTAGATACCACCTTTGGAGATGAGCTTAGTGTTGCGATCAAGAAGTTGTTCGGAATCACGAAGGACATGTCGTGACGGTTAAGGGGTAAGATGTAATCTTGTAGATGATACTGAGTCTTACTCTAGTCAACCCTGAAGCATGGGTCAAAGCCCGACCCTTTTCCCTTGTGTTTTTGCCCTTACAGCAGTAACGGACGCACGAGCGGACTCATCAGCACTGCATCCATCCGTTAGTCCGCCCGTGCTGTCCTTGGGTTTTATGTATTTTCCTTGTGTGGGACCTACACCTTGTACTTCAGACACTCTAGTTCTGTCTCTTGGACGAGGGTAGCCTTGTTCTTACCTTTCCTTGGGGTATAGGTGGCCTTTGGGTGGACCCATAGGCTATGTAAGCCCTTTTAATGAGTTTTGCCTCATTAAGCTCCAGGCCAAACGGACCTTAGGAGGGAGATTAGCTTTAAGACTAAAGCTTAACCCTAAAAAACCACATTACTTCTCTACCTACGCAAATCGTGGAGCTGAGGGAGCATTGGAGGCTTAGAGAAGAAGGGACTTGAGAGGCTGTGGAGGTGGAGAACATCGATTGGTTCAACCTTGAGGTAATGACCTCACCTACCTCTTCCTCTCTTCCCTGCTGTTCGAAGGAAGGGCAGCGAACGAACGATCGGACTCACTGTCGTGCATCCGTTCGTTAGACCGCTCAGCCTATTATGGCTTTCCTCCGGAGCGGAGTTATGAGCGGACCCACCTAAATTGAATCTGCCCGAAACTCAGAATCCTAAGTTGCTCTCGGGTGTGTCTCAGGGTTGGAACGGATCTACGAGCGGACTCATGTTCCGCATCCGCCTGTGAGTCCATTTCATATAATTTTCTGGGCATGGCCTGGGCGGATCCACGATCGGATTCACCCGTCTGGTTCCGTTCCTTCATCCGTTCTAGTTGTCTTGGCCCAAATCATCTTCTTTTGTTGGGATCTTTTGTGGGATCCACTTATACACTCCTAACACCATTTTCATGCATTCTCAGACCTTGGAATCTACACGAAAGAGCGTGCCTTAGAGCAAACCTTTTCAAACACCCCGGTGGACAAGCAAGCAATCGGTGAGTGGGCCTTGGGTGATGATTGGGATTGATATATATATATATATATTTATAGGGATGCATTAGTTGGAATTATATATTGATTTCCGTGTTTATATTCATTCTTGCCATGTTGCATTTTACATATGAAACCTACGGATATGATTTGATGAGATGTGAGCATGATGCTTTATGTTGTGATATTGGGTTACGTTGCCGGTTGCACTGGTATTGGAACCCCGTGATTCTTATAAATATGATAATTACTTATTTGCCATCCTGGTCTGTATGTTCCGTGCCATACTGGTACCCGGATACTAGATGGAATGGGACGTTAATCCACCCAGAATACCTCTCGGGACGATAGAAATGCATGTAGTATATCTGTGGTTAGGATTCTACTGTACCCTATGCTACGACCCTTGCCAACAGGGGTTTAGGTGTTGGATAGCCTGAGCACCTGTGGTCTGTGGAGAGGCCAGGATAGGGGTTGTGATGGCTATTTGGGGTCTGCCACTGGGTGGTCATGATGGCTTCTACTGGCGCAGGTCCCTTGTGATAATTGAGGTTTCACTGGGGCGATAGGATAAGTGACCCTCAATGTCTCCCGAGTTATCACAGTAACATACGCCATGACTTAGATTGCTTGCTAGGTGAAAAATATGAATTTAATATTGCATGCATCATGGACTATGTGTGATTGTATGTATGTGCACTCCCCTTTCCCCTCACTGGTTCAGTGAAGCTAACCCCCTGTGTACACAATTTCTTTAGACTTTGATTCAGGTAGTGGATATTCGGCTGGCCTGGATGTACAGCCTACAGACTGATGGGATTGGTACAGAGGAACCTGGTTACGTGTCGGAGGAACACAACGACGGTTGCCCCTGCGATGATTGTGCCTATGGGCACTGATACTTTCAGGGATAACTCCCAATCTTTTGATTCTTTTGGGGCGTCGAGCCCGTTATGAACTCTTTTGTATCAACTTATTATAATTTTGAGTAGTTATGCCATGGTCAGCTAACGCCAGTACTATTATTATGTTATCACCTAGACGGCTGAACATATTGTAACTACTTATGTAATTAATGCTTCCGCTCATCATGACTCTGACAGATATTGGAATTATATTTCCTTTTTACTCAATGAAATTATTGGGTAGGGCTTGGGTGTTTATCAGGCGCTAGGACACTGTGTCGTTGATCCTGGTAGGTTTGGGGTGACGTGTGCATCCCAATCACCCTCTTGACTGTGCTTGTGGTATAAGCACAGGGATAGGGGCGTGACAGCGTGGTATCAAATCGTGATGCTCTGCACTGGACCTGATTCACCAAGGCCTCTTGATTTACTCCACATAATAGGATCTAATTAAAAGATTGTAACGAGCATAATTGGAATGTGTGCAAAACATAGGGAGAGGACTAGTTAGGGAGCAACACGGAAACATAGCACATAATAGGAACAACATGTGAGTTAAGAGTTATATATATATATATGTTAATTTTAGTTCCTACTCTCCCGCCAATTCTTCCTTTAACCTCCTGTAGAGGCAAACAAACTACAAAAAGGATCCAAAATAGAAAGTCTAAGATACCAGCAAGTAGGACTATACATACACATGATCATAAAAATATATATATATATATATATATATATATATATATATATATATATATATATATAAAAGATAAGCAAAATAGAAATATTGTTCATAGACTTCCTCCATACACAAAAGAGCTGAGATCAGAAAGGGCCAACAAGAACTCCATCTGACTTGGGGTCTAGTCCCCCATTCCACCATCCTCCTCCTCGTCCTCGTCATCACCATCCTCGTAGTAGAGGTATGCATTGATGTTATGAATGTCCTTCTCCATCCTCTCCAAGCGATGGTTGTATGAGAAAATTGCCCATGGACACTTGCAAAACCATCTAGCATGTCTGAATTTAGCCGGGTCATGTTGAGGTTCATTTGGTTCAGGGTACTCAGAATAGCACCCATCTCTGAAATTTCGAAACTAGAAGCACCAGTAGTGTACTCTATGGGTCCCTCCTCCTCCTCATCACTAGCGTCTCCACATGTACCTTCACCACCTATAGGAACCACTGGCTCCCCATCACTATTAGTAGTGACAATGATCTTCATCTGAGCTAGGGAGTTTTTCCCAAATGGCTCCTCAAAACTTTCACAAGGTGGCTCATCACTTAGATCAATTTGAAAGTGCTAAAAGATACGGGATAGAACCCTCTCGTAAGGAAAAGTTTTCTCAATCCTGGATTTAAAAAGTACTTGCTCCATGTGCTTGATGATGGCAAAAGGGAGACTTAACTGATGTCCTCGGTGCAGACAATACCCTAGGGTGGCGGCCATAAGAGAGGGCTCAGTAGCATGTCCCTTCATTGGCATCAGATTTGCCTTGACTATCATGGTCAGAATCCTTTGGGAATAGCCAAACTTGGTTATGTTCCCCCTACTTGCATGTTTGTCCTTGGTCATGGTCTTATACAGATGTTCATACTCTGCCAAGGACATGCAGGACAAGGGATCCCTGGTAGGTGGGTGATACATTCGAGCACCCATGGCACTAATTCCCAGAATTGCCCCCAGCTCCACCTCATTGAAGGTAATATGGACCCCCTTCACAAAGGAATGGATCTTGAGCATTTCCATGTTTTCCTGCTCCACTGTTAGGTTGGCATAGTAATGCCCAATCAGCCTGGAATAGTAGTATTGGGGTAGAACCAACATGTTGGACCACCCTAGGTACTCAAACCTTGGCCCTACCTTAAAGGTCGCTAGTTCTTCAACGATGGCATCCCCTACCCGTCTCGATCATTCATTTTCGTAGTATCTGGGTGTATAAAGCTTCGGCCTCCACGGACACAAAGAAATTGGCAGCGAAGGGTACCAGGTCTGGAACTAGCGCTAGTGCTACAACAACTGCTGGGGCCCTGCTACTCCTTGTCTTGGGACCCATTCTCTTCGCACCTACACAATTTATCCATAAACCAAAAAAGGAATAATGTGTAATGTGATAAAGAGACCATGCCAAGATTAATAAAATAGAGAGATTTAAGATCAATGTACACAAATTCAACTAAGAAATTAGATATTCCTCTTTAGAGCAAAATAGGAAATCTCCCCAAAGTTCAAAAAAAAAAAAAAAAAAAAGGGGATTGGCAACACTCTATGAGGGATCGAAATTTTTATACACCCAACCTATGTAAGGGGGGAGAATAGATGTTAAACTTCATGTGTTAGAAACCAAACCACCAAAACAAGTGGGAAAAATTCGGTTTTTGCAAGGGTTTGGCTAACCCTAGCCCAAATCGATGGGAATGTATATGGTTGGACATGATGACAATGGATTAGAAGTAAAAGAGAACAAGATTATGATGTATCCATGCATTTTGATCAATCCAACAAAATATAGAAGCATAAGGACGAAGAACTTGAATAAAACCCTAGAAAGGAACTCAATCCATCCAAGAAGTTCAAAATGGGGGAAGGAAGTTCATACCTTGAGATTGGGAGAGTGAGATTTGAAGTAGAAGAAGTCAAATCCACGATTTAAGGGTAAGAAGGTGGGGCGGATAAAGATTGGACACCCTTGTTCTACTCTTCCGCTCCTAAACTCTCCTTCAAAATATGAAAATGAATGGAGCGGTTTCAGTTTTTTGATAAAATCTATCGAGCGGATGCATGACCGGACTCACTTATCGTGAATCTGCTCGTGGAACCACTGAGCCTATAGATTCTGACCTTTCATCTTCTGCGCTGAGAGGACGAACGGACGGAACCATGACATAAGGATCCGCCCGTTAATCCGTTCGACCCCATTCCTCTCGGCCTTTGAACACCCTAAGAACAGACGAAGGAGCGGACTCATGTTCCGCATCCGTTAGTAAGTCCGCCCAATTTAAATTTTTGAACGGACTCACGATCGGACTCAAAGGAGTTGATCCACTGGTGGATCCGCTCATGTTCTAAAGGGCCATTGGCCTATATTTTGGGCCTAGCCTCCTTTTTAGGACTCTTGTTGCCTCCGTGTGTTGGGACACACAAATTTTTGTGCAATTATTTATCCTTTCTTTAAATTTGTGTTTATTTCTCTTGCTTGTGTTAGCGTGTGAAGCATCTAATGAAATCAGGTGCTGAAACATGGTTAATACTCACAATCGAAATCGTTCCCCTCCTAGAGATGACCCCAGTGATGTTTTCGAGGAAGTTTTGTCAGCACTGCCTCCGGTGAATACAAATGCAGATGTTGCAGCGCTCTTGGGAAATATTCTTCGTGATATGCGGAGAGAATAACAAGATTCCCAAAATGAGCAGCGCGCTTTTATGCGTGATGTGGCTGCCCAGCTTCAAAATGCTGGTAGGGAAGGGCCAAGAGTACCACCTCGGGTACATGAAATTTCAAATCCTCTGGCTAATGTCACTCCTATTATTCCTCCTCCGGGGCCGGCTGCAATGAAGCCCCTGCGGCTCAAGTGAACCAAGATCCACCTCCCCCTCCTCCGGCTGCTCTACCGGTTAGAAATGTAATACTGGAATGGGTTGATGCCTCCAAACTCTCTGAGAGATTTCTAAAGCACCATCCTCCCACTTTTTATAAGCTGGTCTATGACTCAATGTTTCCAGCTACTTGGCTTAGGGATCTCGAGAGGATCTTTGAAGTATTACCATGTAATGATCTCGAGAAGATCCGGTGTGCTACTTTTCAACTCCGAGGTGATGCTGATGTGTGGTGGCGTTCCTCGAAGGATCATTTTTGGGCAAGATATCCCAATGCTACTTGGAATCAATTTAAGGAAGCTTTTCTCGAGAATTACTTTCCAAGAAATTTTTGGGAGAAGAAGGAGATTGAATCATGAACCTCAGCCAAGGATCCAAATCAGTCCTTGAATACCAACAACAACTTTTTGAGGAGTACTTCTATTTTGCTCCGACCCATTTGAAGACTGAGGGCGTGAAAGCAAGATGGTTTGAAAGGGGACTTAGGGCTAGCTTGAGTACAACAGTGGTATTGCACAAGTACCCCACCTATACTGAAGTGGTTGAAGCTGCTAAACTGATAGAAGACCAACAAAGGGAGAATTATCGGGCCATCTAGGGAGGCAAGAGGCCGGTATCATCTCACGACTCTAGGGGACCTAGCAAGTTTCAAAGAAGAGGGTCTTATACCAATGCGGCTCCAATTCATTTCCGCAGGCCTGATTCAACTCAAGTGCCTAAATCTGTACCTGCATCTCACTATGGAGCATAGACTCTCATATGTTACAACTGCAAGGAGTCTGGGCATATGGCCAAGGATTGTCCTCAATCACGACAATCAGGTTCGTGGTCGGTAGCGACTTCCAAACCATCCCCGGCAAGGGCTGCTATTCGTCCACTTGCTGCTGCTCTAGTGAGCAAGACTCAGGGGCGAGTCTATTCTGTCACCCATAAGGAAGCCCTGTCTGACCCCGGTGTTATCACAGGTACTACACCTAACCACCTTAGTCAATATAATTAATTTTAGCTTACCATATTTGGCAATCCGGTGTCTGTCAGGCATGATTTCTATGTGCTCCTTACCTGCTTATGTGTTATTTGATTCAGGAGCGTCACACTCCTTTATATCCCCCTCCTTTGCTGAGAAGTTACCTTTTGAGCTGGTCTTATTGGAGCAAAAGTTAATGGTTACTACGCCGATTGGAATCAAAGTTGAGCTAGATCGATCTTTTCACTCTTGCCCTATTCGAGTGAGTGACCATGGGCTCAAAGCCAGTTTGATCATCCTAGACATGAAAGATTTTGTTGCGATTTTGGGAATGGACTGGTTATCCATGCATGGGGCTAGTATGATTTGTGCAGAAAGGAAGATACTTTTCAGGGCAAGAGGGGAAAATGAGTTTATGTTTAAGGGTAATAAAAGTAAGAAACCCAAGAACCCGATCATATCAGCTATCCAGGTCCAGAAACTCTTGGCACAAGGCTATCAGTGTTACTTAGCCTCAGTAGTGGACGTTGAAGCCAAGATTTCACTGATGGAAGAAATAAGTGTGGTAAGGGATTTCCCTGATGTCTTTCCAGAAGACCTTACACGCTTACCACCGGATCGAGAGACATAATTTATGATCAATCTGATACCCGGTGTTGCTCCAGTGCCTAAAGCACAGTACAGAATGGCCCCGTCAAAACTGAAGGAACTTCAGGGACAACTAAATGATTTGCTGAAGAAGGGTTTTATTAGGCCAAGTGTTTCCCCGTGGGGTGCGCCTATTCTATTTGTGAAGAAGAAGGATGGTAGTATGCACCTATGCATCGACTACCATGAACTCAACAAGTTGACAATTAAGAATCGATACCCATTACCTCGGATCAATGATTTGTTTGACCAATTGCAAGGTGCTAGGATTTTCTCTAAGATTGATCTCCGCTCGGGGTATCACCAGCTGAAGATCAGAGGCAGCGACATTAGCAAGACTGCGTTCAGGTCGCGATATGGCCATTATGAATTCTTAGTTATGTCTTTCGGACTAACCAACGCCTCGGTAACTTTTATGGAATTGATGAACAGAGTATTTCATGATGTATTAGATAAGTACGTTATTGTGTTTATCGATGACATCCTGGTCTACTCAAAGGGCGAAGAAGAGCACACTGACCTTCTTCGATTTGTACTTCAGCGGTTGAGAGAAAAGCAGTTGTATGTAAAGTTTAGCAAGTGTGAGTTCTGGTTACAACAAGTGGCTTTTCTAGGCCATTTGGTATCTGCAAAGGGTATTGAAGTTGACCCCGGCAAGGTACAGTCAGTAGTTGATTGGGAGACACCTAAGAATGTGGCAGATATTCACAGTTTCCTTGGTCTGGACAGTTACTATAGGAGATTCATCGAGAACTTTTCCAAAATCTCTGCTCCTATGACTCGATTAACCAGAAAGGGAGTGAAATTCGAGTGGTCGGACGAATGTGAAAAGAATTTTTAGGATCTGAAGCAGCGACTGGTCTCTACTCCAGTACTTACTATACCAAATGGTACTGGGGGAATGGTAGTCTGCTATGATGCGTCAAAGTTGGGACTTAGTTGTGTGCTAATGCAAGGTGATAAAGTAGTGGCCTACGCTTCTTGTCAGTTGAAGGAATATGAGAGGAATTACCCAACTCACGATCTAGAGTTGGCAGCTGTGGTCTTTGCTCTGAAGATCTGGAGACATTATCTGTATGGAGAGAAAAGTGAGATTTACAGCTACCATAAAAGCCTCAAGTATTTCTTTACTCAAAAGGAACTTAATATGAGACAGAAGCATTGGTTGGAGCTCATGAAGGATTATGACTGCACTATTCATTACCACCCAGGCAAAGCAAATGTGGTAGCAGACGCTCTTAGTCAAAAATCACAGACCTTATCTGTCGCATCCCTGGCTGTCAGCAAGGAACTTATTAAAGAAGCTAGGAAGATGGATTTGGAATTATTAGTAGAAGGTGCTACCCTGTCCTTAACATCTTTAGCGGTGCAATCCACCTTGGTTGAAAAGATTAAAGCAGCTCAAGCTTCAGATGAACATTACAAGGAAATCATTGAAGCTATCCAGGGTGACACACTGCGTGATCTGGACTTCACATTAATGGAGGGTGGTGTCCTCATGTTTAGAGATCATCTATGTGTTCCCAAGAACAACCAGCTAACGAAGGAAGTATTGGTAGAAGCACATGAATCCCCTTACTCGATTCATCCAGGTAGTACTAAGATGTACAGGGACCTGAAAGGACATTACTGGTGGAGCGGGATGTAGCAGAATATGTAGCCCGGTGCCTCACTTATCAACAAGTGAAGGCAGATAGACAACGTCCCCATGGACTATTGCAATCATTGCCTGTGCCGGAATGGAAACGGGAGCATGTGACTATGGACTTCGTTACAGGATTACCCCATATACCTAGGGATGTTGATGCTATATGGATCATTGTGGATAGGTTGACAAAGACGGCACATTTCATTACCATCAAAGTCACCTATTCTGTGGATAGATTGACCCGCTTGTACATTGATAACGTGGTTCGCCTACATGGAGTACCAGTCAGCATTATCTTAGATCGGGATCCCAGGTTCACTTCCAAATTCTAGGGTGGATTCCAAAGATCTATGGGTACTTTGTTGAGCTTTAGCACTGCCTTCCATCCTCAAACCGATGGTCAGTCGAAAAGGACGATACAGACATTGAAGGACATGCTCCGGGCTTGTGCCATTGATATGCAGGGCAGCTAGGATGAGCACATTTTACTCATTGAGTTTGCCTATAACAACAGTTACCAAGCTCCTATTAGGATGTCACCCTTTGAGGCACAGTATGGGAAGAAGTGCCGAACTCCCTTGTATTGGGACGAAGTAGGTGAGCGGCGCATTCTTGGGTTAAAACTGATACAAAAAACCTATGAGAAAGTGGATTTGATCCGGGAAAGAATTAAAGCTGCCCAGTCTAGGCAAAAAGGCTATGCCGACCAGAGGCGAAAGGACCTGGAGTTCCTCGTCGGTGACAAGGTATTTCTCAAGGTGTCGCCTACAAAAGGGGTGATGCGATTCAGCAAGAAAAGTAAATTAAGTCCGAGGTATATTGGGCCTTACGAGATTCTTGCAAAGGTTGGACCGGTGGCATATCGGTTAGCACTTCCACCATCTCTCGACGTCGTACACGACGTCTTTCACATATCTATGTTGTGGAAGTATGTACATGACCCCAGTCATATCCTGTCTCAGGAACCACCAGAGCTGGTGGCAGATATGTCTTATAAGGAACAGCCCGAGAAGATTCTAGACAGTAAGGTGGTAAATCTCCGCAACGGACCTATTCATTATGTGAAGGTGAAGTGGTGCAACCACACGGAAGAAGAAGCTTCCTGGGAAGTCAAGGTAGAAATGCGAATGAAATACCCTTCCCTGGGATTTCTACAAGGTACGATAATTTTGAGGATGAAATTCTTGTAAGGTGGGGAGGATGTTACACCTGCGCCTGGTTTTACTATTTAATAATGTTTTCTCTTGGGTGATGTGTAGATTCTGCTGCCGTGTATGCTGGCGAGTTATTTTCACTTGTGGTCAAACCTAGTCACAAGATTTTTGACCACATCACTGGCCTGCCTGTTGAAGAGAGGTTCCTTAACCAGCAGTGGGGAAGATTTATCGATGGTGATTTCTTCGATCATCCTCCCAGCACGAGTCCGCAAAGTGAAAAGTATCGAAAGGCTTACCCGGTGTCCCCGCAGTTAGATACCTCCTTTAGAGAGGAGCTTAGTGTTGTAATCAGGAAGTTGTTCGGGATCACGAAGGACATGTCGTGACGGTCAAGGGGTAAGATGTAATCTTGTAGATGATACTGAGTCTTACTCTAATCGACCCTGAAGCGTGGGTCAAAGCCCGACCCTTTTCCCTTGTGTTTCTGCCCTTACAGCAGCAGTGGACGCACGAGCGGACTCATCAGCATTGCATCTGTCCGTTAGTCAGCCCGTGCTGTCCTTGGGTTTTATGTATTTTCCTCATGTAGGACCTACACCCCATACTTCGGACACTCTAGTTCTGTCTCTTGGACGAGGGTAGCCTTGTTCTTACCTTTCCTTGGGGTATAGGTTGCCTTTGGGTGGACCCATAGGTTATGTAAGCCCTTTTAATGAGTTTTGGCTCATTAAGCTCCAGGCCAAACAGACCTTAGCAGGGAGATTAGCTTTAAGACTAAAGCTTAACCCTCAAACCTCATTACTTCTCTACCTACCCAAACCGTGGAGCTGAGGGAGCATTGAAGGCTTGGAGAAGAAGGGGCTTGAGAGGCTGTGGAGGTGGAGGACATCGATTGGTTCAACCTTGAGGTAATGACCTCACCTACCTCTTCCTCTCTTCCATTTCTGGATTTGGAAATCCTATGAGAATCGATTCCAAGCATGGGGGTTCTCTTGAGAGCTCATGGAACCTCATTATTTTCTCCCTTTGAAGCCTCTATTTCTCTCTTTAAGCCATTTATGGCTTTTGAATGATCTTATACTGTTCTAACATTCTAAACCTAGCTTAGGTTTGCAATGAACCTTGGAGATGGATCCGAATTAGTTAAACCCTAAGTGATTCTTATTGGGCTTCGTGTGGTAGACCTCCAACAAAGGTCTGAGCTCACCTTCTCTACCCTAAAACCCTGTTGGATCCATTAATGAAGGGCTGGTGATGATGCTCTTCCTTGCTGTTCGAAGGAAGGGCAGTGGACGAACTACCGGACTCATTGTCGTGCATCCGTTCGTTAGTCCGCTCAGCCTATTATGGCTTTCCTCCGGAGCGGAGTTACGAGCGGACCCACCTAAATTGAATCAGCCCGAAACCCAGAATCCTAAGTTGCTCTCGGGTATGTCTTAGGGTTGGAATGGATCTACGAGCGGACTCACGTTTCGCATCCGCCCGCGAGTCTGTTCCATATAATTTTTTGGGCATGGCCTGGGCGGATCCACGATCGGATTCACCCGTCTGGTTCCGTTCCTTCATATGTTCCTGCTGTCTTGGGCCAAATCATCTTCTTTTGTTGGGATCTTTTGTGGGACCCACCTATACACTCCTAACACCATTTTCATGCATTCTCAGACCTTGGAATCTACACAGAAGAGCATGCCTTAGAGCAAACCTTTCCAAACACCCCGGTGGACAAGCAAGCAATCGGTGAGTGGGCCTTGGGTAACGATTGGGATTGATATATATATTTATAGGGATGCATTAGTTAGAATTATATATTGATTTCCGTGTTTATATTCATTCTTGCCATGTTGCATTTTACATATGAAACCTGCGGATATGATTTGATGAGATGTGAGCATGATGCTTTATATTGCGATATTGGGTTACGGTGCCGGTTGCACTGGTACTCAAACCCTGTGATTCTTATAAATATGATAATTACTTATTTGCCATCCTGGTCTGTATGCGCCGTGCCGTGCTGGTACCCGGGTATTAGATGGAATGGGACGTTGATGCACCCGAAATACCTCTCGGGACCATAGAAATGCATGTAGTATATATGTGGTTAGGATTCTACTATACCCTATGCTACGACCCTTGCCAACAGGGGTTTAGGTGTTGGATAGCCTGAGCACCTGTGGTCTGTGGAGGTGGGAGAGGCCAGGACAGGGGTAATGATGGCTATTTGGGGTCTGCCATTGGGTGGTCATGATGGCTTCTACCGGCGCAGGTCACTTGTGATAATTGAGGTTTCACTGGGGCGATAGGATAAGTGACCCCCTGTGTCTCCCGAGTTATCACAGTAGCATACGCCATGACTTAGATTGCTTGCTAGGTGGAAAATATGAATTTAGTATTGCATGCATCATGGACTACGTGTGATTGTATGTATGTGCACTCCCCTTTCCCCTTACTAGCTCAGTGGAGCTAACTCCCTGTGTACACAATTTTTTTAGACTTTCATGCAGGTAGTGGATATTTAGCTGGCCTGGATGTACAACCTACAGACTATGATGGTATTGGTACAGAGGAACCTGGTTACGTGTCAGAGGAACACGACGATAGTTGCCCCTGCGATGATTGTGCCTATGGGCACTGATACTTTCAGGGATAACTCCCTATCTTTTGATTCTTTTGGGGTTTCGAGCCCATTATGAACTCTTTTATATCAACTTATTATAAATTTGAGTAGTTATGCCATGGTCAGCTAACACCAGTACTATTATTATGTTATCACCTAGACGGCTGAACATATTGTTACTACTTATGTAATTAATGCTTTCGCTCATTATGACTCTGACAGATATTGGAATTATATTTCCTTTTTACTCAATGAAATTATTGGGTAGGGCTTGGGTGTTTATCAGGCGCCACGACACTGTGTCGTTGATCCTAGGAGGTTTGGGGTGACGTGTGCATCCCAATCACCCTCTTGATTGTGCTTGTGGTATAAGCTCAGGGATAGGGGTGTGACAGTACGTTATTCAACCCCTTGGATTTGAAGACTCAAAGTACTCCTAACCATGTCTACAAGATAAAGAAAGCCCTATATGGCTTGAAACAAGCCCCAAGAGCTTGGCACGACAGGTTAAGTAAGTTTCTGGTTGACAATGGATTTGCAATGGGTAAGATAGATACTACTTTGTTCGTTAAACATGAAAAAAATGATTTAATTATAGTTCAAATATATGTTGATGATATCATTTTTGGTTCTACCAATGAATCCTTTTGTCATGATTTTCGTAAATGCATGAGTAATGAATTTGAAATAAGTCTAATGGGAGAATTAAATTTCTTTCTAGGACTTCAAATAAAGCAGACCCCTAATGGGATTTTCCTCAGTCAAACTAAGTACCTTAAGGAGCTTTTAAAGAAGTTTGACATCAATGGATAGAGATCTTCAAGTACTCCAATGAGTACATTAGTAACCTTGTCCAAAGATGAAGATGGAACTCCTGTTGACCCTACCAAATATAGAGGTATGATAGTTAGATTACTTTACCTAACGGCTAGTAGACCGGACATAATGTTTAGTGTCTGTGCTTGTGCTAGGTTTCAAGCCAAACCTATGCAATCTCATTTAAGTACTGTGAAGATAATCTTTAAGTACTTGAAAGGAACTCCAAGCATTAGCCTTTGGTACCCTATGGACAATGACTTTGACCTTGTTAGCTTCTCCGACGCCGACTTTGTCGGGTGTCATGTTGATTGGAAGAGTACAAGTGGATCTTATCACTTTCTAGGATCATGTTTGGTTTCGTGGTTTAGTAAGAAGCAAAATTTCTTTTGCTCTATCTACCACCGAGGCTGAATACATCGCAGTGCAAGGCATTGACTAGGTTTGAAAGCACACCCAAGTCATAGGCTTCCTACAAGCCTAGTGCTCGCATCATTAGTAGTTGTGTGACCTACAACATCTACCCCAAGGGCGGAAACAGGGGTAGCATTTCTATGTTGAGGGCTTATATCACTTATTGCCTATTGGGAGCGGGCAGAGGAGGTTCGGTGATAAACCTCCCACACTTGCTGCTTCAGGTTATGTTATATCATGCACAGAACCCCTCTGATGGGAACCTTCCATATGGGAAGTTCCTTACCTTAGTCTTCTAGCACTACGGGGTTCCTTTGGAGGACGAGTATGTGGAGAGAGATACATCCAGGCCCATTGACAAGACCTCGATATTGAAGATGAAGGTGCCAGGGGGTAATCCACAGGAGGAGGAGCAGATAGAGATGCCAGGTGATGAGCTGCAGAGAGATGAGGAGCTGGGTGAGATGCAGGGTGAGCATGGTGAGGAGCATGGAGAGGAGTATGGAGACTTCGAGGGGATTGGCACACAGTTCACGGATTTGCCTGCTTATGACGCGACGGGTGCTACTAGCTCGCACGTGCTAGAGTCATCTGAGTGGGCACAGGTGATGTCACAGTTCCAGGGTCTCAGCACTCAGCTTTCTGACATGTCGACTAGGATGGATCAGGGTTTCTCATCTTTGGAGAGTAGATTAGTATCTGTAGAGCAACGTCTGGACTTCTGGGACAGGTTCTACTGTGTTGACTCTCGCCAGCCTCATCCTCCACCGAGCGACTTGCCTCTGCCGGAGTAGTTACTTTCAGCCAGCCGGACTATCGGTTACGTGGTCCAGACTTATTCATCCTACTTTTTTTTATAGCTCATGTATTTTTTTTTGGTTCAAAATGTATGTGGTTTTTTTTTTGCCAGCTTATGTAAATATTGAATGTAGTACAGTCAGTCACGCTTATGTAGTGGCTCAGCCACAATTGTCTTTAAATTAATGGAAATATTGCATATTTATCTTTTAATTACTTCTACCTCCCCTGTAGCTTTTACTTGAATACATGTTTTAATGTTGGTAACTTATTAGACCTAGTCTGCATCCCGTGAATGTAAGAAGAGCCTCACGCTTTGATACTAAGCTCTGTCACACCCCAAACCACCCCTGGGAGGATTAGGTAGGTGACCCGAATTGCATAACGGCAATCCGCCAAATCCCACGGATCTAGAAGCAGTTATTACATTCATGGTCCCACATTCATCACTTTACCATAAGCAAGATCAGAGTGCTGCAGATAAACTACAATTATAATAACAAAAGAGAAAGCATAGTGATACAGGAATGATGATAATATATACATCATTAGTACTACCTGGGTGAATCGAATAAGGAGAATCGTGAGCTTCTGTGAACACTTTCTTTCTCAGTTGATCATCCTTGGGAACACATAGTCGATCCTTGAACATGCGGACACCACTCTCAGTCAATGTGAAGTCCATATCTTGCTGTGTATCATCCCGGATAGCTTCAATGATCTCTTAGAAGCGTTCATCGGAGGCCTGGGCAGACTGAATCCTTTCTACCAAAGTTTTGACTACACCGATAGGGCTGCTAGAGATAGAGTAACACCCTCTACCAGTAACTCCAGATCCATCCTTCTAGCCTCTCCAATAAGTTCCTTACTGACAGCCAAGGCTGTGATAGATAAGGTCTGGAACTTTCGACTAAGCGCATCCACCACAATGTTTGCCTTACCAAGATGGTAGTGGATGGTGCAATCATAGTCCTTCATGAGCTCCAAGCATCACCTCTGTCTCATGTTAAGTTCCTTATGGGTAAGGAAGTACTTAAGACTTTTGTGATCACTGTAGATCTTACTCTTCTCTCCATACAGGTAGTGTCTCCAGATCTTCAGAGCAAAGACCACAGCCGCCAACTCCAGGTCGTGAGCTGGGTAATTCTTCTCATAATCCTTCAGCTAACGAGAAGCATAGGCTACCACTTTTCCATCCTGCATCAGAACACAGCCGAGGCCCATCTTTGAAGCATCACAATAAAATACCATCCCTCCAGTACCATTTGGAATGGTGAGTACCGGAGCCGAAACCAAGTGCTACTTCAATTCATGGAAGCTCTTCTCGCAGTCATCGGACCATTTGAACTTCACTCCCTTCCGAGTCAATCGAGTCATAGGAGATGAAATCCTTGAAAAGTTCTCAATAAACCTCCTATAGTAGCCGGCTAGACCGAGGAAGCTGTGAATATATGCTACACTCTTGGGTGTCTCCTAGTCAACTACCAACTTCACCTTGCTAGGGTCAACTTCAATACCCTTGGCGGAAACCAGGTGACCTAAGAAAGCTACTTGTTGTAGCCAGAACTCGCACTTGCTGAACTTAGCATACAGTTGCTTTTCTCTCAAGCATTGTAGCATGAAGCGAAGGCGGTTAGCATGCTCTTCTTCACTCTTGGAGTGGACCAAATATCATCAATAAACACGATAATGTACTTATCCAGCACGTCATGAAACACCCTATTCATTAACTCCATAAAAGCTGCTCGGGCATTGGTTAGTCCGAAGGACATAACCAGAAACTCGTAGTGACCATATTGCGATCTGAATGCTGTCTTGTTGATATCATTACTTCTGATCTTCAACTGATGGTACCCCGAGTGGAGGTTGATCTTTGAGAACACCTTTGCACCTTACAACTGGTCGAATAAATTGTCGATCATAGGCAACGGGTACCAGTTCTTGGTCGTAAGCTTATTGAGTTCATGGTAATCAATGCACATATGCATACTATCGTCCTTCTTCTTTACAAACAAAGTAGGTGCACCCCATGGAGAAACACTTGGCCTAATGAAGCCCTTCCTCAACAAGTCATTGAGTTGCTCTTGAAGTTCCTTCAATCCTGAAGGAGCCATTCAGTAGGGTGCCTTAGACACTGGAGTAGCACCAGGCACCAGGGCAATCATAAACTCCATTTCCCGGTCCGGTGGTAACCGTGTGAGGTCTTTCGGAAAGACATCCAGGAAGTCTCTTACCACACCTATCTCTTCTATAGGTATAATCTGGGCTTCGGTGTCCAGCACGGAGGCTAAGTAACACTGATAACCTTCTCCTATCAACTTTTGGACTTGGAGAGTTGAAATGATGGTTTTCTTAGGCTTCTTGCTTTTGTTTCCCTTGAACACAAATTCCTTGCCTTCCTTTGACTTGAAGAGTACTTTCCTCTCTGCGCAGATTGGGCTGGCTCCGTGTGTGGACAACCAATCCATTCCCAAAATTATATCAAAGTCCTTCATATCCAAGATTATCAAACTAGCCTCTAGTCCATGGTCGCTTACTTAAACAGGATAAGATTTGAAGACCTGGTCAAGCTCAACCTTACTGCCTGTCAGTGTACAAACTATCAGCTTCTGCTCCATACTTGCCGATCTAATAGGTAGTTTCTCAGCAAACAAAGGTGATATAAAGGAGTGCGACGCTCCCAAGTCAAACAACTCGTAAGCAGGTAGAGAACACACAAAAATGATGTCTGACAAACACCGAACAGCCAAAACATGATAAACTCAACATAAGGAGTTACATTCAAGCGGTTGAGTACAATATCTGTAATGACACCAGGGTCAGCCTGGGGTTCCTCATAAGTGACTGAATACACTTGCCCTTGATTTCTGCTTGCTAGAGAAGGGAGAAGTGAGCGAATAGCGACCTTTGCTTAGGGTGCCTTAGAAGTCATCGTTGGCCACGAACCTGCCTGTCATGAATGTGGGTAATCCTTGACCATATGACCGTACTCCTTGCAGTTGTAACATACGAGAGTCTGGGTCCCATAATAAGGAGCCGATATATGTAGCTTTGGGTTCCTGGGCCACATCAGGTTTACGGGACTAAATTGGAGTTACAGTCGTGTAGGCCCCTCTCTTCTGGAACTTATTAGGTCCCCTAGAGTCATAAGATGACATTGGCCTCTTGCCAGCTTGTATGGCCTTGTGGTTCTCTCTCTGCTGATCTTCAATCATCTTAGCAGCCTGAACCACTTTCTCATAGGTAAGGTACTTGTGTAGCACCATAGATGTACTCAAGTTGGCTCTCAGCCCTCTTTCAAACCTTCTCGCCTTAACTTCCTCAGCCTTCATGTGTTCCGGAGCAAAATAGAAATACTCCTCAAAGGCCTGTTGATATTCGAGGACCGACTTGGATCCCTGGCTGAGGTTCATGAACTCAACTTCCTTCTTATCTCAAAAGTTCCTTGGAAAGTAATTCTTGAGAAAAGCTTCTGTGAACTGAGCCCATGTTGCATTTGGGTAATTGGTCCAGCAGTGCTCCTTTGAGGAACGCCACCATGCATCAGTGTCACCTCAGAGTTAGAAAGTGGCACATCAAATCTTGTCGGTGTCATTACACTGTAGCACCTCAAAGATTCTCTCCAGATCTCTTATCCAGGTGGCTGGAAACATAGAATCGTGAATAAACTTGTAGAAAGTAGGAGGACGGTGCTTCTGGAATTTCTCCAAAAGCTTAGAGGCATCAACCCACTCTGGCATCACATTTTGGACTTGTGGTGCAGCCGGAGTAGGAGGAGGTGGATTTGGTACTACTTGCACCCCAGGGACTTTGACTGCAGCTAGTGCTGGGGGAGGAATAATAGGTGTGGTAGCAGCTGCGGGAACATGGGCTACATGCACCGAGGGTGGTACTTGTTGCCCTTCCTGACCAACATTTTGGAGCTGAGTGGTCACATTCTGCATGAAAGTGTGCTGCTCATGTTAGGCCTCTCGATGCTCCCATTGCATATCTCGTAAAATGCTCCCCAAAAGTGTGGTAACATCTGCATTATTGTTAACTGGAGGCGGTACAGGCAAAGCTTCTTCAGAAACATCGCTGACGTCATCCCTAGGAGGGGAATGATTCCGGTTGTGGGTGTCAACCATGTTTCAGCACTTGTCATAAATAAGATGCTTCACAGGTTAGCACAAAGGACATGGGGAAGCAATGCAAAATGCCTCGAAGGAACTAGTAATAAATTTTACACAAAATGTGTGCAGCAACACATAGGGGAGGAACCAAGGTCCCAAAATAGAGCTGAGCTAGAAAAATAGGCTAAAAGCCCTTTAGAGCGCAGATGGATTCATGGATGGAACTAGTCCTCTGACTCCGTCCGCTACTCTGTCGCCCGAATAGGCTAGACAGACTTATGAACGGATTTGTAATGTGAATCCGTTCGTGTCTCGTTCTCAGGGTGCCCAATTTGGTCAAAACACTGAGCTGTATGGAACTACGGACGGATCCTTGGTCGTGGTTCTGTTCGATGTTTCATATAGTTCAAAGAACGAAAAACTCAACTTTTACACTCGACGGATTTACGGACGGAATCATGATAGTGGATCTGTTCGTGCGTCTGTTCACGAAATTTTCATAAAAAACAAACCGCAAGTTTTCAAAACTCCTTTGGCTTATTTGGAAAGAACGAAAGCACCGAGTAGGGGAGCCATAACCTTCATCCATTCAAAGTTTCTACACCCTCATTTGGTGGATTTGAAGCCTTCATCCTCAAGATTCAAGCTTCCTACTACACGGTATGTGTTCTTCTTCCTATTTTGGCCTCCTAGGGTTTGTTTCTAGGTTTTCCCCAAGGTTTTTGTTGGTTTCTTCTTCCCTTTCTCATTTTATTGTAGTAAGTTGCATGAAGGGAAATGGAATAGTGTTTCTCTTGGATTATATTACCCTCAATCCATTTGTGAACATCCCACTTCATCACTACTTGATCGATTAGGGCACGGGTTGGGCAAACCCCTCCCAAAACCAAAATTTCCCTACTATTTTTGGGCAAATCAATTTTGTACTAGAAAATGTGTTATAATCTTCATACATTTCATGGATGTGTTGTAATTTAGATGTATTCTTACTTGTTTGGCATCATGTCAAAGTTCTAGATGGAAGTTAGGGGAAAACTCCCAAATTTCTTGCTGTTTTTGGGTAGGATATGGTTCCATGACTTAAATGTGTTTATCTCCCCCTCTTTATTACTCTCATATGTGGGCTATTTGCATTGTTTATGCTTGGTTATTATTGTTGAATCGATTTCATGGAAAGGTTTATTGGGTATCCTCTCCTTAAACCCATGTTCAAGGGAGTTACATTCCCTAACAAATTTCTAAATTCCCAAATTAACTAGAATTGTTAAGTTGCAGTAGTTTGCATATGTTCTCTATGTTCTGGTTAAAGTTAAGTAACCAAGCACATGTATTGTCTTCTTTTACTTGTGTGTAGGTGAGTAAATTGAAATGGCTCCTTGGACAAGGGGAAATAGGGCTCCTGCAGTAGCACTAGCACCCTTTGATGCTAGTCTCTTTGTGTTTGCTGAGGCAGAGAGGCTGTATAATGAAAAATTTCATGACCGAAAGATTCTAGTGGGGAGAGAAGTTATCCCTGACGAGCTGGTTGCCTTCAAGGTGAGGCAGCTGTCAAACCTACCCCTGACTGACTAGAATTTTGGATGAAGGATAGGAATCTCTGACCAGTCACCCAAACACACTGTGGAGCATCACTCCAGTGGTTGAATTCAGTGGAGAACCCCCAAGGATGTTCTCCTATATACCTATCAGAAGATGGATTGCGGACCCATGCAGCTGCACTGCCCACAGCATGATGTACTGCATCAATCCAAGGTACTTTCTCTCCTATCCATATTTATGGGGCCCACACCTATCAGATGTGTGTAAGACCTTGGATGAGGTGTTGGTACAATGCCCAAGCCATGGGCCAAGCACCTGTGCAAGCCCAAGGCTTATACAAATCTTCTAATAGGTATGTAGGAAGACTTGCACAGGGTTCCTTCATCGATTTCAACCACTGGAGTGATACTCCACAGTGTGCTTGGGTGCCATGTCTGGGGTTCCTGTCCTTCAGTCAAGATTCCAGTCAGTCAGGAGTAGGGTTTGACACTACTATGGTAATTTGAAGCTATGATAATTTATATTTGGTTCACACTCCAGTTCCTTTTCCCTAAGACTATCAATCTTGTAGACTGTTAACAACCTAAATGATGGTGAGATCCTCATCAACAGCTTTGATGTTTCTATTCTATTATTCTTAAATATCTCTCCTTAATGCAGTCTAATGATGCCCCAAAAAAAAAAAAAAGAAGAAGAAGAAGAAGAAGAAGCTCGTCTATCAAGATCAACAGAATTTATGGCTCGAAAAGTCGGCAGTAGTGTACTCACCCTTTAAACCGACAAGGTGACCAAGGGAATGAAGAGGAATCAAGTGATTGCTGGGGAAATATCTATCCATGGGGATTGATTTTCAATCATTGACTAATCTCAGCCTAGAAGGATGAAATGACCATGCAGAAGAGAAAGACAATGCTATCCATATAGGAAGGGGAGAATGATCTATCCATTCATCTTGTCCATGGCCATTCTACTCACTGGGGTAAAGTTTTACGCATTCGATCTTAGCCTCTCAATGTTTGTCGAGCCTACATGTGTAACAAGGATGTGAATAGTATGCCTGTGTGGAATTGTGCATTACTAAATAACAATATGAATAACCATGGATTTTCAAAATGCAAAGAGGACTCACAAATAATCCCCACGAGTTAGAGAATCCAAAGGTTTTTTTCTTATCACATGTAATTGTGTACTCACCATTTGTGTAGAACAGGTGTTGTGCGATGCGAGTAATGAGAAATATTTGGTAAGCATCATCATCTAATTTGCAGTTATACACATTTGCATAAAAAAATGTGTTTGCAAAAATGGTCTTTTGTATGATATTGTCTTTTTTTTTTTCCAAACAAAAAAAATTATTTTGTTGTTTTGCATCTAAAAACAAAGGGATTTTTAAGTTTGCTCTTCATTTCACTCTTTTTTTCATAAGATCATATTTGTTTCTTGCATCACAAAGAAAACCAAGAAAGAGCATCCTAAAGCCTTTTGCACAAAAGAAAAGAGAATTAAATCCCCCCAGGATGTTAAAAAAAAAAAGTGTCTAGTCATCATCTTCGGAGAACAAAATCTCCTCATCATCGATCAATGGACTAGGATCAATTCCCATAGACTCCATTCGTCTCCATCTCCTCTGTGTAAGCTCAGTTATGATCCTTCAAAGTGTCATATGAAGCCCTATCAAAGGAAACTTTCCTGATCCAAATAGGTGGAGATACCGAGGACAGTGAAGAAGAAGATGTTGAGTCACATTCTGAAGATGAGTTCCCCATTAAATCTGCGACTAGGACCGTAGAATAGGTAAACAACATTGGAGTAGACGACAAAATAGACCTGACCAGTCTCATCCAACCTATCTATCAAGGAGATGGTGAAGGAGGAAGTAGTAATGAAGAAGAAGGATCCCCAGCAGATCCGAGGGGAATCTGGTTTGTTAAAGGGAAAGGCTTTGACAAGTGGAACATGAGCATTTTCTATCAAGTGCAAGACATCCTTGAGCTAACGTCCATGACTCATGACATGTTATATAAAGTTACCTCTTAGTTTTTGAACATGGTATGCGGTCACTTGGCAAAACAATGTGAGAAGATAGAATTATTTGGTGGAAGAAGATTTTCTCTAGAGGACGTTACACGAGCTAAGGAACATGGCCTGGTTGAATTATGCCCTAACGAAGGACTTCTTTGGGAAACCCCCTCAAGATCCCATGTTGTATTCAGATAACTAGCCGTATTCTGGACCCCCAAGGATGGGGGAGGAGCGGGAAACCTAGGTTGGTAATATCAACACTGGAGATCCGTACTTCGATCCAATAGAGGCAATCCACTCTATTGACAACAGTAGAGAAGAAGGGGGTAATTCAAGTGATGAAGCATCCGATGAACATTCGAAAGAGGAAATGTCCCGTGAAAATCTGAACAATGAAGCAATAAATGAAGACGCTGGAAGTAAAATATCTAGTGAAGTGCCTGAAATGGAGATAGAGCCTCCTACCAACAAGTATGAGGAGATCTATGGACCAAGGGCTTTGTACCTCCCATTCAAAGCAAGGAGAATCCTCAGAATGGTGGATAAGATTCACCAAATGCTTTTTGAAATAGGCCCTTCAGATAGAAGGTATCAAGAAGAATTGCGGCCACAACACCCGGCAAATGGCCAATGCTTTGTGTCATGAGAAAATTGGAAGACTCAGTTACCCTGGTGTTCGCTTTGGCAAAAGATTTGTGCAGAAGCCCTCCAACATCTCCAGACCAAGGAAATAAGGAGTATCACGGCTGGATGCAAGCACACAACCGATTCTTCCTCAACAACATCAATATGAATGAGCAAGTAAGAGACCCCACGGAGAATATCTACCCAATGATCTCTAGTGAAGAAGAAGAAGATTCGTTTGAAGGTTCTGATTTAGAAGGACTCGGAACTGAACATTTTGGGTCCCTATCTAAAGCAATGGAATTATAAAAATTGGAAATAAAAACCTTTGAGATGATCCAGCAAATGGTACCTACGGATCCACTGCATCTAGAACATTATCAGCTTCTCAAATAGCTTAATGAAAAGCAATAAGCTTTGTCTAGGATCCTGCAAAGAGCCAGAAATACAATTGCTGTCTTGAAAACGGAGAGACAAATTCCCGACTCCGAGAGAAAGAATTCTGTAGTAAACACTCTTGTGCTAACAGAAAGTGATTTGGAAGATGAAGAGCTGTGTCTAGTGGAACTCATCATCAAGGGGAGGAAGAGACTGAAGCACCAACTAAGCAATGGACCTTTGAAGAGTGACCCATCCCCCTAAGTAGAACTTGCTGCTGGTCGGGCCCTCAAACAGAATTCTCCTCTGAGTAAGTGCAAAGGCATAGGCATACTCATCCTTGTCACCCTCCTCACCCACATGCTCCTCATCAAAAGGCTGCCATTTGATTTGAAAAATATTGTGAAGAAAGGATGGTCAAAATAACATATAAGCAATAAATGGCAAGAAAGGGGAGGACATTACCTAGTCAATAGTCAAGGCATTAAGCTGAAGGTGCACTTGCTTCTCTGTAATGGTAACAATCTTCCCTGCCCCAGCATGTTGCTCTTGGGATATAAAGAGCTTCCATATTTGGCGATATAAGAGCCTGGATCCCCAACACCTCGTAGCACCATACTTGTCAGGAAGGGCAACATGAGGAAGTGTTATATTAAAAAAAAATTATAGAAAAAAAGACATATTTTCAAAAAAAGATGTGTTTTAAAAAAAAAAAAAAACAAAAAAGGGTGTAATCACAATCATGGAAAATGTTTGAGTGACTCCCAGATTGTCTCTACCTAGGTTTTTGGTGATGCCATCACAATTGTGCACTAACCATTTGTGAAGAACAGGTGTTGTGCAATACAAAAATGATGGATATCTCATAAGCATCTATGATCATAAGCATTTGCATAGACGTGATTGTTTCATCTCTTCACATAAAAAAAAATTCATTTGCATAGGATTGTTTCCACTTCTGTACTTTAGATTATGTTTTTGCCACCGTAGTACCTGTGCACTACTTGACTGCTCATGGTACACATATTAGATTGCATTTCAATTTTCATCATGAGTTTGCATGCATAAGATTGTATTGACATATGTATCATTTGGTGCATTGATTATAACAATCGTATGTTGTCTAAACTACGATTTTTGTTGTACTCGCATGCAACTTACTCATTTGATCATCATTGAACTCATGTACAACCTGATCTCATATCAATTGGTTCCTACCACACTCACGTATGGCTTTACCAAACCTCCGATCTCTTCTGTACTCGCATACAATTTGATTATCCAATCACTGCTGAATTCATGAACGATTTGATCTTTCAATCATGCATAGTCCTATTATCATGAATGACTATACCTTTTAATGAATTCCGTTCTCTCATGCAATTTGATCCTTCTAAATCCAGCTATGCTCGTGTATAGCTTGATCTCTCATTGTCTGATCTCCACTGTGCTTGTGTATAGCTTGATCTCCAGTTGTCTGATCCATGCCATACTCGTGTATAGCTTGAACTCCCATTATCTAATCTTTGCTATGCTCACATATAGCTCGATCTCCCATTGTTTGACATCCACTATGCTCATGTATAGCTCAATCTCCCGTTGTCTGATCCATGCCATACTCGTGTATAGCTCGATCTCCCATTGTTTAATCAAGGCTATACTCACGTATAACTCGATCTCTTGTTGTCTGACCTCCACTATGCTCGTGTATAGCTCAATCTTCCATTGTCTGATCCATGCCATACTCGTGTATAGCTTGATCTCCCGTTGTCTAAACTCCACTATACTCAAGTATAGCTCAATCTCCTATTGTCTGACCTCCACTATACTCGTGTATAGCTCGATCTCCCGTTATCTGATCTCCACCATACTCATGTATAGCTCGATTTCCTATTGTCTGATCAAGGCTATACTTGTGTATAGTTCGATCTCCTATTGTCTGGTCAATGCTATACTCGCGTATAGCTCGATCTCCCATTGTCTGGTCAATGCTATACCCGCGTATAGCTCGATCTCCCATTGTCTGATTTACACCATACTCGTGTATAGCTTGATCTCCCGTTGTCTGGTCAATGCTATACTCGTGCATATAGCTCAATCTCTGATTGTCTGGTCAATGCTATACTCACGTATAACTTATCTCCTGTTGTTTGATTTACACCATACTCATGTATAGCCCGATCTCCCGTTGTTTGATCTTTGCTATGCTTGTATATAGCTCGATCTCTCATTGACGTATTGATTTTTTGGTAGCCTCTCGAATATCCAACTGACTAATTAATTGTTTATAACGGATTCCATTTTTCTTTGGCAAATAAGCCAATAGCCATTGACGTTTTCCCAAAATTTTTCGTAGACCTTGCCGTGTCAAAGCATGCTAACGCACAATGGTGCTCTATGATCAGCTCGATCGAGGGTGGTCGTAGACCAGGGGTGGTCTTAGACTAGCTCGACCATCGGGAGAGAGTGGTCTACGATCAGCTTAGCCGTTGCTTCTTTGGTTGTAGATCAGCTAGGGCATGAAACTAGCAAGCACTAGGGCGGAGTAAAGCGGATCTACAAGAACCGTTGCGCTAACACGCGCGCTGTAGTTTTTTAGCTTGGTTCTGGCGTGCGCCTGACTCTCTGTGAGGCAAAAGCGAGCCTTTGGCTCGCCTTGTTTTGGCACGCTAGCCATTGTATATAGTAAGGCCCTTGCTTGGTTCTGGCGCGGCCTTGCTCGCTGTTGGGGGGAAGGAGCTTCTCCAATAGATATTGATGGTATTCGTGAACCTATTTCTGGGTCTCTACTTTATGGAAACAATATTATCTCTGGTGCCATCATTCCTACTTCTGTAGCTATAGGATTGCATTTTTACCCGATATGGGAAGCGGCATCCGTTGATGAATGGTTATAAAATGGTGGTCCTTATGAACTGATTGTTCTACACTTCTTACTTGGTGTAGCTTGTTACATGGGTCATGAGTGGGAACTTAGTTTCCATCTGGGTATGCGCCCTCTTGGATTACTATTGCATATTCAGCTCCTGTTGCAGCTGCTACTGCTGTTTTCTTGATCTACCCAATCGGTCAAGGAAGCTTCTCTAATGGTATGCCCCTAGGAATCTCTGGGAGAGCAATACAAGCGTCGTGCTGCTAGGCGAAGTGGTGGAGTACTGCACCCTAGAAGGCGAGAGTCCAGTAGCCGAAAGCATCACTAGCTTACGCTCTGACCGGAGTAGCATGGGGCAAGTGGAATCCCGTGTGAATCAGCAAGGACCACCTTGCAAGGCTATATATGGATTCTTTAGATCTAAAGAATCTATGCTTCCCCTAGAGCGAGACTCTATCCAGATCTCAAAATGGAAGAATGAGCGAGGTGGCCGATGGGCAAAGAAAGGGGGCGGGCGGGGCCTTGGTGAGACGTTCTTCTTTCGTTTCAAAGCATTTTGCCAAGAGAGCGAGGGCGCCCTTCTGGGGTGGGGGCGTTTCCTTTCAAATGACAACTGCCTCTTCCTGCTGCGGGGGCGTTGTACGAAACCAAATGCCCCCCGCCCGATCAAGTACCAGTTGCTTCGCTGGTAGGCCCACTTAGGTTAGGGGGGCATTGTCCGTCAGTTCTTACCAACCTCCGGTGTGTAATCGACATGTTGTTAGCTGATTATCAGTCGAATAAGAATCTTTGACCAAAAACTGCACAGCAACATTCAGACAGGTGGGTAATGTTGGGGTAAACCAGAAAAGTTTGGGTAGAGCCGGATCTAAGTGTTGGCTAGGCAAGCGTCCTGTAGTAAGAGGAGTAGTTATGAACCCTGTAGACCATCCCCACGGGGGTGGTGAAGGAAGGGCCCCAATTGGTAGCAAAAAAACCCACAACCCCTTCGGGTTATCCTGCTCTTGGAAGAAGTAGAAAAAGGAATAAATATAGTGATAGTTTGACGAAAAGGAAACGAAAGATGAAACATAAATCATGGATCAACTAAGCCCTCTCGGGGGCTTGCTTAAGAATCAGAAAGAGGAATCTCATGTAAATACCAGGGAATAAGGTTTGATCCTATTCATGGGGATTCCATAAATATCCCATTCCAAAAATAGAAAGTTTGAAACATTCCCTGCTCCATACCATAAGAAAGGAAAGCTTGAATCGGAACTACAGGGTGGTCTACGATCACCTAGCAGACTACCTATTTTTATCTACTTACTTTTGCACTCGAGAGACTTTTGAACAGAGGCTTCGTAGCCCATTTTCCTTCCCTAAACATAGGCATTACGAATATCATTCAACCAGGTAACTCAATTATGCCACTTTTGTTGCGCCATAAGCAGCCAAGCACGTTCTGTGAATAGCCGGGATATTGAGGAATATCCAAAAAGGCATTTTGGGAATCGGTCTGATTCTATCTCTGTTCGTTCTGTTTGAAGAAAGGAAGGATCCCAAAGAATCGATCTTTCTTTTAGTTGTTGAATCTCTCTTTGATTGATCAATGTGTGATATTCCGAATCCTCATTACTAATGGAATCGAAACGATCTCTGGATTGGAATAATCTCATTAATAGTTGCATTGAAAATTATCTTCGTTCTGAAATCAGTATTGATAGTTATAGCTCCATTTCAAGTAGTAGCGACAATTACAGTGACAGTTACATTTATAGCTATATTTGTAGTGAAAGTGGAATAAATAGTGAAAGTGGAAGGCTAACTCAAGAAGAGAAGAAGAGAAGAGCCACTAACCTAACCACTAATCACAGCCTTGGTGAGGATAACGGTGAGGACCATGCTCCCAAGCAGAAGAGCAACCCCTGTAGCATACTTAGACTCTGGGGAGTCGGTTAATGCCTTACCGGTGTCATCCTCTTGCGCTACCTCGGCTGCTTCAACAAGACCTTGAGAATCTCCTACCCCTGCCTCACCTTGACTAGACGTGCCAATAACCTCTTGGATGCCCCCAAGATCCACAAAGCCAGCCAAAGCTTGTCTTATTGTCTGACTGAAAAGATCGGGGTCAATGGCATATCCAAGGTATAGGCAGGGTAAGAGTGCTTGTAAAAGAGCCGATAGGTCCATACCACTAAGACTAGAACTTGAAGATGAATTATCGGTACTCGCTGAAACTTACTATTCCCAAGGAATTCCAATTATTCATGTTATATGTTTGTTCCAACCCTCAACCCTCTTTTCTAGGTTCATTGATATTGAATCAATTGAATGCACTTCTAACACCTGTTCCATTTTTTCTATATTTTCAGAGAGAGAGAGAGAGAGTTGATATATGATCTATTTGAAGCTGCCACAGGTATGCGAATGATGCATAATTATTTCCGCGTCGGAGGAGTAGCTGCTGATTTACCTCATGGTTGGATAGATAAATGTTTGGATTTCTGCAATTATTTTTTAACAGTGGTTGCTGAATATCAAAAGCTTATTATGCGGAATCCCAGGGGAAGACCACCTGAGCGGATCGACCGAAGGGACTTAACTTATCCAAACCGAACGTTAGCGGCTTAAGCTAAGCCTATCACGAGCAGCATCGCTGCTTGATCGGCGGGGAGGAGCATCTCAAAGTATGAGGCAAAGGATCAAGCGCTTTGACTTTGTCCCCTGGGATCCACCAAAGGTTGGGTTTGAGAGCCATGTAATGAGTGACTATCCAGCACGGTTCGGAGAGCACTTTTAGTCTGCGCTGGTGAATGGAAGCCCCCCTATCAAGCAAGAAAGAAGGGGCTCTTCCCACGGCGGAGTAAAAAAAATAAGAACTTGAATAACTTCATTTTTCTGGAGGAGTCGTCATTTTCTATCAGGAATGCTATATCATTTACAACCCCGACGTATTTCGGATGCTTGAAGGCCCTGCTAACCTGAAGTGATTTAGAAAGATTCTTCTTTCTCGATGGTGATCGGTCATGGTAATACATCAGCCTGAGAATTTTAGGGACATGGAACTTGCTTAGGCAGTTTGCCAACCACACTCGAGCCCCTCAAACTCAAACATCTCGATGGCTGGACACTTACAAGTCTAGGTTACTACATTCGCAGTTCATGCATCCCTCGCGATTCCGGTCGCTAGGTCGGATCTTCAGGGCAATCAAAATTTTCCTCTCCTTTCCCTAAAATCTTCAAATGACTAAGGACTGAGGCTTTGCAAGTCATTTCGAGCAGACGAATAATGCCGGTTTGCACTCAGGAATACCAAATAAGCCATTTTGCTAAGAGAGCGAGGGCGCTCTTTTGGGGTGGGGGCGTTTCCTTTCAAATGACAACTGCCTCTTCTTACTGCAGGGGCGTTGCATAAAACCAAACACCCCCGACCCGATCAAGTACCAGTTGCTTCGCTGGAAGGCCCACTTAGGTTAGGGCGGCATTGTCCCTTAGTTCTTACCAACCTCCAGTGTGTAATCGACATGTTGCTAGCTGATTATCGGTCGGACACTCTAAGATCCTTTTTCAAACCTATTTATACCAAGCATTCTTCTTATGGCTAGATCCAATCTCTTGGTCCCTGCGAAAAGGAAGAAGAATTTCACGTTCTTTCTTTCGAGAAGGGAGGCTTGTCGACCTATTGATTGCAGCTTTCTCTAGACCTTTGAAAAAACATAAAAAAAAGGCTCAAATGGTACGATCCCTTCGTCACCCCAGAATGAAAGGGGTGATCTCGTAGTTCTTAGTCTGTGAAGATGCGTTGTTAGGTGCTCCATTTTCCCATTGAGGCCAAACCTAAACCTGGGCTCGAGAGATAGACGATTTCAAAGCGGACTTTCTATTCATTAGATAGAGAAGATCGCCAAGATTCGTGATCCACTGCTGAACTTATTCTAATTCCAACAGCTCAGACTCAGATCGTGGGGATTGTCGAGATACTTCGTATCAATAGATACTCGGTATATCAATATCGATTCGATCCAAGATCTCTTATTGAATTGCTCATTCAATGAGCATTCTCAATATTATGCCTTGAAGAGGACTTGAACCTCCACGCTCTAGTATCCATCGTTTACGGCTAGGACTACTGGGGTATCTAATCCCATTCACTCCCCTAGCTTTCATCTCTTAGTGTTAATGTCGGCCCAGTAGAGTGCTTTTGTCGTTGGTGTTCTTTCCGATCTCTTCGCATTTCACTGCTCCACCAAAAATTCCCTCTTCCCCTACCATACTCCAGCTTGGTAGTTTCCACCGCCTGTCCAGGGTTGAGCCCTGGGATTTGACGGCGGACATGAAAAGCCATCTACAGACGCTTTATGCCCAATCATTTCGAATAATGCTTGCATCCTCTGTATTACCATGGCTGCTGGCACAGAGTTAGCCGATGCTTATTCCCGGCAAAGGCATGATTTGCTTTTCCACGGTCGGAGGGAAGTTCTCATTCTTTTTCAAGGTCAGTTGGTAGGTTAGGTCAAGTTGTTGAGGGAGGATCCCTTCTTCCTCCATGTGAAAGGAAGGAAGGTTTTTCAATTCCCCAATCTATAAGATGAAGCAGTGGACCTCTTTCCTTTTTGGGAAGGTTGAAGAGTGATCACGAAAAGAACAATCTCGATGAAAAGAGAGAACCAAGACTATTCTCTCACCCGTACCCATGGGCACACTTCCCGAATATTAGAAAGATAAAATACGCTAAACAGCAATATTATGAAGACAATACATTCTTACGTTTCCACATCAAAGTGAAGTATAACACTTAACCCCCTTTTCTTTCATTTAATGCCTGTTGGTGTTCCAAAAGTCCCTTTTCGTAGTCCCGGAGAGGAAGATGCAATTTGGGTTGACGTATAGTGCGACTTGTCAGACATATTGGGTCATATGGGATTACCCCGTTCTCTCCTCCGATCGAGATATCATTTGTTTCGCCCAATAAAGCAATAAAGATTGATTGAACCATCAAAATTTGGAGCGTGAAGTAGAATTACAGATACACCGCCATGCGCTTTGGCAATGTTGTTGATCAATTCCATGATGAGTACGGTGTTACCCACCCCAGCTCCCCCGAATAGTCAGATTTTTCCTCCACGGCGATAGGGAAGAAGTCCCGCTCCGATGGCCCGACGAGTCATCTACTTAAAAGGACCCTCCCTATAATGCGCCCCTCCTTGAATTATTCGGTCATGCAATACTTATTGAATACAAAGAACAAAATTCATTTCGACCCCATCGTAGTTCTCAATCATTTAGTGGCACCGGGCGTGGCTGAACCATCTACGATGGGGGGATTATTTAACTACTATGTTCACAGAGGCAATAACAGTAAATGGACCAGAACAGTTGGGAAACATTCAAGTACCTAAAAGAGCTAGCTATATTAGAGCTATTATGCTGGAACTAAGTCGTATAGCTTCTCATTTGTTAGAGGTGTCGTCTCATCCTCATAATCACCAAGTTCGATCGAGCGATGCTATCTCATACTCACGTGACTGAAAATGTCCCCAAAGATTCTTTCCATGATACCCTTGTATCCCTTAAAAAATGATTCTCAAAACCCATAGTCTCTGATCTCTCGATCATCCGTAGTCTCTGATCTCTTGATATCCTTAGTCTCTGATCTCTCGATCACCCTTAGTCTCTGATCTCTCAATCACCCATAGTCTCTGATCTCTTGATCACCTTTAGTCTCTGATCTCTCGATCATCCATAGTCTCTGATCTCTTAATCATCTTTAGTCTCTGATCTCTTGATCACCTGCAGTCTCTGATCTCCCGATCACCCGCAGTCTCTAATCTCTGATCACCCTTAGTCTCTGATCTCTTAATCATCCATAGCCTTTGATCTCTCGATCACCCGTAGTCATCTAACCTTTGCTATTAACTCGATCACCCATAGTCATCTAATCTTTGCTATTAGCTCAAAAACCCATTATGTTATACCCCCATTCCAAGATAGGAATAAAGCACAGTCAAGGGGTGACTAGGATGATACGCATCATCCCCTTTCCTACCAGGATCATTGACATAGTGTCCCTGTCCATAGTCAACAGTCAAGGTCAGACATAATAATCACAGTTTACAGAAAAGGAAGGGTAATTCCATATCAAGACAGAGTAATTACAAGCGGAAGTGACTTAAATAGCAGTTACTATATGTTCAGTTGGCTAGGTGATACAATAATAGTTCAACATTGTTTGCCAACTGACTATGACAGAACTACTCAAAAGAATATAAAGTATTACAGACAAATGTTCATAATGGGCACAAAGCCCCAAAAGAATCAAAAGAGGGGATAATCCCCAACATCATCACGGCCCGTAGGCACAAAGGTCACAGGGGCATCCATCACCGTGTTCCTCTGACACAGCCTCGGGTTCCTCCATGCTAATACCATCATAGTCCGCTGGTTGGGCCTCGAGACCGGCTAGGTATCAACCATTTGCATCAAAATCTAAAAGAGTGTGTACACAGGGGGTTAGCTCCACTGAGCTAGTGAGGGGAAGGGGAATGCACAAACACACAATCACAAATAGTCCATGATGAATGTAATGTTAATAGATTTTCCACCTACCAAACAGTCTAAGTTGGGGAATATGCTACTATGATAACTCGAGAGACACTGTGGGTCGTTTAACTTGTCACCACAATGAAACCTTTATTATCCCCAGGGAGCCTACGCCGGTCGAAGCCACCAAGACCACCCAGTGGCAGACCCCGATGATCACTGGTCATCCTTGACCTGGCCTCTCTCCCCCATAGGCAATAAGGATCCCCAATCACCTAACACCTAAACCCCTGTTAGTAAGGGTCGTAGCATAGGGAAGTGAATCCTAGCCGCAGATATACTACATGCAAGTCCTATCATCCCGAGAGGTATTCCGGGTCTATCAACGTCCCATTCCATTTAGTACCCGGGTACCAACATAGCACGGTGCATATAAGGCAGGATGGCAATCAAGATATCTCATAAGCATTTTTGGGGTTCTGGTACCAGCATACCCGACACCGTAACCTGATACAATAATGTAAAGTAAACATATCCACATCACATCCATTCGTAACCAATATAGTTCATATGCAAGGGTGCAACATGTTCATAATGGGTGCAAGCATAAGTGCAATTATATGATATATATATATATATATATATATATATATAACAAACCCAAACATCACCCAAAACCCACTCACCAGTTGTTCGATTGGTGCTTGGGGTGCTTAGTAGGATTTGCCTCAGTGCATGCTCTCCCGCACAGGTTACGAAGTCTAGGGATGCGTGAGAATAGTATTAGAAGAGTATAGGTGGGTCCCATGATGGGTCTCAACAGTTATTTTAAGGTTTAAGTCAAGACAACATGGACGGATCCAACCAGGTGAGTCCGTTCCTGGCTCCGTCCAGGCATACTGTGAAAATAGGTGGGACGGATTTACGGACAAAACCTTCAGGTGAATCCGTTCGTGCATCCTTCCAGACCCTGAGACATTCCCGAGAGAGAACGAAACTACGAATGGAACTACTAGGTGAATCCGTTCCTGGCTCCGTCCCAGCCAGTCAACTAGATTATACCGAACGGATCAATGGACAAAACCACGATGATGGATCCATTCATGGATCTGTCGAGTCTCTTTTCGTGATTTGGAAGGATTTCCACCTCCAGCCTTCCATACATGAGACCACATGGTTCTTAGGGTTAGGGAGGTGAGTCCCAAGCTTGGTTAGGGTCCAAAGCACCTAACCCAACATGGGCCTTAGAAGATTAAAGGGATTTGGAACCATCTTCAGGGTTTCCCAATCCTAGATTTAGGTCTTAAGGCATTGGGCAGCAGCTTAAGCTATTAAAGTCATAAAAGATAATAAGAAAGAGAGGGGTAGGTCTCCATTTGGGGAACCAAAGAGAGGTATTGGGTTTCTAAAAGGAAACCCTGAGCTAAACCGATCAGGGAAGGATTTCCCCAAGTTTGAAATGGAAAGAGAGGGAGAGGGGAGGGGTACTCACCTACTTGATGAGCCAATGAATGGCTTCCACCTCCAACCTTCCTCCCATCACCTCCTTCAAAGCCCTCCCAGCCTAGGTTGGTAGGGGAAATGAAAGAGCCAATAAATGGCTGTGTAGTGCATTTATAACAGGTGCTCCCACTTAGGGCCTATTTTGTTATAGCTTGGCTTTTTCGATCCGAACCCTAACCCGAATTTGATGGTAGGTCCAGAATCTGAAGTTGCAAACTTGTATACATTTTGGAGTATTGCTTTGATATTCGAACGGGTGGAAGATGAAGAAGAAATCTTGGTGGTAACCCGTCGTCTATCAGCAAAATGATGCATACCTCCCCCATACAATTTCAAAATTTACAATCTAGTGTATAAATCATGGAAAGCGACCTTGACCATGTTTGGGTATTTGGGGCATGAAAACATCGCTGAAAATGTGTTAATACACGAAACTGCCAAAGCTTGAGGTGTTCCGAGACTTGGACAGCATATAAAGATCACTCTGGTCGACTACTTATATCAACCAGAGCTACTGTTACTGCAGATTTTCATCTCGGGAGTGTAGGACCTAGTGCCTCGAGTCAGGGATCTTGCTGCCGCATCCCATTTATCTAATTGGAATGTTTCCCCAACAACGTTGGTATGTGGGACCCGCTTAACTAACCTTCGTACACCAAATTGGCCAATTAATTATTTTAGAAATTAAATGGATTATGACCAAATTGCCCCTCTAACCCACTATCTATATAAACAAAGACCCATCACTATTCACTCCTCTTCAACCCTAAATGATAGAAGCTAAGAGAAGTAGAGAGAAACTAAGAAGAAGAAGAAGAAGAAGAAGAAGAAGAAGAAGAAGAAGAAGAAGAAGAAATCTTGGAGACCAAATTCTAGATTTGGTAAGAGATTCATCACCCACTCCTCCCTCCATCTCATCCTAACTATTCCTTCAATCATTTCCTTTCTGTAATCTGTTCATAAATTCTGTTCAGCTTCTATATACATGATTGAAGAGGGAAATCCATCCAATTATCTCTCAGCAGCAACTACCATAAGGTAACTTCTTCCCCTATCCATGAATCCTTCCTTACCATGATCTTTGAGCCAAAGCCATTTTTGATTTGGGAATCTAAACACCCAGCATCATGTGTCTGGATTTACTTGGAAGGTTGCTTAATTTGGTCAAGTCTTCTCCATACATGTTTAAATTCTATTAGGAGGCTTCACTTGGGTCATAGTTTGATGGTGTTACTATCAATTAGCACCCTGTTAAGCTTAACCATGCTTTATAAATTAATTTCCAGCCATGCTTAGTTGGTTTGATTCATGTAAAACTCAGAATTCTTCATGCATAATTGAACCATGGTCACTAACCTAACCCCAATTCCCCAAATTGCCCACTTCCCTAGCCCATTTTGAGTCACAAGAACTCAATCCCATATGTGAGAATCATCCTTGATGTCAATTGGAGAAAACCAACCCAAAACCCCCTTTCAAAACTCTGTTTTCCTTTATAATTTTCGTTTACCATTTGTCTCTGGTGGAAGTCACTAGTCAACCAGAGACACAGACCAATGTTGCTGTTAGGTTTTTTCTTAACTACAAACCTATTCTAAATTAACCCTAACCTATCTTGGGTCTTCAGTAACATTAGAATACCGCCTAACATATATGTTTGGTTGATAAATATTAGGACCTAACTCTTAGGTCATTGAAACTACCGGCAATCGACTCGTGAACTAACCCGGCAGTGTAAAATCAACCATAACAAGGTGAGTGGGGATAGGCCTTGATTTTATTTTGGAGTGTTTATCATTTTAGATTGATTATCGGGAACCGTGCATATGTATGAATTTATTCTTGTTAGAATCTGTCTTATTGATTATTTTGTTCATATTTATGATTATGAAATTATGGAATTACGATGTGATGTGGAATATGATGGAATGTGAATTTTGTATGTTAGAATAGATGCTGTAGACAGCTTGAAAACGAGAGGGATGGTGTACCATAGTATGGGATGCAGGAGCACTATACACCTTGTACTATACCATTTAGATTACATATGGCTAGGAATGTCATTCCTTGGTGTTACAACCCTTACCAGCAGGGGTTCAGGTGCTGGGTGATCATAGTTCCCTACCACTGAGGAGTGTGTGGTACACGGGGATGGGGTCCTGGCTATGATTATCGGGGTTTACTCAAGGGAAGGTATATGATACCAACAATCGGTGTGGGCACCATACAACAATTGAGGTTACATCTCGGGGAGGTGCAGAAGGAACCGAGAATGTTTTTCCGAGTTGTTGGGTAACACAGACTTAGTGACCTAGGTATTGTTTGTTAGGTGGAAATTAGGTTTGAAATTGAATCCATGCATTAGGATTTTTGTTTTGTATGTATGAATGCTTGTATGTGGTCTATCATTTACTTGCTGGGCTCTATGGAGCTCACCCCTGTGGAATGTTTTCTTTTTTTTAGATGATCCTGCAGGTAGATGTGATGGTAGCAGGGAGGATTACTTTGAGGCGGAGGCTGATGGTTATAGTGACTATGTTGGTTTGGACTCAGAGGGGTGTGACCCTTATTACCCAGACGATCAGGGTGTCCCTGGAGAATAGGGACTGATGACGAGGAGCTCGTTTATCTTTTGATGTTATATAATCTTTTTGGTGGTCGTGGTCCACTGTAAATGTTGTTTAGTTTGGTAGTTTCTGGCCCGACGGTTAGGCAACGTACCTTCTGGTAGTTTGGGAGTTAATGACATTGTAAATAACATGTAAATTATCTAGTAAGCTCTTTACTTTTTGTGCACTCTGATCCTGAACATATCTGTTGTTTTTATCATTGTGTTGAGCTTGTGATGTGTATCTACAGCTGTATGATCCTGGAGGTCCTCGAATACATCGGGTATTCGGGTTAACCCACGAATCCTCCTAGGGGTGGTTTCGGGGTGTGACATGTTTGGCTTGGGGTGTTAAGAGTCGTTCTCATTTAAATGCCACCATAGGCCAGTGAGCCCACCTATATAGCACATGCACAATTCAAGGAGACCATGGGTGGGTCTACCTTGTCTGGGAGCTTAGGATAATGCTTGGGGGCATGGGGTGTGGGTCACACACGAGGAAAACACTCACAAGCCTAAAACAGCACGGATGGATCCACGAACGGAGGCAGTCTTATGAGTCTGTTCGTGACTCCGTCGCTGCTGTAAGGGCAAAACCTTAAGGAAAGTTGTTGGGCTTTGGCCCACACTTCAAGTCCATAGAGGGGAGGATACACTAACATACATCATGGCAGTATCTTACCCCTTGACCATCACGACGTGTCCTTTGTGATCCCGAAGAGTTTTCCAATCGCGATGCTAAGCTCATCGCTGAGTGAGGTGTCTAAATGTGGGGACACAGGAAACGCCTTTCGGTACTCTTCACTCTAAGGACTCGTGCTAGGAGGGTGGTTGACGAAATCACCATAAAAAAATCTCCCCCACTACCGATTGAGGAACCTTTCTTCGATAGGCAGACCTGTGAACTGGTCAATAGTCTTATAGTTGGGTTTGACCACAAGTGAAAATAGTTCCCCAGTGTACACGACAGCAGTATCTACATGTCACAAGAGAGAGAAACTATAATTAAATAGAAAGTCTGGGTGCGGATGTAACATCCCCCCCACCTTACAAGAAATTTTGTCCCTGAAATTTGGTATACCTTGTAAGAATCCAAGGAAGGGTACTTCGCTCGCATATCCACTTTGGCTTCCCAGGATGCTTCTTCCTCTGGGTGGTTGTAGCACTTCACCTTCACGTAGTGAATAGGTCTATTGCGGAGATTCACCACTTTGCTGTCCAGAATCCTCTCGAACTGTTCCTTATAGGACATATCCACTGCCAACTCCGGTGGATCTTGAGATAGAACATGGCTTGGGTTATGCACGTACTTCTGTAACATGGACACATGGAAGACGTCACGAACGCCATCCAAAGATGGTGGGAGTGCTAACCGATAAGCCACCGGTCCAACCTTTGCAAGAATTTTATAGGGCCCAATGTATCTCGGGCTTAGCTTGCCCTTCTTGCTGAACCGCATCACTCCCTTGGTGGGCGACACCTTAAGAAATACCATGTCATCGAGGTAGAACTCTAGATCCTTCCGTCTTTGGTCCGTGTAGACTGAGCAACCTTGATTCGTTCATAGATCAAGTCCACCTTCTCACAAGTTGCTTGGATCAATTCTGACCCAAGGATGCGTCGCTCACCTACTTCATCCCAGTACAGTGGAGTCCGACACTTCTTCCCATACTGAGCTTCAAATGGTGCCATACCGATAATAGCTTGGTAACTATTGTTGTAGGCGAATTCAATAAGCGAGATGTGCTCATCCCAGTTACCCTACATATCAATGGCACAAGCTCAGAGCATGTCTTCCAATGTCTGTATAGTCCTTTCCAACTGGCCATCCGTCTGAGGATGGAAGGTAGTGCTAAAACTCAACAAGGTGCCCATAGCTCTTTGGAATCTGCCCCAAAACTTGGATGTGAACTTGTGGTCCTGATCTAAGATGATGCTAACTGGAACTCCGTGCAGGCGAACTATGTTATCAATATACAAGCGGGCCAGCTTATCCATAGAATAGGTGATCTTGTGTCAAACCCTGCCTCTGACTGACTAGAATCTTGACTGAAGGATAGGAACCCCTGACATGGCATCCAAGCACACTGTGGAGTATCACTTCAGTGATTGAATCTGATGAAGAAACCCTGAAGATGTCTTCCTACATACCTATCAGAAGATGGATTGCAGATCCCTGCAGTTGCATGGCTCACAGCATAATGTATTGCCTGAACTCCAGGTATTCTCTCTCCTCTCCATAAATGTGGGTCCCACACTTGAAAATGAGTGCAAAAGACCCTGAGTGACATGTGGGTGCAAGACCCTAGGCCTAGGTCAAACCCCTGTGCAAGCCCACAGAGAATCAGCCTTGCTGAAATCTCTATCTCTGGGCGATGCACACATCACCCAGAGTGGGAAAATGCAGTTTTTCCATGAATTGATCTGTGGGGACCACCCATATTGGACATGGGCACCCCTCATAGGTTGAGGGAAGTCTGAGGGACCACCTCATACCCTTGGATCATTGTAGACCCCACCTGAGCACCCAGAATGACTAAGGATGTAGTAAAAAATGCATTTTCAAAAGGGGCCTTAACAGCCAAACAGACCCTAGTTATGGGCTGGGCTATAAACAGGTGTGCCTTAGGCTCATTTAGAGCTCTTGGCACTATTGAAACCATGGAGGGAAGGAGAAGAAAGAAAAGAGAGAAAAGAGAAGGAGAAGGAGAAGGAAAGAGTAGGAGAAGGAGGAAGAGAGCAGCCCTGCCTCCAAGGCCCTGATTCGTGCAGCCCTAGACCAGTGTAGGTATAAAATCCCTGCCCTTACCTGCTGCCGTACTATTTACCATTCTTCTCCATGGATTTCTATGTTTTTGGAAGCTATTCTGGCCATTGGCAGCCTAGAACAGCTGGGGGCTGCCATGGACCATCTCAGATCCAACATGCAAACATGATGCATGAAGGATCTGAGCATTTTATGGTATTTTTCTTATCTATTTTACATCTGGAACTGAAACTTGGGCTGTGCCAGACTGCACTGCCCTGTTACACTAAGAACAGACAGTTTTGGGTCCAGATTGTGTGCCTTGGCTGCATGAAAGCTAACCCTAGGTTGTAGCAGCCATGGATTTATGTTTTACACATTAATCTAACCTTGCATGCAGTCAAAACCCTGATTTGTAACCAAAGATATGCTGGGTTAGTATTCACTGGGCTGTCTGGGCAGCTCCTGGTAGCCAAGTGGTGGGCCTTAGTGAAAATCCACAAGGACCAGTGCAAAGTAAACCCTTGGGGTCCCAAGATGACCTAACATGCATGGGGAGAGGATCCATGCACTGCCTATGATCAAAAACCTTAGAATCTCAGCCAGATTCCGGTTTTGCAATCTCTGGGCGATGCATTGGGCGATGTAGACATCACCTAGAGACATCGCCCATTGAATGAAATAACACTGTTATGCTGATCTGACCTGGGGATCTTCAACCATAGGCCATAAATTAGTGTTGGGAGGCAGTAAATGACCAAAACACCCCTCCCCACATCTGTCCACATGAATGAACACCTTGGGTGCCCAAGTGGGCCTCGCAGGGCTTGGAAACCCTATCTGTGATGGTCCTGCAGCACTGTCAAGTGGGGGACTGTACTGTGAGACTAATATAACCTAGGAGCATGTACCACTATGATAAATAACCATTCTGCCCCTAGGCCACAATCTCTGGATGATGCACCGAGACATAGGCCTAAGGCCCAGTGCAAGGCCCAGAGAATTCCAAGTGATGACCAACTGTACACTGAGTCAACCCAGTGAGCTTAGATCAGCCCTAGGACATCCAAAAATAGTTTGGAATATTAAATGACAAATTTCTGATTTATATCTAGGATTTGATCCCGCGCTCGAGGCCTACATCCAGACTACAGTCGAAACTGAATTTGCAACTGAGTTCATAGAACCAGATCCCGGTGAGTGAAATATTATCGTGTATGTACGTGTAACAATATTATTATGCCGACAATTAAATTCTTTAATTATAATGTTGTGCTATTTAATTCAGTTCAATTACTCAAAACTATTACACATCGTATGTCTGTTGATCAACTCTTTGATTATATTATGATGATTATGAATGCTAGATTAGATGCCATAGTCGGCTTGAAAATGGGGCCGGTGGTAGCCTGTAGTATAGGATACGGTTGACACCACCTGACTCATACGATGCCATATAGACATGGGGTTAGAGTTTCATCACTCGTGCTATGAACCCTTGCCAATAGGGGTTAAGGTGTTGGTTGACTGTGAGGACTACCGTAAAACCTCTGGAGTTTATGTTGGGAAGCCTCAGCACAGCTGGGATGCCCCAGGGCAAATATGTCGGGAAGCCTCGGGCTATAAGCTTGGGAAGCACCAATAGATGAATCATGGCTATATGCCACATACAAAGTTTATCCTCGAATTACATGTCGGGAAACACCGAAAGGTGAAATTATTATTAAGTCGGTTACCTCACAAGTTTAATCCAGAGGGCCGGTCGGGCTGACCAAGGACTAGTGAGCTGGAGCTGGCTAGTTCTCTTTGAAAACTCAATGGGTGTATCGCGGGAAAGAGTAACCAAGCCCACACCAGGGATACATGTATTGGGGATTGTAGTAGTGTTGGTGAAAAATCCAACACCTACACACAGGGGCACAACGCACGTGGTGGAGGTAGCGCAGGCGTGCCAGAGCCTTTGACGCAGGCCCAAACAGAATTGGAAACGGCCTATCTTAGCTTCCAACCAGGACGAAATGGCCCTTTTAAACTTTAGACAGGGACAAAATGGCCAGTTCTAAATGACTAAATGGCCTGTTCTAACTTCCAGCCAGGTCGAAACGGCTTGTTCTGACTTCTAACCAGGACGAGAAGGGGATCCTTCTATGCCTGAGTAGCTCTAAGGTCTTTTGGGTAAAATCAAATCGCGATGGACAAAGCAAAGGAAGAAGATCAAAGATCAAATTGCTTACTTGCAGTCAATATCCGATTGGAGTCATTACAACTTATGAGATCCGACACTAATGAGATTTAAACTTGGTGTTTACACTGCCATTGTTCTACTACCACATCGTATAATCTCACAAAAATGAATCTGATGAAGCTTCATAACTCTGCCAGCCATGGATTGATGGAGCTTGCAACTTGATGTTAATGGTCGCCTTCTGAAACACGGGCCAAAAGATAAGATTATTGGAGTTGTTCTCCAAGCATCTCCCAAAAATGGTTTTGATGAAGCTTCCATAACTCTGTCAGCCACAGACTGATGAAGTTTGCAACTTGATGATGATGGTTATCTTCTGAAACACGGGCCAAAAGACATGGGTGCTGGAGTTATTCTCCAAGCAAGACCTCCATGAATACCCCTTGAAACACAAGCCTATGAGGCATTGGTGGCTGGAACCCAACTCCAGCAAAAATTACAGAGCAGGATGAATGACTACATCCTGAAAGATAAAAAAGGAAAGGATAAAGTAAAGATAAAAACTAGAGAGTTTTGTTGATCCATTGGATGTCTTTCTATTTTGCTTGGCTTCTGTCTTATATAGAAGATATTCACTTGGTAACTCCCATAACCAACACTTCCACCTGCTTCCTTGTATTGGGGCCACTTTCATTCTAAAGTGCTAATCTCCTGTGCCATGTGGCCATGTGGGGTTTGTAACCTCCCACCATCTATAGTCATGGCGGGTCCCACCTTTCCACTTGGTTATTCAAATTTTAAAGGGTAACTCTTTGATGGCAGCGTGCAATGCTCGGCCTTAAGGCACATATAACTGAATCCCAATTTGTGAATTTGGGTACAAACAATGCCCCTCACAATCCCCTTTGAACGAGGCCACACAAGTTCAAATGGGATTGTGGATATGTTTTTATAGTCTCCAGTTCGGCCTATTGACCGAAAATTGGTTCGGTCTAGGAAACCGAACATAATATTTTAGTAACCAAAAATAGGGTCGGTCTTTGCAAACAGACATCATAGTAATCAAAGAAATTACTTTTTAGAAGCAATAGTTGAACTTGAGCTCCCACTGTGTGGCACGCCAATACTTTGCCCATCAATTCCATATAATGGCAACCATCTGCCGATCCCCCCCTTTTTTTTTAATGGTGAGTCGCTACCCAATTGCTATGGTAAATTGCTGCCCAACTGCTCCCGTCTTGAGGTGGTCCCACATGAATAGTCCTCCTCGGTCTCAATGGGCGTGAGGGTGAACCAGCCTTGAGGCGGTCCCACTTAAACAATCGTCATCGGTCTCAATGGTGATGAAGGTGAATCCACCTAGAGGCATAATTTGCTGATCCACTCCCTCTTCATGTGAACATAGCACGAAATTGGTACTGCCTAAGTAATTAGAATTCAATGTGCTATCTACAGTCTTGATGCTGTGCCCAATGCCACCATGTGTGAGCTATGTGAAAATTGTGGATGGACCCTCCGGTATGTCCCTTCGACCCCCATCTTCTTTCTCGGTCTGGCTCGCAGGATTCATGGACTGCTTGTGTAATAAGGTAGAGTTTCACCGCCGCCGCTTCGACCTTTATGAATTCTGCCATGCTTAGAACAGATTGTTCCAAATCCATTCCAACTGAATCTGCATCTCCAGCTTTGTAGGCATAGCTCAAGCATTTTCCTTTATTGCTAATCAGCTGGGCTTGAGACCAACTTATGGATTTCGCCGAAAAAAAACCAGTCTGGTTGGGAAAATAAACGGCTCTTTCATCGACGAGGATCTCTGTAAAAGGGTATTGCTACCCCTAGTTTGCCTGATTCAGGAATGGGTTCCTTCATCGGCACATCATCACTAAGTCACAGGATTTGCCCCTCTAATACATCCAACAACAGGGGTAATCTCCTCAAGAAATCATGTGGCTGCCAGCACCAATCCACTAGAACGGAAAATAAATCATGCGGCTGCCACCTTCCAACCGAAAAATTTGAGCCATGAAGAAATGACTCTAATTTCTTCATCGCTAAGGAATCTTCTTCGCCGAACAGATCGACATCTAGTTATGAGAGTATATGAGATGGAAGTGGAATTGAGGAAGTGGGATAATGGGGAGATGAGAGAGGAAAGAGAGATTTTAGGATGTTTAGGAACCGTGGAAAGCATGTGAGAGGAGAGAGAGAGAGAAATGAAGGTAGACATTTGTCTCATACTCTCTTCCCACCGATGGAAGGAAAAGAGAGAGAGTCTGATTTATCTTTAACTAACCATGTCTCATACTCCACTGACCCGAGTAAATCGGCCTTTTGCTACCTCTTTTTTATTTTTTAAGAAGGAAAAGTCGTGAGATGTGGCATGTAGAGGGAATTAGAGGTAATTTAGAGAAAGGTGGTGGAAAGCATGTGGGAGAAGAGAGAGAGAGAGATAATGAGGGGATGAGAGAGAAAAGAGAAATTTTAGAAGAGATAAATGGAAATCGTGGAAGGAATGTGAGAGGGGAGAGAGAGATAGATAATGGGGAGATGAGAGAGAATCTAATGGAGGACACGTGTCCCTTACTCTCTTTCTAATGATGGAAGGAAGAGAGAGAACCAAATTTATCTTCAACTACCCATGTCTCGTACTCCACTGAGCCGAGTAAATCGGCCTCTTGCTCTGATTATACCTCAGATTTCCCATTTTTTCTCTTTTTTTTTTTTAACAGCCTACTCTCTTGCAGAAGAAAGTTGCTATGTAGCAGATTTCCGCCACCGCCTTTTTTTTTTTTTTTTTTTGCAAACTGAATACCGAGTCGATCGATATGACGGACACTTTACACCGCTAGAAATGGAAATGAAGGACCATGACTCCGTGGCTTGGTGCCATGAATAGGTGAAGGTCCTCTAGCTCTCGATTTCACACCCAATGGAAACTTTGGTCTGAATTTATTCTGACTCTTTGATGGCATCATCGGCGAAACAAAATTTTAAAAAGAGAAACCGCTCCTGCTTACATCAGGAATGTGAGAATCAACTTCGATTTAGGAAGGTAGGTGAAGCATGATAGGTCACCCGATGCCAATGGATTATCTCGGCCTTAATCCTAGGCACGATGGATTATCATAGCATCAATAGAAAGACTTGCCCCTTGCTTGGTGGCATACCTTCCTCCTCGAACCACCCAAATTCTGTTGGACGTAAACCGTGCCCCTTGTCGATGGGCTATGGCCTCTCAGTGTTCATTGATAGTGAGTTACCCCTGGTTGAGCGCATTCTCACTGCCTAATTTGGGAAAGGATTCCCTTCATCGACATTTCTTCTTCCTCGAACCATCACAATTTTGCTTTCTGGAGTCCCATCGGGAATGCCAAAATGTGTTGGAGAAAAATCCAACACCTACACACAGGGGCACAACGCACGTGGTGGAGGTAGCGCGAGCGTGCCAAAGCCTTTGACGCAGGCCCAAACGGAATTGGAAATGGCCTATCTTAGCTTCAAACTAGGATGAAACGGACCGTTCTAACTGTAGACCAGGACGAAACGGCCTGTTCTAATTGTAGACCAGGACGAAACGGCCTGTTCTAACTTCCAGCCAGGCCAAAACGGCTTGTTCTTACTAGCAAAATAACCTGTTCAAGAGGCCAAAAATGGCCTGTTCTGACTTCTAACTAGGATGAGAAGGGGATCCTTCCATGCCTGGGTAGCTCTAAGGTCTTTTGGGTAAAATCAAATCACGATGGACAACGCAAAGGAAGAAGATTGAAGATCAAATTGCTTACTTGCAGTCAATATCCACTTGGAGTCATTACAACTTGCGAGATCCGACATTGATGAGATTTATAACTTGGTGTTTACACTGCCACTGTTTTACAACCACATCGGATAATCTCACAAAAATGAATTTGATGAAGCTTCATAACTCTGCCAGCCATGGATTGATGGAGCTTGCAACTTGATGTTAATGATCGCCTTCTGAAACACGGGCCAAAAGACAAGATTGTTGGAGTTGTTCTCCAAGCATCTCCCAAAAACGGTTTTGATGAAGCTTCCACAACTCTGCCAGCCACAGACTGATGAAGTTTGTAACTTGATGACGATGGTTGTCTTCTGAAACACGGGCCAAAAGACATGAGTGTTGGAGTTATTCTCCAAGCAAGACGTACATGAATGCCCCTTGAAACACAAGCCTATGAGGCATTGGTGGCTGGAACCCAACTCCAACAAAAATTACAGAGCAGAATGAATGACTACATCCTGAAAGATAAAAAAGGAAAGGATAAAGTAAAGATAAAAACTAGACTGGTTTGTTGATCCATTGGATGTCTTTCTCTTTTGCTTGGCTTTTGTCTTATATAGAAGATATTCACTTGGTAACTCCCATAACCAACACTTCCACCTGCTTCCTTGTATTGGGGCCACTTTCATTCCAAAGTGCTAATCTCCTGTGCCATGTGGCCATGTGGGGTTTGTAACCTCCCACCATCTATAATCATGGTGGGTCCCACCTTTTCACTTGGTTATTCAAATTTAAAAGGGTAACTCTTTGATGGCAGTGTGCAATGCATGGCCTTATGGCACATATAACCGAATCCCAATTTGTGAATATGGGTACAAACAAGTAGCACTGACCTGACTTAGCTGTATTGTTAGGTGGCTAATTAAATAATATGGACTTACATATCATGTAGGAACATGTGGTTTGTGGTTGCATATGCATGCATGATGATATGTTTTGCTCACGAGCTCGGTGGGGCTCACACTCTGTTATATATGTTTTTCTTTTAGATGATTGTGCAGATTGATGCCACTGTAGCATGAAGGCTTGTTACGAGGAGTGTCACGCCCCCATCCCGATGTAAGATATTTTACCACAATAGGGGGTGACTGGGACAACACGTGTCATTCCAATACCTACCAGGATCACAGATACAGTGTCCCGAGCCACAGTCCACCCTGTCATCACCTTTTGATAGCAGACAGGAACGTACCAAATGGAATAAACCGTTCCAAATACAGAGATAATGGAAGCGAAGTTAAATTAAATTATATGGAATTATAGAGCCTCGGTTCTTTAATGATAAAACATAATACAGTTTCAATATTTGTAACCATTCACTACTCTCCTTATAAATAAGCATAAAATTTATACATGATTATGGAATGAGTACAAAAATTAAATAATAAATACTTGCCCCAAGGGCACCAATCTTGGGTGTACACCTACATCCAAGTCACAGTCACCGACTCCACTTGATTAGCATCCAATGGTGCTCATCAAGAGTGGTACATCCTGCATATCAACTAAAAAGGGGTTGCGCAACGGAGTTAGCTACACTAGCTAGTGAGAGAGCAAAGGGAAATGCACATATATCACACAATCAATATCAAGCAGAATGATGCATGCCAATGTTAGATTCATTTTTTACCTAGCACACAAATTCTATCGATCAAGTATATGCTACTGTGATAACTGAGGAAACACTGATGATCACTTATCCTATCACCCCAGTGAATCCCCAATTATCACTAGGGGACCTACGTCGGTAGAAGCCATCATGACCACCCAGTGACAGACCCCGATAGTCATCACTACCCCTATCCTGGTCTCTCTCACCTCTACAGACCACAGGTGCTCAGACTATCCAACACCTAAACCCCTGTTGGCAAGGGTCGTAGCATAAGGGAACAAGCATCCTAGCCACAGATATACTACATGCAAATCCTATCATCCCAAGAGGTATTCCGGGTGCATCAACGTCCCATTCCATCTAGTACTTGGGTACCAGCATGGCACGGCATATATAGATCAGGATGGCATATAATAGTTTTTATAATTAAATAAAGTGGGGTTCTGGTACCGGCACACCCGGCACCATAGTCAGATACAATGGTGAGCATATTATCACATTCATAATAGTTCACATATTAAATAAAAGATGCAACGCGCACAATGCTTATATTTATATAATAGCATGCTTGAGATTTGCATATTATAATATTCAAACCCAACAAAATCACCCAGAACCCACTCACAATAATTTGGATATCATTCGATGTATTTGGTAGGAATTACCTTGATATATGCTCTCCTGCACTGGTTAGGTAGCCTAGGGATACGTGAAACATAAGGTTAGAAAGTGTGGACGGGTCCTAAGAGGAGTCCCAAGTGTTATAGACAAGAAATTCTAAAAAATGAAATCCTTAAGTCAGTCTGATCCCCAGCCTTCTTCTTGAGATCCAACAGCTTCATGAGCTAGGGGAGGGTGTCCTAAACCTTCCTAAGGGCATAATGTCTCATATCATTCATTGGTCTTGGGATATTCCATAGCTTGGTCTCTCCTTAGGATTTTCCATTTCTAGGTTGAGGTCACAAGTCCCTTAGGACAGCAAAGGGATTTTGAGGGCATTAGGGGTAGGCCTTGACACCCCGATAGGTCAATTAATTAATACATTTAGGGGGCACTTTAGGTAGTAATTAACCTCCAATAAGGTTTACTAAGTCTTACACAAGCAGCCACAATGTGGGCGAGGTCACCGGATTAAAGTCATGTTCCTAAGTTGCTGTCAAAATATAATATCTAGGTTTGGGCCCACTTTTGAAGGTCTTTTATTTGGATTGGGTCTACAATTTATGCATAGAAAATGTAGCTCTTCGAGTCTATTTTACAATGCAAGTTGAATTACATCGATATGATATTATCGACAAAGTTATGGCCAAAATACTGAATAAGCGTCATGCTGTAAACTGCAGGCCTATCCACGAACGGATTCTATTTGTAAGTCCGCCCGTGCATCCGGTCGAACCCTGAGACACACCCAAGCAGGAGGATCCACGGGAGGATGCACGATTTTGAGTCCGCTCGTAGCAGAACTGAGTTTTTCAACTTCGAATTTCATCCAAATTGGTTCCCAAGGCCCCCAATGGCTTCAAGGGCTTGTAGGGATGATTTCTAAGGCTCAGTAGGGCACTAATAACCCTAATGGCACAAAGCATTAAGGCATCTATGGTTTATATCCAATTTCTCAACCCAATCTTCTATTTTTGGATGAAATCCTTAGGTTTTCATGGCTTAAGTTGTATAACACACCATTGGAAGGATTAAGGGTGTGCAATGGCACCCAAAGGAACCAAGAACAAGCTCCAACATAAGAGCATTGGGTCCTAAGTGGAACCCAAGCTATTCCCAATCTCAAAATCCCAAACATAAACTAGAAATTAGAGAAATGGAGAGGGAGAGATGGCAGATGTCACTTACCTCCAATGGAGAGCCAAAACCTAGGGCTAGGTGAGCCCCCTTCTTTAACCTCCTTCTTTTCTTCTTCTCCTTCTTCTTCTTTCCTTTTCTTTTCTTCTTCTCTTTCTTCCTTTCTTTCCTTTCCTTTTCTTCTTTTCCTTCTTCGGACAGCAAGAGGAGAGGAAGGAGATGAGGTGTAGGAGGAGAGGGCAGCAGCCTTCTCTCTTCTCCCTTCCCTTCTCTTCTTCTTCTTCTTCTTCTTCTTCTCCTTCTTCTTCTTATCCGGTTTCAACAAATGGGAGAAATGGGAATGAGCTAAAGAGCTCATCCCATAAATAACTAAAATGGGCCTTAGGGCCATGTTTGGTTTAGGTCCTTAGAATGTATTTTATCCCTTAGGCCTTAAATGGGTTTTAGTTAGGTCTTAAGGCTTGTTTGGTCCTAGTCTTAGATCATTAGGTCCCTTTAGTTAGTTAGGGTCTGTTTGGGTTGCACCCTAAGGCCATAGGACTTAATTATCCTCTAAGGTCTGTTTGGTTTAGGTTAGGGTGTATAAAACCCATTAATTACTTAAGTTAGGCCTTGTGGGCCCTACTTCATGGTCCAAATAATCCAATCAATGGTGAGGGTAGGGGTCCATATGGTCCAAGAGTCCAATTAGGGTGTCCGGGACACGAGTATGTGGGTCCCACGGAAAAATAAACTAAAAAGGCTAATGACAGCACGGGCGGATTATCGATCGGATTCACTAGCAGTGGATCCGATCGTGACTCCGGTGCTACTATCATGGCCCAAACTTCAAGAAAAATTACGGGGCTTTGGCCCACACTTCCAAAACTTTGAGAGGATTCTTTTTATAATATTTTAAGTTTAAGGTCATCAGTGTTGACCATGGCCATAGGGCATTACCCTTAGATAGGGTCTAGATTGCCCTGGGGTATTTGGATATATTTGGGGTGCGGGTGTAATATCCCCCCAACCTTATTAAAAATTTTGTCCTCAAAATTTGAGGCAACCTGGTCTCAAGGGCGAGAGCTTGTTGAATAATCAACATCTCTAGTCACCCACTACTTGAAAACTAAGTCAAAGGTCGGGTCAAGGTAAGGCAGTGCCTATTTGACACAATAGGTCAGGTTCTACAATCCTTTTTTCCTTACAGGGTCACATTTCCATAGGAGGTGTGGCTAACAATAACCCTAGGCTCCATTGGGTTTAGGGCTAGTGATCATGACATTCCAGTAGGTCACATCAGGCTTGCACACTAAACTAAGCCACCAGGAACAGAAAGTTCCCTAGGTCTTTCAGATCAGGTGATACCACTCTGACCTTCACTACTCTGGTCATTTTTGGGTTACAGGACTGAATCTGTCCAGTCCCCAACATAGGGTTCATATTATGAATGCTTTAACTTCAGGTTATCTCACTACCTAACCCAACTTTAGAATGATTTGGAATATTGATGGAATCTCCTATTGTTCACTCCCAGTACAGAGGGAATGCATTTGGTGACCCATTACTCCATTCATATCTGTCGTTGGAGAAGGTCTTGTTACATCCTTCAGTTTCCAGCTTTCACAACCTTGCAAGCCTACTACATAGTCATCTCACAGGGGAAAATCCATATTGGTCCTCTTTTGAGAGCCAAACAACTTTTACCAATCTAGGTTCAAGTCAATTTCTTTAATTAGGTCCCATAACTAACCTATTCGGTCATTATTAAACTCATTAACTATTAACATAGTCAACTTTTTATTATCACACCAATCATAGGTATAAGTTTAATAAGTACATTCATATCCCTATGGGCATATATTTGCCACTTAAGTACATCCACAAGGGCAGGTTAGCTCTAGGCATGGTATATTAAGTCATTTTGGGTGTCACCTCACAACTTAGGATTCCCTCTATGAGTCTAAACAAGATTTGGATGAACCAAGTAAAGTACAATTAGAGTTCACCGCTAGTCCGTGAGGTGTCATAAATGACCTCCACACTTACATGGTCTTTATTGATCACTCAGGCTAAGTTATTCCAAATCAGCCTATGATCCCATCTTCTTGTCTGGTTATGAGTTGGGTTCTATATACCCCTATAAGGGTTTCTACACCACTTAAGTTGGCTCCTATCAATCACTCCCGGTTCACTCACTAACGGGGTTTAAGGATTTTCATCCTTAAAGATAACTCTCCTTCTCTCGCATAGGAGGGGAGTTAGTGTACACCAACGCCTGCCATTTCTTCTAGCTGGCCCGACTGATATAGGCCTAAGAATGTAGACACCGTAGTTTACATTCAAGGCAAGCAATAATTATGCAAGGGCCAAGCAAGATGGGTGTCCAACCTAGGGTATAGGCATAAAATCATCATACATGGGGTGGCTAAAAGGGCTCAAAAAATCTGGGCTCAAAACCCTAAAAGAAATCGGGCGGACTCACGGACGGAATCAGTGTTGTGGGTCCGTTCGTGGCTCCTCCGCAAGATAGGCAGAGCGGGCTAACGGGCTGATGCGGAACATGAATCCGTTCGTTCATCCGGTTGGGGAATTTGAACAAAAATAGAACCGCGAGTTTAGAACTCACTTTTGGCTCCAAAGAGAAGGACACATCCATTGGAGAAAACTGCTCCCAGGGACATCCGTTCAAGAATCTTGGCCCTAGTTTGGTTGGGGTTTTTGGTGTTTCAAGCCTCAAAGTTCATCTCCTACACTCCAAAGGTATAATTCTCTTCTCCTTCCTTTTTTCCCATTCTTTCCTTGGATTTGATATGGATAATCCCAAGTTTGTGATCATGTCTTGATTTTATTTGCACTTTCATGGCCACGTACACCAATTTCATGCCAAAATCAGTTTAGGCTAAGGTTTTTGGGTTTGTTTAAGCCCTAATCGATTAATGGCACCATGTTGATGAATCCCTGTTGAAGTATTGCATCTTTTAGAAATTTTAGAAATCCTTGCAAGCATCTTAGAGATTGTTGCTATGGTTGTCGAGTGTAGTTGGAATTATTTTTATTTTTATTTTTTTGAATTGCCCCTAGGTTTAAATTGGGGTAACATTCTCAATCCTTCAATACCTTGGGGAAACTTCTCTAAAGCATGTTAGATTCATTATATGCCTTAAAACCTCATAGAAAATCTTTCTTCTGATAATCCTCAAGTACATTCTCATTTAATTCAAACAACTCACTCTTTTGATATATTCTCAAATATATTATGGGATTATTTGCATAATTCTTGTTGTCTATCCCATTTTCCTCAAATAAATCATTCCTTATTTCTTGTTGGGGTATCTCATTCAATCACTTGCTTGTTTGGCATTGTTTGGGATGTAAAGTAGTCAATTACATATATCATTTACATTGTTCTCATCCCTTCACACCCAAGCATTAAGAGTTTCACATGTATTTCATTTGTATATCAATCTTGTCTCTTTTTATTTACTCCAAACACATCTCCAATGGTATCCATGTTCTATTACTCATTGATCACTCTTTTCATCCAATGATTTCCACATCATCTAGGCATTTTACTTCTTTAAATCTATTTGCCAATCATGCATCATTAACCCAATTTGGCTTACATCCATTGTCCTTCTTTGGTTGGTGCCTTGTGTGTAGGTAACTAGCCATGGGTCCCAAAAGAAAGAGAGACCTATCTATTGTGCCTTCCATCCCTACTGCTTACAATGTGCATCAGTTCACCTCAGAAAAGGCTGAGGGGATTTTCCAAGAGCACCAATTCAACAAGAAGATTCTTGTAGAGAGAGATGTAACACTGGAGGAGCTTTTGGCTTACAAGGTAGGTGCCAGATTTGATAGGTTGAAGTGGAACGGCATGATAGTCTAGCCAGAGCTCTATTACCCCACCTTGGTCAGAGAATTCTATTCAAATCTGGTACTGGCCAAAGAGGGAGATGAGGAGTTCAAGTTGACTTCCTATGTGAAGGGAGTTACCATAGGTTTCACTGCAGCAGAGCTGGGGATTCTCTTGGATACATCCTCAGATGATGAGAGGGTATACTACCCTCCAGGCAGTCACCCAGACAAGTGTTTACATCCAGATGAGAAGCGGAGTTTGTTTAAGGTCCTCTCTAATGACAGGTTCGAGGAGAACGAAGATCTTTCCAAGTTCCCTCCAAAATTTAGGCGCACATCTGGGATCCTACAGGATAAGATCCATAGACTAGGTCCATATACCAAGTCATTTTCAGCATTTCCGGTTGGGTTACCTACAAGTCCTAGGAATAGCACTCCCAAGTGACATGGGTGCCATAGGCTCAGTCTAGAGCACTCAGGACCACTCCCAGTACGGTTACTAATGAGTTCTAAGAATAGCACTCCCAAAGGGACGCATGGGGCCGATACTCAAACTCGATCGACTCACCTAAGTGATGCTCAATGGTCTGGCAAGATTTAAGAATTAGCTCTCCTGAGGTACACCCAGGGCCAATACCGAAATCTCCATCTAACAAGCTTAAGCAGTACTCAGGGTCAGGCAAGATTTAAGAATCAGCTCTCATAAGGATGCTCAGGGTCGACGCCGAGATCTCCATCTGATATTCCTGAGTAGTACTCAGGCAGTGGCAAGATCCAAGCGGCTCTCCCAAGGATTGCTCAGGGCTGAGACTGAAATCTCCATCTAACACTCTCGAGTGGTACTCAGGGTCGAACAAGGCTAAGGATAGGCATACCCAAGAGTATTCGGGGCTAATCTCAGCACTACAGAAAATGAATCTGTACTATGATTATGACAGTGCAAGAGAGCAAGTTCAGTATGGGGATGGTAGAGGGGCCAGAAATGAGGAGGATGATAGCGATGATGATGTGGAGTTCATGGGTTCTAGGCCATTTCAGGCAGGATTTTCAGGTGCACCAGGGGGAGGTAGTGACATTCTGACGGCCATCAGGCTGCTGAACCTATGAGTGGTGGATGGCTTCGATGAGGTCAAGAAGCAACTCTCCGACCAGGCTCGGTGCCTAGTGGGCATAGAGGGGGGAGTAGATGATATCAACACCTTCCTTGGTCGCGGTGGTGGCGATGGTGCAGACACTTAGCCTAGCTTTCTTTCAGCAATCTCTGAAGTTATTTTGGATCAATCCTTTTAGTTTCTTATCTTGAGATGGATAATTGTGGAACTCTTTCATTTTGCTTTTCCCTTAGTTTCCTTGCATTTTCTTTTTCCTTCTCTTTATTAGCAGTTTGGGGACTTTTAAGAAATTTTAATCATGGTGGATTTATATGTCCTGATGTTGGACAGGTGGAATCAGATGTTTGAGTTAGAATAGGTGAAATCTTGTGTTTTAAATTAGAATGAGCACAGTCATGTCCAAACAGGAATTTGAAACAGTTATGGTGGTTGAATTTGTATATCTTTGATTTGATAGGAAGAATTATATTCTTTAGTTGGAATGGATGAATCAAGGATGTTGAATTGAGAGGGACTTAGTTGCCTTCAAGGGAGGATTTGGAACAATTTAGACTTGTAATTAATTATATATATATATATATGCTTATATTTACTCAAATCCCCCTTGTTTAGATCATTGTGGATTATTGTGGTTGGTTATGTTTAATTCATTATTAATTATGACTTATAGTACATACTTGCCCATCTATTACCTACTTAAGACTCAACCAAGCAATTGCATAATTATATTCAACAGCCTATGTTTCAAGTCCTAAGTTCCATGTTGTCTATTATCTTTCTGGGTTCTTGTTTTCACTCCAATCAGTCTTCTTCCTATGTTTGCACACAATCATTTATGTTCTTGAGATTTTTAATTTAGAACCTAATTGTGGAGAGTAAGTCAAGAGGTTACATTGGATTGTGGTCAGTGCAGAGCATCATTGCTCTGATTCCACTCTGTCACGCCTCCATCCCGATGTAAGATATTTTATCACAACAGGAGGTGACTAGGATAACACGTGTCATCCCAATACCTACCAGGATCACAGATATAGTGTCCCGAACCACAGTCCACCCTGTCATTACCTTTTGATAACAGAAAGGAATATACCAAATGGAATAAACCGTTCCAAATACAGAGATAGCGGAAGCGAAGTTAAATTAAATTAAATGGAATTATAGAGCATCGGTTCTCTAATGATAACACGTAATATAGTTTCAATATTTGTAACCATTCACTACTTTCCTTATAAATAAGCATAAAATTTATACATGATTATGGAATGAATACCGAAATTAAATAATAAATACTTACCCCCAGGGCACCAATCTTGGGTGTACACCTACATCCAAGTCACAGCCACCGGCTCCACTTGATTAGCATCAAACAGTGCTCATCAAGAGTGGTACATCCTGCATATCAACTAAAAAGGGGTTGCACAACGGAGTTAGCTACACTAGCTAGTGAGAGAGCAAAGGGGAATGCACATATATCACACAATCAATATCAAGCAAAATGATGAATGCCAATGTTAGATTCATTTTTCACCTAGCACACAAATTCTATCGGTCAAGTATATGCTACTGTGATAACTCGAAAAATACTGAGAGTCACTTATCCTATCGCCCCATTGAATCCTCAATTATCATGAGGGGACTTACGCCGGTAGAAGCCATCATGACCACCCAATGGCAGACCCCGATAGCCATCACTACCCCTGTCCTGGCCTCTCCCACCTCCATAGACCACGGGTGCTCAGACTATCCAACACCTAAATCCCTGTTGGTAAGGGTCGTGGCATAAGGGAACAAGCATCCTAGCCACAGATATGCTATATACAAATCCTATTGTCCCGAGAGGTATTCTGGGTGCATCAACGTCCCATTCCATCTAGTACCCGGGTACCAGCACGGCACGACACATACAAATTAGGATGGTATATAACAGTTTTTATAATTAAATAAAGTGGGGTTCCGGTACCGGCACACCCGGCACCGTAGCCCGATACAATAGTGATCATATTATCACATTCATAATATTTCACATATGAGATAAAAGATGCAACGCACCCAATGCTTATATTTATATAATAGCATGCTTAAGATTTGCATATTTTAATATTCAAACCCAACAAAATCACCCAGAACCCACTCACAATAATTTGGATATCGTTCGATGTGTTTGGTATGAATTGCCTTAATATATGCTCTCCTGCACTAGTTAGGTAGCCTAGGGATACATGAAACATAAGGTTAGAAAGTGTGGATGGGTCCTAAGAGGAGTCCCAAGTGTTATAGACAAAAAATTCTAAAATATGAAATCCTTAAGTCCGTCGGATCCCTATCCTTCTTCTTGAGATCTAACAGCCTCATGAGCTAGGGGAGGGTGTCCTAAACCTTCTTAAGGGTATAATGTCTCATATAATTCATTGGTCTTGGGAGATTCCATAGCTTGGTCTCTCCTTAGGATTTTCCATTTCTAGGTTTAGGTCACAAGTCCCTTAGGATAGCAAGGGGGTTTTGAGGGCATTAAGGGTAGGCCTTGGCACCCCGATAGGTCAAGTAATTAATACATTTAGGGGGCACTTTAGGTAGTAATTAAACCCCAATAAGGTTTACTAAGTCTTACACAAGCAACCACAATGTGGGCGAGGTCACCGGATTAAAGTCATGTTCCTAAGTTGCTGTCAAAATATAATAGCTGGGTTTGGGCCCACTTTTGAGGGTCTTTTATTTAGATTGGGTCTACGATTGCTGCATAGAAAATGTATCCCTTCGAGTCTATTTTACAACGCAACTTGAATCACAGTGATACGATATTTATCGACAAAGTTACGGCCAAATACTGAACAGGGGTCATGCTATAAACTGTGGGCGAATCCACGAATGGATTCTATTTGTGTGAGTCCGCCCGTGCATCCGATCGAACCCTGAGACATACCCGAGACACACCCAAGTGGGCGGATCCACGGGCGGATGCACGATTCTGAGTCCTCTCGCAATAGAACTGAGTTTTTCAACTTCGAACTTCATCCAAATTGGTTCCCAAGGCCCCCAATGGCTTCAAGGGCTTGTAGGGATGATTTCTAAGGCTCAATAGGGTATTAATAACCCTAATGACACAAAGTATTAAGGCATCTATGGTTTATATCCAATTTCTCAACCCAATCTTGGATTTTTGGGTGAAATCCTTAGGTTTTCATGGCTTAAGTTGTATAACACACCATTGGGAGGATTAAGGGTGTGCAATGGTACCCAAAGGAACCAAGAATAAGCTCCAACACAAGAGCATTGGGTCCTAAGTGGAACCCAAGCTATTCCCAATCTCAAAATCCCAAACCTAAACTAGAAATTAGAGAAATGGAGAGGGAGAGATGGGAGATGTCACTTACCTCCAATGGAGAGCCAAAACCTAGGGCTAGGTGAGCCCCCTTCTTTAACCTCCTTTTCTTGTTCTCGTTCTTCATCTTCCTTTCCTTTTCTTTTCTTCTTTTCCTTCTTCCTTTCTTTCCTTTCCTTTTCTTCTTTTCCTTCTCCGGACAGCAAGAGGGGAGGAAGGAGATGAGGTGTAGGAGGAGAGGGTAGCAGCCTTATCTCTTCTCCCTTCCCGTCTCTTCTTCTTCTTCTTCTTCTTCTTCTTCTTCTTCTCCTTCTTCTTCTTGTCCGATTTCAACAAATGGGAGAAATGGGAATGAGCTAAAGAGCTCAACCCATAAATAACTAAAATTGGCCTTAGGGCCATGTTTGGTTTAGGTCCTTAAAATGTATTTTATCCCTTAGGCCTCAAATGGGTTTTAGTTAGGTCTTAAGGCTTGTTTGGTCCAAGTCTTAGACCATTAGGTCCATTTAGTTAGTTAGGGTTTGTTTGGGTTCCACCCTAAGTCTATAGGACTTAATGATCCTCTAAGGTCTGTTTGGTTTAGGTTAGGGTGTAAAAAACCCATTAATTACTTAAGTTAGGCCTTGTGGGCCCCACTTTATGGTCCAAATAATCCAATCAATGGTGAGGGTAGGGGTCCACATGGTCCAAGAGTCCAATTAGGGTGTGCGGGACACTGGTATGTGGGTCCTACAGGAAAATAAACTAAAAAGACTGATGACAGCACGGGTGGATTATCGATCAGATTCACCAGCAGTGGATCCGATCGTGACTCTGGTGTTGCTGTCATGGCCAAAACTTTAAGGAAAATTGCGGGGCTTTGGCCCACACTTCCTAAACTTTGAGAGGATTCTTTTTATAGTATTTTAAGTTCAAGGTCATTAGTGTTGACTATGGCCATAGGGCATTACCCTTAGATAGGGTCTAAATTGCCCCGGGGTATTTGGGTATATTTGGGGTGTGGGTGTAACAAGGAGAGCCCTTGTGATTATGATGCTATTGGTATGGACTCCGACGGAGGTCATGCCGATGAGTCGTGCATTCTCAGTGGTCATTGATGAAGACCAGTGAGGGGCGCACTTGATGCTTTTTGTCTTGGGGACTCCTTTTTATTTTTGATAGGAGTTTATCCCCGTTTCTGTTTCTGGTTTAGTCTTTTCTTTCCTTTTTGGGGTTGAGTTATCTCGTCCTGTATATATATGTACTTTTCTTTTGCTTATGTATATGTCAGTTTTACTTTTCAGTTGTGGGTTGTACTGGGGAATGTTTCAGAACAAACTTATGTATATATATCATCATCATTCTTGTATCGCTATGTTTTCTCTTTCTTTGTTACAATTGTAGATTATCTGCAGCACTCTAATCTTACCTATGGTAATGTTACGAATGTGATACCGTGAATGTATTAACTGCTTCTAGATCCATGGGATTTGGCGGATTGCCGTTATGCAATTCGGGTCACCTACCTAATCCTCCCAGGAGGTGGTTTGGGGTGTGACAGAGCTTGGTATCAGAGCGTGAGGCTCTTCTTACATTCACGGGATGCAGAATAGGAATAATAAGCTACCAACATTAAAACATGTAATAAAGTAAAAGTCACATGGGAGGTAGATCTAATTAAAAGACAAAGATGCATAATTACACTAATATAAAGCAAACTGTGGCTGAGCCACTACAATAAGTTTGATTGAAAGTACTACTTTCAATTTACATAAGCAGACAAAAAAATGTACATACACCATAAACAAAAAAAAAAACTACTACATAATCTATAAAAAGTAAGATAAAAGTCAAAACCATGTAAGGTCAAGTCAGACTAGAGCATATGGAAGTGGGCTAGATGCTACTCTGTCAGTGGTAAATCACTTGGAGGAGGCTGAGACTGGCATGAGTCAACACGGTAGAAGGTATCATAGAAGTCTAGACGCTGCTCTACAGATACCACTCTACTCTCTAGAGATGAGAAGCCTCGATCCATCCTGGTCGCCATATCAGTGAGCTGAGTGCTGAGGCCCTGGAACTGAGACATCACCTGTGACCACTCAGATGACTCTGGCACATGCGAGCTAGTAGCACCTGTTGCCTCATACGGGGGTAAATCTGTGAACTGTGTATCAATCCCCTCAAAGTTGCCCTCCTCTCCTTGCTCATCTCCCTGCTCCTCGCCTTGCATCTCCATCTGGTCACCCTCCTCTGGATCATCACCTGGCTCCCCTGGTACTTTAATCTTCAAGATCGAGGTCTTGTTGATGGGTCTAGACCTGTCTCTCTCCATATACTCACCGCCCAAGGGAACCTCAAAGTGTTTGAAAACCTAAGTAAGGAACTTCCCATATGGAAGGTTCCCATCTAAAGGGTTCTGGGCATGGTATAACATAGCCTGAAGCAATAAGAATGGGAGGTTTATCACTGGACCCCCCTTGCCCGCTCCCAGTAGGCAATAGGTAATGTAGACTCTCATCATAGAAATACTGCCCCTGTTCCCGCCTTTCGGGTAGATGTTGTATGAAACACATCTACTAATGATGCAAGCACTGGGCTTATAGGAAGCCTCAGACGTAGGAGTGCTCTCAGAACCAGTCAATGCTTTGAAGACCTTTCCCCTGGTCTCCAAAGAGAACATATCAGAAGTGTCAACCCTGGGCTTGTAGTAACAGCTCTCACCAGTATCTGGTAGCCCTAGGATCCCTGCTAAGGTGGCAGTGGTCAGTCTAATTTTCACCCCCTTGACTCTGCTCTCCAATCCAAAACCCCATGCCCCAGATGGCACTAGGTTACAGTAAAAATATCGAACCAAGTTGGGTTAACATGGTTCAGTAGGTGATAGCATAGAGGCCTAACCCAAAATGTTGAACCTGGTGTACAAATTGTACTGGTGGAAGTCATCCACCTGTACCATCCGGCCATTTACAATCTTAAGGGACCTAAACTTATCCCAATCCTTAGCATGCTCATACCTAGAGAATAGGAACCGATCGAAATCCGGCTCCTCGGATGACGAATCTTCCCTAGGAGAAGTAGGTGGCATAGAAGAAGAAGAGGAATGCTCACTCTCGAACCGTAGCCTCTTGCGTGCTACAAATTTCCTTGCCGTTCTATGGCTAGTAGACATCTGGCTGCAAAGAGAGAAGAAAAGAAATGGTTAGGGCAAAGAAATTGATAAAAACCCTAGGTAGAACAATAGAAACAAAGGAAATAACCTAATGTAATGGAAAAAGAGTAAAGAATCTCACCTAGGCTTGCGTAGAATCGCGGGGGACCCATGAAAGTGGAAGGATTTGGTGTGAAAAAGGTCACACTAAGCTCCAAAGCTCTCCCTAGGTGTCTAGAAAGTTTTAGAAATGAAATGAAGTGAAATGGGGCCCTCTCAGACTATTATATTTGAGCCACAATTCTCTGGGCGATAGCACTGGGCGATGCATCTAATGCCCAGAGACATCGCCCAGAGATTAAAATTTTGCTGTTTTAGCTTAACAGCTTATGGAACTTTGGTATTTTGCCAAAAATACTTCAATAAACATAAAAACATGAATTTTTATAAAATATTCATATAAAGGAAATAACGTATAAAAAAAATTCATTTAAATTAATTAGTTAAATAAATTCAAATATTACCTAATAACCTATCTAGGAAAGTGTAACCGATGCTTGGGGATTTCTAATGTAAAATATAAGACACATAGGGATTCTAGGAATTTTCTTGCGTATGTGAATAAATAATGGTAGATATGTGTGCCTATGTTTATATGTAAATAGTGTGTGGATAAATATTTAATATTATGTGCCCAATACTATGCGTGTATGAACCGAGTGGTGTGATGCTATGCAAATTGAACATAGATATGTAAGTATGTTGTAATACATATCTATAAAGTTTAGGGAGCGTAGATCTTACCATACCCACAGCCTAGGCCAACCAAGAATAGGATGCAATAGGTTGTCCAGCCAAGTTGAACCCCTGGATGCTAAGATGCCTCGAGCTAACCCATTTGTTTTCCCTACTCATGATTACTTAAATTCCTATAACCATGTACTTAATTCTTTTAATTAAGTATTTATAGTAACTTGATGCCTAGAACCTCTTCATGATAGGACCTACTATCTCAGTCAAGCCTGGAGACCCTAGCATCATGCGATACATTAGGCAACTAAGGAGAAGACTAATCAAGATACGTGAGATACGAGCTCGTGCCGAGAACCAATTAGTAGTTTACTTAGCTCTTGCGGACACTAGTGAACCTGTGGATCGAGCTACCTATCTACATCTAGTAGACGGAGTTAGAGGTGACATAGCCTACCTTTACGTGTAGAACGTTATCACCAATTGGCAGTTACAGAGACTTACCTGTTAGATCCAGGTACATACTTAAAAGATTTTTATATAAAATTTAAAGTTTATTATTTAGTGTCATGCATAGTGAAACACCGCATAAAATACATGAAGAACAAAAATACAAGTAAAAGGGACTTTACAATATATATATACACCTAGCTGGTATGGCAACATAAATCACTGGAACTGTGGAATAGGTGTGTACATGTCTTAACAAGGAATTATTCTGTTGACCCCGAAAGGAAATGTTGGATTATTGGGTGTGTTGCTCTTTTCAGAAAAGGCAACCATGGTCAACACAAGAAGTTCTCGAGGTGGTCGCAAAGGAAAATGCCCTCGTGTTATACCGGAGGTTGGACTGTCGAATGGGACTGAGGCCCAAAATTCTGAAGCATCGGCTGCTTCGTTAGGGCCACCAGCGGCAGCTCAAGCCACTGCTGCAGCACCTCAACTGGGTATGGCAGCCGGTGAGGTGAGTGTCTTCATGACTACTATGATACGGACCATGCAACAACAACAAAAACTGTTGGGACAGATGTCTACACAGTTGGCAACCATGATGCATGAGCGTGCAGCACCACCTCTGCCACCCAACCGGCCCGTACTTTTCCCACTACCTGTGCCTCAACACTTGGTGGAAAACTCCACCGCTAAGGTAATGGAGAGATTTAAGAAACTCCAATTACTTGCGTTCTCCAGGTCAAATTCCAAGGCAATGTAGCCAAAATGGTGGATTAGTGCATTAGAGAAGGCATTCGATGTGCTCGAGTGTACGGATGCGCAAAAGCTGATATGTGTGGGTTATCAGCTACAGAATGAGGCTGAAGCTTGGTGGAAGGCCACTAAGCCAAATCTAGAGGCCACTCATCCGAATCCCACATGGGAGCAATTTAAAGAAGTCTTTTTGAAGAACTACTTCCCAGGGAGCTTTAGGGACAGGAAAGAAGCTGAGTTCTCTGCACTGGTGTAAGGGACCAAGTCAGTGTTGGATTATCAACAGCGGTTTGAAGACCTGTTCCATTTCGCTCCAGAACACCTGAAAGGGGAAGTTAGCAAGTCGAAGAAGTTTGAGAAGGGACCCAAACCCGAGATTGGGTCGGTACTATCAATAATGGACATCTGGGATTTTGCTCAAATGGTCGATAAGGCGAAGACCATGGAAGATAGATTTAAAGAGAAGGAAAAAGAGAAGACTACGACGTCACCTGGGTTGAACAAAAGACCAAATAATTTCCAGACCTTTGGCTGGCCGAACAAAACTTTTCATGGAACCAGTTTGTACCCCAATCCGACTCCGTACTGCAGGCCGAACGTGGGTCAAAACCCTTTCTACCCCACCTTTAATCGACCTACTCAACCAGTTATGAGTCAAGCGACAACGGTAGCTTCGCCATCCCGACCAGCCACAAGTCCAGTGATCCAAGCCTCGACACCAGCTGTTTCACCTTACAAGTACTATGTGTGCAACAAAGAAGGGCACATGGCCAAGGAATGCAGATTGCCTGGGTACAACAATAACTCGCCGAACCAGTCCTACGCTAGACCTTTTCAGCCACGGGACAATCGGACACGAGGAAAGGTGTTTGAGATGACAAACAAAGAAGCTGAGGCAAACCCCGATGTATTGACAGGTAAGTCCACTGAACACTGCTAAGTTGTAGGGAATAATCAGTGTATTCATAACTCAAGTTATATACAAACCCTAGGTACCCTGAGTGTCTCAACCATCCCTGCATGAGTACTATTCGACTCGGGCGCATCCCACTCTTTCATTTCTATCACCTTTGCGAGTAGGATGAAAGATCAACCGAGAGACATCGGGCATGACTTAGTAGTCAGCACACCGACGGGTACTGTCGTGAGCTTGAAAGAAGTCTATGACCCCTGTTAGGTGGGAATTTTTGGGAAAAATTTGACCGTACGGCTAATAAAGCTCGATATGAAGGACTTTGACGTGATATTAGGCATGGATTGGCTATCTGCCTATGGAGCAAACGTCATGTGTGCAGAAAAGAAGATAATATTCAAGTTGGAAGATGGGTCAGTCTTTACCTATCAAAGTGAACCAAGGAGGAAACCCAGAAGGATAACCTTATCCGCCCTACAAGCGCGAAAGTTGCTGGATGAAGGATGTCAAGGCTTTTTGGAAACTATGATAGACACAGAGGAGAAGATAAAGCCCTTGGAGAAACTTGACGTCATCAGAGAATTTCCTGATGTTTTTCCAGAAGATCTGACCCAGCTACCACCCGATTGCGAGGCAGAGTACACGATTGACCTAATTCCTGGTGCAGCACCGGTATTCAAGGCACCATATCGAATGGCACCTATTGAATTGAAAGAGTTGTAGGTTCAATTGCAAGACCTGTTGAAGAAAGGTTTTATACGACCCAGCGTATCTCCCTGGGGAGTACTCGTACCATTCGTGAAGAAAAAGGATGATAGCTTGCGGCTGTGTATCGACTACCGCGAGCTGAATAAGCTGACCATCAAGAATCGATACCCGTTGCCACGCATTGATGACCTATTTGATCAGCTGCAAGGAGCGAGAGTTTTCTCCAAGATCGATCTTAGGTCCGGGTACCATCAATTGAAGATCAAGAGTGGTGATATCCACAAAATGACATTTAGAACTCGATACGAACATTATGAATTCCTGGTCTTGTCGTTTGGGTTAACTAACACCCCGACAGTGTTCATGGACATGATGAATAGGGTATTCCATGACATGTTGGATAAGTTCATCATCATATTTATCGACGACATTCTGGTGTACTCCAAGAGTGAGGAAGAGCACGCTCGGTACCTTACCTTCGTGCTGCAGCGATTGTAGGAACACCAGCTTTATGGGGTTTAGCAAATGTGAATTTTGGCTTCACTAGATCGGATTCCTAGGACACATCATCACCAAAGACAGCATTAAAGTGGACCCAGATAAAGTGAAAGCGGTTCTCAAGTGGGAGACACCGAAGAGTGCCACTGAGATCCAAAGTTTCTTAGGTTTGGCCGGGTATTACTGATGGTTTATTGAAAATCTCTAGCGAATCTCGACACCAATGACAAAGCTAACAAAGAAGGGCACCAAGTTTGAATGAAATGAAGCATGCGAGAAAAGCTTCCAGGAGTTAAGAAACCGGTTGGTGACGGCTCTGGTTTTGACCATTCCAGACGGCACTGGAGGAATGGTAGTATATCCTGACGCATCCAGAACAAGATTGGGTGGCATCCTAATGTAGAAGGGTAAAGTGGTCGCCTATGCCTCAAGACAACTGAAGGAACATGAAAAGAACTACCCCACTCATGACTTAGAATTAGCAGCAGTAGTTTTCGCGCTAAAAATATGGCGACATTACCTATACGATGAAAAGAGTGAAATCTTCAGCGATCACAAAAGTTTGAAGTATTTCTTCACCCAGAAGGAACTGAATATGAGACAGAGGTGGTGGCTAGAACTGGTAAAGGATTATGACTATGAGATCCAATACCACCCTGGCAAGGCCAACGTTGTAGCGAATGCGTTAAGCAGAAAATCTCAGACTGCATCCGTCGCTTCCTTGATTGTAAGCGAACAGTTATTAAAAGAAGCTCGAAAGTGTGATCTAGAACTTGTGATCAAAGGAATGGCTGTACAATTAGTAGCTATGGATCTACAGCCATCGATACAAGAAGAAGTAATTACAAAGCAACCATTAGACCCCGAGTTGGCCAAGATTATTTGGGAAGTATAACAAGGAGTCCACAAGGACCCAGATTTTTCATTGGCCCATGATGGTGCATTGATGTTCTGAGACAGATTGTGCATGCCTGACGATTATGATGTCCAAGATCGAATCCTTAAAGAGGCACACAACTCACTCTATACAATCTACCCCGGAAGCACGAAGATGTACAAGGACTTGAAGAAGTACTACTGGTGGATTGGGATGAAAGAGACCATAGCAATATACGTGTCTAAGTGCCTCACCTGTCAGCAAATTAAAGCGGAGAGACACCGACCGTATGGATTGTTGCAACCACTCCCTATACCTGAATGGAAGTGGGAAAGGATTACTATGGACTTCATGACAAATCTACCCAACACCAGGAAGGGGATGAATGCGATATGGGTAACTATAGAAGGACTGACGAAGGTAGCTCATTTCATACCAATCAAGATAAGTTATTCAATGGAGAAGCTTGCCCAGCTATATATAGAAAATATAGTCCGCTTACAGAGAGTGCTTGTCAGCATAGTATCTGATAGAGATCCTCGATTTACTTTAAGGTTTTGGAGAAGTTTACAAAAGGCATTGGGATCATAACTAAATCTTAGTACAACTTTCCATCCGCAGACGGACGGACAATCAGAAAGAACTATCCAGACGCTGGAGGACATGCTCAGAGCCTGTGTCTTAAAACTGAGTGACAATTGGGGTGACCACATAACCTTGGTGAAATTTGCATACAACAATAATCACCACTCCATCATTGGCATGGCACCATTTAAAGCTCTCTATGGTCGAAAGTGTCGAACCCCTCTATACTAGGATGAAGTTGGTGAACGGATATATCTTGGGCCAGAGAGGATACAAGCATTCTGTGATAAGGTGGATGTCATTAGAGAGAAAATCAAGGCAGCTCAATCAAGACAGAAAAGTTATGCCGATAATCGAAGGAAGGACATTGAATTTAATGTCGGAGAAAAAGTATTTCTTCGAGTGTCTCCAACAAAAGGATTGCTATGTTTCAATAAGAAGGGCAAGCTGAGCCCAAGATTCATTGGTCCATATGAAATTCTCAACAGAGTGGGACCCGTAGCATACCGGCTAGCATTATCACCATCTTTGCAAGGCGTTCATGAAGTTTTCCATGTGTCGATGCTAAGAAAATACATCAACAACCCGACACATGTACTCTCAACTGAACTTGAACAATTGGACGTGGATATGACCTACGAAGAACAGCCTACAGAGATATTGGACAGAAAAGAGCATAATCTTCGTAACCATACGGTCGCCTTTGTAAAGGTTCGATGGGAAAACAATCCCATAGAAGAAGCTTCCTGGGAACGTGAGGAAGAAATGAAAGAAAAATACATCCAACTCTTTGAGTTACAAGGTAAGCAAATTTCAAGGATGAAATTTTTGTAACATGGGGAGAAATGTCAAACCCTGCCCTTGATTGACTGGAATCTTGACTGAAGGATAGGAACCCTTGACATGGCATCCAAGCACACTGTGGAGTATCACTCCAGTGATTGAATTTGATGAAGAAACCCTGAGGATGTCTTCCTACATACCTGTCAGAAGATGGATTACAAATCCCTGCAGTTGCATGGCTCACAGCATAATGTATTGCCTGAACTCTAGGTATTCTCTCTCCTCTCCATAAATGTGGGTCCCACACCTAAAAATGAGTGCAAAAGACCCTGAGTGGCATGTGGGTGCAAGACCCTAGGCCTGGGTCAAACCTTTGTGCAAGCCCACAGAAAATCAGCCCTGCTGAAATCTCTGGGCGATGCAGACATCACCCAGAGACATCGCCCAGAGTGGGAAAATGCAGTTTTTCCATGAATTGATCTATGGGGCCCACCCATATTGGACATGGGCACCCCCCATAGGTTGAAGGAAGTCTGAGGGACCACCTCATACCCTTGGATCACTGTGGACCCCACCTGAGTGCCCAAAATGACTAAGAATGCAGTAAAAAATGCATTTTCAAAAGGGGCCTTAACAGCCAAACAGACCCTAGTTATGGGTTGGGCAGTAAATAGGTGTGCCTTAGGCTCATTTAGAGCTCTTGGCACTATTGAAACCGTGGAGGGAAGGAGAAGAAAGAAAAGAGAGACAAGAGAAGGAGAAGGAGAAGGAGGAAAAGAGTAGCCCTACCTCCAAGGCCTTGATTCGAGCAGCCCTAGACCAGTGCAGGTATAAAATCCCTGCCATTACCTGCTGCCTTACTATTTACCATTCTTCTCCATGGATTTCAATGTTTTTGGAAGATATTCTTGTCACACCCCAAACCACCCCCTGGGAGGATTAGGTAGGTGACCCAAATTGCGTAATGGCAATCTGCCAAATCCCACGGATCTAGAAGCAGTTATTACATTCACGGTCCCACATTCATCACTTTACCATAAGCAAGATCAGAGTGCTGCGGATAAACTACAATTATAATAACAAAAGAGAAAGCGTAGCGATATGGGAATGATGATAATATATACATACATATGTTTGTTCTGATACATTCCCCATACAACCCACAAACTAAGAAGTAAAGCTGACAAGAACAAAAGCCAAAGAAAATACATACATATATATATACAAGGTGAGATAACTCAACCCCAAAAAGAAAAGAAAACTAAAACTGCGCCACAAATAAGACGGGGATAAACTCCTAACAAAAACAAAAAGGAGTCCCCAAGATAAAAAGCATTAAGTACACCCCTCACTGGACTTCATCCATGACCACTGAGAATGCATGTATCATCGGCATGACCTCCGTCGGGGTCCACACCAATATCATCATAATAACCAGGACTCTCCTCCTCGTAATGAGCCTCCATGCCACAGCGGCATCCACCTACAGAATTATCTAGAAGAAAAACATGTATAACAGAGTGTGAGCCCCACCGAGCTCGTGAGTAAACATATCATCATGCATGCACGTGCAACCACAATCCACATGGTCCTACATGATATGCAAGTCCAAATTAATTATTAGCCACCTAGCAATACAACTAAGTCAGGTTAGTGCTACTACAATCCCCAATACATGTATCCCTGGTGTGGGCTTTGTTACCCCTTCCCATGATATACCCATTGAGTTGTCGGAGAGGACCAGTTGGCTCCAGCATCTCCCTACCCAGGTCAGCCCGACCAGCCCTCTGGATTAACTCCTGTGAGGTAACTGACTCAATATTAATTCACCAAACCGGTGCATAATCATCATATGCGGCATTTTGCCAAAAATCCACCTTTTGGTACTTCCCAAGCTTATAGCCCAAGGCTTCCCGGCAAATCTGCCCTGGGGCATCCCAACTGTGCTGAGGCTTCCCGACGTAAACGCCTCTAGGATTTTACGGTAGTCCTCATAGTTATCCAACACCTTAACCCCTGTTGGAAAGGGTACTTAGCATGGGTGATGAGACTCTAGCCCCATGTCTATATGGCATCGTATGAGTCGGACGGTGTCAACTGCACCCATACTACGGGCTACCACTGGCCTCATTTCCAAGCCGACTATGACATCTAGTCTAACATTCACAATCATCAGATAAGAATCACAATGTCGATCAACAGACAATCAATGTGTAGTAATTTGAGTAATTGAACAGAATTTAAATAACACAACATTTATAAATTTAGAATTTTAATTGTCGGCATAGTAATACAGTTACACATACATATATGATAATACTTCACTCACCTGGGTCTGGTTCTAAGAACTCAGTTGCACATTCAGTTTCGGCTGCAGTCTGGCTGTAGGCCTCAAGCGCGGGATCAAATCCTAGATATAAATGAGAAATTATCATTTTAATATTCCAATATGTTTTTGGAGGTCCTAGGGTTGATCTAAGCTCACTAGGTCGACCCGGTGTACAATTGGTCTTCACTTGGAATTCTTTAGGCCTTGCACTGGGCCTTAGGCCTATGTCCCGGTGCATCATCCAGAGTTGGTGGCCTAGGGCAAGATGGTCATTTACAGTATTGGTACATGATCCTAGGTTACATTAGGCTTATAGTGCTGTCCCCAACTTGACAGTGCTGCAGGACCTAACACAAGTAGGGTTTCCAAGTCCTGCGGGGCCCACTCGGGTTCCCAAAGCATTTATTGACATGAACAGATGTGGGGAGGAGCATTTAGGTCATTTTCCACCTTTCCACACAGTTACATGGCTAATGGGTGAAGTCCCCCTAGTCAGATCATCAAAATAGCAATATTTCATTCATTGGGCGATGTCTCTGGGTGATGTTTGCATCGCCCAGAGATTTCAAAAATGAGATCTAGCTAAGTTTCCAGGGTTGCTAACCATGGGTGTGAATTCACCTAGAGGGGGGTGAATAGGTGAAGGTTGGAAAAAAAAATTATGCGGAAAATAAACGAGTAAAGATAATCAATTGACAAGCAATAATTAAAGAGAGACACAAAAGATTTATAGTGGTTCGGCCAACACATGCCTACGTCCACTCCTCTCAACTTAGAGAGAATTTCACTATAAGAATCTTGAGTAAGAGCCGGAGGACTCGTACAACTACTCTTGAGAAATGAGCAAGAGGACTCAACACTGCACTTGATTTCGAGCAAGAGGATTCAACCAATCTTGATTCCGAGCAAGAGGACTCACTACTCTTGATTCCGAGTAAGAGGACTCAATTAAAACATAAAGTAAAAACTACTAGGAAAAGGGTTACCTCAACCTTAGTAGGAGTGTATGCTACCTTCCACCCTTGGAGCTTGAAGCTAGATGAGGTTGAGGAGCTTGAGTGTTTGAGCTTGTGATGATTGGATGCTTGAATGCTCACTTAGGCTATTGTAATTAGAGCTTGTGATGAAGTCTCTTAATGATGATTCTTAGTAGTCATTAGAGCCTTAAACAAAAGGATATTTATAGGCTAGGTAGCTCTAATCAATATGGAAACTGTCTTAAGATAGGATAGATTTAGACAGCAATAATCCGGTATGCTGGATTCTAATCCGGTATGCCGGATTACCTAATTTCCATATTGAAACAAGGTGCAACGATCAAATTACAACAGTTATAAAGTGATCCGGCATGCTGGATTATGATCCGGTATGCTGGTTCATGATCCGATATGTTGGATCCTTATCCAGCTTACTTAACCAAGCTACTGTGACCATTTTCCTGAGATCAACAGCTGATCCGGTATGCTGGATTTTAATCCGGCATGCTGGATTCTCAAATTTTTGCATTCTCATTTAAGTCCTTTATTGGACTTACAAGGGAGATTCCAAAAGGGTTTGGTTTGGGGGGTTCCAAAACTCAATAGTCACATGTTTAGGGGTCCATTTAACCTCCTAAGGTCATTCTAAATGAATGTATGTGTGCGTGTGTGCATTACATCAATTGTGACTTTAATAAATGAATTAACAACTTAGTACAATTCTAAGTCTTCACTATTCTTCAAGTCTTGAACTTCACTTCTTTACATGAGTATCTTCAAAGTGAGTTCCTCTAACTTGTCTTGATCTTTGTCTTCAAAACTTGTTCTCCATTCTTCATGATTCTTTGATGTCTTGAAAGATTGGACAAGTTCAATTTTCTTTGAGCATCAATATCTTGAATTGAGTGCTCCCCCTCACTTGATGCTCTACTCTTATCTATGCATCTTTTAGACAAGAGTTAGTACAACTAACTTATTTGTTATCATCAAAACCATAATGGGTGATGTGTGGAATTTACCCCAACAATGGGCAGTGACCAAACCTTTCCCCCATGCATGTTAGGGTATCATGTACCCCCAGGGGTGATCTTCACTTTGGTCCTTGTGGATTTTCAACTAGGCCCACCACTTGGCTGCCAGTGGCTGCCCAGACAGCCCAGTGAATAGTAACTCACGATTTCTCCAAGCACCAAACTTGGTTTCAGCCACATGCAAGGTTGATTATAGGTTTAATACACTGATTCAAGTCTACTACCACTTGGGGTTTGGTACCATGCAGTCAGGATTAGGATCCAGGGCTCCAAACAGCCAACTATCAGTGCCACTGGGCAGTGCAGCCATGCACAGCTAGGTTTCATTTCCAGATCAACAAAATAGATATGAATATCAATGTAAAACACTCAGATCTTCCATGCATCATGTTTGCACGGCAGATCTGAGATGGTATTTGGCAGTCCCCAGCTGTTCTGGGCTGCCAGAGGTTAGATACTCATCAAAATACTAAGGAATCAAGTAAGGAACAGAAGCAGTACATGAACAGCAGGTTAGAGGTTAAATTTTATACCTGCACAGGTCTATGGCTGCTCGAATCTAGGCCTTAGATGTAAGGCTGCCTCCTTCTCTCTTCCTTCTTCTCTTTCTTCTTCTTCTTCCTCTATTTTCTCTCCCACAATTTGAAAAGTACCAAGAGCTCTAAAATGAGCTGAGGTACACCTATTTATAGGCCAGCCTCACACTGAGGCCTATTTGGTTGCTAAGGCCCATTTCCAGAATGCATGACTACATTCTAGGCACTCTGGTGGGGTCCACAGTGGTCTAGGGGTATGAGGTGGTCCCTCAGACTTCCCTCAACCTATGGAGGGTTTCCATGTCCAGTATGGGTGGTCCCCACAAATTAAATCCTTAAAATAATGTTGTTTTGCACTTTGGGCGATGTCTCTGGGTGATGCCTACATCGCCCAGAGATTTCAGCAAGGCTGAAACTTTGTGAGCTTGCACAGGGGTTTGACCTAGGGTCAGGTCCTTATACCCACATGTCACTTAGGGTCTTTTACACACATTTCCAGGAGTGGGACCCATAGTTATTGAGAGGAGAGAGAATACCTGAAGTCTAGGCAGTACATTATGCTATGAGCTGTGCAGTTGCAAGGGTCAGCTGTCCATCTTTCGACAGGTATGTAGGAAGACTTGCACAGGGTTTCTTCATCAATTTCAATCACTGGAGTGATACTCCATAATGTGCTTGGATGCCATGTCTAGGGTTCCTGTCCTTCAGTAAAAACTCCAGTCAGTCAGGGGCAGGGTTTGACATTTCTCCCCACCTTAAAAAAATTTCATCCTCGAAATTTGCTTACCTTGTAATTCGAAGAGTAGGGGATACTTTTCCTTCTTTTCCTCTTCACGTTCCCACAAAGCTTCTTCTATTAGATTGTTTCCCCATCGAACCTTTACAAAGGCGACCGTGCGGTTACGGAGATTGTGCTCTTTTCTGTCCAATATCTCCGTAGGCTATTCTTCGTAGGTCATATCCACGTCCAACTATTCAGGTTCAGTTGATAATACATGTGTCGGGTTGTTGATGTACTTTCTTAGCATCGACACATGGAAAACATCGTGGACGTCCAACAAAGATGGTGATAATGCCAGTCGGTATGCTATGGGTCCCACCTTATTAAGAATTACATAAGGACCGATGAATCTTGGGCTCAACTTGCCTTTCTTGTTGAAACGTAGCAATCCTTTAGTTGAAGACACTCGGAGGAACACTTTTTCTCCGACTTTAAATTCAATGTCTTTCCTTCGACTATCCGCATAACTTTTCTGTCTTGATTGGGCTGCCTTGATTTTCTCTCTTATGACGTCTACCGTGTCACAATTTGCTTGTATCATCTCCGGCCCAAGATATTTTCGTTCGCCAACTTCATCCCAATATAGCGGAGTTCGGCATCTCCGACCATAGAGAGCTTCGAATGGTGCCATGCCAATGGTGGAGTGATAACTATTATTGTATGCAAATTCCATTAGAGGTATGTGAGCATCCCAACTATTGTTCATTTCCAAAACATAGGCTCGGAGCATATCCTCCCGAGTCTGAATAGTTCTTTCTGACTGTCCGTCCGTCTGCGGATGGAAAGCTGTACTAAGATTCAGTTGAGATCCCAATGCCTTTTGCAAACTCCTCCAAAACCTTGAGGTAAATCGAGGATCTCTGTCAGACACAATACTGACAGGCATGCCGTGTAAGCGGACTATGTTTTCTATATAAAATTGGGCAAGCTTCTCCATAGAATAACTTATCTTGATTGGTATAAAGTGAGCTGCCTTTGTCACTCCGTCTACAATCACCCAAATCGCGTTCATGCCCTTCCTTGTGTTGGGCAGATTCATCACGAAATCCATAGTGATTCTTTCCCACTTCCATTCAGGTATAGGAAGTGGCTGCAATAATCCATACGATCAGTGTCTCTCTGCTTTTATATGTTGACACGTGAGGCACTTGGACACATATATTGCTATGGTCTCTTTCATTCCCATCCACCAGTAATACTTCTTTAAGTCCTTGTACATCTTCGTACTTCCAGGGTGAATTGTATAGGGTGAGTTGTACGCCTCTTTAAGGATCAGATCTTGGACATCATAATCATCAGGCACGCAAAATCTGTCTCAAAACTTTAGTGCACCATCACGAGCCAATGAAAAATCTGGGTCCTTATGGACTCCTTGTTGTACTTCCCAAATGATCTTGGCCAGCACGGGGTCCAATGGTTGTTTCGTAATTACCTCTTCCCGTATCGATGGCTGTAGATCCATAGCTGCTAATTGTATAGCCGTTCCTTCGATCACGAGTTCCAGATCAAACTTTCGAGCTTCTTCTACCAACTTCTCGTTTACGACCAAGGAAGCGAGAGATGCAGTCTGAGATTTTCTGCTTAGCGCATCAGCAATAATGTTGGCTTTACTAGGGTGGTACTGAATTTCACTGTCATAATCTTTCACCAGCTCTAACCACTGCCTCTGTCTCATGTTCAGCTCCTTCTGGGTGAAGAAATACTTCTGACTTTTGTAATCGCTGAAGATTTCACTCTTTTCGCCGTAAAGGTAATGCCACCATATCTTTAACGCAAAGACTACCGTTGTCAATTCTAAATCATGAGTGGGGTAGTTCTTTTTGTGTTCCTTCAATTGTCTGGAGGCGTAGGCGACTACTTTACCTTTCTGTATTAGGACGCCACCCAATCCTATCCTGGATGTGTCAGTATATACCACCATTCCTTTGGTGCCATCTGGAATGGTCAAGACTGGAGCTGTTACCAATCGGTTTCTCAATTCCTGAAAACTTTTCTCCCATGCTTCATTCCATTCAAATTTGGCTCCCTTCTTTGTAAGTTTTGTCTTGGGTGCTGAGATGCGCGAGAAATTTTTAATGAATCGTCGGTAATATCTGGCTAATCCAAAGAAACTTCGAATCTCAGTGGCACTCTTCGAAGTCTCCCACTTGAGAACTGCTTTCACCTTTCCTGGGTCTACTTTAATGCTGTCATTGGTGACGATGTGTCCTAGGAATCCAATCTGGTGTAGCCAAAATTCATACTTGCTGAACTTGGCGTAAGTACACCAAAATGTCATCAATAAACACAGTGACGAACTTATCCAACACATCATGGAATATCCTGTTCATCATGTCCATGAACGCTGCTGAGGCGTTGGTTAACCCGAATGACAAAACCAGAAATTCATAATGTCCGTATCGAATTTGGAACGCCATTTTGTGAATATCACCGCTCTTGATCTTCAATTGATGGTATCCCGACCTAAGATCAATTTTGGAGAAAACTCTTACTCCTTGTAGTTGATCAAATAGGTCATCGATGCGCGGCAATGGATATCGATTCTTGATGGTTAACTTATTCAGCTCGCGGTAGTCGATACACAGCCGCATACTACCATCCTTCTTCTTAACGAACAATAAGGGTGCTCTCTAGGGTGATACGCGGGGTCGTATAAATCCCTTCTTCTACAGGTTTTGAAGTTGAACCTGCAACTCCTTTAGTTCGATTGGTGCCAACCGATATGGTGCCTTGGATACCGGTGCTGCACCAGGAACTAGATCAATCGCGAACTCTATGTCACGGTCAAGTGGTAGCTGTGTCAGATCTTCTGGAAAAACATCAGGAAATTCTCTAACGACATTAAGTTCCGCCAAGGGTTTTATCTTTGCCTCCGTGTCTATCACAGTGGCCAAAAAGCCTTGGCATCCTTCGTCTAACAACTTACGCGCCGGGAGGACTGATAAGGTTATCCTTCTGGGTTTCCTTCTTGGTACACTTTGATAGGTGAAAATTGACCCATCTTCCATCTTAAACACTATCTTCTTCTCCGCACACATGATGTTTGCACCATAGGCGGACAACCAATCCATGCCTAGTATCACGTCAAAATCTTTCATATCAAACTTTATCAACCGTGCGGTTAGATTTTTCCCACAAATCTTAATCTGGCAGGGGTCCTATACCTCTTTTAAACTCACGACACTACCCATCGGTGTGCTGACTACTAACTAGTGCCCGATGTCTCTCGGTTGATCTTTCATCCTACTCGTAAAAGTGGTAGAAACGAAAGAGTGGGATGCACCCGAGTCGAATAATACTCGTGTAGGTATGGTTGAGACACTCAGGGTACCTAGGGTTCGTATATAATTTAGGTTACATAAAGTAAACCAGCTATTCCCTATAATTTAGTAGTGTTCAACAACTTACCCATCAATACATCGGGGTTTGCCTCAGCTTCTTCATTCGTCATTGATGAGCACATTTATGTGTGAAATCTTAGGGCATAAAGCATACATTTTACCACATTGGACAGAGTTACTCGGTGCTTTCTTGTGCTTTTCAGGTTTTTGGTGAATTCTTGTGAAAATGAAGGAGATGATGCTAAGGAAATGTTTTTAAGCTGTTTAGAGGTGTTAATGGCTTGGATACATAGCCCATCGAGTCAGCTTCGCAACGGTTCAAACAGCACTTGATTCCGAGTTGAAACGAAGAAGTTACGGCCGTTTCCGTAACGAAGCGCGAAAATGGTCTATCGGGGTTTATTCGTAATTATTGACAGTCGGCCGGGGACAAAGTGAAGCAAAAGTTCGGATTCCAGGGGCCTTAACGAAATAACCAGAAGTTATATTTCCTGTACCCGAAAGATTCCATTTGGAGGGCTCTGGACAGTCCAACTTCAACTTGAGATATCTTGGGCTCCCGAACTCCAAATTGGACGAAATTTTGGTCTATTTTGGGTGATTTTTCGCAAGGAACACAATGGTGAGGCCTATATAAGCATTCCATTCTCCACGTTTTCTGAAGGACAGAATGGGTATTTTATTTATTCTTGAAGGAATCCTAGTCATCACCCTTACTCTCTCTCTCCTCCAACTTCTCAAGGGCACTTCTGGAATTCTACTTGGGATAGATTTATTTTGAAAGATATTTTCTCATCTATGGAAGGTTGAAAAATCAAAGATGCTTTGATTTTATTGCTTGGAGAAGATATCTACAAAGAAAAGGAAGCACAAGTTAGAATTAGAAATTTACTTTTCTAAAAATAGAAGGTCTATGTAAACAATCTTCTCTTCTTCTTCTTTCTATTTTTTTCTTTTTTCTTAGGATTCAAGGCATTGTAAAAGAGGAAGGAGAAGAGAATATTCTCTTTTGTTAGGGAATATTTCTCCTACACTTCCCCCTTCTCTCTTCTCCTCTCTTCCCCCTATAAATACCCCTTGCCCTTTGGATTGTAACAAGTTAGTTTTTAGTTCTGTTTTTAGTTAGTTTCTAGTTCAATTTTAATTCAGTTTTTAGTGTAATTTTTAGTTCATTCACTTAGTAAATTTTTTTTTCTTCTTCTCCTTCTAAGTTGTGATTTTTGGCTTTTCTAAGTTCTAGTTTGCTTTTTTATTTTCATTTAATGGTTGTAATAGGTTTAGTTTATGCTTTAATTTCAATTTAGGTCTTCAATTGGGCTGTAATTTCTTAATTCTAGTTTAGGTTTTAAGCCTTCTAGTCTAAGTTCTTAAGTTGATGACAAGACTTGAAGATTTAGAAGAGGAGGCCAAGGTAAGTTTATGATGTATTCAAGCTTTTCAGTTACATTCATGCAAGCACATCCAGGTTTTACTATCTAAACTCTCAATCTCATTCTCCCTCTCCTCTATCTCTCTCTATCTTCTTCTTCTCCCTCTATTTCTTTAATTTTTTTATATGGTTGTGGTATGTGAATGCACTTTTATTCCCTTATTTCTTTTTATGTGATTATGAAATGTGGCTGCGTTTTTGTTATTCCTTCCAATTTGCGTTAGTTTGATAGGTTAGATGCTCATGTGTTAGGACGCCAACTTAATCCCTTAATTTTGTTAGATGCTTCTGAGTTAGGATGCATTAATTTTCATTAGTTTCATTAGTTTAGTTTAACACTTTAATTTGGTTCACTTTGCATTACTTTTAAGTTAGTTAAATAGAGTGGCGTATATCTCCTCGTGTTCAACCCATAGCTACGATTGACCCGTACGCTTGCGGTTTTATTTTAACTCAAACAAGTTTTTAGTAGTGTTCAACAACTTATCCATCAATACATCGGGGTTTACCTCAGCTTGTTCATTCGTCATCGCAAACACCTTTCCTTGTGTCTGATTGTCCCGTGGCTGAAAAGGTCTAGCGTAGGGCTGATTTGGCGAGTTGTTGCTATACTCACATGATCTGCATTCTTTAGCCATGTGCCCTTCCTTATTGCACACATAGCACTTATAGGGTGGAATAGCAGGTGTTGAGGCTTGGCTCACTTGACTTGTTGTTGGTCGGGCTGGCAAAGCTGCTGTTGTCGGTTGACTCGTAGCCGGTTGAGCAGGTCGATCGAAACTGGGGCGGAAAGGGTTCTAACCCACATTCGGCCTATGATACGGAGTCGGATTAGGGTTTGAACTTGTTCCTCGATAAGCTTTATTTGGCCACCCAAAAGTTTCAAAATTATTTGGCCTTTTGGTCTATCCTGGCGACGTCGTAGCCTTCTCTTTCTCTTTCTCTTTAAATCTATCTTCCATCGTCTTCGCCTTATCGACCATCTGAGCATAGTCCCGGACGTCCATGATTGACAGTACTAATCCAATCTCAGTCTTGAGTCCTTTCTCGAATTTCTTGGCCTTACTAACTTCCCCTCTGAGGTGCTCTGGAGAAAAATGGAATAGGTCTTCAAACCACTATTGGTAATCCAACACTGACTTGGTCCCTTGCACCAGTGCGGTAAACTCAGCTTCTTTCCTGTCCCTGAAACTCTCTGGGAAGTAGTTCTCGAAGAAGACTTCTTTAAATGGCTCCCACGTGGGATTCAGGTGAGTGGCTTCCAAATTAGGCTTAGTAGCCTTCCACAAAGCTTCAGCCTCATTCTGTAACTGATAACCCGTACATATCAGCTTGTGTGCGTCTGTGTACTCGAGCACTTCACATGCCTTCTCTAGGGCACTAATCCACCGTTTTGGCTGCATTGCCTCGGAAGTTATCTTGGAAAACGTAGGTGGTTGGAGTTTCTTGAGTCTCTCCATAACCTTGGAGGTAGAGTTTTCTGCTAAGCATTGAGGCACAGGCAGTGGAAATAGTATGGGCCGGTTGGGTGGTGGTTGTGGTGCCGCACGCTCATGCATCATGGTTGCAAACTGTGTAGACATCTGACAAAGCAATTCTTGTTGTTGTTGTATGGTCCACATCATAGTGGTCATGAATGCAGTTACATCGCCGACTGCCACATTCAGCTGAGGTGCTGCAGTAGTGGTTTGTGCAGCCGTTGGTGCCTCTGATGAAGCAGCCGATGCTTCAGAATTTTGAGCCTCAGTCCCATTTGAGAAATCAACCTCCTGTATAACACAAGGTTGTTTTCCTTTGCGACCACCACGTGAACTTCTTCTTGTGTTGACCATTGTTGCTTCTCTGAAAGGAGGAGCATGTTCAATATTCCAATATTGCAATCGGGGTCAAAAATTAATTCCTAGTTAGTGCATGTACTAACCTAGTCCATAGTTCCAGTGAATTTCATAAGTCGAACCAATAAGGTATTTTGTTAGATATGTCTTCTTTGTTTGTTATGAGGTGTTTCTTTCATTTATTTATGTTATGTTTCTTAAACATTTTATGTAATGATGTGCTATGCATGACACTATGTGAGAGACTTCAAAATTTTTAAGTAAAAGTCTTTTAATTATTTACCTGATCTAACAGGCAAGTCTCTGTAATTGCCAACTAGTGATAATGTTCTGTACGTAAAGGTAAGCTATGTCGCCTCTAATCTCATCTACTAAAGATAGGTAAATGGCTCGACCCACAGGTTTACTAACGTCCGCAAGAGCTAAATAGACTACTAGTTGGTTTTCAACATGAGCTTGTATCTCACGTCTTTTGATCAGTCTTCTTCTCAGTTGTCTAATGTATCGCATGATGCTGGGGTCTCCAGCCTTGGCTGTGGTAGTGGGTCCTGTCATAGAAAATGGTTCTAAGCATCAGGTTATACTTAATTAAAAGAATTAAGTACATGTCTACTGGAATTTAAATGACTATAAACAATAAGAATATAATTGGGTTGGCTCGAGGTACCTTAGCGTCTAAAAAGCTCAGATTGACTAGACAACATATAAGACCCTAATCTTGGCTGACCTAGGCTGTGGGTATGGTAAGATCTACGCTCACTACACGTCGTAAATACGTATTACAACATACCTACGTATCTATGTTCGGATTTGCATTGCATCACACCACTCAGTTCATACAAACACAGTATTAACCACATAATATTACTTACTTACACGCATACTGTTTCTCACAAGTATATATATTTTTATCTATTATTAGATCAAGATAAAAAGAAGAAATTTTAAATTCCCATGTGTTCCACACCAAAAATTCCTGAGTAGTGTTTATATTCCAACCAAATTGGATCCATCTAATTATTTAAATGAATTAATTAATTAATTTTTTTTTTACACATTATGGTTATTTTATAGAATTTCATATTTTCATGTTTATTGAAGTTATTTGAGTCAACTTTGAGGTTTCCATAGGCTGTTGCACAAAAACAGTAACAAAATAATCTCTGGGCGATGTCTCTGGGCATTAGATGCATCGCCCAGTGCTATCGCCCAGAGAATCGGGGCGCAGGTATAACAGTCCGAGAGGGGCCCATTTTATTCCATTCTTATCCTAAACTTCTCTAAACACCTAGGGCAGCTCTTTGGAGGGTAGTGTGACCATTTCCACACCAAATCCTCACATTTCCTCGGGTCTCTCGCGAATCTACGCAAGCTTAGGTAAGAATTCTTAATTATTTTACTATTCTAGATCTTTTCTTAGTCTCTTATTGTTTTAGCTAGGGTTTTATCAATTTTTCCATAACCCTAACCATTCCCTTTTCTCTATTTGCAGCCTGATGTCTACAAGTCATCGTATGGCTAGGAAATCCATAGCCCAGAAGAGCCTTCGGGTTGAGAGTGAGAACTCATCATCATCCACGGTGCCACCTTCTTAACCTACGGACGATTCATCATCGGAGGAGCCCGATTTTGACCGATTCCTCTTCTCTAGGTATGAGCATTCCAAGAATTGGGACAAGTTTAGGTCCCTCAAGATAGTCAATGGTCGGGTAGTATAGGTGGATGACTTCCATCAGTACAGTCTGTTTACTAGGTTCAACACTTTAGGTTGGGCCTCTATGTTATCTCCTACTGAACCTTGTTATCCTAACTTGGTTCGGTATTTCTACTACAATTTGGTGCTATCTGGGGCACAAGAGTTTGGACTAGAGAGCAGAGTGAAGGGAGTGGATATTAGGTTGACCACTGCTTCAGTAGCAGGTATTCTGGGGTTGCCCAACACTGGGGAGAGGTGCTATTACAAACCCCGAGTTGACATTTCAGAGATGCTTTCATTGGAGACCAGGAGAAGGGTCTTCAAGGCATTGACTAGGTCTGAGAGCACACCCCAGTCAAAGGCTTCCTACAAGCCTAGTGCTCACATCATGAGTAGGTGTGTGACCTACAACATCTACCCCAACGGTGGAAACAGGGGTAGCATTTCTATGCTGAGGGCTTATATCACTTATTGCCTATTGGGAGCGGGCAGAGGAGGTCCTGTGATAAACCTCCCACACTTGCTGCTTCAGGTTATGTTATATCATGCACAGAACCCCTCTGATGGGAACCTTCCATATGGGAAGTTCCTTACCTTAGTCTTCTAGCACTACGGGGTTCCTTTGGCGGGCGAGTATGTGGAGAGAGATATATCCAGGCCCATTGACAAGACCTCGATACTGAAGATGAAGGTGCCAGGGGGTGATCAATAGGAGGAGGAGTAGATGGAGATGCCAGGAGATGAGCAGCAGAGAGATGACGAGCTGGGTGAGATGCAGGGTGAGCATGGTGAGGAGCATGGAGAGGAGTATGGAGACTTCGAGGGGATTGGCACACAGTTCACGGATTTGCCTGCTTATGGGGTGACAGGTGCTACTAGCTCGCACGTGCTAGAACCATCTGAGTGGACACAGGTGATGTCACAGCTCCAGGGTCTCAGCACTCAGCTTTCTGACATGTCGACTAGGATGGATCAGGGTTTCTCATCTTTGGAGAGTAGAGTAGTATCTGTAGAGCAGCGCCTGGACTTTTGGAGGTTCTACTGTGTTGACTCTCGCCAGCCTCATCCTCCACCGAGCGACTTGCCTCCGCCGGAGTAGTTTCTTTCAGCCAGCCTGACTATCGGTTACGTGGTCCAAACTTACTTCATCATACTTTTTTTTATAGCTTATGTATTTTTTTTTTGTTCGAAATGTATATAGTTTTTTTTTTTTTTGCCAGCTTATGTAAATATTGAATGTAGTACAGTCAGTCAAGCTTATGTAGTGGCTCGGCCACAGTTGTCTTTAAATTAATGGAAATATTGCATATTTATCTTTTAATTACTTCTACCTCCCCTGTAGCTTTTACTTGATTACATGTTTTAATGTTGGTAATTTATTAGACCTAGTTTGCATCCCATTAATGTAAGAAGAGCCTCACGCTCTGATACTAAGCTCTGCACACCCCAAACCACCCCTAGGAGGATTAGGTAGGTGACCCAAATTGCATAACGGCAATCCGTAAAATCCCTCGAATCTAGAAGCAGTTATTACATTCACGGTCCCACATTCACCACTTTACCATAAGCAAGATCAGAGTGCTGCAGATAAACTACAATTATAATAACAAAAGAGAAAGCGTGGCGATACGGGAATGATGATAATCTATACATACATATGTTTGTTTTGATACATTCCCCATATAACCAACAAACTGAGAAGTAAAGCTGACAAGACAAAAGCTAAAGAAAATACATACATATATATATACAGGGTGAGATAACTCAACCCCAAAAGAAAAGAAAACTAAAACTGCGCCACAAGCAAGACGGGGATAAACTCTTAACAAAAACAAAAAGGAGTCCCCAAGACAAAAAGCATCAAGTACACCCCTCACTGATCTTCATCCATGACCACCGAGAATGCACGCATCATCGGCATGACCTCCATCGGGGTCCAAACCATTATCATCATAATAACCAGGGCTCTCCTCCTCGTAATGAGCCTCCATGCCACAGCGACATCCACCTACAGAATCATCTAGAAGAAAAACATGTATAACAAAGTGTGAGCCCCACCGAGCTTGTGAGCAAAACATATCATCATGCATGCACGTGCAACCACAATCCACATGATCATACATGATATGCAAGTCCAAATTAATTATTAGCCACCTAGCAATACAACTAAGTCAGGTTAGTGCTACTACAATCCCCAATACATGTATCCCTGGTGTGGGCTTGGTTACCCCTTCCCGTGATACACCCATTGAGTTGTCGGAGAGGACCTGCCGGCTCCAGTATCTCCCTACCCAGGTCAGCCCGACCAGCCCTCTGGATTAACTCCTATGAGGTAACCGACTTAATATCAATTCACCAAACCGGTGCACAATCATCATATGTGGCATTCCGCCAAAAATCCACCTTTCGGTGCTGCCCAAGCTTATAGCCCGAGCCTTCTCGACAAATCTGCCCTGGGGCATCCCAGCTGTGCTAAGGCTTCCCGGCGTAAACGCCTCTAGGGTATTATGGTAGTCCTCACAGTTATCCAACACCTTAATCCCTGTTGGCAAGGGTACGTAGCACGGGTGATGAAATTCTAGCCCCATGTCTATTTGGCATCATATGAGTCAGGGGTGTCAACCGTATCCCATACTACGGGCTACCACTGGCCTCATTTCCAAGCCGACTACGGCATCTAGTCTAACATTCACAATCTTCAGATAAGAATCACAGTGTTGATCAATAGACAATCAATGTGTAGTAATTTGAGTAATTGAATTTAATTTAAATAACACAGCATTTATAAATTTAGAATTTTAATTGCCAGCATAGTAATACATTTACCCATACATATATGATAATACTTCACTCACCTGGGTCTGGTTCTAAGAACTCAATTGCACATTCAGTTCCGGCTGCAGTCTGGCTGTAGGCCTCGAGCGCGGGATCAAATCCTAGATATAAATCAGAAATTATCATTTTAATATTCCAATCTATTTTTGGAGGTCCTAGGGTTGATCTAAGCTCACTGGGTTGACACGGTGTACAATTGGTCTTCACTTGGAATTCTTTGGGCCTTGCACTGGGCCTTAGGCCTATGTCCCGGTGCATCATCCAGAGTTGGTGGCCTAGGGCAAGATGGTCATTTATAGTATTGGTACATGATCCTATGTTACATTAGGCTTACAGTGCTGTCCCCAACTTGACAGTGTTGCAGGACCTAACACAGGCAGGGTTTCCAAGTCCTGCGGGACGCATTGGGGTTCCCAAAGCATTTATTCACATGAACAGATGTGGGGAGGGGCATTTAGGTCATTTTCCACCTTCCCACACAGTTACATGGCCAATGGGTGAAGTCCCCCTAGTCAGATCATCAAAACAGCAACATTCCATTCATTGGGCGATGTCTCTGGGTGATGTCTGCATCGCCCAGTGCATCGTCCAGAGATTTCAAAAACGAGATTTGGCTGAGTTTCCAGGGTTGCTGGTTGCTGGCCATGGGCAGTGACCAAACCTTTCCCCCATGCATGTTAGGGTATCATGTACCCCTAGGGGTGATCTTCACTTTGATCCTTATGGATTTTCAATTGGGCCCACCACTTGGCTACCAGTGGCTGCCCAGACAGGCCAATAAATAGTAACTCACGATTTCTCCAAGCACCAAACTTGGTTTCAGCCACATGCAAGGTTGATTACAGGTTTAATACACTGATTCAAGTCTACTACCACTTAGGGTTTGGTCCCATGCAGTCAGGACAAGGATTCAGGGTTTCAAACAGCCAGCTATCAGTGCAACTGGGCAGTGCAGCCATGCACAGCCAGGTTTTGGTTCCAGATCAACAAAACAGGTATGAATATCAATGTAAAACACTCAGATCTTCCATGCATCATGTTTGCATGGCAGATCTGAGGTGGTATTTGGCAGTCCCTAGCTGTTCTAGGCTGCCAGAGGTCAGAAACTCATCAAAATACTAAGGAATCAAGTAAAGAACAGCAACAGTACATGAATAGCAGGTTAGAGGTTAAATTTTATACCTGCACAGGTCTATGGCTGCTCAAATCCAGGCCTTGGATGTAAGGCTGCCTCCTTCTCTCTTCCTTCTTCTCTTTCTTCTTATTCTTCCTCTCTTTTCTCTCTTCTTTTCTCTCCCACGATTTGAACAGTACCAGGAGCTCTAAAATGAGTTGAGGTACACCTATTTATAGGCCAGCCTCTCACTGAGGCCTGTTTGGTTGCTAAGGCCCATTTCCAGAATGCATTTTTGAGTGCATTCTCAGCCATTTGGGCACTTTGGTGGGGTCCATAGTGGTCCAGGGGTATGAGGTGGTCCCTCAGACTTCCCTCAACCTATGGAGGGTTCCCATGTCCAATATGGGTGGTCCCCACAAATTAAATCCTTAAAATAATGTTGTTTTGCACTCTGGGTGATGTCTCTGGGTGATGTTTGCATCGCCCAGAGATTTCAACAAGGCTAAAACTCTGTGGGCTTGCATAGGGGTTTGACCTAGGGTCAGGGCCTTGTACCAACATGTCACTTAGGGTCTTTTACACACATTTGCAAGAGTGGGACCCACAGTTATGGAGAGGAGAGAGAATACCTGAAGTCCAGGCAATATATTATGCTATGAGCTGTGTAGTTGCAAGGGTCAACTGTCCATCTTCCGACAGGTATGTAGGAAGACTTGCACAGGGTTTCTTCATCAATTTCTATCACTGGAGTGATACTCCACAATGTGCTTGGATGCTATGTTTGGGGTTCCTGTCCTTCAGTCAAGACTCTAGTAAGTTAGGGGCAGGGTTTGACATTTCTTTCCACCTTACAAAAATTTTGTCCTCGAAATTTGCTTACCTTTCAATTTAAAGAGTTGGGGATACTATTCCTTCATTTCCTCTTCACGTCCCCACGAAGCTTCTTCTATCGGATTGTTTCCCTCATCAAACCTTTACACAGGCGACCATTCGGTTACGAAGATTGTGCTCCTTTCTGTCCAATATCTCCGTAGGCTGTTCTTTGTAGGTCATATTCACATCCAACTATTCAGGTTCAGTTGATAATACACGTGTCGGGTTGTTGATGTACTTTCTTAGCATCGACACATGGAAAACATCATGGACGCCCAACAAAGATGGTGGTAATGCTAGTCGATATGCTACGGGTCCCACCTTGATAAGAATTTCATAAGGACCGATGAATCTTTGGCTCAACTTGCCCTTCTCGTTGAAACATAGCAATCCTTTAGTTGGAGACACTTAGAGGAACACTTTTTCTCCGACTTCAAATTCAATGTCTTTCCTTTGATTATCCGCATAACTTTTCTGTGTTGACTGGGCTACCTTGATTTTCTCTCTTATAACGTCTACCTTGTCACAGGTTGCTTGTATCATCTCCAGCCCGAGATATTTTTGTTCGCCAACTTCATCCCAATATAGAAGAGTTCGGCATCTCCGACCATAGAGAGCTTCGAATGGTGCCATGCCAATGGTGGAGTGATAACTATTACTGTTTGCAAATTCCACCAGAGGTATGTGAGCATCCCAACTATTGTTCATTTCCAAAACACAGGCTCGGAGCATATCCTCCAGAGTCTGAATAGTTCTTTCTGACTGTCCGTCTGTCTATGGATGGAAAGCATTACTAAGATTCAGTTGAGATCCCAATGCCTTTTGCAAACTCCTCCAAAACCTTGAGGTAAATCGAGGATCTCTGTCAGACACAATACTGACAGGAACGCCATGTAAGCGGACTATGTTTTCTATATATAATTGGGCAAGCTTCTCCATAGAATAACTTATTTTGATTGGGATAAAGTGAGCTGCCTTTGTCAGTCCGTCTACAATCACCCAAATCGCGTTCATGCCCTTCTTGATGTTGGGTAGATTCATCACGAAATCCATAGTGATTCTTTCCCACTTCCATTCAGGTATAGGAAGTGGCTGCAATAATCCATACGGATGGTGTCTCTCTGCTTTTATTTGTTGACAGGTGAGGCACTTGGACACATATATTGCTATGGTCTCTTTCATTCCCATCCACCAGTAATACTTCTTTATGTCCTTGAACATCTTCGTACTTCTAGGGTGAATTGTATAGGGTGATTTGTGTGCCTCTTTCAGGATCAGATCTTAGACATCATAATCATCAGGCATGCACAATCTGTCTCGAAACTTCAATGCACCATTATGAGCCAATGAAAAATCTGGGTACTTATGGACTCCTTGTTGTACTTCCCAAATGATCTTGACCAGCTCGGGGTCCAATGGTTGTTTCGTAATTACCTCTTCTCGTATCGATAGTTGTAGATCCATAGCTGCTAATTGTATAGCCATTCCTTCGATCACGAGTTCCAAATCAAACTTTCGAGCTTCTTCTATCAACTGCTCGCTTACGACCAAGGAAGCAAGAGATGCAGTCTGAGATTTTCTGCTTAGCGTATTAGCAACAACGTTGGCTTTACAAGGGTGGTACTGAATTTCACTGTCATAATCTTTCACCAGTGCTAACCACCGCCTCTGTCTCATGTTCAACTCCTTCTAGGTTAAGAAATACTTCTGACTTTTGTGGTCGCTGAAGATTTCACTCTTTTTGCCATGTAGGTAATGCCGCCATATCTTTAATGCAAAGACTACCGCTGCCAATTCAAAATCATGAGTGGGCTAGTTCTTTTTGTGTTCCTTCAATTGTCTGGAGGCGTAGGTGACTACTTTACCTTTCTGCATTGGGATGCCACCCAATCCTATCCTGGATGCGTCAGTATATACCACCATTCCTCCGATGCCATCCGGAGTGGTCAAGATTGGAGCTGTTACCAATCGGTTTCTCAATTCCTGAAAACTTTTCTCGCAAGCTTCATTCCATTCAAATTTGCATCCTTTCTTTGTAAGTTTTGTCATGGGTGCCGAGATGCGCGAGAAAATTTCAATGAATCGTTGGTAATATCCGGCTAATCCCTAGAAACTTCAAATCTCAATGGCACTCTTCGGAGTCTCCCACTCGAGAACTGCTTTCACCTTTCCTGGGTCTACTTTAATGCCATCCTTGGTGACGATGTGTCCCAGGAATCCAATTTGGTGTAGCCAAAATTCACACTTGCTGAACTTGGCGTAAAGTCGGTGTTCTTGCAACCGTTGTAACACAAAGGTAAGGTGTCGAGCGTGTTCCTCTTCACTCTTAGAGTACACCAAAATGTCATCAATAAACACAACGATGAACTTATCCGACACGTCATGGAATACCCTGTTCATCATGTCAATGAACGCTGCTGAGGCGTTGGTTAACACGAACGACAAAATCAAAAATTCATAATGTTCGTATCGAGTTCGGAACGCTATTTTGTGAATATCACCACTCTTGATCTTCAATTGATGGTATCCCGACCTAAGATTAATTTTGGAGAAAACTCTTGCTCCTTGTAGCTGATCAAATAGGTCATCGATGCGCGACAACGGATATCGATTCTTGATGGTTAACTTATTCAGCTCACGGTAGTCGATACACAACCGCATACTACCATCCTTCTTCTTAACGAACGACACGGGTCCTCCCCAGGGTGATACGATGGATCGTATAAATCCCTTTCTCTGCAAGTATTTAAGTTGAACATGCAACTCCTTTAGTTCGATTGCCGCCATCCGATATGGTGCCTTGGATACCGGTGCTGCACCAGGAACTAGATCAATCGCGAACTCTATGTTGCGGTCAAGTGGTAGCTATGTCAGATCTTCTGGAAAAACATCAGGAAATTCATTCATGACATTAAGTTCCTCCAAGGGTTTTATCTTTGCTCCGTGTCTATCATAGTGGCCAAAAAGCTTTGGCATCCTTCGACTAACAACTTACGCGCCTAGAGAGCTGATAAGGTTATCCTTCAGGGTTTCCTTCTTGGTTCACTTTAATAGGTGAAAACTGACCCATCTTCTATCTTAAACACTATCTTCTTCTCCGTACACATGACATTTGCACCATAGGTGGACAACCAATCCGTGCCTAGTATCACGTCAAAATCTTTCATATCAAACTTTATCAACCGTGCAGTTAGATTCTTCCCACAAATCTCAATCTGGCAGGGGTCGTATACCTCTTTCAAACTCATGACACTACCCTTCGGTGTGCTGACTACTAACTTGTGCCCGATGTAACTCGGTTGATCTTTCATCCTACTCGTAAAAGTGGTAGAAACGAAATAGTGGGATGCACCCGAGTCGAATAATACTCGTACAGGTATGGTTGAGACACTCAGGGTACCTAGGGTTCCTATATAATTTAGGTTACATAAAGTAAACCAGCTATTCCCTATAATTTAGTAGTGTTCAACAACTTACCCATCAATACATCTGGGTTTGCCTCAGGTTCTTCATTCGTCATCACAAAACCTTTCCTTGTGTCCGATTGTCCCACGACTGAAAAGGTCTAGCGTAGGGCTGATTTGGCGAGTTGTTGCAATACTCACGCGATCTGCATTCTTTAGCCATGTGCCCTTCCTTATTGCACACATAGCACTTATAAGGTGGAATAGCAGGTGTTGAGGCTTGGCTCACTTGACTTGTTACTGGTCGGGCTGGCGAAGCTGCTATTGTCGCTTGACTCGTAGCTGATTGAGCAAATCGATTGAAAGTGGGGCGGAAAGGGTTCTGACCCACGTTCGGCCTACGATACGGAGTCAGATTAGGGCTTGAACTTGTTCCTCGATAAGCTTTATTTGACCACCCAAAAGTTTGAAAATTATTTGGCCTTTTGTTCTATCCAGGCGACGTCGTAGCCTTCTCTTTATCTTTCTCTTTAAATCTATCTTCCATCGTCTTTGCCTTGTCGACCATTTGAGCATAGTCCTGGATGTCCATGATTGACAGTACTAATCCAATCTCAGTCTTGAGTCCTTTCTCGAATTTCTTGGCCTTTCTAACTTCCCCTCTCAGGTGCTCTGGAGCAAAATGGAACAGGTCTTCAAACCGCTGTTGGTAATCCAACACTGACTTGGTCCCTTGCACCAGTGCGGTGAACTCAGCTTCTTTCCTATCTCTGAAACTCTCTGGGAAGTAGTTCTTGAAGAAGACTTCTTTAAATGGCTCCCACGTGGGATTCGGGTGAGTGGCTTCCAAATTAGGCTTAGTAGCCTTCCATCAAGCTTCAGCCTCATTCTGTAACTGATAACCCGCACATATCAGCTTTTGTGCGTCCGTGTACTCAAGCACTTCAAATGCCTTCTCTAGGGCACTAATCCACCATTCCGGTGGCATTACCTCGGAAGTTATCTTGGAAAACATAGGCGGTTGGAGTTTCTTGAATCTCTACATAACCTTGGTGGTAGAGTTTTTCGCTAAGTGTTGAGGCACAGGTGGTGGAAATAGTACGGGCCAATTGGGTGGTGGTGGTGGTGCTGCACGCTCATGCATCATGGTTGCAAACTGTGTAGACATCTGACCAAGCAATTCTTGTTGTTGTTGCATGGTCCGCTGTTGGGGTAAATTCCACACATCACCCATTATGATTTTGATGATAACAAATAAGGTAGTTGTACTAACTCTTGTCTAAAAGATGCATAAATAAGAGTAGAGCATCAAGTGAGGGGGAGCACTCAATTCAATGATGCATAAATACGAGCAGAGCATCAAGTGAGGGGGAGCACTCAATTCAAGAGATTGATGCTCAAAGTGAATTGAACTTGTCCAATCTTTCAAGACATCAAAGAATCATGAAGAATGGAGAACAACGTTTGAAGTCAAAGATCAAGACAAGTTGGAGGAACTCACTTTGAAGATACTCATGTAAAGAAGTGAAGTTCAAGGCTTGAAGAATTGTGAAGACTTAGACATGTACTAAGATTTAAATTCATATGTGAAAGTCCATATGTAATGCACACACTCACGCATGCATACATGTAGTGTGACCCTAAGAGGTTGTTTTAGACATTCCTCACTTGGACTAAGACCAAAGAAATTAGCCCGGACTTGTCCAATGGAATCGACCTAAGTAAGTCCAATAAAGGACTTAATAATGTCAGCAGAAATTGTATGATCCAGCATACCGGATCATGAAAATGGTATACCGGATCAATAGTGAATCTCAGGAAATGGGAAACAATAGCTCAGTTAAGCATGCTGGATGAGGATCCTACATACCGGATCATGAACCGCTATACCGGATCATAATCTAGCATACCGGATCGCTTTATGATTGTTGAAATATGACCATTATTCCCTTGTTTCTTAAGGAAAGTAGGTAATCCGGCATACCGGATTCCCATCCAGCATACCGGATTACTTATAGAATGTGGGATTCTTTTCTTAATTGGATTCCTAATTGGTTCTAAGCCTTTAACCTATAAATACCCTCTTGATTAGTGTTCTAAACACTACAACAATCATCAATCAAGAGCTCTAAGCAATCAAGCACTCCCTTATGAGACTATTCTTTCAAGATCAAAGAAGATCAAAGAAAATCCAATCTCATTCTTGCTCCCTCATTGCATACTTGCATCCAAGCTACATTGACTAAGAGGTAGCTCTCATTCTACTAAGTTTTAAGGTAATCCTACACTACTTAGTACTTTACTTAAAATTGTTGTTAAGTCCTCTTGCTCCAAAACAAGAGAAGGACTCCTCTTGCTCATTTCTCAAGAGTAGTCATTTGAATCCTCCTGCTCATATTTTCAAGAGTAGTTGTACGAGTCCTCTTGCTCACTCAAGATTTGTTATAGTGAATTCTCTCTAAGGTGAGAGGAGTGGACGTAGGCACATGTTGGCTGAACCACTATAAATTGTTTGTGTCTTTTTACATTGCTTGTCTTTACTCTTCTCTATCTTTATTGTTTGATTTTATTTCTGCATAGTTATTTTAATTTTTGAATCTACACCTATTCACCCCCCCTCTAGGTGAATTCACATTTGGTTTCAAAGCGGGAGCTCAAGACCGTGATTATCTTTAATCCAACTAAGACTTAAAGACTATGGGAACTTCTACTCACCGTAAGTTCGAAGGTTATAACATTACTCGACCTCCCTTCTTTGAAGGTGAAGGATTTTCCTATTGGAAGAATCGCTTCAAGAACTTCGTATGCGCCAATAACATTGATGCATGGAAAGTTATAGAGAACGGACCCAATACTATAGACAAGCCCAAAGAAGAATGGACTCCAGTTGAGAAAGTTAAGATGTAACTCAACTATATTGCTATAAGTTATCTTCAATGTGCATTAAGAGAAAAAGAGTATGATAGGACATGCATGTGTGACTCCGCTAAGGAGATGTTTAATAAGCTTATAGTGACCCATGAAGGTACTTCTGAAGTTAAGCAATCTAAGATTGACATGTTAGTGAATGAATATGAATTGTTTAAAATGAAAAATGATGAAGATATATATACCATGTTTACTCGATTTACTAACATCGTGAACAAGTTGAAAGGATTAGGTAAGGTTTACTCCAATGGTGAGAACGTTCGAAAGATTCTGAGATCCCTCTCAAAGGAATGGAGACCCAAGACTACAGCCATAAGAGAATCAAAAGACATTGATAAGCTAAGTCTAGATGAGCTATTGGGATCACTTCAAACACATGAGATGGAGCTCAAACAAGACACCAAGGAGATTGAACCAAAAGAACCAAAGAAGAAGGTTGTAGCGTTCAAATCATACCGTAAAGTACGTGATGATGAAGAAGAACTATTTGATGACGAGATCGAATATCTCTCAAAGAAGTTCTCAAAGTTTCTGAAGAACAAAGGCAAAGCTACATTCAACAAGAGAAGACTCTCAAGAGACCAAAAAGGGCATTTTAGGGAAGATTGTCCGAAGATAAAGAAATACAATAAAGTATACAAAGCCTAACACTCCTTCAATTCAAGCGATGAAGAAGAGGAAGACGAAGAATATCAAGAAGAAGAACAAATCAACCTTGCTTTTGTGGCTATTGAAGATGAAGAAAGTGAAAATGAGGTAACCCCCACTTCTCTATCTCATAAGGATAAGAATTTTCAAGAATTAGAAGAAGCTTTTGAAGACCTCTACCAAAATAGCATGGAGTTAGCTGCTACTAAAAAGAATCTCTTAAAAGAGATCAATACCCTCAAAAAGACCAAAACACAACTCTAACTTCTCAAGTAAATATCTTGGAAGAAGAGAAAGAGAAGTTGTGTAAAGCCTTAGAGTCCTTTACAAATGGCAAAAAGACCCTTGATATCTTACTTGGAAATGCCTCCAAAACACCTTTCAACAAGGAAGGGCTAGGCTATGATGTGAACATGAGTTCAAAACAAACCCAAAAGCCAAGTTCAAGTAAGATAGCAAGCAAAGGAGCTAAGAAAAATAAATATTGTAACTACTGCAGAAAGAAGGGACATTCTCTTGAGGAATGCTATTCCAAGAAGAAAAGTCCTCAAGTTAAGAACCCAATCCTAAAGGGAAGACTCAAAGTCCAAATACCCCTCAAATTATAGTATGCAATAATTGCAACAAGAAGGGACATACTATCTGGGAATATCACCACATGAACCAATCTTTCCACCATCCTAGAAGACCTTACAATGATCAAAATAGGAGGAGTCAACCAAAGGTGCAAAGACCTACTAGAACTCCACCTAAGGTGCAAAGACCTCCCAAAAACCAAGGTTCATATACAGTACCCCAAAATCAAAGACCTTGGAACCCCCAAGCATACCCAAATTGGTATGGTAATCAAAGGAAAAATGGAAACCAAATGGTTTGGAGACCAAGAGGAATATATGATACTGACATTGACGGACCCAATATACAATGGGGACCAAATTTTTATTAAGTTCTTTTCCTTCTATCCCCACTTTTTGATAATGCCAAAGGGGGAGAGAAATGGAGAGATAAAGTGGTAGTTTCTCTCTTGAACATATATTGTCTTCATATTGTCTCTTTATATCACTTGATATTATTTATTTGTCATCATCAAAAAGGGGGAGATTGTTGGGGTAAATTTCACACATCACCCATTATGATTTTGATGATAACAAATAAGTTAGTTGTACTAACTCTTGTCTACAAGATGCATAAATAAGAGCAGAGCATTAAGTGAGGGGGAGCACTCAATTCAAGAGATTGATGCTCAAAGTAAATTGAACTTGTCCAATCTTTCAAGACATCAAAGAATCATGAAGAATGGAGAACAACGTTTGAAGTCAAAGATCAAGACAAGTTAGAGGAACTCACTTTGAAGATACTCATGTAAAGAAGTGAAGTTCAAGACTTGAAGAATTGTGAAGACTTAGAAATGTACTAAGATTTAAATTCATTTGTTAAAGTCCATATGTAATGCACAGACTCACGTATGCATACATGTAGTGTGACCCTAGGAGGTTGTTTTAGACACTTCTCACTTAGACTAAGACCAAAGAAATTGGCCCAGACTTGTCCAATGGAATCGACCTAAGTAAGTCCAATAAAGGACTTAATAATGTCAGCAGAAATTATATGATCCAGCATACCGGATCATGAAATGGTATACCGGATCAATAGTGTATCTCAGGAAATGGAAAACGGCAACTCTGTTAAGCATGCTGGATGAGGATCCAGCATATCGGATCATGAACTGGTATACCGGATCATAATCTAGCATACCGGATCACTTTATGATTGTTGAAATATGACCGTTATTCCCTTGTTTCTTAAGGAAAGTAGGTAATCCGGCATACCAGATTCCCATCCAGCATACCGAATTACTTATAGAATGTGGGATTTTTTTCTTAATTGGATTTCTAATTGGTTCTAAGCCTCTAGCCTATAAATACCCTCTTGATTAGTGTTCTAAACACTACAACAATCATCAATCAAGAGCTCTAAGCAATCAAGCACTCCCTTGTGAGATTATTCTTTCAAGATCAAAGAAGATCGAAGAAAATTCAATCTCATTCTTGCTCCCTCATTGCGTACTTACATCCAAGCTACATTGACTAAGAGGTAGCACTCATTCTACTAAGTTTTAAGGTAATCCTAAACTACTTAGTACTTTACTTAAAATTGTTGTTGAATCCTCTTGCTCCAAATCAAGAGAAGGAGTCCTCTTGCTCGTTTCTCAAGAGTAGTCATTTGAGTCCTCTTGCTCATATTTTCAAGAGTAGTTGTACGAGTTTCCTTGCTCACTCAAGATTCGTTATAGTGAATTCTCTCTAAGGTGAGAGGAGTGGACGTAGGCACATATTGGCCGAATCACTATAAATTGTTTGTGTCTTTTTACATTGCTTGTCTTTACTCTTCTCTATCTTTATTGTTTGATTTTATTTTCGCATAGTTATTTTAATTTTCAAACCTACACCTATTCACGCCCCCTTTAGGTGAATTCACATCCGCATCATAGTGGTCATGAATGCAGTCACATCATCGACTGCCACATTCAGCTGCAGCAGTGGCTTGCGCAGCCGTTGGTGCCTCTGACGAAGCAGCCGATGCTTCAGAATTTTGAGCCTCAGTCCCATTTGGCAATTCAACCTCCGGTATAACACGAGGTTGTTTTTCTTTATGACCACCACGTGAACTTCTTCTTGTGTTGACCATTGTTGCTTCTCTGAAAAGAGGAGCATGTTCAATATTCCAATATTGCTCATCGGGGTCAACAATTAATTCCTAGTTAGTGCATGTACTAACCTAGTCCATAGTTCCAGTGAATTTCATAAGTCTCACCAGTAAGGTATTTTGTTAGATATGTTTTCTTTGTTTGTTATGAGGTTTTTCTTTCATTTATTTATGTTATGTTTCTTAAACATTTTATGTAATGATGTACTATGCATGACACTATGTGAGAGACTTCAAAATTTTTAAGTAAAAGTCTTTTAATTATTTACCTGATCTAACAGGCAAGTCTCTGTAATTGCCAACTAGTGATAATTTTCTACACGTAAGGTAAGCTTTGTCACCTCTAATCTCGTCTACTAAAGATAGGTAAATGGCTCGACCCACGGGTTCACTAACGTCCGCAAGAGCTAAATAGACTACTAGTTGGTTTTCAGCATGAGCTCATATCTCACGTATTCTGATCAGTCTTCTCCTCAGTTGTCTAATGTATCGCCTGATGCTGGGGTCTCCAGCCTTGGCTGAGGTAATGGGTCCTGTCATAGAAAATGGTTCTAAGCATCAGGTTATACTTAATTAAAAGAATTAAGTACATGTCCACTGGAATTTAAATGACTATAAACAATAAAAATATAATTTGGTTGGCTCGAGGTACCTTAGCGTCTAAAAAGCTCAGATTGACTAGACAACCTATAAGACCCTATTCTTGGCTGACCTAAGCTGTGGGTATGGTAAGATCTATGCTCACTACACGTCGTAAATACGTATTACAACATAACTATGTATCTATGTTCGGATTTGCATTGCATCACACCACTCAGTTCGTACAAACACAGTATTAAGCACATAATATTACTTACACACATACTGTTTCTTACAAGTATATATATTTTTATCTATTATTAGATCAAGATAAAAATAAGAAATTTCAAATTCCCATGTGTTCCACACCCAAAATTCCTGAGTAGTGTTTATATTCCAGCCAAATTGGATCCATCTAATTATTTAATTGAATTAATTAATTAAATTTTTTTTTCACATTATGGTTATTTTATAGAATTTCATATTTTCATGTTTATTGAAGTTATTTGATTCAACTTTGAGTTTCCATAGGCTGTTGCAAAAGAACAGCAGCAAAATAATCTCTGGGCGATGTCTCTGGGCGTTAGATGCATCCTCCAGTGCTATCGCACAGAGAATCGGGGCGCAGGTATAACAGTTCGAGAGGGGCCCATTTTATTCCTTTCTTATCCTAAACTTCTCTAAACACCTAAGGCAGCTCTTTGGAGGGTAGTGTGACCATTTCCACAACAAATCCTCACATTTCCTCGGGTCTCTCGCGAATCTACGTAAGCTTAGGTAAGATTTCTTAATTATTTTACTATTCTTGATCTTTTCTTAGTCTCTTATTGTTTTAGCTAGGGTTTTATCAATTTTTCCATAACCCAAACCATTCCTTTTTCTCTATTTGTAGCCTGATGTCTACAAGTCATCGTACGGCTAGGAAGTCCATAGCCCAGAAGAGGCTTCGGGTTGAGAGTGAGAACTCCTCATCATCTATGATGCCACCTTCTTCACCTAGGGACGATTCATCATCGGAGGAGCCTGATTTTGGCCGATTCCTCTTCTCTAGGTATGAGCATTCTAAGGATTGGGACAAGTTTAGGTCCCTCAAGATAGTCAATGGTTGGGTAGTACAGTTGAATGACTTTCATCAGTACAGTCTGTTTACTAGGTTCAATACTTTAGGTTGGGCCTCTATGTTATGTCCTACTGAACCTTGTTATCCCAACTTGGTTCAGTATTTCTACTGTAATTTGGTACCATCTAGGGCACAAGAGTTTGGACTAGAGAGCAGAGTGAAGGAAGTGGATATTAGGTTGACCACTATTTCACTAGCAGGTATTCTGGGGTTGCCCAACACTAGGGAGAGGTGCTATTACAAACCACGAGTTGACATTTCAGAGATGTTTTCATTGGAGACCAGGAGAAGGGTCTTCAAGGCATTGACTAGGTCTGAGATCACACCCAAGTCAAAGGCTTCATACAAGCCTAGTGCTCACATTATTAGTAGGTGTGTGACCTACAACATCTACCCCAAGGGCAGAAACAGGGGTAGCATTTCTATGCTGAGGACTTATATCACTTATTGCCTATTGGGAGCAGGCAGAGGAGGTCCGGTGATAAACCTCCCACACTTGCTGCTTCAGGTTATGTTATATCATGCACTGAACCTCTCTGATGGGAAGCTTCCATATGGGAAGTTCCTTACCTTAGTCTTCTAGCACTACGGGGTTCCTTTGGCGGGCAAGTATGTGGAGAGAGATACATCCAGGCCCATTGACAAGACCTCGATACTGAAGATGAAGGTGCCAGGGGGTGATCAACAGAAGGAGGAGCAGATGGAGATGCCAGGAGATGAGCAGCAGAGAGATGAGGAGCTGGGTGAGATGCAGGGTGAGCATGGTGAGGAGCATGGAGAGGAGTAGGGAGACTTCGAGGGGATTGGCACACAGTTCATGGATTTTCCTGCTTATGGGGCGACAGGTGCTACTAGCTCGCACGTGCCAAAGTCATTTGAGCGGGCACAGGTGATGTCACACTTCCAGGGTCTCAGCACTCAGCTTTTTGACATGTCGACTAGGATGGATCAGGGTTTCTCATCTTTGGAGAGTAGAGTAGTATCTGTAGAGCAGCACCTAGACTTCTGGGACAGGTTCTATTGTGTTGACTCTCGCTAGCCTCATCCTCCACCGAGTGAATTGCCTCTGTCGGAGTAGTTTCTTTCAGCCAGCCTGACTATCAGTTACGTGGTCCAGACTTACTTCATCCTACTTTTTTTATAGCTTATGTATTTTTTTTTTGTTCTAAATGTATGTAGAGTTTTTTTTTTGCCAGCTTATGTAAATATTGAATGTAGTACAGTCAGTCAAGCTTATGTAGTGGCTCGGCCACAGTTGTCTTTAAATTAATGGAAATATTGCATATTTATCTTTTAATTACTTCTACCTCCCCTGTAGGTTTTACTTGATTACATGTTTTAATGTTGGTAACTTATTAGACCTTGTCTACATCCCGTGAATGTAAGAAGAGCCTCACACTCTGATACTAAGCTCTGTCACACCCCAAACCACCCCCTGGGAGGATTAGGTAGGTGACCCGAATTGCATAACGGCAATCCGCCAAATCCCATGGATCTAGAAGCAGTTATTACATTCACGGTCCCACATTCATCACTTTACCATAAGCAAGATCAGAGTGGTGCAGATAAACTACAATTATAATAACAAAAGAGAAATCGTAGCGATACGGGAATGATGATAATATATACATACATATGTTTGTTTTGATACATTCCCCGTACAACCAACAAACTAAGAAGTAAAGCTGACAAGACAAAAGCCAAAGAAAATACATACATATATATATACAGGGTGAGATAACTAAGCCCCAAAAAGAAAAGAAAACTAAAATGGCGCCACAAGCAAGACGGGGATAAACTCCTAATAAAAACAAAAAGGAGTCACCAAGACAAAAAGCATCAAGTACACCCCTCACTGGTCATCATCCATGATCACCGAGAATGCACGCATCATCGGCACAACCTCCGTCGGGGTCCACACCAATATCATCATAATAACCAGGGCTCTCCTCTTCGTAATGAGCCTCCATGCCACAGCGACATCCACCTGTAGAATCATCTAGAAGAAAAACATGTATAACAGAGTGTGAGCCCCACCGAGCTGGTGAGCAAAACATATCATCATGCGTGCACGTGCAACCACAATCCACATGATCCTACATGATATGTAAGTCCAGATTAATTATTAGCCACCTAGCAATACAACTAAGTCAGGTTAGTGCTACTACAATCCCCAATACATGTATCCTTGGTGTGGGCTTGGTTACCCCTTCCCGCGATACACCCATTGAGTTGTCAGAGAGGACCAACCGGCTCCAGCATCTCCCTACCTAGGTCAGCCCGACCAGCCCTTTGGATTAACTCCTGTGAGGTAACCGACTCAATATCAATTCACCAAACCGGTGCATAATCATCATATGTGGCATTCCGCCAAAAATCCACCTTTCGGTGCTTCCCAGGCTTATAGCCCGAGGCTTCCCAGCAAATCTGCCCTGGGGCATCCCAGCTGTGCTGCGGCTTCCCGGCATAAATGCCTCTAGGGTTTTACAGTAGTCCTCACAGTTATCCAACACCTTAACCCTTGTTAGCAAGGGTATGTAGCACGGGTGATGAAACTCTAGCCGCATGTCTATATGGCATCGTATGAGTTGGGCGGTATCAACCGTATCCCATACTACGGGCTACCACCGGCCTCATTTCCAAGCCGACTACGGCATCTAGTCTAACATTCACAATCATCAGATAAGAATCACAGTGTTGATCAACAGACAATCAATGTGTAGTAATTTGAGTAATTGAATTTAATTTAAATAACACAGCATTTATAAATTTAGAATTTTAATTGCCGGCATAGTAATACAATTACACATATATATATGACAATACTTCACTCACCTGGGTCTAGTTCTAAGAACTCAGTTGCACATTCAGTTCCAGCTGCAGTCTGGCTGTAGGCGTTGAGCGCGGGATCAAATCCTAGATATAATCAGAAATTATCATTTTAATATTCCAATCTATTTTTGGAAGTCCTAGGGTTGATCTATGCTCACTGGGTTGACCCGGTGTACAATTGGTCTTCACTTGGAATTCTTTGGGCCTTGCACTGGGCCTTAGGCCTATGTCCCGGTGCATTGTCCAGAGTTGGTGGCCTAGGGCAAGATGGTCATTTATAGTATTGGTACATGATCCTAGGTTACATTAGGCTTATAGTGCTGTCCCCAACTTGACAGTGCTGCAGGACCTAACACAGGCAGGGTTTCCAAGTCCTGCGAGGCCCACATAGGTACCCAAAGCATTTATTCACATGAATAGATGTGGGGATAGGCATCTTGGTCATTTTCCACCTTCCCACACAGTTACATGGCCAATGGGTGAAGTCCCCCTAGTCAGATCATCAAAACAGCAACATTCCATTAACTGGGCGATGTCTCTGGGGGATATCTGCATCGCCCAGTGCATCGTCCAGAGATTTCAAAAATGAGATCTGGCTGAGTTTCCAGGGTTGCTGGCAATGGGCAGTGACCAAACCTTTCCCCCATGCATGTTAGGGTGTCATGTACCCCCTGGGGTGATCTTTACTTTGGTCCTTGTGGATTTTCAACTGGGCCCACCACTTGGCTGCCAATAGCTGCCCTGACAGCCCAGTAAATAGTAACTCACAGTTTCTCCAAGCACCAAACTTGGTGTCAGCCACATGCAAGGTTGATTACTGGTTTAATACATTGATTCAAGTCTACTACCACTTGGGGTTTGGTCCCATGCAGTCAGGACAAGGATTCAGGGCTCCAAACAGCCAGCTATCAGTGCAACTGGGCAGTGCAGCCATGCACAACTAGGTTTCTATTCCAGATCAGAAAAATAGGAATGAATATCAATGAAAACACTCAGATCTTCCATGCATCATGTTTGCTTGGCAAATCTGAGGTGGTATTTGGCAGTCCCTAGTTGTTCTGGGCTGCCAGAGGTCAGAAACTCATCAAAATACTAAGGAATCAGGTAAAGAACAGCAGCAGTACATGAACAACAGGTTAGAGGTTAAATTTTATACCTACATAGGTCTATGGCTGCTCGAATCTAGGCCTTGGATGCAAGGCTGCCTCCTTCTCTCTTCCTTCTTCTCTTCCTTCTTCTCTTCCTTCTTCTTCTTCCTCTCTTTTCTCTCTTCTTTTCTCTCCCACGATTTGAACAGTACCAAGAGCTCTAAAATGAGTTGAGGTACACCTATTTATAGGCCAGCCTCTCACTAAGGCCTATTTGGTTGCTAAGGTGCATTTCCAGAATGCATTTTCGACTGCATTCTCAGCCATTCTGGGCACTCTGGTGGGGTCCACAGTGGTCCAGGGGTATGAGGGGGTCCCTCAAACTTCCCTCAACCTATGGAGGGCGCCCATGTCCAATATGGGTGGTCCCCACAAATTAAATCCTTAAAATAATGTTGGTTTGCACTCTAGGCGATGTCTCTGGGTGATGTCTGCATCGCCCAGAGATTTCCGCAAGGCTGAAACTCTGTGGGCTTGCATAGGGGTTTGACCTAGGGTTAGGGCCTTGTACCCACATGTCACTTATGGTCTTTTACACACATTTTTAGGAGTGGGACCCACAGTTATGGAGAGGAGAGAGAATACCTGAAGTCCAGGTAGTACATTATGCTATGAGCTGTGCAGTTGCAAGGGTCAGCTATCCATCTTCCGACAGGAATGTAGGAAGACTTGCACAAGGTTTCTTCATCAATTTCAACCATTGGAGTGATACTCCACAATGTGCTTGGATGCCATGTCTGGGGTTCCTGTCCTTCAGTCAAGACTCTAGTCAGTCAGGGGTAGGGTTTGACATTTCTCCCCACCTTACAAAAATTTTGTCCTCAAAATTTGCTTACCTTGCAATTTGAAGAGTTGGGGATACTTTTCCTTCATTTCCTCTTCACATTCCCACGAAGCTTCTTTTATCGGATTGTTTCCCTATCAAACCTTTACAAAGGCGACCGTGTGGTTACAGAGATTGTGCTCCTTTCTGTCCAATATCTTCGTAGGCTGTTCTTCATAGGTCATATCCACGTCCAACTATTCAGGTTTTGTTGATAATGCATGTGTCGGGTTGTTGATGTACTTTCTTAGCATCGACACATGGAAAACATCGTGGACTCCCAACAAAGATGGTGGTAAAGCCAGTCGGTATGCTACGGGTCCCACCTTGTTAAGAATTTCATAAGGACCGATGAATCTTGGGCTCAACTTGCCCTTCTTGTTGAAATATAGCAATCCTTTAGTTGAAGACACTCGGAGGAACACTTTTTCTCCGACTTCAAATTCAATGTCTTTCCTTTAATTATCCGTATAACTTTTCTGTCTTGACTGGGCTGCCTTGATTTTCTCTCTTATAACGTCTACCTTGTCACAGGTTGCTTGTATCATCTCCGGCCCGAGATATTTTCATTCGCCAACTTCATCCCAATATAGCGGAGTTTGGCATCTCTGACCATAGAGAGCTTCGAATGGTGCCATGCCAATGGTGGAGTGATAACTATTATTGTATGCAAATTCCACCAGAGGTATGTGAGCATCCGAACTATTTTTCATTTCCAAAACACAGGCTCGGAGCATATCCTCCAGAGTCTGAATAGTTCTTTCTGACTATCCGTCCGTTTGCGGATGGAAAGCTGTACTAAGATTCAGTTGAGATCCCAATACCTTTTGCAAACTCCTGCAAAACCTTGAGGTAAATCAAGGATCTCTGTCAGACACAATACTGATAGGCACGCCGTGTAAGCAGACTATGTTTTCTATATATAATTGGGCAAACTTCTCCATAGAATAACTTATCTTGACTGGTATAAAGTGAGCTGCCTCTGTCAGTCCATCTACAATCACCCAAATCGCGTTCATGCCCTTCCTGGTGTTGTGCAGATTTGTCATGAAATCCATAGTTATTCTCCATAGAATAATCCATATGGTCAGTGTCTCTCTGCTTTTATCTGTTGACAGGTGAGGCACTTGGATACATATATTGCTATGGTCTCTTTCATTCCCATCCACCAATAATACTTCTTCAAGTCCTTGTACATCTTTATACTTCTAGGGTGAATTGTATAGGGTGAGTTATGCATCTCTTTAAGGATTCGATCTTGGACATCACAATCATCAAGCACGCACAATTTGTCTCAAAACTTTAGTGCACCATCATGAGCTAATAAAAAATCTAGGTCCTTATGGACTCCTTGTTGTACTTCCTAAATGATCTTGGTCAGCTCGGGGTCCAATGGTTATTTCATAATTACCTCTTCCCATTTCGACGACTGTAGATCCATAGCTACTAATTGTATAGCCGTTCCTTCGATCACGAGTTCCAGATCAAACTTTCGAGCTTCTTCTACCAACTGCTCGGTTATGACCAAGGAAGCGAGAGATGCAGTCTGAGATTTTCTGCTTAGCGCATCAGCAACAACGTTGGGTTTACCAGGGTGGTACTGAATTTCATAGTCATAATCTTTCACCAGTTCTAACCACCTCCTCTGTCTCATGTTCAGCTCCTTCTGGGTGAAGAAATACTTCAGACTTTTGTGATCGTTGAAGATTTCACTCTTTTCGCTATATAGGTAATGCCGCCATATCTTTAACGCAAAGACTACTGTTGCCAATTCTAAATCATGAGGGGGGTAGTTCTTTTCGTGTTCCTTCAATTGTGTGGAGGTGTAGGCGACTACTTTACCTTTCTGTATTAGGATGCCACCCAATCCTATTCTGGATGTGTCAGTATATACCACCATTCCTCCAGTGCCATCCGGAATGGTCAAGACTGGACCTGTTACCAATCGGTTTCTCAATTCCTGAAAACTTTTCTCACATGCTTCATTCCATTCAAATTTGGCTCCCTTCTTTGTAAGTTTTGTCATGGGTGCTGAGATGCGCGAGAAATTTTCAATGAATCGTCGGTAATATCCGGCTAATCCCTAGAAACTTCGAATCTCAGTGGCACTCTTCGGAGTCTCCCACTCGAGAACTGCTTTCACCTTTCCTGGGTCTACTTTAATGCCATCCTTGGTGACGATGTGTCCCAGGAATCCAATCTGGTGTAGCCAAAACTCACACTTGCTGAACTTGGTGTAAAGTCGGTGTTCTCGTAACCGCTGTAACACAAAGGTAAGGTGTCGAGCGTGTTCCTCTTCACTCTTAGAGTACACCAAAATGTCATCAATAAACATAATGACAAACTTATCCAACACGTCATGGAATACCCTGTTCATCATGTCCATGAACGCTGCTGAGGCGTTGGTTAACCTGAACGACAAAACCAAAAATTCATAATGTCCATATCGAGTTTGGAATGCCATTTTGTGAATATCACCGCTCTTGATCTTCAATTGATGGTATCCCGACCTAAGATCAATTTTGGAGAAAATTCTTGCTCCTTGTAGATGATCAAATAGGTCATCGATGCGCAGCAACGGATATCGATTCTTGATGGTTAACATATTCAGCTCGCGGTAGTCGATACACAGCCGTATACTACCATCCTTCTTCTTAACGAACAGCACGGGTGCTGCCCAGGGTGATACGCTCGGTCATATAAATCCCTTATTCTACAGGTCTTAAAGTTGAACCTGCAACTCCTTTAGTTCGATTGGCACCATCCGATATGGTGCCTTGGATACCGGTGCTGCACCAGGAACTAGATCAATCGCGAACTCTATGTCGCGGTCAGATGGTAGCTGTGTCAGATCTTCTGGAAAAACATCAGGAAATTCTCTAACGACATTAAGTTCCTCCAAGGGTTTTATCTTTGCCTCAGTGGCCAAAAAGCCTTGGCATCCTTTGTCTAACAACTTACGCGCCTGGAGGGCTGATAAGGTTATCCTTCTAGGTTTCCTTCTTGGTTCACTGTGATAGGTGAAAACTGATCCATCTTCCATCTTAAACACTATCTTCTTCTCAGCACACATGACGTTTGCACCATAGGCGGACAACCAATCCATGCCTAGTATCACGCTAAAATCTTTCATATCAAACTTTATCAACCGTGCAGTTAGATTCTTCCCACAAATCTCAATCTAGCAGGGGTCGTATACCTCTTTCAAACTCACGACACTACCCGTCGGTGTGCTGACTACTAACTCGTGCCCGATGTCTCTCGGTTGATCTTTCATCCTACCCATAAAAGTGGTAAAAACGAAAGAGTGGGATGCGCCTGAGTCAAATAATACTCGTGCAGGTATGCTTGAGACACTCAGGGTACCTAGGGTTCGTATATAATTTAGGTTACATAAAGTAAACCAGCTATTCCCTATAATTTAGTAGTGTTCAACAACTTACCTATCAATACATCGGGGTTTGCCTCAGCTTCTTCATTCATCATCGTAAACACCTTTCCTTGCGTCCGATTGTCCCATGGCTGAAAAGGTCTAGCGTAGGGCTGATTCGACGAGTTGTCGCTATACTCACGCGATCTGCATTCTTTAGCCAAGTGCCCTTCCTTATTGCACACATAGCACTTATAGGGTGGAATAGCAGGTGTTGAGGCTTGGCTCACTTGACTTGTTGCTGGTCGGGCTAGCGAAGCTGCTGTTGTCGCTTAACTCGTAGTCGGTTGAGCAGGTCGATTGAAAGTGGGGCGGAAAGGGTTCTGACCCACGTTTGGCCTACGATACGGAGTTGGATTAGGGCTTGAACTTGTTCCTCGATAAGCTTTATTTGGCCACACAAAAGTTTGAAAATTATTTGGTCTTTTGTTCAATCCAGGCGACGTCGTAGCCTTCTCTTTCCCTTTCTCTTTAAATCTATCTTCCATCGTCTTCGCCTTGTCGACCATCTAAGCATAGTCCCAGATGTCCATGATTGACAATACTGATCCAATCTCAGTCTTGAGTCCTTTCTCAAATTTCTTGGTCTTACTAACTTCCCCTCTCAGGTGCTCTGGAGAAAAATGGAACAGGTCTTCAAACCGCTGTTGGTAACCCAACACTGACTTGGTCCCTTGCACCAATGCGGTGAACTCAGCTTCTTTCCTGTCCCTGAAACTCTCTGGGAAGTAGTTCTTGAAGAAGACTTCTTTAAATGGCTCCCACGTGGGATTCAGGTGAGTGGCTTCCAAATTAGGCTTAGTAGCCTTCCACCAAGCTTCAGCCTCATTCTGTAACTAATAACCCGCACATATCAGCTTCTGTGCATCCGTGTACTCGAGCACATCAAATGCCTTCTCTAGGGCACTAATCCACCGTTCTGGCTGCATTGCCTCGGAAGTTATCTTGGAAAATGCAGGCGGTTGGAGTTTCTTGAATCTCTCCATAACCTTAGCGGTAGAGTTTTCCGCTAAGTGTTGAGGCACAGCTGGTGGAAATAGTATGGGCCAGTTGGGTGGTGGTGCTGGTGCCGCACGCTCATGCATCATGGTTGCAAACTGTGTAGACATCTGACCAAGCAATTCTTGTTGTTGTTGCATGGTCCGCATCTAGTGGTCATGAATGCAATTACATTGTCGGCTGCCACATTCAGCTGAGGCACTGCAGCAGTGGCTTGTGCAGCCGCTGGTACCTCTGATGAAGCAGCCGATGCTTCAGAATTTTGACCCTCAGTCGCATTTGGCAATTCAACCTCCGGTATAACACGAGGTTGTTTTCCTTTGCGACCACCAAATGAACTTCTTCTTGTGTTGACCATTGTTGCTTCTCTGAAAAGAGGAGAATGTTCAATATTCCAATATTGCTCATCGAGGTCAACAATTAATTCCTAGTTAGTGCATGTACTAACCTAGTCCATAGTTCCAGTGAATTTCATAAGTCGCACCAGTAAGGTATTTTGTTAGATATGTCTTCTTTATTTGTTATGAGGTGTTTCTTTCATTTATTTATGTTATGTTTCTTAAACATTTTATGTAATGATGTGCTATGCATGACACTATGTGAGAGACTTCAAAATTTTTAAGTAAAAGTCTTCTAATTATTTACCTGATCTAACAGGCAAGTCTCTGTAATTGCCAACTAGTGATAATGTTCGGCACGTAAAGGTAAGCTATGTCGCCTCTAATCTCGTCTGCTAAAGATAGGTAAATGGCTCGACCTACAGGTTCACTAACGTCCGCAAGAGCTAAATAGACTACTAGTTGGTTTTCAGCACGAGCTCGTATCTCACGTATTTTGATCAGTCTTCTCCTCAGTTGTCTAATGTATCGCATGATGCTGGGGTCTCCAGCCTTGGCTGAGGTAATGGGTCCTGTCATAGAAAATGGTTCTAAGCATCAGGTTATTCTTAATTAAAAGAATTAAGTACATGTCTACTGGAATTTAAATGACTATAAATAATAAGAATATAATTGGGTTGGCTCGAGGTACCTTAGCGTCTAAAAAGCTCAGATTGACTAGACAACCTATAAGACCCTAATCTTGGCTGATCTAGGCTGTGGGAATGGTAAGATCTACGCTTACTACACGTCGTAAATACGTATTACAACATACCTATGTATGTATATTCGGATTTGCATTGCATCACACCACTCAGTTCGTACAAACACAGTATTAAGCACATAATATTACTTACTTACACACATACTGTTTCTTACAAGTATGTATATTTTTATCTATTATTAGATCAAGATAAAAACAAGAAATTTCAAATTCCCATGTGTTCCACCCCAAAATTCCTGAGCAGTGTTTATATTCCAGCCAAATTGGATCCATCTAATTATTTAATTGAATTAATTAATTAAATTTTTTTTTACACATTATGGTTATTTTATAGAATTTCATATTTTCATGTTTATTGAAGTTATTTGAGTTAACTTTGAGGTTTCCATAGGCTGTTGCATAAGAACAGCAGCAAAATAATCTTTGGGCGATGTCTCTGGGCATTAGATGCATCGCCCAGTGCTATCACCCAGAGAATCGGGGCGCAAGTATAACAGTCCTAGAGGGGCCCATTTTATTCCATTCTTATCCTAAACTTCTCTAAACACCTAGGGCAGCTCATTGGAGGGTAGTGTGACCATTTCCACACCAAATCCTCACATTTCCTTGGGTCTCTTGCGAATCTACCCAAGCTTAGGTAAGATTTCTTAATTATTTTTCTATTCTAGATCTTTTCTTAGTCTCTTATTGTTTTAGCTAGGGTTTTATCAATTTTTCCATAACGCTAACCATTCCTTTTTCTCTATTTGCAGCCTGATGTCTACAAGTCCTCTTACGGCTAGGAAATCCGTAGGCCATTAGAGGCTTCGGCTTGAGAGTGAGAACTCATCATCATCTACGGTGCCACCTTCTTCACCTAGGAATGATTCATCATCGGAGGAGCCCGATTTTGACCGATTCCTCTTCTCTAGGTATGAGCATTCCAAGGATTGGGACAAGTTTAGGTCCCTTAAGATAGTCAATGGTCGGGTAGTACAGGTGGATGACTTCCATCAGTACAGTCTGTTTACTAGGTTCAACACTTTAGGTTGGGCCTCTATGTTATCTCCTACTAAACCTTGTTATCCCAAATTGGTTTGGTATTTCTACAGCGATTTGGTGCCATCTGGGGCACAAGAGTTTGGACTAGAGAGCAGAGTGAAGGGAGTGGATATTAGGTTGACCACTGCTTCACTAGCAGGTATTCTCGGGTTACCCAACACCGGGGAGAGGTGCTATTACAAACCCTGAGTTGACATTTCAGAGATGTTTTCATTGGAGACCAGGAGAAGGGTCTTCAAGGCATTGACTAGGTCTGAGAGCACACCCAAGTCAAAGGCTTCCTACAAGCCTAGTGCTCGCATCATTAGTAGGTGTGAGACCTACAACATCTACCCCAAGGGCGGAAACAGGGGTAGCATTTCTATGCTGAGGGCTTATATCACTTATTGCCAAAAAAAAAAAAAAAAAAAAAAAAAAAAAAAAAAAAAAAAAAAAAAAAAAAAAAAAAAAAAAAAAAAAAAAAAAAAAAAAAAAAAAAAAAAAAAAAAAAAAAAAAAAAAAAAAAAAAAAAAAAAAAAAAAAAAAAAAAAAAAAAAAAAAAAAAAAAAAAATAAAAAAAAATTAAAAAATTTGTCATAAATATTGGGAGCAATCAATTTTCAAAAAAATAAAAATTAAATAGCAAAAAAAAAAAAAGAAAAAAAAACCAGCGCCCCCCCACCCCCCCCCCCCCCCCTCCCCCCCCCCCCCCCCGCCCCCCCCCCCCCCACCCCCCCCCCCCACCATTCCCCCATTCCTCCCCCCCCCTTTTTAACCTTATTTTTTTTTTTTTTCTCCTCTTTTTTTTTTTTTTTTTTTTTTTTTTTTTTTTTAAAAAATTTTAATTTTTTTTTTAAATTCTAAAAAATAAAATTAAAAAAAAATAAAATACAAAATTTATAAAAAATATTTTTCCTCCCCTAAAATTTTTTTATTTTTTTTTAATATTTCCTATCACCCTTACTCTCAAAACACCTTAAAAAAAAAAAAAACACAAAAAAAAAATAAACCCCCAAAAACCAAAAAAAAACACCCCAAAAACCCACCACCCCACAAAAAAAAAAAAACAAAAACCCCAAAAACCCAAAAAACAACAAAACCACACCCAAACCCACCCCCACCCAACCCCCCCCACCCCACAAAAAAACACCACCCCACCAACCCACAACTAACAAAAAAAAAAAAAAAAAAAAAAAAAAAAAAAAAAAAAAAAAAAAAAAAAAAAAAAAACCAACAAAAAAAAAAAAAAAAAAAAAAAAAAAAAAAAATTTCTGCATAAAAAAAACACAAAAAAAAAAACAACCCAACACAAAATCTCTTCCCCCACCCCCCACCCCCCCCCCAAACATAAACAACCCCCCAACACCTCCATCATTTCCCCCCAAACCCCCACAATCTCCCCGCCACCACCCCCATACCACCAAACATAAATAAAACAAAACAAATTAAAAAAAAAAAAAAAAAATTTTCAACAAACTACCCCCCACAACGAAACCGGTTTAAAAAAAAAAAAAAACCCCCACCTTCCAGCCCCCCCCATCCCCCACCCCCACCCCACAAACCCCCCCCCACAAAACCCTCCCCACAACAGAACAAAGGCGAAATATAAACAAAAAAAACACCCACAAACCCCCCCCCCCCCCAAAAAAAAATCCATCCGCCAAAAAAAAAACTAAAAACTCCAACCCCCCCCCCCCCATCTTCTTCCCCTTGGTACCCAAACCACTCCCAACAACCCACACCCCCACTCCCCCCCCCTTCCCCAATTCCAACATCCCCAAAACCCAAAAAAACCACCCCCCCCCCCCCCCCGCCCCCCCCCCCCCCCCCCACCACACCCCCCCCCCCCCCCCACACAACAACACCCCCCCCCCCCCACACCACAAAACAACCCCCCCCCACCCCAACCACAATACAAACCAAACCCCCCCCCCCCAATCCAATAAAAAAGAACAAAACCCCCCCCCCAAATCCCTCCTTCCCCCACATCAACCCCCTAAAAACCCCCCCAACAAAAATCACCCCCCCCAACACACCCCACAACATAAAAAAACAAAACCCCAAAACACCCCCCCCCCCCCCCCCCCCCCCCACCCCCCCCACAACAAAAACACAAATCCCCCACAACCCCCCCCCCCCCCCAACCCCCCCCCCCCCAACAAAACTATACAACCAACAAACCACACTCACCCACCACCCCCACCTTCTTCCACTTTAAACAAACCCCACAACCCCCCCAAAAAAAAAAAAAAAAAACCCAAAAACCCCCCCCCCCCCCCCCCTAAAACCACACCCAAACCACAAAAAAAACAAAAACCCAATTAAACCACAAACAAAAAACACACCATAAATTAATAAAAAAAATACAATAAAAAAAACAAAATAAAACCCCAAACCAAAAAAACCCCACACACAATTCATTAAACAACACTTAATCCTTTCAAAATATTCTTCATCAACTCCTCTTTCCCACCAAAAAACAACCCAAAAACCCCCCCCTTAAAAAACCCGCCCCCCCCCCCCAAAAAAACACCCCCCCCCTACAACCGACACCCCATCAAAAAAAAAATCCATATAAAAAAAACCCCCCCCCCCCTTAAAAAAAACCCTCCCCACCCCCCCCAAAACAACAAACCCACTCCCCCCCCCCCCTAACAACACAAAAAATAAAAACCCCCCTAAAAAACCGTCACCTTTTTCTCAACTCCCACACCGCCCCAAAAAAAAAACCCAAAACCCCCCACACCCCTCCCAACAACCCCCTTTTACAAAAAAGCAGAATCCCCCCCCCCATCGAAAAAAAAAAAAAAAACTTTTCCCCCCCACTTTTCCACCCAACAACACACATCATCCTTCTCAAAAAACATCTTTATTCGAGTCGTCCCCAATCCCTTTCCCTTCCCTTCCCTCCCCATCCCCTTTTTCCCCCTCATTTCCTCCTCCCTTTTTTTCCCCCACCCCACCCCCCTCTCCTCCACAATCCCCCCCCCCCCCCTCCTCCACACCCCCACCCCCCGCCACCCCCCCCCCCACCCCCAAAAACCCCCCCCCCCCCCCCCCCCCCCTCCCCCCCCCCCCCACCCCCCCACCCCCCCCCCCCCCCCCCTCCCCATCCCACCTCTCCCCAAAAAAAACACAATCCACCCAAAACCACACCGCAAAAAAACCCACCCCCCCAAACAAAAAAAACCCCCACCACCAAAAACCCCCAAAAAAAAAAAAACAAAAAAAAAAAAAAAAAAAAAAAAAAAAAAAAAACCCACAAAAAAAAAAAAAAAAAAAAAAAAAAACACCCAAAAACCCCCAACAACCAAAAAACACCACAACCCCCAAAAAATTCATCCAGGAAAAAAAAAAAAAAAAAAAAAACACCCACCAAACCTCCCCCCCTCCCAAAAAAACCCCCCAAAACACCCCCCCCACCCCCCCCCGGGGCAAAAAAAAAAAAAAAATAACCCACCCCCCCCCCCTTTTCCCGTCGGGTCTCCCCCCCCCTAAACCCCCCCCCCCCCCCCCCCACCCCCCCCCCACAAACCCTCCCCCCCATCAAAAGGACCCAAAAAAAAAAAACCCCCACCCCCCCAAAAAAAAACCCCAAAAAAAAAAAAATTAAATTCCCCCCGCCCCCCCCTTTTAACACAATATTCCCCCCCCACCCCCTTCCACCCCCCTCCCCCCCACCCCCCCCCCCCCCCCAACAAAAATCTCGCCCCCCCCCCCCCCCCCCCTTCCCCCCCCCCCCCCCCTCCCCCCCCCCCTTCCTTTATCCTCCCCCCCCCCCCTCTCCCTCCCTCCCGCGAAAAACCCCCCCCCCACCCCCCCCCCCCCCTCTCCCCCCCCCCCCCCCCCCCCCCCCCCCCCCCCCCCCCCCCCTTTCCCCCTCCCCCCCCCACCAACCACCAAAAAAAACCCCCCCAGAGTGGACGGAATAGTGGATTTGTTCGCAAGGCCTCTGTTCACAAAATTTTCATAAAAAACAAACCGCAAGTTTTCAAAACTCCTTTGGTTTATTTGGAGAGAACGGAAGCACAAAGCAAGGGAGCCATAACCTTCATCCGTTCAAAGTTTCTACACCCTCATTTGGTGGATTTGAACCCTTCATCCTCAAGATTCAAGCTTCCTACTACATGGTTTGTGTTCTTCTTCCTATTTTGGCCTCCTAGGGTTTGTTTCTAGGTTTTCCCCAAGGTTTTTGTTGGTTTCTTCTTCCCTTTCTCATTTTATTGTAGTAAGTTGCATGAAGGGCAATGGAATAGTGTTTCTCTTGGATTATATTATCCTCAATCCATTTGTGAACATCCCACTTCATCACTACTTGATCGATTAGGGCAAGGGTTGGGCAAACCCCTCCCAAAACCGAAATTTCCCTACTGTTTTTGGGCAAATCAGTTTTGTACTAGAAAATGTGTTATAATCTTCATACATTTCATGGATGTGTTGTAATTTAGATGTATTCTTACTTGTTTGGCATCATGTCAAATTTCTAGATGGAAGTTAGGAAAAAACTCCCAAATTTCTTGCTATTTTTGGGTAGGATATGGTTCCATGACTTAAATGTGTTTATCTCCCCCTTTTTATTACTCTCATATGCGGGCTATTTGCATTGTTTATGCTTGGTTATTATTGTTGAATCAATTTCATGGAAAGGTTTATTGGGTATCCTCTCCTTAAACCCATGTTCAAGGGAGTTACATTCCCTACCCAATTTCTAAATTCCCAAATTAACTAGAATTGTTAAGTTACAATAGTTTGCATATGTTCTCTATGTTCTGGTTAAAGTTAAGTAACCAAGCACATGTATTGTCTTCTTTTACTTGTGTGTAGGTGAGTAAATTGAAATGGCTCCTAGGATAAGGGGAAATAGGGCTCCTGCAGTAGCACTAGCACCCTTTGATGCTAGTCTCTTTGTGTTTGCTGAGGCAGAGAGGCTGTACAATGAAAAATTTCATGACCGAAAGATTCTAGTGGGGAGAGAAGCTATCCCTGATGAGCTGGTTGCCTTCAAGGTGAGGCAACTATCAAACCTGCCCCTGACTGACTGGAATTTTGGATGAAGGACAGGAATCTCTGACCAGTCACCCAAACACACTGTGGAGCATCACTCCAATAGTTGAATTCAGTGGAGAACCCCAAGGATGTTCTCCTTTATAACTGTCAGAAGATGGATTGCGGACCCATGCAGCTGCACTGCCCACAGCATGATGTACTGCATCAATCCAAGGTACTCTCTCTCCTATCCATATTTATGGGGCCCACACCTATTCAGATGTGTGTAAGACCTTGGATGAGGTGTTGGTACAATGCCCAAGCCATGGGCCAAGCACCTGTGCAAGCCCAAGGCTTATACAACAACATTCTCTGGGCGATGCACTGGGAGATTGGCCCAAAGGCCCAAAGAATCGCCCAGAGTGGCTAAAATGAGTTTTTTGGACTCCAGACATGTGGGGACCACCCTTACAGACCAGGAATACCCTCTAGGGGTAGATGGGAATTTTAGGAACCATTACCCACCCCTAGAACCATGTGGACCCCACCTGTGCAGCCAGAATGGCCCAGAATTTAGTTAAAAATGCATTCTGGGAGAGGGGAGCCTTAGGTCAAACAGGCCTTAGTGGGGCCAATTTTATAAATGGGAGGGGGCAGCCCCTCATTTCGTTTTTGGTTGCTGTAGCTGAGAGAGAGAAAGAGAAGGAAAAGGAAGAAGAAGAGAAGGAAAGGAAGAGAGAAGGAGAAGAAGGATCTATGCTGCCTATTTGCACACTGAATCAGCTGCATATCACCTCCAGGTAATAATTCCTACCTCTATGTGCTGCTGTTCTCTATGTTTGTATCTTGATCTCTGCTCTGTTGGTAGTGTATCTGGCTAGTAATGCTCAGAACACTTTGGGGTTGCCTTGGAATGCATCATATCTGACATGCAAAGCCATTGCATATAAGATCTGATTATAATATATCAGTTTTTACAGTTGAGACTAAAGTCAGTCTCTGTACCTGACTGCACTACCTAGTTGTACCTAGAATAGGTAGTCTGGGCATGCATATTTGCATGCAAGATTATCCTTGCTTAGTTTGGCTTAGGATCAATGTCCTACCATGATATTATACATAAAAGAGGCCTTGTGTGCAGCCCAAACTAAATCCTTGAGCTTGAGTTCAGCCTGGACAGTTGTTCTCTATGCTGTCAGAACAACTCCTGGCTTCCAAATGGGAAAACCAAACCCAAAACCATCGGAACCATTGGATTATACTCCAAATATGGTCCATGACCATCCCTCATGCCTCCATAATCAATGCCATGGCAAGCGCTGCTGTAAAATCCAAGAGAACTGCACCAAAACTCGTCTCAAACAGGCTCTAGGCGATGCACTGGGTGATTGGACCAATCACTCAGTGAAACGCCCAGAGATATATTTGGGCTTATTTAGTGTCATGTCTTTTTGGATCTTCACCAGTGACCCATGGACTGTGTGATGAGGTGGTAAATGACCAAAATACCCCTCTCCACATATGCTTGCTGTCCTCTATACCTTGGGTACCCAAGTTGGCCCCACAGGGCCAAGTAGCCATGCCCAGGAATGGATTCAGCTGAACTGCTGACCTGGGTACTGGTTTGTATGACTGTCTGGCCATGTATTGGCTGACTATACTGTCAGATACCAAGTTAGATAGAATTCCACATCTCTAGATGATGTACTGGTAGATGGACCCGAAAGCCCAGTGCAAGACCCAGAGAATTCCAAGTAACATCAGTATAAACACAGAGTCAGACCAGTAAGCCTAGACCAACACTAGGATATTAATACAGCTTTGAATATTAATTGACACAGATTTATGATCCTATAAATTAGGATTTGATCCTGTGCTCGAGGTGCACAGCCAGACACCTACCGGAACAGAACCGACTATTGAACCAGTAGGACCAGAACAAGGTGAGTGAAATTACACTGTGTATGTAAATGCGACACGGCTAATATGTCAACACAATTTATATTAATATTATTACACTGTTCACTTATTTTAATTGCTGAGAATTCTACTGAATAAGGAATATTTGTCTAGTGAATGTTGTGATTGGACATTGATTGCTGAATGTGAATTGCTAGACTAGATGCCATAGCCGGCTTGGAATTAAGGCCTATGGTAGCCCATAGAATGGGATGCGGTTGACACCAGCAGACTCATATGATGCTTTATAGATGCATTGGGCTAGAGTTTCATCACCCGTGCTACGCACCCTTGCCAACAGTGGTTAGGGTATTGGATACCTGTGAGAGTGACCATATGAAAGAGAAAAGAAAAGACAAGAATAGACAAGAAAAGAAAAGAAATGAAAAGAAAAGAAAAGAGAAATGATATGGGCTATGAGCCATAAAAAGGAAATGTGATATATGAAAGAAAGGATGACTGCCTCATAGGTTAATCCCAGAGGGCTGGTTGGGCTGACCTTGGTGACTGATGCAGGAGCTGATCAATCCTCTCCGACAACTCAATGGGTGGTATCGCGGGAAGGGGTTAAAAGCCCGCACTAGGGATACATGTATTGGGGATTATCGTAGCACTAACCTGCCTTAGTTGTGATGTTCGGTGGTTAATAAATAAAATGAACTGCACCTCATGTAGGACTCATATGGTTGTGATTGCATGTGCATGCATGGTATGTTTCATTCACGGGCTCAGTAGAGCCCACACTCTGTTATATATGTTTTGTTAGATGATCCTACAGGTGGATGTTACTGTGGCGGCACTACAACAAAACTCATTTTTGGCAACGGTTTTTTCCCGTTGCTAAAATAAAAAATCCGTTGCTAAAAATATGGGCGACAATTTTTTAACCCATTGCCAAAACCGTTGGCATAAATGGCACAGCCAAAAATAGGCGATGGAAAAAGGGGTGGCGTTGGGAAAAATATAGGATGCGACGGTAGAAACGGTATTGTTGCCTAAAAACTTATTTTTGGCAACACTACATCACTTACCTTTACCAAATATAAAATTATGGCAACGGTATATTTTATTCCGTTGCGAAAAATATTATTTTAGCAACGAAATAAACCGTCATAAAAAATAAGAATATACCATTGGGTATATTTATGGTTAGCTTTTTGGTGACAGTATAAAAAAAAAAACCGTCGCCATAAATGTAATAACAAAAAAAAAATTTGTTTTTTACACAGTTTATATATTTACCTGTAATTACATTAGTATACATTATCATTTCAAAAAATAAAATTAACCACACGTCCAAATAAGCATACATTGCTTTCAGTTCACTTCTAAAAAAGTACTACAATCATAATTAAGAACTCATTGCTCTAATTATACTGTTATATATTAATCAAACTTCATAGTATGAATCACAAAAACGGTTTTATCATCAACTAAATGTAGCATACTTCTCAACAAAAAGACAAAAAATCCTAAAACTCTAGTTCAAAGAGTAGAGTTAGAACAAAGGTCAAACAGAAAGAGTAGAGAATCAGGTAAATACGAAATAACATCTCTTGTTGTAACTATGTTGAGATCCAACCCTTCATGAGATTTTGGTTCATTCTCTTAATTTATATGAGACTATCTCCATAGTTGTTATTCCAAAAATAATTCAGCTAATTATTTTCCTTTGACATTAGAAGATTCCCATTATTCTGTCCTTACTACAACAGGGGTGATGAACCCAAATTCACTCCAACCAATCAGAGGTCGCCACGTGTCCCGGTCCAAGGAAGGGAACCAAAACAGGGCCAGTGAAGGACCAACCGCGGGCACCAACCACCAACACCTATTGGGCGCGACCACCCTTGGGTGCCAACCCCCTTGGGGGCGTGGACCTCCCTGGGCACCAACCCCCTTGGGGCATGGATCTCCTTGGGCGCCAACCCCCTTGGACGAAGACCCAGGGCACCGCTTCCCCGAACACGTCATCCCCGTGCATAGTCTCCCTCAAACACGACAGTCACCACCGCCATCAACAAGGCACAGGTCGCATCATTGAGGACTCTGGGCCATCGCCTATCGAGTCACTTAGTATAAATGGACTCATATACTAGGAACCTCATCTACCACGTAGATGAGGTCTATCCACCAAGCATACCAAGGCCATTAGGACACTACGTCCCACAGGAAGGCAACTACCAAAGACACCACGTCTCTAAGGAAGGCAACTACCTAGTCTATCAAGGACATTACGTCTCACGGGAAGACAACCTATCAAGGATGAGCCCTGCTACTCAAGGACTCTATCACCTATGAAGGACACTCTACATCAACTGGGACTCTCCACCCTGCCACACACCACTATAAAAGGGAAGGTACTCTACCCCTCAACTCATCTTGAGTTCTATTCACTCATCTGTTTGCTCATAGAGATCTAACTTAGGCATCGAAGAGTCCTAGGCCAGAACCACACCGGTTCTTCTTTGTCACCCAGGGTCTTTTGCAGGTTACAGCACTCGAAGGACCACTTAGCGATTTCTTGACGCAACAGATTAACGCTGTCTTTGGGAATGACGCTAGCCATAGTGTCTACTAGCTTATTTCCATCACTGATCAATTATGGCACGCAGGAAGGCCACTCCCTCCACCAACAATGCCCCGAGGGAGGGGAACGGATCACCTCCTCCAGAGAGCTCACATCACAGAGCCACGGATCGTGTCTCTCAAGAGAGGGAGGTCCTTGAGAACCAACAAGTGGGGGTGGACAACCTCAACCCTGAAGCAGCCATTGAAGCCGCCCCCGCGAAGGCAGTACCTGATCCCAATGCACCGGCCACTGTGGGTCAGGTTAATGACCTATAGCGTCAGATCCTTGACGACCAACCACTCTTCCGCAAATATCTAAGGTAGAAACCGGTCACCCATCGTCATAGGCAGGAGCAGAGGCAAGAGCAAAGCCCTAGGAGATCACCTCCCAGGGGTGATAGGTCTGAAGGGCACACCAGGCAGCAAAGGGATCCCTCCTAGCATCCGAGGAGAACGGCAGACCTTCCAACACGGTCGGATCGAGGGAGAACACCATCACACCAATCCGTGGTGCCTAACCCTAAAGGGTCCGTCTTGAGATCGGTGTTTGATGGTCGACTAGGAGGAAGTCATGCACCAGAACGAAGTCGAACTTACCGTGAAGGGAGCCCCTCGTGTTCAAGACAAAACTCATCACGGCGTGACCCTTCACCATCTTGCCAACAGTTGAGACGGGAGGGGGCTTCCAGGAGAGGACATGAACGAGCTTACAGCGAACGACCAGCAAGGCGTGGGGAACAGGCATGGGATGAAGAGTTAGACAAGAGACTCCAAGAGTTGGACAAGAAGCTGGAAGGGTTGAAGAAGCAAACCAAGGGTGAGACACACTCAATCCCAGGACAACACCCCTTCTCAGAAGAGATCATGTCAGCCTCACTGCCATCTAGGTTCAGGTTACCTACCTTTGAACTCTATAGTGGTACCACCGACCCTAATGACCATATCAACTACTTCAATGGTATGATGACCCTGTATGGTGGATCAGATGTGGTATTCTGGCGAGCATTCCCTGCATCCCTCAAGGGTACAATAACTTCATGGTTCTCCAGACTACGACCATGGTTGGTTGGGTCATTTGTAGAGCTATGCGAGCAGTTTGTGACCTGCTTCTAGAGCAGCGTCAAGCAGAAGAAGACCACGGTCAACCTACTGAACGTGATCCAAAATCCTGGGGAGTCCCTCAGGGAGTATGTTAGCAGGTTCACCAAGGAATCCCTGGAAGTCTGTGACCTAGATGATCAGACCCAGCATGCAGCCCTAGCTGGGGGCATCAGAAACATGGAACTAATCAAGGAGTTGGCACGTCATGAGACTAAGACCATGAAAGAGCTCCTGGAGTGATGTAATCAGTTCACCAACATGGCCGAGATAGTACAGCCATGGACGAGGGCAATTAAAGGCAAGGCCCAGGATAATAAGAGGTCAGCACCAGATGACCGCAAAGAGAATAAAAGGTCGAGGACTGAGCGACGATAGGAGAAAGGTGATCGCCCGTCTGGAAGAAGTGTTCGTCGATCAGAGAGGGATGAGAGGGCTAGCAACCTTGAATTCACACCCCTAAACACCACCAGGTCATAGATCCTCATGCAGATACAAGACCATGACCTAATCAAATAGCCACGACCTATGTTGGCAGGACCTGAGAATCGTAACCCTAACAAGTACTGCCTCTTCCACAAGGACTATGGGTATGACACAGAGGAATGCTACCAACTAAAGAGAGAGATAGAAGGCCTTGTGAAAGCAAGGAGTCTGGACAGATACGTGAAGGGAAGACGCAATGGCCGTTCGGGCCAAGGAGATCGAGAAAGAGAAGAACCAAGAAGGGAAGAAAGGAGAGCGGATCGAGGCAAAGAAAGAGACCGCACTGACGAGAGAAGAGATGCAGCAGAGCCAAGCGGCATTAAGGGAGCCCCCATCCTCACCATACTTGGAGGGCCAGGGCGAGAGTCTACCAGAACAGACAAAGCCCATACTAGGTTCATGGGAGTAGCAGAAAAGCCAAGTAAGATGGCGAAGACCGAGACGGTGATCTCCTTCTCGGATGTAGACTGGGAAGGCGTAAGCTTTCCACATGAAGATGCCCTAGTAGTACAGGTGGAGATAGCTAATCGACCAGTGCATAGGGTATTGATAGATACAGGGGCGTCCATGGACGTACTCTCACTGGAAGCCTACCGCCAGTTTGGATTTGGAGACGATCAGCTCAAGCCAGAGCCCACCTACCTCCATGGATTCTCGGGCACCACAGCGTCCATTAGAGGTACCATAGAGCTGCCCGTCACCTTTGGAGAGCACCCCCGACAGGTGACCATCATGGGGAACTTCATGGTTATCAGGTCCGTGGTGTCGTTCAATGGCCTCCTAGGGCGACCGTCTCTAATAGCCCTTAGGGGTGTTGTATCTCCACTCCACCTGAAGATGAAGTTCCCCACTGACAATGGAGTAGGCGAAGTACGAGGTGATCAGAAGAAGGCCTGAGAATGCTATGCCACCTTTGTGAAGAAGAACAATGGCAACACACGAGGGATGGCACTGTGCATGGAGAACCTGGTTAGTGACCAGAGAGATGAACTAACAGAGAAGAGAGGAAGGCCGGTGGAGGACCTTGTTCCATGGCCACTCAGCAAGGATGACCCTTCCAAGGTCATACAGGTTGGCTCACTGTTGAACAATGAACAAAAAGAAGAACTGGGAAACTGATCGTGTCGTTAACTGGTAAAAAATAAAACCCTAAACTAATCTAGCAAGTAGCAAGTAAGGGGTCGATCTACGAGGAACTGGAAGACTAAATTACTAAGATGAAAGTGATAAAAATTAAAATGCAATAAATCTGATTTTAAACTAAGAACAAAAGAAACAACTCTAAACTAACAACGCTGTACAAATACGGGAGAAGACTATCTTTAAGGTTCGAATCCCCAATGAGTTGCTATTCAATTCAGTTGCATGCTTTGGTTTATTATAACCACAGGCCTAATAATACCACAGAGTGTAGGGTTCCTCCTAGGTATGAACTATCTTGACGAGTACTATCGTCCTTCGCTTATAGGGCTTGGCACGCTTAGTTCGTTCAGCCATAATCCATCATCGGTACAACCACATAAGAACAAAATACCATTGCTTGAATGAAAAATAATGAATCACAGACACAAAATTTTTCTATCAAATACATCAATTAAAATCATCCAAATAGGGATGGGGTCTCAACATCAAGCAATCAAGCATACAAACTAGAATTTTTAAATAACAAACACCATTAGTTCATCTACACCTAAAGATAGAAAGAACTTAGCCAATCATGGTGGAAGGCGACAAAGGACAGCAATGGTGATGATGATCCATGAAGCTGGAACGGTGATCTTCCTCCTCTCCTTCTTGCCAAATCCAAGATCCAAAAATAAAACAAAGAAACAAAAGAAGAAAGATGAAATACGAAGAAGAAGAGAAGAGGGCACGGCTAATGGCTATGGGAATTGAATGGGATTCGGATTGAATGGCAATCTGTCCGTGGGTTTATATATCTATCAGAGATTTAATAAAAAAATACGAAAGAAAAAAAAAAGGAAAGCACGAGAGATAGAAAGAATGATGGATATCCCGAATCCGTGAGGGATTTGGATAGAATAGATATAAGAGGAGGGAGAGAGAAGTGAAATATAATTAGGAATGGTAGGACCCATTAAGGATTTGAGAGGGAGAAGGAGAGAAAATTCAAGTTGGAGAGAGATTAAACCGTACTAAATGAGAGAGATATATTAGAGAGGAGAGAGAGAGTTTAATGTAGATTATGAATTTGATTAAAATTCTCTTTTTGAAAATATCTCTCTTTTCTGGCCCCAGGTGGATCCAGTCCGAGAATTAAAGTTGCTCCAATTAATTTTTTGGACGATATGAACCCAAGGTCGGATATCTTTTGAAGATGCCTTAATTTTCTAAAATTATAATTATGCCCCTGGGTCTTCAGTGAAACGTCTTCCCATCTCACCCTTGATAACCTATGAGTCGATCCATGGGTAGCCTGGTGCCTATGTAGCACTGAACTCCTCCAACCTGGTTTTCTCAATTTAGTCTCTGAAAATGCACTTTTTCTCCAATTATTCTCATATGCCAAAAATACCCCTGTACCCTGAAAAAGACAGAAAATACCCAAGGTAGCTCCATTCTAAGCAGATAAAATGCAGAATTAAATGGGATAATTTCACACATAAATGTGTTCATCAAATACCCCCACACTTAGATTTTGCTAGTTCTCGAGCAAAAAGAAAATAAAAAAAACCTAACTCACTTTCGTAGGTATCACGGTTGCACTTAGCATGTGCAACAAGCCTTTAAACCCCTAGGTTACCCCTAGTGGACGAGTTTTATCTCGTGAGTGTTTGCAAGGAATATACACACAAAATTCATGAATGCAAATTTAAATTTTGACAATGGGTAAGAAGCGCACACCGAACCCGAAACTAAAATGCTCTACTTAAGATCAAGAAGACAAAGGTACCCCCACACTTGAGCTCTTATTACCCAATATTGATTCTAGCAACAAGTACACATCCTAATTAGGGAGTCTCTCCATAGCTGCCAAACACCACCTTACTTAAAGTAAGATCACTCATGACGTCAAGGGCACCAAGGACTTTAGGCTTCAGAGCATTTTTTACCATACAATTGTACCAAGGCAATGACATTTTTTTTTTTTTTTTTAAACAATGAACTCCATTTGTTACTCCACTACTGTTCCTCAAATGCCATACAGGGTCACTACACAAGACACCCGAACTACTGGGTAGCTTTGTTTCTTACATATATCCATAAGGATAGTGATGCTAGAGTTCCTTTTTAGAGGTTTCACCCCAAGGAGTGTCGATCAAGTCACCTTGCTTCCCGAGGCGGAGTGCCCTGTCTAGCTCCAAGGAATTCAACTCTTACTTTTATTTATTCCACTTTTTTTTTTTTTTTTTTTTTTTGAATTTTTGAATTACGTGATTCTCAGATCCGTGCAATGTTCTGGCTTTTTAAGCTTTCTAGAAGGCTCATGTAACTAGCTTTAAGCCAACCACTCCCAAGCCAGATGGCTATAGGGGATTGAGTGTGAAACACTCCTCGGGCTTACTTACTCGAACCAAAAAGGCTACAAGCTCGAACTGGATTCAAGAATACAAGTAATAATAATCTAACTGGTCACTCCAACCGTTTTACGCGAGACTCTGGGCTTGTGGCCTAGATGCCCCGGTTACTAAGTTGAAGCAACAAAACTAAACTTTCATGATTTTTTTTTTTTATATGTCACGCCAAAACTAAACTTGGTCTCAACTCCTAACCAAAAGCTCAAAGAAACACAAGACAGTCAAGTGGTCTGTCCCTTCGACAAACTGGGGCTCTTATTGTCTGAGTCAAAACCCACCTTAGGATACATACTAGCTACTATCCTCTCAACAGGGTTTTCATTACTTCAGATTAGGGTTCCTAAGTTTCTCTTTCTCGTGTTTCGCATCAAAGTAACAGAGAGACATGTAAAACTTACCAGAAGCCAAAAAATAAAAATCTGCCAATCGGTCTCACACCCCCCCCACACTTAAAGTATGCAGTGTCCTCAATGTATGCAAAAGAATAAAAACAGGGATAAGGGAAGGAGTGTACCAGAAATTAGCAATACATGGCAGAATAGTGCATCCAGCAATCAGTAGCAGCTACCTAAAAAAAAAAAAAAACAAACAAACACAAAACAAAAGTACTAAAGAAAAAATAGTGGGTTGCCTCCCAAAAGCGCTAAGTTTAACGTCTTCAGCCAGACAACAGTAAAGCTCAAGATAGTCCATCAGAAGCATGAGCATTATCCACATCCACTAGGTCTAAAGACTCAATCAATTGGCCATCAGCAAGGCCATCAACATAGGGTTTCAGTCTTTGACCGTTAACCTTAAAAGTGTTCCCGTTCTTGTTGGCATCTCAAGCACGCCTTGCAGAAGGTGTGTGCATCTCTAAATAACGTGGGCCAATAAAAACCAGATTGTAGTACCTTGGCAGCTATTTTCTTGCCACTATAGTGTCCCCCATAGGCGAGAGTATGGCAAAACGATAATATACTCTGAAACTACTCTTAGGGACACAACGACGAATGACCTGGTCCGAATAGCATCAAAATAATTCTGGATCCTCCCAATAGTAGTATCGCACAGTAGAGAGGAACTTATCTCGAGATGCTTTATCCCAATCAGGAGGTAATTGTCCAACAGCGAGATAGTTCACTATAATTGCGTACCATGGAGTCAATTTCGACAAAATGGAAAACAACTGCTCATCGTGAAAAGTTTCCCGAACCAACTCCGGTGTGGGAGGGGAATCTAGAAGAATCCGGGATAAATGGTCTGCTACAACGTTTTCGACCCCTTCTTATCCCTGATCTCCAGGTCAAACTCTTGAAGGAGGAGAATCCATCGGATGAGTCTCGGCTTAGCATCACGCTTGGATAGGAGATGCCGACGAGCTGAGTGATCCGAATAGGTAATCACCTTCGAGCCCAAAAGATATGATCTAAACTTATCAAGGGCAAAAACTACTGCTAGTAACTCTTTCTCAGTAGTGGTGTAATTCATTTGAGCATCAGAGAGGGTTTTACTAGCGTAGTAAATCACAACAGGCTTCCCATCAACCCATTGGCCTAAAACAGCACCAACAGCATAGTCAGACGTGTCACACATGATCTCAAAGGGGAGAGACCAATCAGGTGACCTCATAATGGGTGCTTTAGCTAATGAATCACGAAGGGTGTGGAAAGCATGAAGGCATTTATCATCAAGGATAAAAGGGGCCTCCTTTGTAAGCAGACTGCACAGGGGCCTAGAAATCGAGCTAAAGTCTTTGATGAAACACCTATAGAAGCCGGCATGGCCCAAGAAAGAACAGACCTGTCGAACGGAAGTGGGAGGGGGTAACTTAGCAATCAAATCAATCTTGGCTGGGTCAACCTCAATGCCTCATACAGAAACAATGTGGCCGAGGACAATACCCTTTTGAACCATGAAATGACTCTTCTCCCAACTAAGAATGAGGTTTGTCTCCACACACCATTTAAGAACTTGAGATAACCGGTGGAGACACTCATCGAAGGATGACCCAAAGACAGAGAAGTCATCCATGAAAACCTCTAAATATTGGCCAACCATGTCAGAAAAGATGGCCATCATGCACCTTTGAAAGGTGGCCGAAGCATTACACAACCCAAAGGGCATGCGTCTGAATGCAAATGTACCAAAGGGGCAAGTGAAGGTTGTTTTCTCTTGATCACTGGGACATATAGGAACTTGATTGTATCCCAAATAACCGTCAAGAAAACAGAAGTAGCTCTGCCCAGCCAATTTCTCTAAAATCTGATCAATGAAGGGCAGAGGAAAATGGTCTTTCCGGGTAACCTTATTCAGCTTCTGATAATCAATACAAACACGCCAACCCGTAGTGGTACGAGTTGGGACAAGGTCACCTTGGTCATTGGAAACAACCGTGATGTCGGACTTCTTAGGGACAACCTGAGTAGGGCTGACCCATTGACTATCCGAGATGGGGTATATGATGCCAGCATCAAGCCACTTTACTACTTCGTTCTTCACTACTTCCCTCATATTAGGGTTTAGATGACGCTGTGGGCCCCTAAAAGGTTTTGCTTCCTCCTCACAATAGATCCTGTGCATACATACTGAAGGGTCAATACCCTTAAGATCAGCCAAGGACTAACCAATGGCAACCTTATACTCAGAAAGAACTTCCAAAAGTTGAGCTTCTTGCCTAGATGAAAGATCGGATGAGATAATAACAGGCAAGGTCTCTCCTTCCCCTAAAAATGCATACTGAAGGGTGGAAGGGAGAGGTTTAAGCTCCAACTTTGGAGGGGATATTAGAGAAGAAGGCTGGGGAGACGAAGCCACAGGGGGAAGAGGTTCAAACCTAACTGTCCAAGGTGGCCGTTCTGAAGAGAGTGAGGAATCTAGCAACGTATGCACCTCTTCAGTATATGCCTCAGACTCCTCTCCAAACGTTACATAGTGCTGCAAAGGATCATCAATAAGCATGTGCGAAGTGTGATCAGCCACAACTTCATCTAATAATCCAATGCAAAACACTCTTCCTCTCGAATGGAACCTAAGGATGCATTGAAGATGTTGAGCCTAAGCTTCTTATTCCCAAAAGAGATGTCCATGGCTCCCGATCTATAATTTATGTAAGCATTTGCAGTAGCTAAGAAGGGGCGCCCTAAAATGATAGGGAGAAGCTTAGCTGTGGTGGCTGTATCCATATCCCGGACAAGAAAGTCCACAGGAAAGTACAATTCTTCCACCTTGACTAAAACATCCTCTAACAAACCACGAGGTGCCTTGACTGAACGATCAACCAATTGAAGGATGACCTCAGTGGATTTCAAATCTCCTAAACCAAATATGTCATAGACTGAACTAGGCAAGATATTCATACTAGCGCCTAAATCAAGTAGTGCCCTACTTATGGAGAGATCTTCAATGATGCAGGAAATAAGAGGAGCACCTGGGTCCTTAAGCTTAGGGGGTAGGTGGTTAGAAATTACCGAACTAACCTATTCAGTCAAATGGACGGTCTTAGGGATTTGAGTTCTCAACTTACGCTTTTGGGTGCAAAGGTCTTTTAAAAATTTAGCGTAAGCAGGAACTTGCTTGATAGCATCCAAAAGGGGGAGATTGATGCAAACTTGTTGGAATATGTCTATCATCTCTTGCATCTTTGAACCCTTTTATCCAAATAGTCTGAGGCTGATGTTTGAAGGGCTTGGGGAAAAGGGACCTTTGGAATGTAAGAGTCAGGTGATGGTCCCTCCACAATGGGGATGTGCAGCCCCTTCCTTGGAAACTGATGAGTGCTTTCCATAGGTGGTGTTTCAGTAATGGACTCATGTGTTTCTCCACCACCAGTATTCTCTAGGGTTGACTCAGCCTCTCCCTGGCTTTGAGACTTAGTAGGCAACGTCTCATTAGTGGCTAAGGGCGCATCAGATTTTTCCACCCTTTTGCCGCTCCTTAGGACTATGACCGACTGGACTTGCTCTTTCCCTGGACCCGTTTGATTGTTTGGGTTATCTATTGGCTGACTTGGCAATTGGCCAGCGTCCCTCCTGCTTATAGCATCAACTAGTTGACCCAGTTGGTTCTCTAGCTTATTAATGGACTGAGTATGTGAGTGTAGTAGCTGTGTGTTCTGCTCGAGTCCACTTAATGTTTTTAGCACCTTTTCCTCAAAGGATTGATTCTATTGGGGTTGAGGATATGGTGGTTGTCCACCCCTATAGGCATTAGATTGAACATTAAATGGTGGCCTATATGGTGGGTTTGGAGGGTTATTAGGTACTGAGTTTCTCCATAAAAAGTTAGGGTGGTTTCGCCATCCAGGGTTATAGGTATTGGAAAAAGGATCATTACCCGATTTAAGGGAAACTTGAGCCACTTGTACTTGTTCCTGAACAAATTTAGGGTATTGTGCAACCGAAGGACAATCTGTCACATAATAACTAGGGCTAGCACATAAGGCACAGGCTTCAGTCTGATTAGGAGGAGAGAAACTCATTGGGAAAGGGGACATAGAATGTTGTCCTACAGACATCAGATAGTCCAATTTCTTGCACAGCATATCAACCTTAGCAGTCATCTCTACAGTTGGATTGATATCATAGAGACCGCCTTTCTTTGGTTGTCCTATGTGTGGAATCTCAGTCCGAGAGGCCGAAGCATGATGTTGGGAATTCTCACTAAGGGTTTCAAAAAGATCCCATGCTTCCGTCTCATTCTTGTGCATAAATGTTCCACCACAAGAGGAGTCCACCATCTGCCTATATCGGTCATGGAGGCCATCATAAAAGCACTGGACTAACTGCCATTTCTGGACAGCGTAGTGGGGGCACTTCCTAAGTAATTCCTTGAGTCTCTCCCATGCTTCATGAAATTGTTCGCCCTCTAATTGGGAGAAACTAGTAATGGCTCTTCTAAGGCTATTAGTCCGGCCAATGGGGAAATTTTTTTTTAAGAATTCCTACTGCATCCCCGCCCATGTAGAAATCCTAACCGAATCTAGGGAATGAAGCCAGTGTTTGGCTTTGTCCTTTAAAGAGAATGGGAATAGGAGTAACTTTAGGGCATCTTCAGAGAGGTTTTGGATTTTGACTGTAGAGCACACCTCTAAGAACTCATCAAGATGCTTGTAAGGCTCCTCATTAGCAAGTCCATAATAGGATGGTAACATCTGTATGATGCTGGACTTGATCTCATATTGAGCAGCTTGAATGGCAGGCAGCTAAAAATAAGATGCTAGGGTATAGGCAGTTGGAGTGAAGTGGTCACTTAGCGGCCTTCTTGGCTGGTTTTCGTCACCCATTATATTACTATTATCCTTAGGTCTAACCACAGATTGCTCTATTTCGAAGTCAAGGGCAGTCAGGTTGGTGTGCAACGAACGTCGACCATGCATAAAGCACAACACAGGTTGAACGTGCTAATTAAACAAAAATTAAAACTAGTAATTTAAAGCATGATAACTAATAAAAATAAAAATCAGAACTAAAAAGAAAAAAAAATAACTAATTTAAAACTAACAAAAATACTTACCTGGTGTTGGCGGTTGCGCAATTCCACGTGCTGCCCCCGATGAACGGTTACACATATGAGCTTAAGGGGTTGGGGGAATTAAAGTTAAACCTAAACACCCAATCTAACACTGGAATAAAATAAAAAAATTACATAAAATAACCCTAATTACATAAAGTTTAGGAATTAAAAGTGAACCAAACGGACCGCTTGTCCTACTCAATCTACTCGGCTTCCTGCACAAACAAAGAGAATGTTAGGTATACTAAAATTAACCTAATAAAGAGATTATAAATAAAAATAAAAATTCTGCAATTATAAAATTAAAATTAAAACAAAGTAACACAAAACAACTCAATCAATCCTAGCAGCCGTGCTTCAGTTCCCCGGCAACGACGCCAAAATTTGCTACTTGCTAGATTAGTTTAGGGTTTTATTTTTGACCGGTTGGCGCCAAAATTTGATCGTGTCGTTAACCGGTCAAAAATAAAACCCTAAACTAATCTAGCAAGTAGCAAGTAAGGGGTCGATCTACGGGGAACATGAAGGCTAAATTACTAAGATGAAAGTGATGAAAATTAAAATGCAATAAATCTGATTTTAAACTAAGAACAAAAGAAACAACTCTAAACTAACAACGCTGTGCAAATACGGGAGAAGACTATCTTTAGGATTCGAATCCCCAATGGGTTGCTATTCAATTCAATTGCATGCTTCGGTTTATTATAACCACAGGCCTAATAATACCACAGAGTGTAGGGTTCCTCCTAGGTATGGACTATCTTGACAAGTACTATCGTCCTTCGCTTATAGGGCTTGGCACGCTTAGTTCGTTCAGCCATAATCCATCATCGATACAACCACATAAGAACAAAATACCATTGCTTGAATGAAAAATAATGAATCACAGAAACAAAATTTTTCTACTAAATACATCAATTAAAATCATCCAAATAGGGATGGAGTCTCAACATCAAGCAATCAAGCATACAAACCAAAATTTTTAAATAACAAACACCATTAGTTCATCTACACCTAAAGATAGAAAGAACTTAGCCAATCATGGTGGAAGGTGACAAAGGACAGCAATGGTGATGATGATCCATGAAGCTGGAATGGTGATCTTCCTCCTCTCCTTCTTGCCAAACCCAAGATCCAAAAATAAAACAAAAAACAAAGAAACAAAAGAAGAAAGATGAAATAAGAAGAAGAAGAGAAGAGGGCACGGCTAATGGCTATGGGAATTGAAGGGAATCGGATTGAATGGCAATCTGTCCATGGGTTTATATATCTATCAGAGATTTAATAAAAAAAAATGAAAGAAAAAAAAAGGAAAGCACGAGAGATAGAAAGAATGATGGATATCTCGAATCCGTGATGGATTTGGATAGAATAGATATAAGAGGAGGGAGAGAGAAGTGAAATATAATTAGGAATGGTAGGACCCATTAAGGATTTGAGAGGGAGAAGGAGAGAAAATTCAAGTTGGAGAGATAGATTAAACCGTACTAAATGAGAGAGATATATTAGAGAGGAGAGAGAGAGTTTAATGTAGATTATGAATTTGATTAAAATTCTCTTTTTGAGAATATCTCTCTTTTCTGGCCCCGGGTGGATCCAGTCCGAGAATTAAAGTTGCTCCAATTAATTTTTCAAACGATATGAACCCAAGGTCAGATATCTTCTGAAGATGCTCTAATTTTTTGAAAGTATAGTTATGCCCCTGGGTCTTCAGTGAAACGTCTTCCCATCTCGCCCTTGATAACCTATGAGTCGATCCATGGGTAGCCTGGTGCCTATGTAGCATTGAACTCCTCCAACCTGGTTTTCTCAATTTAGTCTCTGAAAATGTTCTTTTTCTCCAATTATTCTCATATGCCAAAAATACCCCTGTACCCTGAAAAAGATAGAAAATACCCAAGGTAGCTCCATTCTAAGCAGATAAAATACAGAATTAAATGGGATAATTTCACACATAAATGTGTTCATCAGACACCTCCCGCAGACACACATTGATGTCTTCGCATGGTCGACTGCAAACATGCCAGGCATACCAAGATCCATAGCAGACACAGACTACATATAGACCCAACCAGGAAGCCGGTCCAGCAGAAGAGAAGGAATTTTTCCCTTGACCGACAGGCAGCCATCAGGGAAGAGATCGAGAAGCTAAGCCGTTCATCCAAGAAGAGAAGTTTCCTACCTGGCTCGCAAACGTGGTAATGGTACCCAAGCCTAATGGGAAGTGGAGGATGTGCGTCAACTACACTGACTTGAACAAGGTATGCCCCAAAGATGAGTACCCACTACCCAGGATCGATCTGTTGATCGACGCTACTGCCAGACATGAGATGCTACGTTTCATGGACGCCTACTCCAGCTACAACCAGATCCTCATGCATGAGGATGACGAGTCTTACACCGCCTTCTGAATGGACAAGGAGAATTACTGCTACCATGTCATGCCGTTCAGACTGAAGAATGCAGCGGCCACCTACCAGAGGATGGTCAACAAGATGTTCGAGGAACAGATTGGGCGCAACATAGAGGTGTACGTGGATGACATGCTCATGAAAAGCGTCCAAGCTCATCAACACCTGGCCGACCTGGAAGAAGTATTCACCGTACCGAGAAGGAACCAGATGAAATTCAACCCTGCGAAGTGTGCTTTTGGAGTAACATCCAAAAAATTCCTAGGGTTCATGGTCTCAGTACGAGGAATAGAAGCCAACCCCTCCAAGATCAATGCCATCTAGGAGATGGCACCCCCGAGGACAGTCAGGGAAGTACAGAGGTTGAATGGAAGGATCGCTGCTCTATCAAGGTTCGTGTCACGATTCGGAGACAAGTGTCTGCCATTCTTCAAAAGGCTGAAGAATCTTCGAAGTCCTAAAGACTTTACATGGACAAAGGAGTGCCAGAAGGCGTTTGAAGAATTGAAGGTGTATCTCGAGAATCCACCCTTGCTGGGGCGCCCAGAACCCAATGAAGAGTTACAGACCTACTTGACAGTGACCCCCGTCGCAGTGAGTGCAGTGCCGCTTAAAGAAGAGAGTAAAATACATAGGCCCATCTACTATATAAGTCATGTCTTAATTGATGCAGAGACCAGGTACACAATAATAGAGAAGGTAGCATATGCACTAGTGATCGCGGCAAGGAAGCTCAGACCATACTTCCAAGCCCATACCATCACAATCCCCACCAACCTACCACTAAAGAAGGTATTACACAAGCCAGACGTCTTCGGGCGGTTGATCACCTGGCCAGTTGAGTTGAGTGAGCACGACATCAGGTTCCAACCCAGGACGGCCATTAAAGGCCAAGCTCTGGCAGACTTCGTAGCTGAGTGCACCCTGCCTGAGAATGAGACAGAAGCTCAGGACCCAGAGGAGCAGGATCGAGGATCATGGGAGATGTTCATGGATGGATCGAGTAATGCCACAGGAAGTGGAGCTGGTTTCATACTTACCAACCCCGAAGGATTCCGAATACAGTATGCTCTCCGATTTGCCTTCCCAGCGTCCAATAACGAAGCAGAGTACGAAGCACTATTGGCTGGACTCCGGGTGGCCAAAGCCATCCAAATCACCCACCTATCCATTCAGAGTAACTCCCAGCTTGTAGTGAACCAGGTGAACGGAGAGTATGAGGCAAAGGATGAGCGCATGGCATCATACCTAGCACATGCTCGGGAATTGATCGGGGAGTTCGTGAAGTTTAAGATGGTTCAAGTACCCAGGATCGAGAATGCTACTGCAAACACGCTGTCTAGGTTAGCCAATGATGAACTCAAAAACCTAGCCAGTGTCGTGTACGTGGAAATATTGCATGAACCGACATACCAGGAGAAGCTTGTCAATGAGATCGAGGAAGGGCCTAGATAGATGGACCCTATACTCGACTACCTGTAGAACGACGTCCTACCAGAAGACAAGATCGAGGCAAGGAAGATAAGGATGAGAGCTGTAAAGTACACCATCCTAGATGGAGTGCTATACAAGAGGGGGCCACAGCACCACTACTTCGGTGCCTAGGACCCAAGGGAGCATAATATGCCCTGACAGAGGTACATGAAGGGATCTGCGGAAGCCACATGGGAGGAAGAGCCCTAGCATACAAAATCCTCCGATAGGGACTCTACTAGTCAAGAATGCAACAAGAAGCCATCCAATATATCAAAGCCTATGAGCAATATCAATTGTTCGCCCTAGTACCCCATCTACCCGTCACCAAGCTGACATTGATCCTCAACCCCATTCCCTTTGCCATATGGGGATAGACATCTTGGGGGACTTCACACCAACATCAAGCAACTGCAAGTACCTGGTGGTTGCCATAGACTACTTCACCAAGTGGGTGGAAGCCAAGCCACTAGCCAAAATTATAGAGAATGAGATGGAGAAGTTTCTCCGTGATGACATCATCTATAGGTTCAATGTGCCAAAGTCTCCAACAATGAGAAGCAATTCAACAACCCCAAGTTCAGAACCTTCTGTCAGAGCTACAACATTGACTATCGGCCTATTTCAGTAGCCTACCCACAGGCCAATGGTCAGGGGGAGGTCACCAAAAGAACCCTACTGGATGGAATAAAGAAAAGACTGGAAGGAGCCAAAAGGAAGTGGGTCGAAGAATTACTGAGTGTTCTGTGGGCATACCGCACCACAGTAAGGACACCCATTGGAGAAAGCCCGTTTCGCTTGGCATATGGAACAGAAGCATTGGCACCAGTAGAGGTCCTCTCCATATCCCACAGAGTTCTACACTTCAATGAAAGAACTTACACAGATGGACTGCGAGCGAACCTAGAGTTCCTGGATGAGGTGCGTGAGAAGGCACTGCTGAGGAACGTAGCCTACCAACAGCGAACAGCCAAGTACTACAATGCCCGGGTACGTGAACGGTTATTCCATCAGGGGGACCTAGTCCTAAGAAGGGCAAGTGCATCACAACCATGGAAGGAAGGAGAGCTATCAACAAACTGGGAAGGACCTTACATAGTTTCGAAGAAGATACGTCCAAGGACATACCACTTGAAAACTCCAAGGGCCAAGAAGGTAGACCGTACCTAGAACTCAGAACACCTGAATAAGTATTACCAGTAGAAGCAATACTGTGACAACACCAGCAATAGTAGCAGTGAAGTAGTAGCAGTAGTGGTAGAAGTAGCAGCAGTAGCAGTAGCAGTAGATGGCATCACTGTTTCAAGGATAATTTGAAAAAAAAATTTATTCAAAATAAAGAGTTGTTTCGGGAATACTTGTCTTCTTCCACCACTCAATCGAATCACTGCCACTACACCAAAGTCTGTTGACCACCAATGCGTTATGCCACCAAGGCGTGATGCCATCAAGGCGTTATGCCACCAAAGCATTATGCCACTAAGGCGTTATGCCACCAAGGTGCCACCAAGGCATTATGCCACTAAGGCGTTATGCCACCAAGCCGTTATGCCACTAAGGCGTTATGCCACCAAGGCCCGTTGGCCACCAAGGCGTTATGCCACTAAGGTGTTATGCTACCAAGGCCCGTTGGCCACCAAGGCGTTAGGCCACTAAGGCGTTAGGCCACCAAGGTGTTATGCCACCAAGGCCCTTTGGCCACCAAGGCGTTAGGCTACCAAGGCGTTATGCCACCAAGGTCCGTTGACCACCAAGACAAGACACCCCTAAGGACTACCAACCACATGGGGTTGCATAGGTATGAGAACCCTCGAAGCAACAAGGATCAAATGCAGGTCATATCAACATCACCAAAAAGAAAAAGTCAAGTACATATAACCCCAGAAGATAAAAGGCAAGCATCACAATCCAAAAGTTCTCATCCAAAAAAGTCCAATATCCAAAGAACATCACTAAAATTAGGGGGCATCCGATGGAGGAGCAGCATCTGACCCAGCGGGGGACATCATATCAGCCTCGGCAGGATGAGCAGCACTCCCCTTTGGTAAGACCGCATCCTCTGTCGCCACAGCATCATTCTTGGGGGGGACATGAGCCACTGCAATAGTCTCAGGTAGCAATGTGGTGACCTCCGGGAACCCTGATAAATCATACTCAGGGGTCGTCTCCAGAATGCGGACCGCCAAGTCTCGGATGCCTGCGTCATATATCTCCTGGAGGTACTTATAAAACTACGTAGTGATCTCAGGAGACTTCTGATAAGCTGCCACTGCCCGCTCCCCGGCCTCGGATACCTCAACCTCATGACTCCGCCTCAAGGCGAGAAGCTCCTCCTCCAAGGCATGAACTCTAGATGAGCTCTCGGCCGCTTCAGCAGACGCCACCCTGAGATCCTCAGCCATGCTCCTCTCTCATGCCACGGCCTCTTCCCGGGTGATCTTATGCCCCTGAAGCTCTTCTCCAAGCCCTGAAACTTGTGGGTCAATTGGATCTCTCGAAAGGCATGGCTCTCCAGGCGAAGCACCATCTCCTTGATACGATGCTGGACCTGCAAGCAACATAGCCACAAAGAATCATCCCAAGTATAAGAACAATAACAACACCAAAAGCCAAAGAGCGAGAAGCACAACTCACAGAAGCCAAGTCCTGGTAGAGGGACTGTGTCAGGAAGGCATCACTAAACCCCTACAGGACCGAATGCTCCCCGGGAAGCCTCCCCATATCCAGCCACTCTCGGCATACAATGCGACTGGTCAACATCGCTCCCTCTTGAAGATCCCAAGGTAGCACCAAAGGAGAGGAAGTGGGCGGATCAGCAACAGTGTTAGAAGAAGAAGAGACCACCCCCTTGCCTCTAGAAATGGGTGTAACAGAGGATCCAGGAGCAGCGACAGTAGGAGACGACCGCGGAAGGATAACTCGTGGTCCAGTCCTCGACGAACCAGGGGGGTCAGGGCCTCCCTTCCGCTTGGTCCCGGTAACCCCGGAAGGAGAAGAAGTAGGAACTGAAGGATAACCAGCAGAAGAACCATCCCTAGGAGAAGCCGTATGAGCACACCTCTTCCGCAGGTTTGAGCGGAAGACACTAAGATCAGGTCGAATATCCACTACACAGCAACATACAACCAAGAGCATAAGACAAGTCAGACAACAGGTACACAAAGAAAAGTATGTAAGCAAATACCAAAGAAGCTAAATGTCTTACCAGGGCTCAACTTCCAAAGGCAAGAAGGCCTTAGAATCCAACTGGTGGACGTCGAACGGATCGCATCCCTGACATCGCTGGAGGGAGTCGCGCTCAAAGTCGCTCAACTCAAGAAGGCGGTTCACCCTCTTGATATCAATAACCTCCCAGGTGGACCGCAAGGCACAGTGGGGGACCGTGGCAAAAAAGAAGTGATCCCTCCAATACTTCACCGAACTGGTGATCCCCACCAGAGGATCAAGCGTGGCGAGAGACCCCCTAGGGAGACGACGGGCGAAGTGGTAACACCCTTCTTCAACACATAGAAGTAAGAGAACATGGGAACCGTAGCAGCGCGCCCCATCCGGGTGAAGAACACATAGAAGCCCAATATGACCCTCCAAGAGTTGGGCAGCACCTGCCCAGGAGTAAGGCACCAATGCTCCAATACCAGCTCCACGAAGTGGGAGATAGGGAAACGAAGACCATGAACAAAGAAAATGCGGTAAAGGCAGACCTCATCTCCTTGATGGGAGTAAGAACGGTCGTCAGGCCTAGGGACGCGAAGTATGACATTAGGGGATATATGGAACTCCCGTCAGAGAGACGTCAAGTCCGAAGAAGTCAAGATGCTAGCAATATGGGCCAACTTACTCCTAGGGTCGCCTACAGAAGTGGAAGCTCTGGAGACCTGACGACCCCTATTAGGGGCGAAATCTCCAGAAACCTCCTCCCCATCACTAGCAACGGGGGAAGGCAAAGAAGCAGAAGTATCTGCGGAGGAAGACGACCCCGAAGAAGATGCCTCCATAGATCCGACCCCGACCGAAGTTGGATCAGAGTCGTCAGATGAAGACGTGAATAGACAAGGAAGCAAACTGGTTACTTACTCGGAACGAAGGTCTCCCAAAACCAACTAACCGATGATAAGAGAAAGGGGATAACCTGCAACCTCTAATGCAGAACCAATTAGGAAGAAAAAAAAAAACAAGACGAAGAAGAAAGAAGAACAACACATACCAGGCGCGGCCCAAGGTGGGGTCAAGGGCGCCGATAGAGTCACAGGGACGCGGACCCAAGCCGAGCGTGGATCGCCACGACCGCCGATTGAAAACCATAGGCATGGAACCCAATTTTGGGTGTGGACCACTAAGGGGAGCCGATCGAAGTCACAGGGGCGTGGACCCTCGGGCGCGGATCACCCTGGAAGGCTGGGCGCGGATCACCCTGGAAGCCAACCACCTTGATCACCAGGAAGCCAACCACCTCGGGTGCGGATCACTTGGAAGCCAACCACCTAGGCGTAGATCGCCTGGGCGCGGATCACCTCAAACGTCACCCTCTAGGCGGGGATTGCTTGGGCACATGAGCGGCACAAGAGCACACACCTAGGAAGATGTCAGGCACAAACAAGCAACGCTAGGCACAACGAGCAAGACTATGGGCACCACACCCAACAAGTTACCAAGGGCAAGGCTAATGTCTAAGAAGAATCAAGAAAGCAAGTAAGGCATGAAGCATCTCATTGTGGCACAAGATCAAACACATGGGGGGCACAATGAAGAGACACAAAATCCAAAACTCAAGTAAAAAGTGGAAGGGGAAAATAAAAAAAGAGAAAAGCTAGAAAGAGAGAGAGAAATGAAAAGCAAAAAGTGAAATGAGAGAATGAGGTAAAGGCATATATCTACAAAAAGAAGGGAAAAAGAAAAAAGAGACAAAAGGATGGGGAAGGAGAGGTTTGAACCCATAACCTCTCCCTCACCATGTTATTTACAAGCACACCCTCAGAGAAGAAATTATTCGTAGGGAACCCACTAATTGATACAGGAATGCAGAGGATACTCTCTTGAGCACTCCGTTCCAAGAGAGTGGGGGGCAAATGATGAACCCACATTCACTCCAACCAATTAGAGGTCGCCACGCGTCCTGGTCCAAGGAAGGGAGCCAAAACAGGGCCAGTGAAGGACCAACCGCAGGCACCAACCACCAACACCCATCGGGCGCGGCCATCCTTGGGCACCAACCCCCTTGGGGGCGTGGACCTCCCTGGGTGCCAACCCCCTTGGGGTGTGGATCTCCTTGGGCACCAACCCCCCTGGACGAAGACCCCGGGCACGGCTTCCCCGAACACGTCATCCCCGAGCACAGTCTCCCTCAAACACGGCAGTCACCACCGCCATCAACAAGGCACAGATCGCATCACTGAGGACTCTGGGCCACCGCCTATCGAGTCACGTAGTCTGAACGAACTCATATACTAGGAACCTCATCTACCACGTAGATGAGGTCTATCCACCAAGGATACCAAGGCCATCAGGACACTACGTCCCACAGGAAGGCAACTACCAAAGACACCATGTCTCTAAGGAAGGCAAGTACCTAGTCTCTCAAGGACACTACATCTCACGGGAAGACAACCTATCAAGGATGAACCCTGCTACTCAAGGACTCTATCACCTACGAAGGACACTCTACATCAACTGGGACTCTCCACCCCGCCACACACCACTATAAAAGGGAAGGTACTCTACCCCTCTACTCATCTTGAGTTCTATTCACTCATCTGTTTGCTGAGAGAGATCTAACTTAGGCATCGGAGAGTCCTAGGCCGGAATCACACCGGTTCTCCTTTGTCACCAAGGGTCTTTTGCAGGTTACGGCACTCGAAGGACCACTGAGCGATTTCTCGATGCAACAAGGGGCAATTTGGTAATTTTAGTAGATTCATTATATATTTTTTTTTGAGGAGAAGTTGTGACTCTCATGCAGAAAGAAAACAGTCTATCACATTGATTTGAGGGCTCTTCCCCTCTTTATATAGCCCCAAAGAATTGCAGGCTGTGTGTGATTGTGCCTCTCAGAGAGAGATGGTTTCTAGGGAGCATGTAAGAGAGCTGCTCTGTATGAGAAGTTGCAACTTCTTCGTTTAATTAAAATTCTCATGCAGTTAATTCCCTAAATTTCTGAAGCACTTGATTTCATTGGCATTCATCTCTTGTGATTCTCTCTACCTTATGTATTTATACAAACCTTTTTATATAGAGATTTATCTGAGCCAAAGTAAAAATTTTCATACTCTTTGCATTGGTTTCTTCTTTCCTATTTCCTTTTTTGCTCAAACTCTTTTCTTAATTTCTAACTATCACCTGTAGCGTCCCTTACTCTTTCTTTTGTTCTTCCCTTTTTAATATCCTTATTATCTAATATTTCCATATATTATTAAGCAAAATATTTAAGATCTCTAGCTCTCACTCTCCTCACTTATCTAAATGCTATTGTCTTAATTTATTCCCATTTCTTGTATTCCCAATACCTGAGCATACACCCCCCTTGCTGCCCTACAACTAAGCATACACCCCCTTGCTGCCCAATACCTGAGGGCACACACCACCTTGCTACCCTACACCTGAGCACACACCCCCCTTGCTACCCTACAACTGAGCATAAACACCCCCTTGCTGCCCAATACCTGAGTACACACCCCTCCTTGCTGCCCTACACCTGAGCACACACCCCCCTTGCTGCCCAATACCTGAGCACACACCCCCCCTTGCTGCCCTACAACTGAGCACACCCCCCCTTGCTGCCAAATACCTGAGCGCACACCCCCCTTGCTGCCCTACACCTGAGCACACACACCCCTCCTTGCTGCCCTACAACTGAGCACACACCCCCCTTGCTGCCCAATACCTAAGCACACATCCCCCTTGCTGCCCTACAACAGAGCACACACCCCCTTGCTGCCCAATACCTGAGCACACCCCCCCTTGCTGCCCTACACCTGAGCACACCCCCCCTTCTGCCCAATACCTGAGCACACACCCCCTTGCTGCCCTACAACTGAGCACACCCCCCTTGCTACCCTATACCTGAGCACACAGTCCCCACCCCTTGCTGTCCTACATGAGCATACACACCCCCTTGCTGCCCTACACCTGAGCATACACACACCCCGTAGAAGAAATGATACAAGCAGCAATACTAAACAAATTATAATATCTAGTGACAGGTGAAAGTGCAGAACCAAAACTCTAAATAAGCACAAATAAGATCAGGTAAGGTACCAGTATGCAGGCATCAAATTAGAACTAGGCATATCAGTGAAAAGAAAAGAACAAATATGTAAGAGAACCACAACTTGCCAAACATGAACAGGCTTTAAACCACAAAACAAAAACCAATTCCCAGGACAAAGAAGGAAACACATGAAACTGAAAAAGGCTATTTATAGGGGTAAGAATTGCATGGTGAAAATGGAAGAGATCATATGACCCTACACAGTTTGTAAACTTCACAAAGAACTACAGTCAATTCACTTATAGCTTCCCTACACAGTTTGTAAACTTCACAAAGAACTACAGTCAATTCACTTATAGCTTCTTACCTTCAATTATACGACATTAAAACAAAAATCTGAACTTTGTCCTTTAAACCAAATGGAATTAGTAACGAAGAACGAGAGCACAAAAAGTATTTCAAACTTAAAAAAAGAAAAACTCATACACAAGATCCATTGATACATAGGTACAAAGACATGGATTAAACAAATTTAAAGAAGCATACCTGCCAGGAGAGTTGAACCACTGGGATACTGAAAATCGTGGGAAACCAAAGGGCTACTGAGAGATGCTCTCCCTCCTTGCGGTGAAGATGTTGTATTCCCAATGCAGCGGCCTTCAGAGCTCGTGAACAGGGTATGTTCAAGCTTAAAAAAAATAAAACCTAGATCCAATCAGACACAAAGGAATTATGCGATTGGATCTGCTAGATGGCTCAAACAATAGAGAACAAAGAACCAGAAAAAATCAGAATGGAAGACCTATTGGGGAAAATCAATAAATCAAAGGGGACTGTTCAGATGGTCCTGATTTTCAAGTCGAGTGACTTTATTGATCAGGTTATCAAATGGAAAATTCCCACAGAATTCTGAAGGGGAAATTAGGGGGCAATTGTACAAGTCTACCTCTACTAGGAAAACAGGGTAGATGGATTAGAACTGAGAATCCATTAGATCTATATATAGAATTCATACAGTGACCGTCTAATACTAGTAAACTGACTTGGTCACTGGTGTGGTCTTCCACATCAACCTGCATTCAAATATCTCACCTTACTGTTAACATTTTATGGCTTTGATTTCTATCAAAAGAAATATGGTTACTTAAGCTAGAGCAATCCAATAAACAGCCCATAAGTAAGAACTTTGGGGATTTAAGACATTTATGGAAGTAAGAAATGCACATCATCTGCAAGACTTTTGAACATTGTTTTCTTATTGTTCTTACACCAAAAACAAATTTTTTACTTCCCCTCCATCCCCTTTTAGATACTAGTTTACACTTAACACATTTAATTGCACAAAGTTCACACCTTATTGAAGAAAACCTTTTTCTTGAAGAGAATGAACTCGGCCAGGGCAATGGTTGGAGTGACCGAAATCTTAGCCATCTGGTAGAAACCAACACTGCATGTAGACACAGCAGTAGGAAAGACAATGGGATTTTGTCTTTTACCCCGACTTAAAGAACTTTTGGAAATAAGACAATGGGATTTTGAAAGAAGTTTGATATCCTAAATACACCTATAGAAGTGCCATTCAAATAATCACTTCATGAAAAGTAGTACCAAGTGCAATGGAATACTCTATTCCCCTTCTCATTCATCAAAACCTAGGGATGGCTTGATAAGCAATTTAATGGAGAGGGCTTCTCCTATATATTAACAGCTACAGTTTCATAGGCTTGCTTCAATTCTGTAGCACGTTTCCTATCAATCCCCCCCCCCACACATACACATATTGCAATAGAAGAAATTTAGGAGTTGCCCAACACAAAGCCATTGAAGAAACAATAATTTTTAGTCAAATTCAAGAATGTGAAACTGGATATACAATATTCTTAAATAATTTACTCTGTTCCTCATATTATTTCCATCTGTGTATGAAATATCTAATATATTCTGCATAAATTTCTTCTTATGTAGATGAAAATTTTAGTATTCTTCATATTATAAATTCTTTGTTCTTTAGCAGTCCCAAATCCCAATTCCTCCCTTAATGCGCATAGACCTTCACCATGTACCCCAGTTTCTCTAATTACAAACAAATCTTTTTACAACTTCCTACCAAATTCAAAACACAAGTTTGATTCTCTACTTACCTTAGAATCCCAGCTCAAAACTTGATTTCAGTTCTCTATCCTCTTCCCTATTCCATTCTTCGTCCAATTACTCAGCAATGCTCCTTCTTAACTTTCAATTTGTCTTCAATTCTTGTAGTTTGGCATCCAAAATACCCAATGTCACACAATTTCCTCACCAATACAGCAGCACCTCTTCACTCCCAATCAATTCCTTTACCTCTTCTTTTCTTCTTCCTTTCCAGTGTAGAATCGGTTATGATGTGTTGAGTAATTAATACATATTCTTACCTCAATTAATCTATATATACTATCATAATAACATACTTCTTTAATCACTTCAACTTAGTCTAACACCTTATTGGATTTTAATAACCTAAAGGAGATTTATGGTACCTCAGTCCCCATCTCATATACAAATATTAAAAAACAAATTAACAAGATATATGGTGCCTCAGAGCATCTCAGATTTATCATTATAAAACAGGAAAAAAATAAATAAAGTAGCATCCCTTTTATCCCACGTCATTCACAGAGCAATGCAACAACAGAGTCATAGCTTGTAAAGATAGACAAAATCCCAAACGATGCTTGTCCGGAATTAAAGATTCAGACTGTGTGTGTGTGAGAGAGAGAGAGAGAGAAAGAGATACGTAGCAAAAATCTCAATCAATACAAAAACCCAGTGGAAGAAACTAGATAAACACTGAAATCGAAAACTTGCAATCAGCCTTAGCAAGAGAGAAATATTGAGTGAGAGAGAACAAAACCTACCTCTGATTTTCTCAAGTTTAAAACACCTCTCCTAATCTGGAATCATTGTCTGCTCCAAATTTTTTCAAGGAAAAATTTCACAGACATTCCCTAAAAATATCCAATATCTCAGAAACTTACCATACTTGGTCAAAATATCAACCTTCCCCCTGGCGTTAAGCAGGGTGACCCCCCCAAAGATAAAATGTCGATTTTACCCTCTTAGTTATTTAAAAAAACAAAATGAAATATCCATTTTAACCTTAAAATATCAACTTTCCCCTTGGCGTTAAGCAGGGTGACCCCCCCCCCCAAAGATAAAATGTCGATTTTACCCTCTTAGTTATTTAAAAAAACAAAATGAAATATCCATTTTAACCCTAAAATATCAACTTTCCCCCTTCTTCCCTCTTCTTCCCTCTTCATCCCTATTCCAACAATCTACCCCCTCCCCAAACCCTAACTTGATCGGCATTTTCAATCTCATGCCTCCCTTGCCGGCAGCCCCTCATCACTCCTCTCATCTCTCACTCAGTGAGAAGGGGGAAAGTTGGGGATGTGACCTCACAGAACCCCAATTACTTCCTCTGCGGCTTCGATTCCATTTATTTCTATTCCTGTGTTCCTCCGTTGCCGGACGAAGAAGAGCTGCAATTTGATCAAAATGAACCAATTGGTGTTTCTGCCATGGATGCAGGGGTACTTCCTTCTAACCATTCATCTAAGACAAGGTAATCTGAGAATTCAAACTCATAAGCTTCAGCAAATTCATTTTCTGTGGAATTTGTGAATTGAAAAGTGGAATCAGACATTTGGGTATTCTTTCAAACACAAAGAAGGGGATTCAGAACTTGTGGTTAATGTGAACTATCTGGGTTTTTGAGTTTAGAGTTCAGTAGTCTTGGCAGGGGACGAATGGAATCATGAAATGAACCAATTGGTGTTTCTGCCATGGATGCAGGGGTACTTCCTTCTAGCCATTCATCTAAGACAAGGTAATCTGAGAATTTAAAATCATAAGCTTCAGCAAAATCGTTTTCTGTGGAATTTGTGGATTGGAAAGTGGAATCAGACATTGTGGCCCATCTTAGGAGAGAGAGAGATAAAGAGAAAAGGAAAGAGGAGATCACGTTGGGTGTAGGAACAATTCAAGGAAGACTTTGGGGAAGCCTTATGGACTCATTGGTGCTCGGCCCTCCTCCTCATCCTCCCAGTTGTCGTCGTCGGTGGTGGTGCCGAGGTGCCAGGTGGAGGGCTGCCACGCGGCGCTGGTGAACTACAAGGATTATCACCGCCGGCATAAGGTGTGTGAGATGCACTCCAAGGCGCCCAAGGTGGTGGTTCTTGGTATGGAGCAACGTGTCACAGCCCGCCTAATTATGGCCCAAGGCTAAGACTTGCAAGGCCCATTGACATGGACCTTGGGCCAAGGAAGAACCAAGGTCTAGAACTCTCCATACTGGAAGAGGCTAGACTCATTCTAGAAGTATTGAAGAACCTCTAGAAGCTAGGAAAGATCTAGCAAGCTTCTAGAGCATTCTTGTAAATATCTAGGATTATTCTAGACTCTATTCTAGAAGGTTCTCCACCGTTGGATGGAGGACACATGTAAATATCATAGCCATTCATTGTAGGCTTGGTTGCCTATAAATAGAGGTGGCCTCATTTGGCCAAGGCATCAAGCAAGTTAGCATTCAAGCTTTGTACTCAAGCTTTCTAGTGCAATACAAGTTCCATTCACTCAAACTCTCTTGTGTTCTCTAAGTTCTCTTCCCAAGTCCCTTGCTAGAGTTGTGGAAAGGCTGACTTAGTGCTAGTGTGAGTGCTAAGTGCCGGCGCGGTTGCTTAGTAAGGTCTAAGGCCGTGACAATTGTGGTATCAAAGCTTCGGTTGCGAGGGAAGATACTTGTAGATTCGACATCATGGCTAACGAATCGGAAGTGCTAGACATGATGGTGTGTGAGCAAGCCCGTGGGAGGGAGGCCATTCCCACCAAGGAGAGGCGAAGAGGCAAGGACAAGTCTGTGGACGTTAGTGGAGCTATGGAGCCACGCCTAGCTCGGGTGGAGCTAGCAACGGCCGAGGTGAAGGAGCGCCTCGATGTTGTGGAGCAAAGTGGGGAGGAGCTCGAAGGCCACATGATGGAGCTCAAGGAGGAGCTAGTGGGCCAAATGGGGGAGCTCAAGGAGTCCCTACAAACCACTCTCAACACCATAGTGCACGCCCAACAGGAAGAGTTTGCCAGCTTCAAGGCTCAAGTATGGGAAGCATTGGCCAAGATGGATGCTCGCATCGATGAGGTACAAGCGGATTGGGCAATGTGTAGGAGGGCAGCGGCCGGGGGAGCCACTACCTCGCGTGAGGTACCTAGGGTGGAGGTACCAAAGCCCAAGCCATTTGATGGGAAGAGAGATGCGCGGGAAGTCGACAACTTTGTGTGGCACATGGAGAGGTACTTCGAGGCGATGGCACTCGAGGAAGAGGCGACTAAGGTGCGGACCGCAACACTTTACCTCACCGACACAGCAACTCTATGGTGGCGAAGGAGGCATGCCGACATAGAAAGAGGTACATGCACCATAGACACCTGGGATGAGTTCAAGAAGGAATTAAAGAAGCAATTCTACCCAGAAAATGCTGCTTACTTGGCTAGAAAGAGCCTTAAAAGGCTGAAACACACTGGGTCTATCAGGGATTATGTCAAGGAATTCTCAACACTTATGCTTGAGGTCCCTAGTATGACCGATGAAGAACTTCTCTTCAACTTCATGGATGGTCTCCAAGGTTGGGCCGCGCAAGAACTACAACGCCGAGGCGTGCAAGATCTTGCTTCGGCCATAGCAGCAGCGGAGTCATTGGTGGAGTTCAGGAGAGAAGATACTGCTAAGGCCAAGAAGAGCAATGGAGGAAATGGTGGGGGAGAGAAAGGTCCCAAGAAATACCCTCCCAAGGAAGGAAATAGTAAGGCTACCACAAGCAAGGAGGGTAAGGCCAAGTTTGACAAGAAGGATAAGTTCACTCCAAGGGACAAGTGCTTCTTGTGTGACGGGCCACACTGGGCTAGGGATTGCCCCAAGAGGAAAGCTCTCAATGCCCTATTGGAGAAGGGTAAAGAGGAAGCACACATGGGGTCTCTACAACAACTGGGTGCTATCAAGGCCAAGGCGACGGAGGTCAAGGCCACTACCTCTCAGAAGGGGCTTATGTATGTGGAGGTGCACATCAACGGGAAGCCCTCGCGAGCTATGGTCGACACAGGCGCCACACACAACTTTGTCTCAATGGAGGAGGCAAAGAAGCTTGGACTAAAGGTGTCCAAGGAGGGAGGATGGCTCAAGGCGGTTAACTCCCAAGCTCGTCCCATTGAAGGTGTCGCTCGAGGGGTCGAGATGAGCATCGGGACGTGGAAAGGCACCGTAGACTTGTCGGTGGTGCCTATGGATGATTTTCAAGTGGTGTTGGGTATGGAGTTCTTAAGGAGGGTTAAGGCTATACCCATGCCATTCATCAGCACCGTGTGCATCATGGAAGAAGGTGCACCATGCATGGTCCCAACAGTGCAAGGGACCAAAGAAGGCCCCAAGCTACTCTCAGCTATGCAGTTGGAGAAAGGGGTCAAAAAGGGGGAAGACACCTACCTTGCGGCATTACTTGAGGAAAAGGAGAATAGCCCCACGGAGGTGTTGCCCAAGCCAGTGGAGAAGGTCCTTGAGGAGTTCAAGGATGTCATGCCACCAGAGCTGCCAAAGAGACTTCCACCTAGGAGGGAGGTGGATCATGCGATCGAGTTGGAGCCCGGTGCCAAGCCACCAGCCATGGCACCTTATCGAATGTCGCCGCCAGAGTTAGAGGAACTAAGGAAGCAGCTAAAGGACTTACTTGATGCTGGGTTCGTCCGCCCGTCCAAAGCTCCATATGGCGCCCCAGTTCTCTTTCAACGGAAGCATGATGGGTCACTTCGATTATGCATCGACTATCGGGCGCTAAACAAGGTAACCATCAAGAACAAATACCCCATTCCTTTGATAGCTGATCTATTTGATAGACTTGGTGGGGCAAGGTACTTTACTAAGCTAGACTTGCGGTCGGGCTACTACCAAGTCCGCATCGCTGAGGGAGATGAAGCCAAAACCACATGTGTGACACGGTATGGCTCATATGAGTTCTTGGTTATGCCCTTTGGCCTCACCAATGCACCAGCCACATTTTGCACATTGATGAACAAGGTCTTCCATCCCTACCTCGACAAGTTCGTGGTGGTGTACTTAGACGACATCGTGGTCTATAGTAACACCCTAGAGGAACATGTGCAACATCTGAGGATTGTCTTCAAGGTGCTGAAGGACAATCAGTTATATGTTAAAAAGGAGAAATGTTCTTTTGCCCAAGAGGAGGTGATGTTCTTAGGGCATAAGATTGGGGGTGGAACACTAAGGATGGACGAGAGTAAGGTGCAGGCTATACAGGAGTGGGAGGCACCTACAAAGGTTACTGAACTGAGGTCTTTTCTTGGCCTGGTGAACTACTATAGGCGGTTCATTCAAGGGTATTCAAAGAGGGCAGCTCCACTCACCGATCTTCTAAAGAAGAACAAGGCATGGGAATGGTCAGACTCATGCCAGGATGCCTTTGATGATCTGAAGAAGGCCATCATGGAGAAACCAGTGCTTGCCTTGCCAGACTATGGCAAGCCATTCGAGGTGCATACGGATGCATCCGACTTTGCAATTGGAGGGGTATTGATGCAAGAAAGACACCCCATTGCATATGAGAGCCGCAAGCTCAATGACACGGAGCGGCGATACACCGTCCACGAGAAGGAAATGACCGCGGTGGTGCATTGCCTAAGAACATGGCGACACTACTTGTTGGGGTCGAGGTTCGTGGTGAAGACGGACAATGTTGCCACTAGCTACTTTCAGACCCAGAAGAAGCTAAGTCCCAAGCAGGCTAGATGGCAAGACTTCTTGGCGGAATTTGACTTCGTCTTCGAGTACAAGCCGGGCAAGGCCAACGAGGTGGCTGATGCGCTAAGTAGAAAGGCGGAGTTAGCTTCCCTTAGCCAACCGGAAGGAGAGCTCATGGGCTTGATCAAGGAAGGTCTACAACATGACCCGGTGGCTAAGAGCTTACTTGCACTTGCCAAAGAAGGCAAGACACGGAGGTTTTGGGAGCAAGATGGTTTGCTCTACGCCAAGAAGAGAAGACTATATGTTCCTAAATGGAACAACTTGAGGAGAAATTTGGTTCGGGAATGCCACGACACCAAATGGGCTGGTCACCCAGGAACAGCGCACGCGAGCATTGTTGGAAGCGCGCGTACTATTGGCCTCAGATGCGTGATGACATAGAGGCCTATGTGAAGACTTGTCTTGTGTGCCAACAAGATAAGGTGGAGCAGCAACCACCTAGGGGATTGTTGGAGCCACTCCCAATACCCGAGAGAGCATGGGAGAGTGTCTCCATGGACTTCATCAGTGCCCTACCCAAGTCAGAGGGGTGTGGGTCAATCATGGTGGTTGTGGATAGATTTTCTAAGTATGGCACGTTTGTGGCGGCACCAAGAGACTGCACGGCGGAAGAGGCAGCAAGACTATTCTTCAAGTATTGGGGTGTGCCACGATCGATCATCAGCGATCGAGATCCTCGCTTCACAGGGAGGTTTTGGACGGAGCTGTTCAAGTTGATGGGGTCGGCACTACACTTCTCTACAAGCTTCCATCCACAAACCGATGGACAGACGGAGCGCATCAACAGTTTGTTGGAGCTTTACTTGAGGCATTTCGTGAGTGCTAACCAACGAGATTGGGCTAAGTTGCTTGATGTAGCCCAATTCTCCTACAATCTCCAAAGGAGCGAGGCAACCAATCAAAGTCCATTTGAGATTGCCACAGGACAGCAACCCTTAACGCCACATACGGTGATGACAGGCTACATAGGGAAGAGCCCATCGGCGTTCAAGTTTGCCAAGGAGTGGCAAGAGAAGGTGGATGTGGCTAAGTCATACTTAGACAAAGCCACTAAGAAGATGAAGAAGTGGGCAGACAAGCACAGGCGGCCAGCAAGGTTTGAAGTTGGGGACATGGTACTTGTGAAGCTTCTACCTCAACAATTCAAGTCCCTACGGAAGGTACACAAGGGGCTGGTTCGTCGGTACGAGGGCCCATTTGAAATCACAAGGAAGGTAGGCAAGGTGTCTTATGAGGTGAGCCTACCTCCTAAGCTCAAGATCCATCCAGTCTTTCATGCAAGCATGCTAAAGCCTTATCATGGAGACATGGAAGACCCAAGCCGTGGAACGTCAACGAGGGCACCAATGAGTGTCACAACTTCCTACGATAAGGAGGCTGAGTACATGATCGCAGACCGAGTTGTGCGGAAGCGAGGAGTACCTCCTAGTAGGGAGTACTTAGTCAAGTGGAAAGAGCTACCGGAGAGCGAAGCAAGTTGGGAACATGCGGACTCTCTATGGCAGTTTCAGGAGCAAATACGAAGGTTCCACGAGGAGGACGCGACGAGGACGTCGCCAACTTAGGTGGGGGAGAATGTCACAGCCCGCCTAATTATGGCCCAAGGCTAAGACTTGCAAGGCCCATTGACATGGACCTTGGGCCAAGGAAGAACCAAGGTCTAGAACTCTCCATACTGGAAGAGGCTAGACTCATTCTAGAAGTATTGAAGAACCTCTAGAAGCTAGGAAAGATCTAGCAAGCTTCTAGAGCATTCTTGTAAATATCTAGGATTATTCTAGACTCTATTCTAGAAGGTTCTCCACCGTTGGATGGAGGACACATGTAAATATCATAGCCATTCATTGTAGGCTTGGTTGCCTATAAATAGAGGTGGCCTCATTTGGCCAAGGCATCAAGCAAGTTAGCATTCAAGCTTTGTACTCAAGCTTTCTAGTGCAATACAAGTTCCATTCACTCAAACTCTCTTGTGTTCTCTAAGTTCTCTTCCCAAGTCCCTTGCTAGAGTTGTGGAAAGGCTGACTTAGTGCTAGTGTGAGTGCTAAGTGCCGGCGCAGTTGCTTAGTAAGGTCTAAGGCCGTGACAAACGGCTCTGCCAGCAGTGCAGCAGGTTCAATTTCTTTCTTCTCCTAACGAATCAGAAGAAATCACAATTTGTTCTGGGTTTTTGTTTTCCCTGTATACTCTTCTTCATCTTCGTCTCTAATAGCTTTGGGGGATTGGATTGTAGGTTTCATGTAGTATCTGAGTTCGAAGATTCAAAGAGGAGTTGCAGGAGGAGACTGGCCTGCAAACACCGGTGAATTCCACAATCCTGAAACGCTTCTTCCTTCCGCCCAATGAAGACGATGAAGATAGAATAAGGGATTTTACCTTAAGGGTATTATGGGGAGTTCACACTGTGGTAAGGGTAATTTCGCCATTTAAAAAAAATTAACAGCAACTTAATTGCAGAGACTAACGGAGTGGATTAAATTGAAATAAATTCATAAACATAAGGGGTGTTTGTGACATTTTGACCAAGTATGGTAAGTTTCTGAAATATTGGATACTTTTAGGGGGTGTCTGTGAAATTTTCCCTTTTTGCAATTCGCAGCTGGTAACGCACAAGGGTGGGAGAGGGGTTGTAGAGAAAAGGGGTTCGACTGTCCACCTTCCACAGACGCTGCGTCGTGCATGTAGAGGGGCTATAAAGAAAAGGGGTTCGACTGTCCACCTTCCACAGACGCTGCATCGTGCATGTAGCTCAGAGGGTGGAGGCGAGCTGTAGAGGAGGGGTTAGGTTTGGGGTTGAACAAAATAGGTATCCAAGAGGTAGGAGAGCGAGAGAAGAATGCCTGGATTGAGATGTTGTGAGAGAGATTTAGAGAGAAAATGGGTTTCGTGCGGGAATGGGGAAGACAAAGCGGGAAAGGGAAATGGCGCCAAAAACATAAATTGCTGCTACGGTTAATAATATCTAGTTGCCATAACAGGACACTTTGTGTTTTTGTGTTGCTATAAAACAATATATGGCTACGATAATACTTTTACCACTGCCATAGAAACGCTCGTGAATATTTGAACTTTATATTTGGCGACGATTTGTATTATGTCGTTGCAACAAATCGTATTTTCCGCAACGGTTATTTTATAACCTTTGTATTAAATATTTTTTTACGACGCTAATATATTTTCCGTCGCCCTAAATAAAATTTGACAACTCTATATTGGTGCAATAAATCATATTGGGCAGCGGATTATATATTACCGTTGCTATAAATTAAATAAGGCGACGAACGGTATACTACCGTTGTTATAACTATATATTCGGCTATGGTAAGATTTTTAACCGTCGCCAAAAAGGCTTTTTCTTGTAGTGCGGGAAGGCTTATCTCCCGGAGGCGAGCTATGGTGTTTATGACAATATTGGTATGGACATGGATGGAGGTCATACCGCTGGTATGAGTATTTTCGGTGGTATCTGAGGATGACCCGTGAAGGGTGTTGCTGACTCTATTTTGATCTTGGAACTCCTTTTGTTCTTGTTGGAGTTTCCCATTTTGTTTCACAGCTTGTTTTTGGGGCTCGGGTTACCTTGCCTTGTTTATATTCTTTTGTATAGAGCTGTATCTGATAGAGTTAAGAGTTGTTTGTATTCTAGGAGTAAGAGAGAGAATGAGTTGACACTGTGTTGTATATATTTTCCCTTATGCTGTTTTATATTCCTCTTTAAATGTTTACTGTAAATATAGCTTTCCACAGCACTCTGAGTTTTATATTATGTAATATGGCGAATGTATGTGTCTGTGAATGGATTAACTGCTTCTAGATCCTTGGGATTTGGCGGATTGCTACAGTGCAATTCGGGTCACCTACCTAATCCTCCCAGGGGGTGGTTTGGGGTGTAACAGAACTTGGTATCAGAGCGAGAAGCTTTTTCTACATTCACAGACCGCAGAATAGGATTAATAACTTGCAAGAATGTAAAACATGTAACAATTAAAATTTATAGAGGCGGCAACTGTGAATAATAGACAGTAGAGAAAAGTAGAACAATAACATTAAGCTCAATAAAAAAATAAAAAAATAAATTATGGCGGAAGCCATTTACATAGAAATTCAAATAGAAGTACTACTTCCAGATACAGCTGCAGGAAATAAACGGAAAAAAAACTACATCAAGTCAGGCTGAAGTAAAAAGACTAAATCCTAGGTACAAAACTGAAGCTGGGGTACTACTTTTGTGGAGGATCATCTATCAAACCCTGCTCTTGACTGGCTGGAATTTTGATTGAAGGACAGGAACCCCTGACCAGGCAACCAAGAACACTGTGGAGTATCACTTCAGTGATTTGGATTGATGAAGAAACCCTGTGCATGTCTTCCTACATACCTGTCAGAAGATGGACAGCTGACCCCTGCAACTGCACAGCTCATAGCATTATGTATGGCCTGGACTTCAGGTAATCTCTCTCCTCTCCATAACTATGGGACCTACCCCTGGAAATATGTTAAAAGAACCCTAAATGGCATGTGGGGACAAGGCCTTAACCATGGGGCAAGCCCCTGTGCAAACCCATTGAGTTTCAGCCTTGCTGGAATCACTGGTGGATGCACTGGGCGATGCAGGCAACGCCCAGAGCCATTGCCAAGTGTGCAAAACAACATCTTTAATTGATTTTAAATTGTGGGGACCACCCATAATGGACATGGGCACCCTCCATAGATAGAGGGGAGTCTGAGGGACCACCTCATACCCCTGGTTCACTGTGGACCCCACTAGGGAGCCCAGAGTGGCTGGGAATGCAGCCAAGAATGCATTCTGGGAATGGACCTTAACCAGCCAAACAGGCCTTAGTCAGGCTGGGCCTATAAATAGGTGAGCCTTGGGGTCATTTAGAGCCTTTGGTGCTGTCCATTTCGTGGGAGAGAAAAGAAGAGAAAGAAGAGAGGAAGGAAAGGAAGGAGAAGAAGGAAGGGAGGTGCAGCCCCTCATCCAAGGCTTGGATTCGAGCAGCTCTACACCTTTGCAGGTATAAAACCTCATGAAATACCTGCTGCCTCTTTGAAATCTCTGCTGTTTGTTGGATTTCTGCTCTCTGGCAGCCCAGAACAGCTGGGAACTGCCTAGAACTGCTCCAGATCTGCCATGCAAGTATGAAGCATGGAAGCTTTGAGAATTTTAAGTAATATTACAGATCGGTTCTACTGGTCTTGGAGCCAAAATCTGGCTATGCATGGCTGCACTGCCACATGCACTGTTATTTGGCTGTTTGGAGCCCTGTATGCAAACCCTGGCTGCATGGGACCTAGCACTAGGTGGTAGCAGCCCAAGATTACCATTTGATATGTAAATACAGCTTTGCATGTGACTGAAACCAGGTTCTGAGGCTGGGAAAATTCGTGGGTTATTCACTAGGCTGTCTGGGCAGCTCTGGCAGGCAAGTGGTGGGCCCAGTGGAGAATCCACATGAACCAAAATGAAGATCACCCCTGGGGGTACCTAATACCCTAACATGCATGGGGAGATGATTTGGTCACTGCCCATGGTTAGCAACCTAGGAAACTCGGCCAGATCATGTTTTGAAGACTCTAGGCGATGAAAACCCAGAGCCATTGCCCAGTGAATGAATTGCTGCTGTTTTGATGTTCTGACTTAGGGGACCTCACCCATTGGTTAAGTAACTGTATGGGAAGGTGGAAAATGACCTAAATGTCCCTCCACACATCTGTCCATATGGGTGAATGCTTGGGAACCCAAGTGGGCCCCGCAAGACTTGGAAACCCTACCTGTGCTTAGTCCTGCAGTACTGTCAAGTTGAGGATAGCACTGTAAGCCTATTATGACCTAGGGTCAGGTACTAATACTATAAATGACCATTTTACCCCTAGGCCACCATCTCTGGATGATGCACTGGGACATAGACCTAAGGCCCAGTGCAAGGCCCGGAGAATTCCCAGTGAAAACCAACTGAACACCGGGTCAACTCAGTAAGCTTAGATCAACCCTAGGATCTCCAAAAACAGACTGCAATATTAAAATGACAATCTCTGATTTATACCTAGGATTTGATCCCGCGCTTGAGGCCTACAACCAGACTGCAGTTGGAATTGATTTTGAAACCGAGTTCTTAGAACCAGACTCAGGTGAGTGAAGTATGATCATATATGTATGTGTAACTGTGATACTATACCGGCAGTTAAGAATCTTAAATTATAAATGCTGTGTTATTTTATTTTGTTCAATTACTCAAGTTACTACATATTGACTGTCTATTGATCAACACTGTGAATTTTATCTGATGATTGTGAATGTTAGACTAGATGCCGTAGTCGGCTTGGAAATGAGGCCTGTGATAGCCCATAGTATGGGATACGATTGACACTGCCTGAGTCATACGATGCCATATAGACATGGGGTTAGAGTTTCATCACCCGTGCTACACACCCTTGCCAATAGGGGTTAAGGTGTTGGATGCCTTTGAGGGTGACCATATGTGTATATGAGAAAAGAAAAGAAATGAAATGAAAAGAAATGTGTTTGCACCAGAATGGTGATTATGGGCTATAAGCCAGAAAAGAAAAGAAAAGAGAAAATGAATGGATTGCCCTACTGGTTAATCACAGAGGGCTGGTCGGGCTGACCTTGGTGAACAAATGCAGGAGCTGACTGGTCCTCTCTGATAACTCAATGGGTGTATTGCGGGAAGGGGTAACCAAGCCTGCACCAGGGATACATGTATTGGGGATTGTAGTAGCACTGACCTAACTTAGTTGTATTGCTAGGTGGCTAATAATCAATCTGGACTTGCATATCATGTAGGATCATGTGGATTGTAGTTGCATGTGCATGCATGATGATATATTTTTCTCACGAGCTCAGTGGGGCTCACACTCTGTTATACATTGTTTTTCTTGAGATGATTTTGCAGATCGATGCCGTTGTGGCATGGAGGCTCATTTAGAGGAGGAGAGCCCTGGTTATTATGATGATATTGGTGTGGACCCCGATGGAGACCGTGTCGATGATGCGTGCATTCTCAATGGTCATTGATAAAGACTGTTGAAGAGTGCACTTGATGCTTTTTGTCTTGGGGACTCCTTTTTGCTTTTGTTAGGAGTTTATCCCCGTCTTACTTGTGGTTTAGCTATAGTTTTTCTTACTTTCTTTTTGGGGTTGAGTCAGCTCACCCTGTATATATATGTATGTATTTTCTTTGGCTTCTGTTCTTGTCAGCTTTACTTCTCAGTTTGTGGGTAGTTTGGGAAATGTATCAGGACAAACATATGTATGTATATATTATCATCATTTCCCATATCGCTATGCTTTCTCTTTGATTATTGTAATTGTAGTGTATCTGCAGCACTCTGATCTTACCTGTAGTAATGTGATGAATGTGGGACCGTGAATGTAATAACTACTTCTAGATCCGTGGGATTTGGCGGATTGCCATTATGCAATTCGGGTCACCTACCTAATCCTCCTAGGGGATGGTTTGGGGTGTGACATCATCGCTCTGCGGAAGCCGGCCCGATCGAGAGTTAACTCAGTAGTAGGAATCTCAGAAGTCAAGGCACTGCTCAACGGAGCCTACTCTCCCCTCCAAGGATGTCCACATCTGAACAAGTTGAATGTGGAGATCTCGGAACTGTGCCATCATGTCAGATCAACCATAGGACTCTGGCACCTGAGAACTAGAAGCTCTAGTCAGCCCATAGGATGGTAGATTTCCAAACTGTGCACTAGGATCTACAGGATCACCCTCCTGCTCTCCCAACTCAGTCCCCTTTGCTGCCTCATGTCCCTCCTCCATCTCCTCCTCAAACTCTATATCGTTTTCTGGTTCCCCCTGCATCTTCATCTTCTGGATGGAGGTCTTGTTGATAAGCTTCGACCTGTCACCTCCCTTATACTTGCCAGGAAGAGTAACCCCAAAATATTGGAACACATGATGGGTTATGTGCATGGTAGAGCATTACTTGCATCAGTAAGTAAGGGAGGTGTATCACTTGACCCCCTTGACGGCCCTCAGTAAGCAGTAGGTAATGTAAGCCCCGAGCATAGAAATGCTACCCCGGTTCCCACCCTTGGGATAGATGTTATAGGAGATGCATCTACTAATGATCCTGGTAGTAGGCTTGTAATCCGACTCAAACTTCGGAATCCCCTCAACTCCAGTCAAAGCTTTGAAGACCGTCTTCCTAGTCTCCGAAGAAAACATATCAGAAATGTCTACCTTAGGCTTATAGTAACACCTTTCGCCTATGTCGGATAGTCCCAAAATCTCTGCTAGTATGGCAGTAGTGAACTTTATGTCTACCCCTTTCACCTTGCTTTGTAATCCAAACCCTTACACCCCAAAAGCCGGTACAAGGTTGTAGTAGAAATACCGAATCAAGTTCGGGTAGCACGACAGCGTAGGAGATAACATCGATGCCCAACCTAGGGCATTGAACTTTGCATAGAGCCCATACTGGTGGAAGACATCTACTTGTACTACCCTACCATTCACAATGTTTTTAAAGTAGAACTTCGCCCAATCTTTCGAATTCTCGAACCTAGAGAACCAAAATTGGTCAAACTCTGGTCCCTCAGATGAGGAGTCTTCTTTGGGTGATGGAGTAGGTACTGCCAAAGGCGAAGAAGGCACTGGGTTAGACCGCAGACGCTTGCGGGTTACTGCCTTCCTCGCTGTGCTGTGTCTACCGCTTGTAGACATGGTTGCTGCAAAACAAGAAGGAGAAAAAGAAATTAAGGCATAAAAACTGTAAATTAAACCAAAAAGAAGGGGAAATTTTGGACAGCAGTCCAATAACAATGAAAATGTGAAGAAAAACTACCGTAGACTCATGTAGATGCGCGGGAGACTTGCAAAAATGCTTGGACTTGGTGAGGAATTAGCCAAAAAGTCCTTATGAGCACTTCCCTAGGGGTTTGGAGCTCTCAAAATAGAATTTGGAATGAAATAGTAAGCTCTTGGACTATTTTAAACTGAGCCCCGATTCTCTGGGTGATGTACTTGGCGATTGAGCCAAACGCCCAATGAAACGCCCAGAGAATGGAATTTCAGCAAGAAATGCAATTTTAACACGGGGGCTTATGTTTCCTATAGAGTAACGGTATAAACAAGACCATTAAGGCTTTGGTATGATAATGTGAATAAAAAAAATATAAAAAATAAATAATAATAATAAATAAATAAATACATGTAATCAATAACAATGTTAAGAAAAATACTTACATGTATACAAGATAGGATGAGGAAGTAAGAAATTTCAAGAAGACAAAATTTTTATATAGCCTAATTTGGGCATAAATATTATGCATAAAATAATATATATATATACACTTGGATGTATGAACCTCTGTGTGGGTAATGTGTGTGCAAAACTCAAACATAGATATGTAGGCATATGGTGATGTGTGGTTGCAAAGTCTTAGGAATTTAGACATTACTTATGACACTGTGCCTGCAAGTAGACCATACCTTACCCATAGCATAGCCCAACCAAAGTTAAACCTATAAGGCTACAGAGCAAAATAAGAAACTCATACACTAAACATATTCCCACCTAAGTGGTGTATTAGACCCAGTAGAACACTGTAACACTGTGTGCAACCTCGAGCTGATCCATTTAACTTCCTGTCTAGTTGCTTTAATTACCTATAGTCTTGAGCATGATTTTGAGTTAAGTAACCATAGAAACTTGATACTTAGAAATTCTCCATGGCAGGACCTGACTGTGTTGTTTGGGCTTGAAAACCCCAACAACATGCTCTATATTAGGCAACTGAGGAAGAGACTAGCTTCGATTCGAGAGATTAGTCCCGGGCAGAAAAGCAACTGATTATTTTCTTGGCACACACAGATACTAGTGGACCAGAGGATCGTGCCATATACCTTGCCCTAACAGACGAGGTTAGGAGTGATATAGATACTTATACATACAAAAGGGGTTAGCCAAACATGTTTCAACCAATCAATGCAGAAGGGAGAAAATTCTTACGTTCAACGGTAACATCTAGTATTAAAAGCTTGACCATTAATTCCCAGCAGAGTCGCCACTGTGAGGATCCTTCCTTCTCGGTGCTTGGTGGCGCACAGAGGGTTTTAATTGCTCCTCTTTTTTGGAGGGAGAGAAGGAATGCGTCTTCTCAGATGGGTTATGGTTCAATTTATCAAGGGATGGAGGTCATACAATAAAATGAAATGGAGTCGCCACCTACGGTTAGGGCCTAGGATCCATTGGTGTAGCCCTAGAAGGGCTATGAGACTTTGGTTGGTCTAGTCAGAGATTCGGGGTAAGTGGTCAGGTTACGAGAGTGGGAAGGTGTTAGGCACCCACCTCGCCCGGATAAATCGGTCTTTCTACTAGATGCTTGTTTTCGAATATTCTCCCTTAATGAATGTCCTATTTCCACATGAACGGCTAAATAATGATGCACAAACTATTTAATTAAATTAAACTATGTTACACTAAGTATTGTACACTATACGAGAGTACTTGAAAGGACTACATTGTACTGAAATTAAAAGTTAACGGGAGAAATGTATACCTATACGCTTTACCTAAATGGAATTATGCAAAATGGGAGGCGTCCCCCAGCTCAGGTGGAGGCAAAAGACTGACTTTATCCCTTCATTGGACAGAGTAACGGTTTACGGGTATCGAATCTTACGATCCTGGACAGAATAACGGCCTTCCAAGGCTTTGGCAACTAGGGGCTCAAATTCCGAACAAAGTGGCTATGCCACAGGAGGTTTCCTTGATTTGGGCAAGAAAGGGTCGAGGAAGCAGACTCAGATAGCCCAGACATCGGATAGAGGGGCAAGGCTCGAAGGCTCAAAATTGGATTGGGGAAGAGCCCCGAAACAAGGAAAACAAGGAAAAACTGGAAAATTGGAGCTCTGGGGGTGCCCCCTCTCCCACAAACTTTGATTGTTCAAGTGAGGGGGGTGACCCCCTTTTTATAGGTAAATTTTGGGTTCGGTAGTGCCGCAGAAATCGAGTGGGGCCGCAACAGAGCAAAAAAAAAAAAACATTGGATTTTGGGCGCCTGTGGGGCCACACACTGTGTGCATACAAACGGCACTGCGCGGCATTGTGCGGGCAGTCTGGGGCGATCTAGGGGGAAGTTGTACGCATGATGTACGCTCTACAGGATGAGTGGAGATGTTTTTTGAATATAGTGTTGGTTTTGGGGACATTGCCAGTCATCTGCGTGCGATCGTCGTCATCGCTAGGGGGTGACAAAATTCAGCATCTACATGTATTATGTCATTGATTGGTTCCTTCTTGATGTATGTCTTTAATGCTGATTTTCCCTTTACATGTGTCAAATATATAGAGCTACTATGTCTACTGCCTCTACCATGGTCAGCCATTATGTCTTCCCAACCTAATCATGCGGACCCTGGCATACAGAGCGGATCACCCAAAGGAGGGAGACCTTCCTTATGCAACGCCAATCATCTAATTGCTTCTTCACTTCCAGGTTCCTATGCATGATGTGTAGAGAGCTAAACTCGTTACTCCCTTTGACAGGACTACTTGGAGGACGATGAGTATGACTGGGTGAGAGGGGAGTTTTGAGCCACCACCTAATAGAGCATAGGTAGCCAGACAGGCCGTGGAAGAGGATAGTGATGACCATGATGGTGGTCAAGGAGGTGATGACCACGGGGATGGAGGATGTGGGAGTATATCGACAGCTATTCCCCCTACTATTACTACTTCTGTTACTACCTCTCCCACTCAGAGGGCTATTCCTTCTGCCTCCCAGACAGTTGGTGCCACCACTTCCCATACGGCTGGAACTTCTTCTCCATGGGTTATTTTCTGCACCGCCACCTAGAGAGAGTGATCAGGCAGGTGCACCTAGTTGAGGTTACATGATTCAGAGGTTCTCTACTCTGGAACAAAGGATGCAGGCTCAATACAATGACTTTGTGGCCATAGTGAATGCAGGGTTCGATGACATGGAGGATCGATTGGTTGATATCGAGTCTCATCTGGACATTGAGAGAGCTCGAGATAGGACGGGGTTTCGATCAAGGGTGAGAGATCAAGCACAGGGCAAGGGGAAGGAGAAGCAATAAGATCAGCCTTAGGATCTATTTTGGTGTCCTATTTTTGTTATGCTCTTTACTTATTTTTAGGTTAGTTTCTAGGTGTTAGGGTGGTAGAGCATGGAGAAAGACATGTATTTATTTTTATTTATTTTTATTTTTTATGTTATTCGAGTTATGTCAGCCTTGGATGGCCTAAGTATGTAAAAAAGATCTCTACCTAATGCAATTTACATTTTCAATCACCAACATGTCTCTATCCTAATTTATTTTATTTGTTTGATTATTTTATTATTCGATCCTTAACAGAGAGTAAGTTGAGGTGGGTGAAATCGGAATAGTGAACATGCCAGGGAAAAACCTCTCTGATACCATGCTATCACACCCCTAACCCGAGACAAGGGTAATGTAACTGGAATATCACTGTATTCCACACTAACTCCCAAGGATCGATACTTTTCTATGTCATGTTCACTACTTAAATAACATAATTAAGAATCAGAGTTAAATTCAGAGTTGCAGCGGAAATAATTCATCGACACTAATAAAGTAAGATTTAGAATTCTCTCTCTCTCTCTCTCTCTCTCTCTCTCTCTCACAATATATATATATAGGATAAATTACATATCACCCCCTGGTTTTCAATTGAAACTCAAATCACCCCTTGGTTTTTGAAAAAACTCTAATCACCCCTTGTATTAGACCCCAATATGACAAATTAGTCCCTACCGTTAGTTTTTGGCTATTAAATGATGATGTCAACTAGTTATATAGATTTAAATGCCTAAAATACCCTTGATTAGTGTTGTTTTACGATTTTACCCTTGTAACTAAAAACCCCAAAATCAGTCATCTTCCTCATATGACCTGCAACCCAACATGTACTCTTTTTTCTTTTAAATTAAAACAAGGAATTCCCTCTCTTCTTCCCCAAATTGCTAAAACGAATGGAGATAGGGTTTTAACAACCACCACTGTGATTTGTTCCTCACTCTGTATTTGTGTTTCTCTCTGCAATCATGCAAGCTCGTTGATCGATTCTCAACTTCGCTGAGATTGTGACTTTCTCTAGCTACAGAGTCCAGAATTAGATCTCATTACAAATCAGCCTGAGTTGTCTCCGTTCTGAGGTTTAGAAATTTAGGGTTTTTGATTTTTTTGCTTTCTGGGGGGTTAGCGCTTTTCGTATGTGCTTGTGCCTGATCGAATGGCACATGGAAGCAGATCCACGGGAGTTGTGAAGTGGTAGATGCAACTATGTGAGCCCAACTTCTGAGTTGATCTTTTATGTCGATTTCGTTACCAGGAGTAGGAAATTTCCAATTCATTAAGGGGTTCTCTTCACTTCTTCGATTTTGAAGATCCCAAGCTTCAAAAAGATAAGCTCTTGGAATTACAGATTCGTCAATGGTTGTCTATTTTTCATCAGATTTTTTCCCCAATCTCTGCAACCCAGGAATGATAGAAACCAAACTTGAATCTTTATCTTCTTTAGAGAAAACAAAACTTAGATCCATGAACCCTTTTAGCTTGTCAAACTCAAGGGTTGATAAGCTTTTGCTACTACCCCTCCTTCTCAAGTCCATCTTTTTCTTAACAGGTCTCTCGATCTTTTCTGTTCTTATCTGATGTATTTTTTTTAATCAAGTTAAGGGGGAGTGGAGATCGAGATTGGGTAGAGAAGATGAAGAATTTATAGAAACTTAGAGAGAAATAATAATCCCTTTAAATAAGTCCGGAAAATCTTCTAAAGTAAACTGTAAATCTAGAAATGTTCAGAAAGAGAAGAACATAGATCGAGATGAAGAAGAAGAGAAATTAAATAAAAGGTTGTAAAGAACAAAGTGATATTCTCTGTAGACTGTTCCTCAAGGACTATTGGTCTTCCCTGAAAGTCTTGCCTTTTTGAGTCTTGCTCAACCAAATCAGTTGAAATCTTTCTTGAGAAACAAGGAAGTGCAGATTTTATGTCATGATGTAGTAGAGTAGCAAGGGAAGAAGAAGGGGGTGACTGTAGTAGCGTAGCAAGGGAAGAAGAAGGGGGTAGAAGGGAAGAAGAATGGGGTTATAGTAGCAGAGAAGCAAGAGAAGAAGATCGAAGGGGGTTTCAGTAGGGGTTACCAAAAGAAGGGGTTTTAGTAGCAGAGCAACAACGGGAAGAAGAAGGGGCTTACTTGAGTATCGCAGCAATAGCAGAGCAGCAAGAGGAGAAGAAAATGGAAGAGAAATGCCGTAGCAGAGGAGCAAAAGGAGAACAAGAAGGAGAAGAAGAAGATGGAAGAGAGACTTACCGTAGTGAGAGAATACCCTAGCAGAGGAATGGGTGCTCCAATGGTAAAATGAAAATTTTGTTTTATTTGTTTAAAGGGTGAATGGGTTAAGGGTAAATGTGACATTTCATTTTTTAGTTTGACTTAAGATAACACCATTACTATAGAGGGGGACGAATGAGTTTTTTCAAAAACCAAGGGGTGATCTAAGTTTCGATTGAAAACCAGGGGGTGATCGATAATTTACTATATATATATATATATATATATAAGTGGCATTTGATTCCAAGCATTCATGATGTCTTCAAATTCCATAGTACCATATAAACAGGTATAAAATATAAAAGGTCACAATATACTAGGAAAATTATCACCTCCAGTTTGCTGACCGGCCCAGTTCCCCAGTTCCTCTAATAGGGGGATGGTGGATCCCATCCGGGCAGGGTGTTTGGGCATGGGTAGAGAGGTCATTTCAGCCCCCCTTTGTTAGAGGAACTGGGGAACTGGGCCGGTCAGCAAACTGGAGGTGATAAAGATCTATCATTAATTACATTATCCTCATGAGCATTCTCAAAATATAGAAAGAATAGTGTCCATGACTACTGGGCCTCTACCCCGCACTACTATGCTCTGTAAGCATATCCATCATAGCTACAACTAGCACCATATTCCTCTTCGTCTGAAACTCCCTAGGCCTCATACGCCTCTCCGTCATGGTATTCCTTTTCAACCTCGATCGGATTGATCATACCTGCATCCATATCGAAAAAAATGGTCCCTCAAGGGATGAGCTTCCAACTAAGCCCAATGAGAGTTTAAACCATACAAGCAAACACAATATCAATCATAATGCTAGCTCACGATGCATGGATCCATTTGTGAGTTTTCCCCCTAATCCAACAGTTCTAAGTCTGGGTTAAGTGCTACTATGACACTCAAGTAGCATCCCTGGCATACAGTGCCATAAACCAGATGGCAGTCTGACGATGTCAAACTCGTGCTAATATGGAAGCCTATGAGACCGGACCCGTCACTGGGTTGTCCGTAAGCCCCCGATACTTACCCCGTCGTAGTATTCAGCCTGATGTATCGGTCAGTGCCTGAACTTCATAGTGGGCTACCCTAAAAACAAGGTCGGTACCCATAGGCATGTCTGACACCTAAACCCCTGGCGATAAGGGTAGTAGCACTGGGTACATAATGACCTAGCCAACATGCAACTAAGGCAATATATAGGTACACCCATGTATAATCTAGAGGTCGAGTCCATCGTGCCAAACACGGGTGGCCCAACTATCCTCTCGCCCCCACTAGTTTGCACATAAGCATACAAGTGTGTCGAGCATGATACCAAAAACATGGTTGACTAGTCACATCACGATCAAAACCCATGACACACACATCACAGTCAATCAGCATCAACATACCAATCACATACACATCTTATGGCAATCTCAAGTCCGGTACCCACTCACGATACTTTGATTCCATCATCACATAACCACATTCTCAATTGAATATCATCTCGCATTTTATAAATATAACCATTATACAATACTCTTCATTACATATGATAATTTCCATATCCAATATCTACTCCAAATCTTTTAGCATTCATCATGATAATCATAAACTACACTTACCATGATCCATCATTAATAACATGCATTGAGATTAGTAAGAATCAGCATATTATCGATCTCAAACATGCATGAATGACATTCTATGCAAGTTAAACAAAAACATTCCAAAAATTAAGTCCAAGTGTCTAATCCACTCACAATTGTCGTATCATGTGTCCTCGGGTGTCATGCACATGCACGCTCCGATCACAAGTGTAGGTCACCCTAAAATATTATAGTCCAAAGGTGTCATAAGTGAGAGGGTGACTGGGGTTCAAAGCTCAAAGTCCAAAACAGGTCCTGCAGTTCAATCTGGTCTCTGTGGAGGATCCATGCAGAGGCTGTTTTCATCCTCTGCAGCCATCCTCCGCACAGCCCAAAAATGTTGTTCTTCAGCTCAGCTCGGGGCTGTGCTTGGGCCATGGACATGGGGCCTATGATAGGTCATTGTGGGGTAATTTTTAGTCTTCTAAACCTTCTTTTTCGTTGGGGTTCAATCCCCAATGGGATCCATGCATTGGATGAAGTCTACGCATCAAGATCTTCCCATTTCAAGGTCCTATAATGGGGCTTTCATGGTGGTTTGGCCATAAAATGAGTAAACAGTAGATTAGGGTCATAAAATAACATGAATAACACTTAATAGATGGTCTAAATATAGTAGGGCAAGAAGCCCTATGGTTTGGCTAAGGATTGGATGGATTTCCAATCAAATTTGAGTGAATCTAACCTAGAATTGATGGGGTTTAGCTTACTTTTACAATGGAGTTAGCTTAGGATAGAAAGGGGGAACAAGTTCTAGGCTAGAAATGGGCTGTAACACCTCTTCCCAACGAGCTCCCTAGCTCCGAGCTTGGATTTCCAACAGGCTGAAGTGTGGTTTGCACACTAGAGGGGCTCCAATGGAGGTTGAGGCTCCTCCTCGCTCTTATTCTTCCTTCTTCCTCAGCCTCCCATGTTTTCTTTGTTCTCTTAGGTATTAGAAATGAGAGAAATGAGGAGAGGGATAGGGTTTTGGGTTGGTATAGCTAAGTGTCTTAGAGCATGTTTGGTTATGGGTGTTTTAAGACATAAAATGAGTTTTAAATATATGGGAACCCAGATAGGACTTAGGGTTTAGTTGGATCCCATAGGTCTTAATTAGGTTGGGTTAACCTAGGGTGGAGCCCTAGGCTCAAGCCCAAAAGGTCCAAGATAGACTCAATCGGATCTGGGTCATTTCAGCTCCTGCGGAGGATCCCTGCATCCTCCGCAGAGGGCATTCTGTCCTGATTTTATTTCAATTGGTTGGGTGATTTTCTCATGGATGAATATACATGTGAGGGGGGTATTAATGGGTATAAACAACAAATAATTAGCACATATAAAATGCATTAAGGTATTAGTTGGTTAGGTATACTAACGATTACACAACTTAATGAATTCTCGGATTGGTGCTCACCTAATCAAAGTCTTCCTCCAAGACTCTGAACAACTTCCTCATTTTGATGCATACTTCACAAAGGTACCAAGTATCGATGTTACACAACACTAGGCTCCTTCTTCGGTACTCCTCACTCTTGGGGCTAGTGCTAGGAGAATAATCTACAAACTTGCGATCTACTAATCTTCCCCACTCTCGGTTGAGGAATCTCTCTTCTATTGGCTCCCCCGATCTTAGGTGATAGATTTTATGTGTGGGTTTGATTGTCAACTTGAATAGCTCACCGACGAAGGGAGCATTTTAAACTATGCTACAACACATACACAAGTTTTAAATTAGTAGGGATTTCGGTGTGGGTGTAACACCGAGATTCAAGCATCTAGTTCCCAAAACCTCATGACGTCGTTATTCTGTACAAAATCCTAAGATACAATACTTACAAGTTGTTACTCTATCCGACAGAGGACAAAGCCAGTCATTTGCCTCCACCTGAGCTGGGGGATGCCATCCGTCCTACATTTCCCATAATTGCATTGGTTAGCGTACAGGTATACATTTCCACCATTAACCTTTAATTTTGGCATGATGTAGACTCTCAAGCGTTCTTGTGTAGTGTACATAGTAGTTTGTATAACATAGTTTAATTTTTTTATATAGTTTGTGCATCATTATTTAGCCATACATGTCAAACCCTGCCCCGGACAAGTTGGAATTTTGGTTCAAGGACAGGAACCCCTGATCAGGCAACCAGGATCACTGTGGGGCATCACTCCACTCAATGAGATCAATGAGAATGCTTTGAACATGTTTCCCTATATACCTGTCAGAAGATGGATAGCAGACCCCTGTACTTGCACAGCTCACAGCCTGATGTATGGATTGAACCCCATGTATTCTCTTTCCTCCTTACAGTGGTGGGACCCACCTCTAGAAAATCATGTAAAAAACCATAATGGGCATATGGGGACAATAACCTAACCCAGGGTCAAACCCCTGTGTTGTTCCCCTTTGAATTATGTTGTTGGAATTCTCTAGGCAATGGCACTGGGCGATGCAGCAAGGCCCAGAGACATCGCCCAATGGCTATTTTTACACATTTTTAATTATTATAAATATGGGGACCACCCAACATGACCATGGACACCCTCCATTGATAGAGGGGAGTCTGAGGGACCACCTCATACCCCTAGTTTAGTGTGGACCCCACCAGTGAACCCTGAACTGAACAGAATCAGTTCCAAAAACTCAGTTTTTAGAAGGCAAACAGGCCTTAGTTGGCCTTGGCTTATAAATAGGAGGCCTTGGGCTCATTTTAGAGCCCTTGGTAGATCTGAATTCGAAAGAGAAAAGAGAGGAAAGAAGAGAGAGAAAGGAGAGGAAGAAGAGAAGGAAGAAGGGAGAAGAAGGAGAAGGAGCTGTAGCAGCCCATCTCAGGCTGATCCGAGCTCACCTATAGCAGTATTCAGGTAAAGAACCACCCCCATACCTGTTGTACCTGTTCTTTCTCTGTTCTTGCTGTGCTTTGCAACCCTGGGCAGCCCAGATAAGCTAGGGTTTGCCCAGTCTGGCTCCAGATCTGCCATGCATGCATAGAGCATGGGAGATCTGTGAATTTTATCACTTTTCATTAGGCATTTATGCTACTGCCATGGCCAAAACCTGGTTGTGCCCACCTGCACTGCCAGATGGCCCTATTGGTCAGTGTTTTGGAACTCTGGGAGCTGGCTAAGGCTATACAACCCTAACCCTAGATGGGTACAACCTCAAGCCCCCTTATTTCAGGTGATCTCAGCTTCGTACAAGGCTGGAACTGAATTCCAAGTCTAACCAAAACCCTGAACACTATTCATCTGGGTTATTTAGGCAGCCACAGTCAGCCTGACTGGAACCTTGATGGAGAAACCAATTGGGCCATGATGTAGACCATCACTGGGGCTACCTAAATCCCTAAACATGCAGAGGATCAGGTGTGAACCCAACCATATAAGCCCAGCCTTGGAAATTCAGCCTGTATCGATTCTACAGGCACTGGGCGATGCAGACATCGCCCAGAGCCAACGCCCAGTGAAGGGAATTTGGCTGGAATGTTGGACAGACCTGGGGGATTTTACCCACATACCCCCTGGACATTGTGGGAAGGCTGGAAATTACCAAAAATCCCTTCCTCACATCTGTTCTTATTTAGAAATGTTTCAGAACCCTAGTGGGTCCCGCTTGTGATTGAATCACTGCTGTGCTTGGTCTTACAGCACAGACAAGCTGTGGACAGTGCTTTGACCATGTTCTGACCTAGTGGTAGGAACTGGTATTACAAATGACCAATTTACCCCTGTGCCCTAGCACTGGCCCATGCACCGGAACATGACCTAAGGCCCGGTGTAAGGCTCAGTGAGTCCAAGAGTGAACCAATTGAACTCCGGGTCAACCCAGTAAGATTAGGGTAACCCTAGGACTTCTAATGACAAACTGATAACTTAACATAACAACTTGTGATTTACATCTAGGACTTGATCCTGTGCTCGAGGACAACAACCAGACAACTACTGGGACTGAATTTGTGACTGAGTACCTAGAGTCAAGTACTAGTGAGTGAATAATACTATCGTATGTGCAAATGTAATTATGATCTGATGCCGGCTATTAATAATTGAATCATGAATGTTGTGTTATTTACTTATAATTCAAGTTACATAAATCACTGCATAATGACTGTTGTTGATCAACACTGTGAATTCTATATGATGGTTGTGATTGCTAGACTAGATGCCGTACTCGGCTTGGAAATGGGGCATGTGGTAGCCCGTATTATGGGGTATGGTTGACATCGCTGGACTTATACGATGCCATATATACATGGGGCTAGAGTTTCATCACCCGTGCTACATACCCTTGCCAGCAGGGGTTAAGGTGTTGGATGCCTGTGGGGACAATTATCAGGGAGTGAAAAAAAGAAAAAAAATAAAAGAACACTGGAATGGTGCATAAATAAAAGAACATTGGAATGGTGCATAAGGGAAGAAATGGTTGTCCCCCTGGATAATCACAGAGGGCTGGTCGGGCTGACCAAGGACTAGTGCGTTGGGGCTGACTGGTCCTCTCCAATAACTCAATGGGTATATCGCGGGAAGGGGTAACCAAGCCCACACCAGGGATACACGTATTGGGGATTGTAGTAGCATAGACCTGACTTAGTTGTATTGCTAGGTGGCTAATAATAAAGAATCTGGACTTGCATATCATGTAGATCATATGAACTATGGATTGTGATTGCATATGCATGCATGATGGAAGTTATTTTCTCACGAGCTCGGTGGGGCTCACATTCTGTTATATATTGCTTTCTTCTTAGATGATCCTATAGGTGGATGCCGCTGTGGCATGGCGGGCTATCTTGAGGAGGAGAGTTTTGGTTGTTATGACGATGTTGGTGTGGACCCCGACAGAGGTCATACCGATTCTGCGTACGTTCTCGGTGGTTATTGTGGATGAAGACCATTAAAGCGTGCATGTGATATTTTGACTGGGGACTCCTTTTGGTTTTTCTGGAGTTATCCCCATTTTGGCTTGGTTATTGTAGTTTTCTTTTCTTTTCCTTTTCAGGGCTGAGAATGCTCGCCCTGTATATATTTTTGTATGTAGTACTGCTCTTATCAGCTTTTGTTTCTTTGTTGTGGGTTGTGCGTGCCCGAGAGATGTATCAAACAAGACTTATTATGTATATATTATCACCATTTCCCATATTGCTACGCTTCCTTTTTACTTTTAAATTGTAGATGTCCTGCATTACTCTGATCTTACTTATGGTTAAGATGTGGATATGGTTCCATGATCGTAAGCACTGCTTCTAGATGCGTGGGATTTGGCAGATTGCCGTTACGCAATTCGGGTCACCTACCCAATCCTCCTAGGGGGTGGTTTTGGGGTGTAACAATACATGTTGGTATAAGACATTCATAAATGAAGAATATTTGAAAACAAGCATCTAGTAGGAAGACCGATTTACCGGGCGAGGTGGGTGTCTAACACCTTCCCACTTACCCCGAATCTCGAACCAGATAAAATGGAATCGTGTTGCCCTTCACAGGGCTACACTAATCGGCTCCTAGGCCTTAACCCTAGGTGTCTATTCCATTTCATATGATTGTATGTGTAAAACCCATTCCCAAAAATCCGAGCTAATTAATTTTTGGATAAAGGTTAGGAACCCGAACCCATACCTACTAGTGCCTTGTGGTGCATCAGCCCAGTGATCGAGATAAATGATGTAAGCTCGGTAGTACCGTTAAGAAGGAAAACACCAACTCCTTGCAACTGTATAGTTCACCACCAAATGTACAGCCTAAGGTAGGTATCAACCCCTGATTACATTGGCCCCTACCTAAATACATGATACATTAGGTCAAATAAGCATATAGGTGAGTGGTCGCGCGAAGGCCTTGGCCTATGGTTGATTTGACACAAAATATCAGTATGCCTTCAGCCTGTTTTAGGTTTGAGATTTGACTAGGGTTATGATTAAGTTCTATTCTAGGTTGTAATTGGATCATACAAACCTTCACATGTCATGATGAGAACTCAATTCCATACATGCATGTTAAATCCCAACTCGAAGGTCAAATTCTGCTACTCTGGCAGATTGACCCCTGTTTAATTAAAATGGTATAACTTCATCATCCGAACATCATTTGCTTTGATTCCAATTTGTTAGAAACTAGATTCAAATTCTCTTAGAAGGAACCACTGTCCAATTCTGTCTACAGGTGATCTGGAAGTTCACTTCAAGTTGCTGTCATGGATTGAATTCTCATATTCTGGCAGATTGACCCTTGGTTAGTTAAAATGACATAACTCAACCATGTGAACTTCGATTACCTTGATTCTTGATTTGTTAGAAACTAGACTCATAGGAATTCATTTTGTTAGAAGAAATCATTTTCCAATTCTCCCTCCAAATGAGCTGAAATTCCACTTCAAACACAAACTTTTCTGTTGTTGTTTTCTCTGGTCGATTCACACTGATCGATCCAGATCAACTAGTCCAATGGACCAGTGCTGTTGTCATGTGTAAATTTCATTCTTGGTGTGTGGGGCCCACTGTCTCGTACCCTGACTCATCTCCCCGTACTTCAACCAACCCATGGGAATATTATCCCGACAACGTGACCATGTGGGGCTCACCTATAAGCCTATGGGCATTATGAATGGACTCTAGAATGTGTTTTGGCTAATGTGGTCCCTATCCAAATAGGACTTAATGCCAGCCTCTATACAAAGCCCACTCTTACTTCAATCACACCCCTGTTCATTTCGTGGAAAGAAAGAAAGGAGGTGAAGGAGAGAAAGAAAGAGAGGAGGAGGAGGAGGAAGCTTGGATCCTTCCTTGTGTTTGGGATTTTTCAAGGTAACCTTTCTTTAGCAAGTTCTCCTTAGATGTCTATGCTGTCCATGAGTTTTAGCATGATCAACCTTTAATTTTGTTTTGTGACCATGACCTATCATGCCTACTTAAGAAACTCTCATGGATTACTAGCTTAGGAACTTGGATCCTTGCATGCATGTCGAAATCTACGATTTTTGACCCATCATCTACCTTCATCTTAGTAAATACATGCTATAACTATAACTTTCAGCCTTTGATGATCAATTCTCATGTTTATAGCAAGCTTTGATCATGTTCTATGGTGTAGGACATGCTTTCCTTTGAGTGCATGATGAATCCATGACATTATGTACGTAATAGTACTATTTTGGAGTTAATCAAACCCCTCTGTAATTGTTTTCTACTAATTCATGAGTATAAAACCATATATCTTGACAATGTGGGCCATAGATCCCCAAAAACTCCATGCATGTCCAATCTTGTTGTTTGGATATGTTGGTTATCATGGATGAAACTACCTATGCTTCCTGATCATCCTTGATGGCCATAGATCAGTAGAACCAAGCACAAATAGTGCAGGATTTTAAATTTCTTGAGCTAATCATGCACTGGTCAATTGCTACTGGTCGATTGGATGGACCAGTACCAATCGACCACTACCAGAAATTTGAACCAGATCTGAGTCTGATCAGTCCTATGGCCTGAAACACCATATGGGAGGCCATTTATGTGAACCAAATAAGAAACCATGCTCTGATGCTGCCTTTGAGCAATGGGTTGATTCACTTGGGTTGATTAGATCAACCAGTCCAATCAACCAGTTCAAATCCTTGATTAAAACTTGACCAAACCATTAGGAATACTTGAAGTATCACCCTGGGACATTGTGGTGAGAAGCCATGCCCTTTTCCCTAATTTCTTTTCAATTTTTCTACTGTCAGCCCTACTGATCGATTGCCACTGGTCTATTGGATGGACCAGTACCAATCGACCACTGCTACTATCATTATAGAATTGAGTTTGGCCTTGGTTTAAAACTTAAACCAAGGGTACGCTTGGACTCCATAGCCATTTAACACTAATTAATACTTGCTTTGGATGCAATAAATCTTAGGAAATAGCACTTTGCTCGACGAGGAGTATTGGAGTACGATCGAGAACCAACAAGATACCAGATAAGGTGAGTGGAATTACACCACACGTGTAGGTGTAACATATCTATGGATTTATGGAAAGAAGAATAACCTACTTTACTTTTCTTATTTAAATCTTTATGCCTTATTGGAATTACAAGAAGGGTAATTTACATTGTGTAGACACAGATTTTTGTCACTCCCAGATTGGCAATGATGACAACCGGACATGGACGAAGAGCGACGCTCTTCACTAGAACCTTGAAACCTAAGAACCCATTAGAGCCCATTTCAGGCCCAAAAACAAAGGGAAAAAGGCATTGCGCTCCCACGGCGCAGTGGGGCTCCTACCCACGGCACCGTGGAGATGTGCACCTGATTTCCACGGTGCCAGGAGGGGTGTGACATCAGCTTGCTGACATCACCCACGGTGCCGTGGAAAAGTTCCCCATGGCGCCGTGGAGGATTTATCTGGTCAGGAGAGAGAAGGGGCCCCTCCCTATAAATAGGAGGGTCCCCCTCCCTCATTTCCCAAGGATTTTCGGGTAGAGAGACCCTTCCCAAGAGATTTCCACCCCTCTTTTCTCCATTTTCACCCTCCTTTCTCCCCTTTCTCTTATGAGAGTGTGAGTGAGTGAAGCCCTCTTTGGTGCGGATAGATCCTTTGATTATCCCTCCAAGCATAGAGCATTTCTGCTCCTAGGCTTTGTTATCCCATCAATGTACGGCTAACAGTCAAAACCCCTTTATTACAAACGTTATTCTGTCTGTTTGGTCCCCACCAAGTCACTTGAAAGAGCTGTTGCTCTGCCCAGAAGGAATCGGTGTCAGCCCATTCGTCCATTTCCCTTGAGCCAAGGGAATATAACCGTACAAGTATAATTACTGCATTCTCATCGTTTCAATGTAGTCCTTTCATATTCCATCATTTTAGTATCTGTTTTTCATATATTTAATGTAGTTTATTATGTTCTAATTTAATTTACAACGTCTGAATGTAGTTCATAATATCCCCCATCCCCGTAATAAAAGAGAGAGAACATTCGTCCTTATGTAGCATCTAATACAGAGAGACCGGCTTCAGCCGGGCGAAGTGGGTGCCTAACACCTTCCCACACTCATAACCTGACCCCTTACTTGAATCTCTGGTCAGACCATATGGAGTAACGTAGCCCGATTCCGTTCACAACGGATAGGGCTACACTTAATGGGTCCTAGGCCCTAACCCTAGGTGGTGACTTCACATTATGTTAGCATATTTTAATGCATGATCCCAATCCCCATTTATCAATATTATACATTGACAATATTATCCGTACCAATACAATATGGTCGCCAAGAAGGCTGCGAAAACCTCGTCAGAGCCCGAGGACCACGGTATTTACAGTGGCGACTCCACTGGGGACAAAGTTGACAAATGTCCACTCGAGGTCAAACTTTTTAAATAGATGCTACCAATAAATGACAGAATGTTCTCTCCAAATTCTTGTGTAAAAATAAAAAAAATAATAGTAAATACCATAATATGTTTGTCTGGCTAACCCCTGTGTGTACTAACCACATCATGCATAGTGCTCGAAGTGAAATCAAACGGCGAGGGTATTCCCTGTCGTGCCTTTACCCCCGGGGAGGTGAGGCACGTCATACTAAGTACTCTGAGATCAGATGATAGCCGCTTCCTGTACCACTTTCTTGCACACACACACACTGCATGGGTACCCCTCTTACCCCCGTAGTTAGTCGTTGGATCCCATGAGTAGTCATGGGTAATTCACGGCGAAGATACAGCCCTTGATATTTACCGTACGAGTTTAGAATCACCAGCGAGGGTATTCACTAGTGTGCTGTGGAGTGCTTTTCGCCACTCAAAAAAGGCACTAGCTCGATTACTCTGAGTTTGTGTGACCTATTCTCCAAGTATATCAAAAGAACCACGTGCCTACAATTCATGACCACGAGGGATAGGTATATCGGTTCTGTCAAGGGTGACCTTGTTCTGTCCTATGGAAGCCTACCTATTACATGCATCATGTAGGAAAATAGACCATATATGATTAGGGTATGACACAAACTAACCTTTGTTAGCTGTAAGAAAGTCCGAGTTTAGGGTCACTTGACGATTAACCTGGCTGTGATACGAGATGCCACCGAAGGTAAGGAATTCCATAGCCCCACGATGGTCCCTCGAAGAAAAATGGAAGCTCACTTCCATATGATGGAACCTTACATGTCCCTTGAAATAAGGGCATCTCATGTTGACCCCAGACACAATTGTCAGTAACCCGATAACTAGGATCTTTCTTTTGTTTGTTTTTTTTATGTTGTATCCACAAATGCTTGGGCAGTGACGGCATTCGAAGCCCGCGTTCAGAGAGGCCTAACTGGAACTCTGATGACGACTTCGATTACTTGAGCCAAACAAAATATAAAAAAAATGTCATAAAAAAAAAAAAGAAAAAAAAGAAAAAGAAATACAAAAACTAAAAATAATAAAAAAAAAGGGAAATAAAATACAAAATTTTTTGCTGAATAAGATTTATTCCTTCTTAGGACCTGAACTAGATCTTTTTCTCTTTTTTCATAGAAGCACAATTCCGTCCTTGCCCATCTGGATCCGACGCGGTGGAAGGCTAACTCGGGCCAGCCCACCATTCTTCTCAAGAGCTCCGACCTCCTCTCATTCCTCTCGTTCATCAGCCAAAATTTCACTAGTGAGTAACATGGATCCTACGGAGGACCACCTGTCTGAAAGTCATGTCAAAAATTGAGTGGATAGGTTGCAAGCGGACCTGGCCGAAATGCGGCAACTCATGGCACAACTGGTGCAGTCAGTCAACGAACTGTCTAAGGGCGGATCCATACCTGGGCCAATAGAGCAGGAAGTCCAGAAAACCAACTCCGCGACCCCCAAGACTCCAATCACTATACTAGTAGAAGAAGGGGAGGACAGTCACCCTACGGACCCTCCTGAAACTGAAAGGGAGAAGAAGATGAGAGAAAAAGTAGCCAAACTGGAAGTGGTTGTCAAAGGCAAAGTCAAGGAGAAAGATGAAGAAGACCTAGTGTTCTTTCCTGAAGGAAAAATTCCTAAAGATTTCAAGTGGAAGTTGGACAAGTTCGATGGGTCAGGAGATCCTAGAGCTCATCTCAAGATTTTCGCTACCATTGCCAGATCGTCGGGATTCTCTGAGAACCAAATGGGGTAGGCATTCCTGTATTCTTTGGCTGGATCTGCTTTAAGGTGGTTAACACAGCTTGATCACACTCAAACCCAGTCATGGGCCTCTGTGGTTAAAGCATTCATGAAGTAGTATTCGTACAATACCGAGATGGATATTACTCAAAGAGAGTTGGAAACCTTGAGGCAAGAACCAAGTAAAGAATTTTCAAACTACATCATGAGGTTCAGAGAGAAGGCTGCAAAGATGTGGAATTGCCCCGCTGAAGAGGAACAGGTTGAGATATTGTTAGAAAACCTGTATGGGGAGTACCGTGAGAAGATATATTACCAGCATATCAAGACATTTGATGCTCTTATGACGATTGGGAAGAAGATTGAAGACAAGATCTTCAAAAAAAGGCAGAATCAGAGTATGACCCGTGAGGCCTCAGGAAGCTATTCGACAAGGAAGAGTCTAAGAGCCAAAGGTGGAAATGTGGCAAGCGCGAGCAACCAAGCGGCAGAAGTCTAGATGGTAACCGCAAGATCCACCCCTCTTGTGATCCAAACTGAACCTGAAGCACCCAGGAGGACTTTTAACTTTGAAGGAATGACACCCTCGTTGTTATTCACCAAGCTCAAGAAGCAGGGAATGATTAATTCAGTTCCCCCTAGGCTCGTGGATTTGAGCAACCCACCTGCCTGGTATAAGCCCAATCAGTACTATCATTATCACGACCAACAAGGGCATCATACTAATAGATTCATATTCCTTAAGCATGCAATCCAGGATTTGATTGACGAGGGAAAAATTGAACTTCAGAAGAAGCAGCCGCCAAATGTCACCACAAATCCTCTGCCCAACCATGGAGTAAACATGCTTCAAGAAGATGCTAAGCATATAGATCGTACCGCTTTGATTCAGCTAGTCGGGAAGGGGAAGCTAATGAAGGCGCATGTCTATATAGCAATGTTGACCAAGAGACTTAAAGAGGAAAAAGAACCACCGACTCAATAAGAGATGTCTCAGGAAGTGGATCGACCCGACTCCCCTTTCTATCATCCAAAGTCAGAAGGTGCCACCTGGGTGAAGTACCCGATGCCTGCATGGAAAGTCTCGCAACCACTTGTGAAGGGGACTTATTCTCCGGAGTCATCTACAGTCGGTAAACATGTTGCGGGAAGAAGCACCGTTCCAAGATCCTACTACATTGATCTAGCCCATCCCATGGTATTTAGGGAAAGATGAGCAGTCATGGAAAATGCGGGCGGAAAAGATGCAGGTCTGCATCTATTGCGCCAGAACTAACTGTGACGGGAATATCCAAACAAGTGGACAGCCATGTGATCGCAGCAGAGGCATAGCATCCATCAATCGGCTTCGAAAGTTGGATTTCTTAGAGTTTGGATTAGAAGGTCTCGAGTCAATGACACCATTGTGCAAGTATGGCTTCTCATCATCCAAAATATGTCACCTGGTCCCTGAAGAAGAAGAAGGGAATGAAATCACCAGAGTCACACCCCAGCTCCTTAAAGCAGTCTCAGCACTAGCTATTGGTCAAGCTCTGTCAGAAGAAGTCTCTCTTATCCATATAGGGGGAGATACTGACGACAGCTTAGATGAGGTGGACAACCAAGAAATCCATGAAGAATGGATAGAGTATGCCGAGCAGAGTCCGACGATGGATGATGATGGAGTAGTTACGATGGATTGGGTGAATAACATCGGGAGCGATGATAATAGTGATCCTACCAGCCTTATTCAACCCATATCATTAGATGACGATGAGCGCAGAGGGGATGAGGAGATATCCTCGCCAGAAGTCCCACGAGGTGATTGGACCATGTCTAGGGAAAATTTCGAGTGTTGGAGCATGAGCGTATTCTACCAGGTGGCCAACATACTGGATGTTTCCACCAATACTCAAGAGATCCTTTACAAGGCCACTTCTCTATTCCCAGACCTAGTATGCAGCAATTTTGCAGCACATTGTGAGAGATTGGTAATGCCAAATGAGAGTGATGTACTTGCTCGGACCCTCCATGAGGTGCAAAACATGACTTGGTTAGCCAATGCTTTGGCTCGAGACCTGTTTGGAACCCCTCCTGAAGATCTGGCCCTGTATTCAGATTCATTCTCCTATCTGGACCCACCTCAAAGAAGTGACACATGGGACGCATGGATCATTGACATCAGTCTCGGGGAATTTTAGAATGACCCCACAAGAGGTATCTTTCCGATGGACATCAATGATGAAGGGGAAGAGTAGTTAGAAGAAGAACAATCATCCGAAGAAGATGAAAGTGAGCAAAAATCTGCATCAGAAGAATCTGATGATGAAGAGTCCAAAGGGGAAGAAGAGATAGAGGATGAGGAACCTTGGCAACCAAGGACGCGTCTGAAAAAGTATGAGAACATCTACGGACCCGCGCCATGGGCTTTGTCATTCCAGGTGAACAAGATCCATCAGGATGTAGACAAGATCCAGGAAATGCTTATGAGAATGGTGGTCTTGGATGATAAGTACCAAGAAGAGCTTCAACAGCTGGAACCCGTCAAAGAACAGTGGATGATTTCTCAAGCAATTCATCACTTGGAGAACTCTGTAAAGCTAACTTTAGCTTTGGCACAAGACCTATGTGGGACTCCTCCTCCATCCCAAAATCGGGGCAACAGAGAATTCCGTGCGTGGGCAAGAGCACATGACGATTTCCATATGTGTCATGTCAATGAGGAAGGAGCAGTTAATGACCCAACAGAGAACATCCACCCAGTTAGGTTCTCAAGGGGAAAGGAAGTATCGCAACTTCTACAAGTCATTGGCGGAAGCAAGAAAGATGTACCAAGCGGCCTTGGAAGCCTTTCAGGCCATTAGCCAATTAATACCAGAAGATTCTCACACAGTCCAACAAGTTGCTAAAAAGCAAGAAACCCTATCAGAAATCCTAGATCAAACCCGAAAGTCTATTGTGGCCTTGTCCGATGAGGGAGCTGAAATCCGAACTTGTCCCAAGGGTCCCCTTATCATCACTGATAGTGACGAAGAGGATGGTGACTTTTGTCCGGTCCAGTTGGTCATCAAAGGAAAGGAGTCAGAAGTCACAGAAACCAGGAGTGGCCGAAACTTCAAGCATAAGGATTTGACAGTGGAAAAATATCGGTCTAGCCAATCAACGGTGGCTGTTGAGCCGAAAAATCAAGTACTAGACCAATTGAAGAAAGCCCAAGCCAACATCTCAATCTGGGGATTATTAATGGCATCACCAACCCACTGAGAAGTTGTTTTGAAAGCTCTCAACAAGGTTCAAGTGCCCATAGAAATGGGACCTGAAGAATTATCTCACATAGTGGGGGCTACTTATGCCATTCAGTCACTCTTTTTCTCAGAAGAGGACTTACCCCCGGGAGGAAAGAATCACAACCGGGCACTCTACATTACTGTGGAATGTAACAAGAATCAGGTTCCCCAGGTTCTGATAGACAATGGGTCTATCCTCAATGTAATGCCCCTCAAAGCAGTAAGCTGCATGGGTTTATCTCTAGACAAATGAAGTCATCCAGTCAAACCATCAGGGCATACGATAATTTTAGGAGGGAGGTAATCAGAATTCTCACCACCAATGTCAAGATCGGGCCAGCCTGCTTTACCATAGATTTCCAAGTCATCAACATTCAAGCATCCTTCAATATGTTGCTTGGAAGACCATGGCTGCATTCAACAAAATCCTTAGCATGAAGTCTTCATCAGAAGTTGAAGCTCATACATGCCCAGAAAGTGATTACCATCTTCGGAGACCCAGAAATGGTGCACACTTTGGCTAACATTGAAGTAGGTGGTTCACCCTCACAGGAGGTACAACTGGGTAGGTTTGAAATCAATCACATTCGCACTACCTTTGCAAGTGAAGAAGATTGGAGTCTAGGGAAATTCCCAATGATTTGGAACAAGGCCTCTGTAAAGATCATGAAAAAGATGAAATACTTTCCAGGATTGGGATTAGGAAAGAACTAACAAGGGGTACCAGCATTCCTAGAAATACAGGTCAATGCTGATCGTTGTGGGTTAGGGTTTAACCTGAAGGACCCAAAGAAGAAAGCCATAGGACGGAAGAATAGTGCAGCGAATGGTACGCCGTACTTCAAGACTCTGAACTGGTACTTCGTGAAAGAGAGAGAAGACTTCCCTTATTGTGGAAATCAAGAACCATGGTTCAATCAAGAGCAGGGCGAACGTCTACCAGAGCTTGAAATATTCTTTGAGAATGAAGTGGACTGGGTGGCCATGAAATTGGATCAAGCCAGCTAGAAGGAAGTCACAAGAGGTCAAGGGATCGGCGAGCTATTCAAAGTGGCGGTGATCATTGAAGAAGAGGAAGAAGGACCAGCACCGCATCTTCTCATACAACCTCTCTAAGGATCCGTAGCAAATTGGGCAAGAATGATGGAAGATTTCCAAATTAATGAGTCTGAAGTTATAACCAGCTCTAGCATAGTCCTGTCTAAGTCTATCCCTGAGTCTGTATCCAAGTCCTGTGGAAATGTACAGTCTATTGGGTCTGTCTGTACTCTTCCCCTTATCATGAATGAAATTGTTGATTCTGAGTATGTTTCTTCTTCTTCTTCTTCCTATTCTTCTGATAATGACAATGTCTTAGAACATCGTAATCTGTTAGAAAAATTGGAGCAAAGAAGACCTCAACCCATCAGAGAGGACACCCATCCTATAAATATAGGGACCGATCAATGCCCTCGAATGATCAAAATTGGTTCTTCTCTCAATGATGATGAAACATCCCAAATGATCTCTCTCCTCAAGGAATTTGAGGAAGTCTTCGCCTGATCCTACAAGGACATGCCCAGCATCGATCCAAAGATTGTGCAACATGAATTACCAACATATCCGGATGCTCGCCCCATTAAGCAGAAGTTAAGGAGGATGCGGTCGGAATGGAGTGAGAAGATTAGGGAAGAAGTCATCAAGCAGTGGAATGCAGGATTTCTCCAAGTAACCCAGTACCCCCAATGGTTATCCAATATTGTCCCGGTCCCTAAGAAAGATGAGAAGGTCAGAATGTGTGTGTATTTTTGTGATCTGAACAGAGTCTGCCCTAATGACGATTTCCCACTACCCCACATTGGCATTTTGGTGGACAATACTACAGGCCATGCTCTGCTATCCTTCATGGATGGTTTCTCAGGATATAACCAAATCAGTATGTGCCCGAAGGACAGGGAGAAGACTGCCTTCACCACACCAAGGGGAACATTTTGTTACAAAGTGATGTCTTTTGGGTTGAAAAATGTTGGGGCAACATATCAAAGAGTGGCCACGACTATCCTACATGACATGATACACAAAGAAGTAGAGGTGTATGTCGATGATATGATAGTCAAATCTGTTGATCGACAGGGCCATTTTGTAGCCGTCAAAAAATTCTTTGAAAAGATCAAAGAATATAAGCTAAGGCTGAACCCTCAGAAATGAGTGTTTGGGGCCAAAGCAGGAAAACTGTTGGGGTTTCTTGTCAGCGAAAGAGGAATAGAAGTAGACCCTGACAAGATAAAGGCCATCACAGAAATGCCACCACCCCGGACAAAAAGGAAGTACGAGGGTTCTTAGGCCGCATCCAGTACATCAGCAGGTTCATATCTCGGTTGACATCCACTTATGAACCTATCTTCAAACTCCTAAGGAAGAAAGAGCCGAAAGAGTGGAATGAGAAATGCCAAGATGCCTTTATGAAAATCAAAGAGTATCTACTTTCTCCTCCTATACTTATCCCTCCAGTGTTTGGTGAACCTTTGCTCCTATATTTGTCAGTAGGAGAAATAGCGGTCGGATCAATGATGGCCCAAGTTGGCAAGACGGATGGAGAAGAGCACGCAATTTACTATGTGAGCAGGAAATTGTTGGAGTATGAAACTCGATATGCTCCTATGGAGAAAACCTGCACGTCCCTGGTTTGGGTAACTAAGCGTCTAAGGCATTACATGGTATCACATCCCGTCAAGTTGATCTCGCGAATGGATCCAATTAAGTACCTTTTCGAGAAACCAGCATTGACAGGGAGGATGGCTAGGTGGTTGTTGCTATTATCAGAATTCAACATAACTTATGTCAATCAAAAATTTGTGAAAGGGCGAGCAATCTCTGACCATTTGGCAGCATTCCCCTCAGAAGTTGATTCCCGAGCAACAGAGGACTTTTTCCCAGATGAAGATATGCACTCCATAGAAGCGGAATCAAATAAAGGGTGGCAATTGTACTTTGATGGAGCCGCCAATCAAAAGGGGTTTGGTGCTTGGGTATTTCTAATAACCTCAGATGGTTTTTACTTTCCGATGGCCTTTCGGTTAGAATTCAGTTGCACCAATAACATAGCAGAGTATGAAGCTTGTGCTATTGGGTTAGAAATGGCTTTGTCTATAGGGGTGGACAAGATTAAAGTTTATAGAGATTCCTCCATTATGATCTGTCAAACACAAGGAAAGTGGAAGACTAAGGATGAGAAGTGAAAGCCTTACCAGGTGTATTTGGAGTGACTCACTCAATGCTTTAAGGATCCTATTAGCCACTTTGGCGTCCATGGTGGAATGTGATACTCAAGATAGGATCCGACCTTTTCTAATTGAAAGAAGGACTAGCCCAGCATATGGAGAGCCAGTCAATGCACTCACCGAGGAAGGAAGGCCTTGGTATGCTCCAGTGATTGATTACATCAAAGAAAGGAGGTACCTTGAATATTATTCAGAAAGAGAGAAGAGGCACTTGCGAAAATATGCTACTCAATTCATCCTCCAAGGAAACGTGCTATATAAGAGGTCTTATGATGGTATCCAACTATTATGTGTAGATATCCCATCCAGCTCAAACCATTATGGAAGAAATCCATCAAGGAATATGTGGACCACACATGAATGCAAGGATGTTGGCTAACAAAATTCTCAGGATGGGATATTATTGGGCCACTATGGAAACTGAGTGTGCTACCTTCGTAAGACGATGCCATGAATGCCAGATATTTGTCAATATCATTCATATTCCTCCAACAGAGTTGCACTCATTAAATGCCCCTTGGCCATTTTCTACTTGGGGAATTGATGTAGTTGGTAAGATAACTCCAAAAGCTTCAAATGGCCATAAATTTGTATTAGTCGCCATCGACTACTTCACAAAATAGGTGGAGGCTCAATCTTATACAGTCTTGACTTCGCCAAGGTGGCAAAATTCATAAAAGAGAACATCATCTGTAGATACAGTGTCCCTCAACAATTGATTTCCGATCAAGGCTTGCATTTTCGAGGAAAGGTGGAAGAACTCTGCAACAGATTTGGCATCAAGAGGCATAAGTCAACTACTTACCATCCACAGACTAATGGAGTGGTAGAAGCAGCCAAAAAAAATATGAAGGTCGTATTGCAAAAGATGGCAGATACCCACAATGACTGGGCAGAGAAACTTCCACTAGCCTTATGGGCATATCGGACATCTATCTGAACCTCTACTGGAGCTACCCCATATTCTTTGGTATATGGGACGGAAGCTGTATTGCCAGTAGAAATTCAAGTCCCTTCTCTTCAAGTCTTACTCGATAGTCAATTGCCAGAAGGAGAATGGGTAAGGGCTAGATATGAAGAGCTCAATCTCCAGGACGAGAAAAGGATGAAGGCCATGGACAATCTCAAGAAATATCAGCAAAGAATGGCTAGGGCATTTAATAAGGGTGTCCGTACCTGAAGCATTGAAGAAGGAGATTTGGTCCTTAGAGAGCAGTGGGCTCCGATTCATGACCCAAGAGAAAAATTCAGACCCAACTGGAGTGGACCCTGCAAAGTCAAGACCATATTGCCAAGCCAGGCAGTCCAACTCTCTGATCTTGACGGAGAAGATCTTCGGGGATCGGTCAACATGGACCAATTAAAGAAGTATTTAGTCTAAAATATGTGAAGTAACTTGAACTACGTTCGACCTGATTCCCCCCAAGGGATACGTAGGCAACTCGATGTATTCGGGTACAGTCTCAAAAAAAAATAAAATATTATAATAAAAAAAAAAAGAGAGAGGGCTTTGTGTTGGTTTCCTTCCACAATTCTGCCAGCCGGCATCCCTTGCACATATGGGTAAATCTCGCCATTTGGCCTTTAATCCATTTTCCGTGACTTAGCTTAAGTATAGAGTCATTTGGAGCTGGTTATTAACAAAGGATTTATTCATTCTGTGTCACAAAATGCTAGCCCAATCCTTGATGTAGGTAGTATGAGGGGACCAAAGAAAGAAGGGCTGGATGAACAATTGCGCCAGTGGACCCTCCGGATGAATGTAGATGAGCCTACACTTCTAGAGGATTTCCATCTGACAGTCCTGGGAAGAATCGGTTGTTTCAAGCTCCATCATGACTTATTGAGAGAAGTGTCAAAATGCTGGAATCCCCAATTACACGCATTCTGTTTTGGAAAAGTCTAGTTGGCTCCAACCATTGAAGAATTTCGAGCTTGCTTGATGGCACCCCCTCGAGGAAGATTGTTCCTCCCAACCATGAAGAAAGAACAACTTTTCAGAGATCTGAAAGATTTCTTCGCCATGAATAGAAAGGAGGTGAAGCAAGTTCTCAATTATGACAAGGTGGATGTGTTGAAAGTTGTGAAGATCTTCAACAACAACAAGCTTGTAGATGAAAGTCAGACCAGATGCAGAAAGCGGGCATACTTATTCTATACGATTGGGAAGTACCTGTTAGCATCTCCAGGAAAAGGCATGTCTCCAATGATTATGGAAGTAGTTAAGCAGATTGAAGAAGGATGTGACATCATTCCCACTGTTTTAGCAGAAACATTCAAAGGGTTTGATACCATGAGTCAGTCTCAGAAATATAGAACAGACTTCTTTCATGGATCTCCGGCAGTGTTCCAAATGTGGTTGATGGAAAAACTAAAGTTGATAGCACCAATCCCGTGTCCTCACCTCCGACCCCTGCATTACCAAATAAAAAGGGAAAAACCAGAGTTCCACAAGGTCCAAGATTGGAGGAAATATCTGGAGGAAAGAGATGCTCCAGAAATCCAATGGAATTGCCCCTGGATGAAGGCCGAAGTAGAAGAACCAGAAACACCTGGGTGCAATTATGTGAGATTCATGGGTCTGACTCACACTAGTTTTTATATCCCTTCCTTAGTATCTCCAAGGCAGGGACAGTCTAAGTTGAAGAATTTCAGAACCCCAGAGATGTTGACACAAGAAGTGGTGATTCTGTTATCAAAAATGTGGAAAATTTTTGTAAATAAGTGATATCAATCCAATGTTCCTATCTTTGTTTGTTTTCTGTCCCTTCTCATGTAATGGAACCATTGGTCAATGGAATTTGTGCTTCTAAGGAAAGGGATTGGGTCATGTGTGCATTTCAAAGAAAGAAGTATCAAATGAATTCATGCAATAATGTGTAATCAACTTATTTAAAAGAAGAAAGTGTACATAAAAATCATAGAAGTATCTGTACAAAAAAAAAAAAAGAGAGTAAATGTACATAATTGTGACAATATTTCCCAAAACAAAAAAAAGAAAGAATAAAAAAAAAAAAAAGTCACGACTCGGGGGAGTAATGATCGACATCCAAGCCTCCCCCCTCCCTGCTCTGAGACATCCTCAGGCCGTCTCTCTCAACCTCGACTAGGGCCAGATCACCCTGTAGCCTCTCAATCGTCAGCCGCATCCTCTCATTCTCTCTCCGATAATAGTCAAGATCGGTCCTTTGGAAAAAAGGAAGAAAGAGTCAAACATCAAGAGATAAGTTTCATGAGGAAAGATGAACAAGAAAGGGAGAAAAGAAGGAAAGCATCCACACAAGAGATGATCACCTCATCCATACTCGCCATCAAATGCCTCATATCGGCGTATCGGCTTGCGTCCACCTAAATACAATATTCATTCAAGATGTTAAGGGCTGATAAATCAATGAATAAATATTAGAAAAGTCAGATATGCTTACCCCATCATAAGGGAGAGGGAGACCTAGATCAGCATCCGCGGCACGAGGAGGTGGCAGGATGACCTCGACCATCCCGGGCTCATGGTGGCGGATAAATCATGAACGATATCCCAGGATGTGATCATCTGGACCAGTAATCCGCATGGCCGGGACCTCTCCAGAAGGTCCAACGCCTGTCTCCATTGCTCGAGAGGCGCAGGATGAACTTCCGCCACCATAGACCCCCAGAACCACAGGACGGTCTGGGAACTATCAAGAGAAGAAGTAAGAGAAAAACAAGAATTAGCTTAACAATCTAATAAAGTAAATGAAGAAAGAATGAAAGAGGGGGAAGATCTTCCCTGAGGTCCCTCTCGGTTAAGGAGGATGCAGACTGTCTCTCGATGAAGGAAGGTGGTGTAGTCCGTATCTACTAACACCAGCCGTATCCCAGGCTCGCCTGCCCTCCAATGCTCGACCTCCTCTCGATCCATCAGGGCTGGCTCATGAACTCTAGCATGAGGAGGGCACGGGATCAGTTGTGTCTCGGACCACTGTAGGGATACTCGTTCTCCCATGTAGAAGGAGAACCCCCATGGGCCCTCAAAGAGCATCAAATAGCCGGAGAGTGCTGAGGCCCTGTTGAACAGGTCCGGCTCTAGAATAATCTCCTCCAAATAGGCACGAGGAGCAGTCTGTCAGGCAAAAAGGAGGTTAGGAAAATAATAATAATAAGAAAGTAATGATAAAAAGCATAAAGATAAAAGTCATACCATCTCGAGCCACAGCTCGTTTAGGAGGGCGCGTATGGACTCGACGTCCTTATGGCGACCGCTCTTGAGCAGGTGGGACTTACGCCACCACGTAGCCCTGGGAAAAGTGATTCTGGGATCATCCCCAACTTTGAAAGTGGGGACCCGGAACCGGAGAACCTCATAGCTCCATGTCTGCAATAAATAGATCAGTCAAATGAAAAAAAAAAAAGAAAGAAAGAAAAAAATAAAATAAAATAAAATATATATATAATAACAAAAGAGAGGGTTAACAAAGGAAGGAAAGCTTACCCAGAGGACATAGCAGCATCCAATGAGGTTCGGCGACCTCACTACCAAGAAATCCATCATGTAGAGGAAGTGGGCATACGCCGAACCACCCCAATCATAGCCCGCGGCTAGATCGAAGTCCGGAAAGAACCAAACGTACGCAGCATCAGTTGTCACTGTCTCAGTCATGTCGCTAAATACGACCTCAACCAGAAGATAGAGGAGGAAGCATCTAGTTTCCTAGAGAGCAGAGGGAGACTCGTCAGTCACGACCCTCTCACTCTAGGCACTTCTCAAGTATGCCATGGGGATCTCTCGACTGACAACCTCAATCCCCAGCATCTGCCTGTAGAAGTCCAGGCTCTCCTGTGGCTCCACCGAAGCCACGTAGGGTCACGGGCACCCCTCCAAAGGGAAGCCCGGTGATCATGTAGAAGTCGAGAGGGGTGATAGTCATCTCACCAAAGGGAAGGTGAAAGGTGTGGGTGCTCGGCCACCATCTCTCTATCAACACCCTCGCTGTCAAACTGTCTAGCTCTGGGGCGAAAGACGCGGTGATGTGTCCTAAACCGGCCCGCACCACTCGGGACCGAACTGCTGAGCAGAGTGTAGCGTACCACTCTGAGACACTCTGTAGCCCACAATACTTCTTGGGCGAAGGGAGGAACTTGCCCTACAAAAATAAATAAATAAATAAATAAATAAATATATATATATATATATATATATATATATATATATATATATATATATATATATATATATATATATAATAAGAGAAATTGTTAGTCAGGACAATAATCAAATGAGCTAAAAAAAAAAAAAAAAGAAAAAAAAAAAGAAGAAATAGAGACTAAGAAATGAAAACTTATTTTGCATGCCAACAAACACTTAGGGTAGTGTCGAATGGTTTTGCCTTGATTTACGTGTCACTAGGTGCCTAAGGTGGTATCTAGGGGCATCACCGTGTTTTGCGTGTCAATAGACACTTAGGGTAGTATCGAATGGTTTCACCTTGATTTGCGTGTCACTAGGTGCCTGGGTGGTATCTAGGGGCATCACCATGTTTTGCATGTCAATAGACACTTAGGGTAGTGTCGAATGGTCTCGCCTCAATTTGTGTGCCAAAAGACACTTAGGGTAGTGTTGAATGGCCTCGTCTTGATTTGCGTGTTGCTGGGTGCCTAAGGTGGTATCTAGGGGCATCGTCGTGTTTTAAGTGTTAATAAACACTTAGGGTAGTGTCAAAGGGCCTTGCCTTATTTTGCGTGCCAATAGACACTTAGGGTAGTGTCTGATGGCCTCACCTTAAATTACATGTCACTGGGTACCTAGGGTTGTGTCTAGGGACATTGCCTCGATTTGCACGCCAACAGACACTTAGGGTAGTGTCTGATAGGCCTCTCTTTGATTTGTGTACCACTGAGTGCCTAAGGGGTATTTAAAGGCATTGCCTCGATTTGCACGTCAAGAAACGCGTAGGTCTCATTTCAAGCTGCCAGCCCTAGGTTAAGGTCTAAAGGTTCTTACATGCAAAAAATTAAATAAGTAAATAAACTACAGAAATTAAAGCATAAGTGAGGTGACTGACCTGGCCCCATATGGAGCAATAACCATGGCGGGCAGTGTCAGCCAAGGTGACCCCAGAAGGGTACCAAGCAGCTCTAGCGTCTCGACCAGTGGTACCAAGAAGCGGCTCCCTCTGAACTTGGCGTGTGCGGCGGCGAAAGGACATCATGTAGGTCAAGAAAAGAGGAGAGAAGGTCGAAAAACAAAAGGGCAAAGCTTCGCAGTAAAAATAAGAGTGAAGGAATGAAAGGGGGGGGAGCCTATTTATAGAAAAACCCTATCGCACCCACGGCGCCATGGGAATCTCATGGCCCCGTGGAATAGCGGCCCACGGCGCCGTGGGAAACCCGGCACGGAGCCGTGTGTCTAGGTACAGAGCCATTTCAAGACGGTGCCGTGCAGACCCCCACACGGTGTCGTGGACAAAAAAAAAACAAAAAAAAAATCCGGATTCACCAGCACTTATTGGCCATTTGGCATCAAACAAGCATCTTTGGATTACTTTTCCATTTGCATCATGGCTATGTATTCAACTCTTCTATCATTTGTACACACCTATCAGTTTGGATCATTTCCGCACCTATTCGCAGTTCCGCATCCTCAGTAGATTACTTTGTGAATTCCCCTGCACTCGCATACAAGTCAACAGTTCTGTATCTAATAAATCCCTATGAAGGTGCATCTGACATGATTTTCACCACAAGACCGTCGTTCACCCATATCCCCAGGGGAATGTGTTTATATGGGATCCCCAGTGGAGTTGTCAAAACCTGATCTTCGGTCAAGTGTTGCCTTATCACCCTCATAAACATGAGCTCCGGTCGAGTGATGCCTTATCACCCTCGAAGCTATGCATCCCCAGTGGAATTGAAAAAACCTTGTCTCCTGTTGAGTGGTGCTTTATCACCCTCAAAACATGATGCGTGGTCGAGTGGTGCCTTATCGCCTTCAGAATTTTAGTCCTCAGTGAAACCCTTCGAAACCTTACAACTTTATCCCCAGTGAAAACTTAATTTTCGGTCAAGCGGTGCCTTATCACCCTCAAAACTTAATCCTCAGTCGAGTGGTGCCTTATCACTCTCAAACCTAATCTTTGGTCGAGTGGTGCCTTATCACCCTCAAAACCTAATCCTCGGTCGAGTGGTGCCTTATCACTCTCAAACCTAATCTTTGGTTGAGTGGTGCCTTATCACCCTCAAATCTAATCCTCGGTCGAGTGGTGCCTTATCACCCTCAAAACTTGATCCCCAGTAAGGACCTTCGAGACTGATCTTCGAGCAAGTAGTGCCTTGTCACCCTCAAAATTTGATTGAGCGATGCTCACACAATAGAGATTTGGTTTTTCTGAGTTTTTGTTTTAAGGTTTATCGAAAGATTTCATTGTGATTAACCGTCTATTTTTAGCAACTCTGTCGCCTTTGAGCAAAGTGTCAGCAATACATGCTCTTGGTGACAAAATTAGTTGGTCTTTTGTCTTTACCCTTCGGCTGTTGGCACAGGCCTCGGCCAAAGAGGGGCAAACTGTAGACACTGATTTTTGTCACTCCCGGATTGGCAATGATGACAACCGGACATGGACGAAGAGAGACGCTCCTCACTGGAACCTTGAAACCTAAGAACCCATTAGAGCCCATTTCAGGCCCAAAAATAAAGGGAAAAAGGCACTGCGCTCCCACAGTGCCGTGGGGCTCCTTCCCACGGCACCGTGGAGACGTGTACCTAATTTCCACGGTGCCATGAGGGGGTGTGACATCAGCTTGCTGACGTCACCCACGGCGCCGTGGAGGATTTATCTGGCTAGGAGAGAGAAGGGGCCCCTCCCTCATTTCCCAAGGATTTTTGGGTAGAGAGACCCTCCCCAAGAGATTTCCACCCATCTTTTCTCCATTTTCACCCTCCTTTCTCCCCTTTCTCTTATGAGAGTGTGAGCGAGTGAAGCCCTCTTTGGTGCGGATAGATCCTTTGATTATCCCTCCAAGCATAGAGCATTTCCGCTCCTAGGCTTTGTTATCCCGTCAGTGTACGGCTAACAGTCAAAACCCCTTTATTACAGACGTTATTCTGTCTGTTTGCTCCCCACCAAATCACTTGAAAGAACCGTTGCTCTGCCCAGAAGGAATCAGTGTCAGCCCATTCGTCCATCTCCCCTGAGCCAAGGGAATATAATCGTACAGGTATAATTACTGCATTCTCATCGTTTCAATGTAGTCCTTTCGTATTCCATCATTTTAGTATATGTTTTTCATATATGTAATATAGTTTATTATGTTCTAATTTAATTTACAACGTCTGAATGTAGTTCATAATATCCCCCATCCCCGTAATAAAAGAGAGAGAACATTCGTCCTTATGTAGCATCTAATACAGAGAGACCGGCTTCAGCCGGGCGAGGTGGGTGCCAAACACCTTCTCACACTCGTAACCTGACCCCTTACCCGAATCTCTAGTCAGACCATATGGAGTCACGTAGCCTGATTCTGTTCACAACGGATAGGGCTACACTTAATGGGTCCTAGGCCCTAACCCTAGGTGGCGACTTCACATTATGTTAGCATATTTTAATGCATGATCCCAATCCCCATTTATCAATATTATACATGGACAATATTATCCATACCAATACAATATGGTCGCCAAGAAGGCTGCGAAAACCTCGTCAGAGCTCGAGGACCACGGTACTTACATTCCCCAAGTCAAATCAGCAAAACTGTCAAATTCCATTCCCTGACATCGCCCAGTGCATCGCCCAGAGATTTCAAAAATGAGATCTGGTTGAGTTTCCAAGGTTTCTGGCCATGGGCAGTGACCAAACCCTTCCCCCATGCATGTTAGGGTATTATGTACCCCCCGGGGTGATCTTCACTCTAGTCCATGTGGATTTTCAACTGGGCCCACAACTTGGCTGCCAAAGGCTGCCCAGACAGCTTTGTGAATAGTAACCACAATTTCTCCAACTTCCCAAACTTGGTTTCAGCCACATGCAAGGTTGATCACAGGTTTAATACATTGATTCAAGTCTGCTACCCCTTAGGGTTTGGTCCCATGTAGTTAGGATAAGGATTCAGTGCTCCAAACAACCTATTTTAGTGTAACTGGGCAGTGGAGCCATGCACAACCAGGTTTCGGTTCTCAGATTAGCAAAACAGGTATGAACATCAATGTAAATCACTCAGATCTTCCATGCATCATGTTTGCATGGCAGATCTGAGGTGGTACTTGGCAGTTCCCAGCTGTTCTGGGCTGCCAGAGGTTAGAAACTCATCAAAATACTAAGGAATCAAGTAAGGAATAGCAGCAGTACATGCACAGCAGGTTAGAGGTTAAATTTTATACCTGCTCAGGTCTATGGTTGCTCGAATCCAGGCTTTGGATGCAAGGCTGCCTCCCCTCTCTTCCTTCTTCTCTTTCTTCTTCTTCCTTCCTCTCTTTTCTCTCTTTTCTCTCTTCTTTTCTCTCCCACGATTTGAGCAGTACCAAGAGCTCTAAAATGAGATGAGGTACACCTATTTATAGGCCCAGCTTGACTAAGGCCTGTTTGGTTGCTAAGGCCCATTTCCAAAATGCATTTTTGACTGCATTCTCAGCCATTCTGGGCACTCTGGTGGGGTCCACAATGGTCCAAGGGTATAAGGTGGTCCCTCAGACTCCCCTCAACCTATGGAGGGTGCCCATGTCCAATATGGGTGGTCCCCATAATTTAAATCCTTAAAATAATGCTGGGTGATGTCTCTGGGTGATGTCTGCATCGCCCAGTGCATCGCCCAGAGATTTCAACAAGGCTGAAACTCAGTAGGCTTGCATGGGGGTTTGACCCAGGGTTAGGGCCTTGTACCCACATATTATTTAGGGTCTTTTACACACATTTCCAGGGATGGGTCCCATAGTTATGGAGAGGAGAGAGAATACCTGGAGTTCAGGAAATACATTATGCTATGAGCTGTGCAGTTGCAAGGGTCAGCTTTCCATCTTCTAATAGGTATGTAGGAAGACTTGCACTGGGTTCCTTCATCAATTTCAACCACTGGAGTGATACTCCAAAGTGTGCTTGGGTGCCATGTCTGGGGTTCCTGTCGTTCAGTCAAGATTCCAGTCAGTCAGGAGCAGGGTTTGACACTACTACTGTAATTTGAAACTATGATAATTTATATTTGGTTCACACTCCAGTTCCTTTTCGCTAAGACTATCAATCTTGTAGACCGTTAACAACCTAAATGATGGTGAGATCCTCATCAATAGCTTTGAGCTCACTCGACTATGATGAAACTTAATTATCAAGACTTTAACATTAGGACGTCTTTGTCCTGAACTACGTTTGACCTGATCTCTAATTAGGATATGTAGGCAACTTGATAAAAGAACAATCAAGTTCGGTCCTCCCACATGTACAACTCTCCATTCATCCATATACTTCTCCATCTTCTCTACTTTCCATATTTCTGCTCCTTCCATTCGCTTAGATGTTTCTATTTATTATTCTTAAATATATCTCCTTAATGCGGTCTAATGATGCACAAAAAAAAAAGAAGAAGAAGAAGAAGAAGCTCGTCTATCAAGATCAATGGAATTTATGGCTCAGAAATTCGGCAGTAGTGTACTCACCCTTTTAACCGACAAGGTGACCAAGGGAATGAAGAGGAATTAAGTGATTGCTGGGGAAATATCTATCCATGGGGATTGATTTTCAATCATTGACTAATCTCGGCCTAGAAGGACGAAATGACCATATAGAAGAGAAAGACAATGCTATCCATATAGGAAGGGAAGAATGATCTATCCACTTATCTTGTCCATGGCCATTCTACTCACTGGGGTAAAGTTTTACCCATTCAATCTTAGCCTCTCAATGTTTGTCGAGCCTACACGTGTAATAAGGATCTGAATAGTATGCCTGTGTGGAATTATGCATTACTAAATAACAATATGAATAACCATGGATTTTCAAAATGCTCAGAGGACTCACAAATAATCCCCACTAGTTAGAGAATCCAAAGGTTTTTTTCTTATCACATGTAATTGTGTACTCACCGTTTGTGTAGAATAGGTGTTGTGCGATGCGAGTAATGAGAAATATTTGTAAGCATCATCATCTAATTTGCAGTTATACACATTTGCATAAAAAAATGTGTTTGCAAAAATGGTCTTTTGCATGATATTGTCTTTGTTTTTTTTTTCCAAACAAAAAAAAATATTTTGTTGTTTTGCATCTAAAAAAAAAGGGATTTTTAAGTTTGCTCTTCATCTCTTTTTTTCATAAGACCATATTTGTTTCTTGCATCACAAAGAAAACTAAGAAAGAGCATCCTAAAGCCTTTTGCACAAAAGAAAAGAGAATTAAATCCCCCCAGGATGTTTAAAAAAAAAAAGTGTCTAGTCATCATCTTCGGAGAACAAAATCTCCTCATCATCGATCAATGGACCAGGATCAAGTCCCATAGACTCCATTAGTCTCCATCTCCTCTGTGTAAGCTTGGTTATGATCCTTCAAAGTGTCATATGAAGCCCTATCAAAGGAAACTTTCCTGATCCAAATAGGTGGAGATACCGAGGACAGTGAAGAAGAAGATGTTGAGTGACATTCTGAAGATGAGTTCCCCATTAAATCTGCGACTAGGATCGTAGAATGGGTAAACAACATTGGAGTAGACGACAAAATAGACCTGACCAGTCTCATCCAACCTATCTATCAAGGAGATGGTGAAGGAGGAAGTAGTAATGAAGAAGAAGGATCCCCAGTAGATCCAAGGGGAATCTGGTTTGTTAAAGGGAAAGGCTTTGACAAGTGGAACATGAGCATTTTCTATCAAGTGCAAGACATCCTTGAGCTAACGTCCATGACTCATGACATGTTATACAAAATTACCTCTTACTTTTTGGACATGGTATGCGGTCACTTGGCAGAACAATGTGAGAATATAGAATTATTTGGTGGAAGAAGATTTTCTCTAGAGGATGTTACACGAGCTAAGGAACATGGCCTGGTTGAATTATGCCCTAATGAAGGACTTCTTTGGGAAACCCCCTCAAGATCCCATGTTGTATTCAGATAACTAGCCGTATTCTGGACCCCCAAGGATGGGGGAGGAGCGGGAAACCTAGGTTGGTAATATCAACACTGGAGATCCGTACTTCGATCCAATAGAGGCAATCCACTCTATTGACAACAGTAGAGAAGAAGGGGGTAATTCAAGTGATGAAGCATCCGATGAACATTCAAAAGAGGAAATGTCCAGTGAAAATTTGAACAATGAAGCAATAAATGAAGATGCTGGAAGTTAAGTATCTAGTGAAGTGCCTGAAATGGAGATAGAGCCTCCTACCAACAAGTATGAGGAGATCTATGGACCAGGGGCTTTGTACCTCCCATTCAAAGCAAGGAGAATCCTCAGAATGGTTAATGAGATTCACCAAATGCTTTTTGAAATAGCCTCTTCAGATAGAAGGTATCAAGAAGAATTGCGGCCACAACACCCGGCAAATGGCCAATGCTTTGAGTCATGAGAAAATTGGAAGACTCAGTTACCCTGGTGTTCTCTTTGGAAAAAGATTTGTGCAGAAGCCCTCCGACATCTCCAGACCGAGGAAATAAGGAGTATCATGGCTGGATGCAAGCACACGACCGATTCTTCCTCAACAACATCAATATGAATGAGCAAGTAAGAGACCCCATGGAGAATATCTACTCAGTGATCTCTAGTGAAGAAGAAGAAGGTTCGTTTGAAGGTTCTGATTCAGAAGGACTCGGAACTGAACATTTTGGGTCCCTATCTAAAGCAATGGAATTTCAAAAATTGGAAAGAAAAACCTTTGAGGTGATCTAGCAAATGGTACCTGCGGATCCACTGCATCTAGAACATTATCAGCTTCTCAAACAGCTTAATGAAAAGCAATAAGCTTTGTCTAGGATCCTGCAAAGAGCCAGAAATACAATTGCTGTCTTGAAAGTGGAGAGATAAATTCCCGACTCCGAGAGAAAGAATTCTATAGTAAACACTCTTGTGCTAACAGAAAGTGATTTGGAAGATGAAGAGCTGTGTCTAGTGGAACTCATCATCAAGGGGAGGAAGAGACTGATGCACCAACTAAGCAATGGACCTCTGAAGAGTGACCCATTCCCCTAAGTAGAACTTACTGCTGGTCGGGGCCTCAAATAGAATTCTCCTCTAAGTAAGTGCAAAGGCATAGGCATACTAATCCTCGTCACCCTCTTCACCCACATGCTCCTCATCAAAAGGCTGCCATTTGATTTGAAAAATATTATGAAGAAAGGATGGTCAAAATAACACATAAGCAATAAATGGCAAGAAAGGGGAGGACATTACCCAGTCAATAGTCAAGGCATTAAGCTGAAGGTGCACCTGCTTCTTTGTAATGGTAACAATCTTCCCTGCCCCGGCATGTTGCTCTCGGGATATAAAGAGCTTCCATATTTGGCGAAATAAGAGCCTGGATCCCCAACACCTCGTAGCACCATACTTGTCAGGAAGGGCAACATGAGGAAGTGTTATATTAAAAAAAAAAATTATAGAAAAAAAGACATATTTTCAAAAAAAGATGTGTTTTCAAAAAAAAAAAAGGGTGTAATCACAATCATGGAAAATGTTTGAGTGATCCCAGATTGTCTCTACCTAGGTTTTTGGTGATGCCATCACAATTGTGCACTAACCATTTGTGAAGAATAGGTGTTGTGTAATACAAAACTGATGGATATCTCGTAAGCATTTATGATCATAATCATTTGCATAGATGTGATTGTTTCATCTCTTTACATAAAAAAAAAATTCATTTGCATAGGATTGTTTCCACTACTGTATGTTAGATTATGTTTTTACCACCGTAGTACCTATGCACTACTTGACTGCTCATGGTACACATATTAGATTGCATTTCAATTTTCATCATGAGTTTGCATGCATAAGATTGTATTGACATATGTATCGTTTGGTGCATTGATTATAACAATCGTATGTTGTCTAAACTTTGATTTTTGTTGTACTCGCATGCAACTTACTCATTTGATCATCACTGAACTCGTGTACAACCTGATCTCATATCAATTGGTTCCTACCACACTCACGTATGGCTTTACCAAACCTCCGATCTCTTTTGTACTTGCATTCAATTTGATTATCCAAACACTACTGAATTCACGAACGATTTGATCTTTCAGTCATGCATAGTCCTATTATCACGAACGACTATACCTTTTAATGAATTCCATACTCTCATGCAATTTGATCCTTCTAAATCCAGCTATGCTCGGGTATAGCTTGATCTCTCGTTGTCTGATCTCCACTATGCTTGTGTATAGCTTGATCTCCAGTTGTCTGATCCATGCCATACTCGTGTATAGCTTGAACTCCCATTATCTAATCTTCGCTATGCTCACATATAGCTCGATCTCCCATTGTTTGACATCCACTATGCTCATGTATAGCTCAATCTCCTGTTGTCTGATCCATGCCATACTCGTGTATAGCTCGATCTCCCATTGTTTAATCAAGGCTATACTCACGTATAACTCGATCTCCTGTTGTCTGACCTCCACTATGCTCGTGTATAGCTCAATCTTCCATTGTCTGACCCATGCCATACTCATGTATAGCCTGATCTCCCGTTGTCTGAACTCCACTATACTCACGTATAGCTCGATCTCCCGTTGTCTGACCTCCACTATACTCGCGTATAGCTCGATCTCCCGTTATCTGATCTCCACCATACTCATGTATAGCTTGATTTCCTATTGTCTGATCAAGGCTATACTTGTGTATAGTTCGATCTCCTGTTGTCTGGTCAATGCTATACTCGCGTATAGCTCGATCTCCCATTGTCTGGTCAATGCTATACCGCGTATAGCTTGATCTCCCAATGTCTGATTTACACCATACTCGTGTATAGCTTGATCTCCCATTGTCTGGTCAATGCTATACTCGTGCGTATAGCTCAATCTTCGATTGTCTGGTCAATGCTATACTCATGTATAGCTTATCTCCCATTGTTTGATTTACACCATACTCATGTATAGCCCGATCTCCCATTGTTTGATCTCTGCTATGCTTGTATATAGCTCAATTTCTCATTAACGTATTGATTTTTTGGTAGCCTCTTGAATATCCAACTGACTAATTAATTGTTTATAACGGACCCCATTTTTCTTTGACAAATAAGCCAACAGCCGTTGACGTTTTCCCAAAATTTTTTGTAGACCTTGTCGCATCAAAGCATGCTAACGTACAACGGTGCTCTACGATCAGATCGACCGAGGGTGGTCGTAGACCAGGGGTGGTCTTAGACCAGCTCGACCACTGGGAGAGAGTAGTCTATGATCAGCTTAGCCATTGCTTCTGTGGTCGTAGATCAGCTAGGGAGCGAATCTAGCAAGCACTTGGGCTGAGTAAAGCGGATCTAGGAGCACTGTTGCGCTAACACGCGCACTGTAGTTTTTTAGCTTGGTTCGGGCGCGTGCCTGATTCTCTGTGTGGCAAAAGTGAGCCTTTGGCTCACCTTATTTTGGTGCGCTAGCCATTGTATATAGTCGGGCCCTTACTTGGTTCTGGCGCAGCCTTACTCTCTGTTGGGCGGAAGGAGCTCCTCCAATAGATATTGATGGTATTCGTGAACCTGTTTCTGGGTCTTTACTTTACGGAAAAAATATTATCTCTGGTGCCATCATTCCTACTTCTGCAGCTATAGGATTGCATTTTTACCCGATATGGGAAGCGGCATCCATTGATGAACGGTTATACAATGGTGGTCCTTATGAACTGATTGTTCTACACTTCTTACTTGGTGTAGCTTGTTACATGGGTCATGAGCAGGAACTTAGTTTCTGTCTGGGTATGCGCCCCCTTAGATTGCTGCTGTATATTCAGCTCATGTTGTAGTTGCTACTGCTGTTTTCTTGATCTACCCAATCGGTCAAGGAAGCTTCTCTAATGGTATGCCCTAGGAATCTCTAGGAGAGCAATACAAGCGTCATGCTGCTAGGCGAAGTGGTGGAGTACTGCACCCTAGATGGCGAGAGTCCAGTAGCCGAAAGCATCACTAGCTTATGCTCTGACCCGAGTAGCATGGGGCACGTGGAATCCCGTGTGAATCAGCAAGGACCACCTTGCAAGGCTAAAATTTGGATTCTTTAGATCTAAAGAATCCATGCTTCCCCCAGAGCGAGACTCTATCCAGATCTCAAAATGGAAGAATGAGCTAGGCGGCCGACGGGCAAAGAAAGGGGGCGGGCGAGGCCTTGGTGAGACGTTCTTCTTTCGTTTCGAAGTCTTTTGCCAAGAGAGCGAGGGCGCCCTTCTGGGGTGGGGGCGTTTCCATTCAAATGACAACTACCTCTTCCTACTGCGGGGGAGTTGCACAAAACCAAATGCCCCCCGCCCGATCAAGTACCAGTTGCTTCGTTGGTAGGGCCACTTAGGTTAGGGGGCCATTGTCCCTCAGTTCTTACCAACCTCCGGTGTGTAATCAACATGTTGTTAGCTGATTATCGGTCGAATAAGAATCATTGACCAAAAACTGCTCAGCAACATTCGGACAGGTGGGTAATGTTGGGGTAAACCAGAAAAGTTTGGGTAGAGCCGGATCTAAGTGTTGGCTAGGCAAGCGTCCTGTAGTAAGAGGAGTAGTTATGAACCCTGTAGACCATCCCCACGGGGGTAGTGAAGGGAGGGCCCTAAGTGGTAGCAAAAAAACCCATAACCCCTTGGGGTTATCCTGCGCTTGGAAGAAGAAGTAGAAAAAGGAATAAATATAGTGATAGTTTGACGAAAAGGAAACGAAAGATGAAACATAAATCATGGATCAACTAAGCCCTCTCGGGGGCTTGCTTAAGAATAAGAAAGAGGAATCTCATGTAAATACCAAGGAATAAGGTTTGATCCTATTCATGGGGATTCCGTAAATATCCCATTCCAAAAATAGAAAGTTTGAAATATTCCTTGCTCCATACCATAAGAAAGGAAAGCTTGAATCGAAACTACAGGGTGGTCTACGATCACCTAGCAGATTACCGGTTTTTATCTACTTACTTTTGCACTCGAGCGACTTTTGAACAGAGGCTTCATAGCCCATTTTCCTTCCCTAAACATAGGTATTAAGAATATCATTCAACCAGGTAACTCAATTATGCCACTTTTGTTGCGCCATAAGCAGCCAAGCACGTTCCGTGAATAGCCGGGACATTGAGGAATATCCAGAAAGGCATTTCGGGAATCAGTCTGATTCTATCTCTGTTCGTTCTGTTGAAGAAAGGAAGGATCCCAAAGAATCGATCTTTCTTTTAGTTGTTGAATCTCTCTTTGATTGATCAATGTGTGATATTTTGAATCCTCATTACTAATGGAATCGAAACGATCTCTGGATCGGAATAATCGCATTAATAGTTGCATTGAAAATTATCTTCGTTCTGAAATCAATGTTGATAGTTATAGCTCCATTTCAAGTGGTAGTGACAATTACAATGACAGTTACATTTATAGCTATATTTGTAGTGAAAGTGGAATAAATAGTGAAAGTGGAAGGCTAACTCAAGAAGAGAAGAAGAGAAGAGCCACTAACCTAACCACTAATCACAGCCTTAGTGAGGATAACGGTGAGGACCATGCTCCCAAGCAGAAGAGCAACCCCTGTAGCATACTTAGACTCTGGGGAGTCGGTTAATGCCTTACCGGTGTCATCCCCCTGTGCTACCTCGGCCGCTTCAACAAGACCTTGAGAATCTCCTACCCCTGCCGCACCTTGACTAGACGTGCCAATAACCTCCTGGACGCCCCCAAGATCCACAAAGCCAGCTGAAGCTTGGCTTATTGTCTGGCTGAAGAGATCGGGGAGAGCGCCTGCGTCAATGGCATATCCAAAGCATAGGCAGGGAAAGAGTGCTTGTAAAAGAGCCGACAGGTCCATACCACTGAGACTAGAACTTGAAGGTGAATTATCGGTACTCGCTGAAACTTACTATTCCCAAGAAATTCCAATTATTCTTATTATACGTTTGTTGCAACCCTCAACCCTCCTTTCTAGGTTCATCGATATTGAATCAATTGAACGCACTTCTAACACTTGTTCCATTTTTTTTATATTTTTAGAGAGAGAGAGTTGATATATTTTCTATTTGAAGCTGCCACAGGTATGCGAATGATGCATAATTATTTCCGTATCGGAGGAGTAGCTGCTGATTTACCTCATGGTTGGATAGATAAATGTTTGGATTTCTACAATTATTTTTTAACAGTGGTTGCTGAATATCAAAAGCTTATTACGCAGAATCCCAAAGGAAGACCACCTGAGCGAACCGACCGAAGGGACTTGACTTATCCGAATCAAACGTTAGCGGCTTAAGCTAAGCCTATCACGAACAGCGTCGCTGCTTGAGCGACGGGGAGGAGCATCTCAAAGTATGGGGCAAAGGATCAAGCGCTTTGACTTTGTCCCCAAGGATCCACCACAGGTTGGGTTTGAGAGCCGTGTAATGGGTGACTATCCAGCATGGTTCAGAGAGCACTTTTAGTCTGCGCTGGTGAATGGAAGCCCCCCTATCAAGCAAGAAAAAAGCGGCTCTTCCCACTGCGGAGTAAAAAAAAAAAGAACTTGAATAACTTCATTTTTCTGGAGGAGTCGTCATTTTCTATCAGGAACGCTATGTCATTTACAACCCCGGCGTATTTCGGATGCTTGAAGGCCCCGCTGACCCGAAGTGATTTAGAAAGATTCTTCTTTCTTGAAGGTGATCAGTCATGGTAATACATCGGCCTGAGAATTTCAGGGACATGGAACCTTCTTAGGCAATTCTCCAACCACACTCGAGCCCCTCAAACTCAAACATCTCGATGCTTGGACACTTACAAGTCTAGGTTACTACAGTCGCGGTTCATGCGTCCCTCGCGATTCGGGTCGCTCGATCGGATCTTCAGGGCAATCAAAATTTTCCTCTCCTTTCAGTAAAATCTTCAAATGACTAAGGACTGAGGCTTTGTAAGTCATTTTGAGCAGACGAATAATGTCGGTTTGCACACAGGAATACCAAATAGGCCATTTTGCTAAGAGAGCGAGGGCGCCCTTCTAGGGTGGGGGCATTTCCTTTCAAATGACAACTGCCTCTTCCTACTGCAGGGGCGTTGCACGAAACCAAACGGCCCCTGCCCGATCAAGTTCCAGTTGCTTCACTGGTAGGCCCACTTAGGTTAGGGGGGCATTGTCCCTCAGTTCTTACCAACCTCCAGTGTGTAATCAACATGTTGTTAGCTGATTATCGGTCGGACACTCTAAGATCCTTTTTCAAACCTATTTATACCAAGCATTCTTCTTATGGCTAGATCCAATCTCCTGGTCCCTGCGAAAAGGAAAAAGAATTTCACGTTCTTCCTTTCGGGAAGGGAGGCTTGTCGACCTATTGATTGCAGCTTTCTCTAGACCTCTGAAAAATCATAAAAAAAAGGCTCGAATGGTACGATCCCTTCGTCACCCCAGAATGAAAGGGGTGATCTCGTAGTTCTTGGTCTGTGAAGATGTGTTGTTAGGTGCTCCATTTTTCCATTGAGGCCGAACCTAAACCTGGGCTCGAGAGATAGACGATTTCAAAGCGGCCTTTCCATTCATTAGATAGATAAGATCGCCAAGATTCATGATCCGTTGCCGAACTTATTCTAATTCCAATAGCTCGAACTTGGATCGTGGGGATCGCCGAAATACTTCGTATCAACAGATACTCGGTATATCAATATCGATTCGATCCGAGATCTCTTATTGAATTGCTCATTCAATGAGCATTCTCAATATTATGCCTTGAAGAGGACTCGAACCTCCAAGCTCTAGTATCCATCATTTACAGCTAGGACTACTGGGGTATCTAATCCCATTCGCTCCCCAAGCTTTCGTCTCTTAGTGTCAGTGTCGGCCCAGTAGAGTGCTTTCGCCGTTGGTGTTCTTTCTGATCTCTACGCATTTCACTACTCCATCAAAAATTCCCTCTGCCCCTACCATGCTGCAGCTTGGTAGTTTCCACCGCCTGTCCAGGGTTGAGCCCTGGCATTTGACGGTGGACTTGAAAAGCCATCTACAGATGCTTTACGCCCAATCATTCCGGATAATGCTTGCATCCTCTGTATTACCATGGCTGCTGGCACAAAGTGAGCCGATGCTTATTCCCGACAAAGGCATGATTTGCTTTTCCACGGTCGAAGGGAAGTTCTCATTCTTTTTCAAGGTCAGCTGGTAGGTCAGGTCAAGTTGTTGAGGGAGGATCCCTTCTTCCTCCATGTGAAAGGAAGGAAGGCTTTTCAATTCCCCAATCTATAAGATGAAGCAGAGGACCTCTTTCCTTTTTGGGAAGGTTGAAGAGTGATCACGAAAAGAACAATCTCAATGAAAAGAGAGAACCAAGACTATTCTCTCACCCGTACCCATGGGCACACTTCCCAAATATTAGAAAGATAAAATACGCTAAACAACAATATTATGAAGACAATACATTCTTACGTTTCCACATCAAAGTGAAGTATAACACTTAACCCCCTTTTCTTTCATTTAATGCCTATTGGTGTTCCAAAAGTCCCTTTTTGTAGTCCCGGAGAGGAAGATGCAGTTTGGGTTGACGTATAGTGCGACTTGTCAGGCATATTGGGTCAAATGGGATTACCCCGTTCTCTCCCCCGATCGAGATATCCTTTGTTTCACCCAATAAAGAAATAAAGATTGATTGAACCATCAAAATTTGGAGCGTGAAGTAGAATTACAGATACACCGCCATGCGCTTTAGCAATGTTGTTGATCAATTCCATGATGAGTATGGTTTTACCCACCCCAGCTCCCCCGAATAGTCTAATTTTTCCTCCACAGCGATAGGGAAGAAGTCCCGCTTCGACGGCCCGACGAGTCATCTACTTAAAAGGACCCTCCCTATAATGCGCCCCTCCTTGAATTATTTGGTCATGCAATACTTAGTGAATACAAAGAATAAAATTCATTTCGACCCCGTCGTAGTTCTCAATCATTTCGTGGCACCGGGCGTGGCTGAACCATCTACGATGCGGGGATTATTTAGCTACTATGTTCATAGAGGCAATAACAGTAAATGGACCCGAACAGTTGGGAAACATTCAAGTACCTAAAAGAGCTAGCTATATCAGAGCTATTATGCTGGAACTAAGTCGTATAGCTTCTCATTTGTTAGAGGTGTCATCTCATCCTCAAAATCACTAAGTTCGATCGAGCGATGCTATCTCATACTCACGTGACTGACAATGTCCTCAAAGATTCTTTCCATGATACCCTTGTATCCCTTAAAAAATGATTCTCAAAACCCATAGTCTCTGATCTCTTGATATCCTTAGTCTCTGATCTCTCAATCACCCGTAGTCTCTGATCTCTTGATCACCTTTAGTCTCTGATCTCTCGATCATCCATAGTCTCTGATCTCCTAATCATTTGTAGTCTCTGATCTCTTGATCACCCACAGTCTTTGATCTCTCGATCATCCGTAGTCTCTAATCTCTGATCACCCTTAGTCTCTGATCTCTTAATCATCCATAGCCTCTGATCTCTCGATCACCCGTAGTCATCTGATCTTTGCTATTAACTCGATCACCCATAGTCATCTAATCTTTGCTATTAGCTCAAAAACCAATTTGTCACACTCCCATTCCAAGATAGGAATAAAGCACAATCAAGGGGTGACTAGGATGACACGCATCATCCCCTTTCCTACCACGATCATTGACATAGTATCCCCGTCCATAGTCAACAGTCAAGGTCAAACATAATAATCACAGTTTACAGAAAAGGAAGGGTAATTCCATATCAAGACGGAGTAATTACAAGCGGAAGTGACTTAAATAACAGTTACTATAGGTTCAGTTGGCCAGGTGATACAATAATAGTTTAACACTGTTTCCCAACTGACCATGACGGAACTACTCAAAAGAATATAAAGTATTACAGACAAATGTTCATAATGGGCACAAAGCCCCAAAAGAATCAAAAGAGGGGACAATCCCCAACATCATCACGGCCCGTAGGCACAATCATCACAGGGGCATCCATCACCGTGTTCCTCCGACACAGCCTTGGGTTCCTCCATGCCAACACCATCATAGTCCGCTGGTTGGGCCTCAAGACCGGCTAGGTATCAACCATCTGCATCAAAATCTAAAAGAGTGTGTACACAGGGGGTTAGCTCCACTGAGCCAGTGAGGGGAAGGGGAATGCACAAACACACAATCACAAATAGTCCATGATGAATGTAATGTTAATAGATTTTCCACCTAACAAATAGTATAAGTTGGGGTATATGCTACTATGATAACTCGAGAGACACTGTGGGTCGCTTAACTTATCACCACAATGAAACCTTTATTATCCCCAGGGAGCCTACGCCGGTCGAAGCCACCAAGACCACTCAGTGGCGGACACCGATGATCAGTGGTCATCCTTGACCTGGCCTCTCTCCCCCATAGGCAATAAGGATCCCCAATCACCCAACACCTAAACCCTTGTTAGTAAGGGTCGTAGCATAGGGAAGTGAATCCTAGCCGCAAATATACTACATGCAAGTTCTATCATCCTGAGAGGTATTTCGGGTCTATCAACGTCCCATTCCATCTAGTACTCGGGTACCAGCATAGCACGGCGTATATAAGGCAGGATGGCAATCAAGATATCTCATAAGCATTTCTTGGGTTCAGGCACCGGCATACCTGACACCGTAACCTGATACAATAATGTAAAGTAAACATATCCACATCACATCCATTCGTAACCAATATAGTTCATATGCGAGGATGCAACATGTTCATAATGGGTGCAAGCATAAGAGCAATTATATGATATATATATATATATATATATATATATATATATATATATATATATATATATATATATATATATATATATATATGTATATAACAAACCCAAACATCACCCAAAACCCACTCACTAGTTGTTCGATTGGTGCTTAGTAGGATTTGCCTCAGTGTATGCTCTCCCGCATAGGTTACGAAGTCTAGGGATGCGTGAGAATCGTATTGGAAGAGTATAGGTGCGTCCCATGATGGGTCTCAACAATTATTTTGAGGTTTAAGTCAAGACAGCATGGACGGATGCTGGGACGGAGGCAACCAGGTGAGTCCGTTTTTGGCTCCATCCAGGCATACTGTGAAAATAGGTGGGACGGATTTACAGACGGAACCTTCAGGTGAATCTGTTCGTGCATCCTTTCGGACCCTGAGACATTCCTGAGAGCGAACAGAATAGGGACAGAACTACCAGGTGAATCCATTCCTGGCTTCGTCCCAGCTAGTCAACTAGATTATACCGAACGGATCAACGGACGGAACCACGATGATGGATCCATTTGTGGATCTATCGAGTCTCTTTTTGAGATTTGGAAGGATTTCCACCTCCAGCCTTCCATACATGAGACCACATGGTTCTTAGGGTTAGGGAGGTGAGTCCCAAGCTTCGTTAGGGTCCAAAGCACCTAACCCAACATGGGCCTTAGAAGATTAAAGGGATTTGGAACCATCTCCAGGGTTTCCCAATCCTAGATTTAGGTCTTAAGGCATTGGGTAGCAGCTCAAGCCATTAAAGTCATAAAAGATAATAAGAAAGAGTGGGGTAGGTCTCCATTTGGGGAACCAAAGAGAGGTATTGGGTTTCTAAAAGGAAACCCTGAGCTAAACTGATCAGGGAAGGATTTCCCCAAGTTTGAAATGGAAAGAGAGGGAGAGGGGAGGGGTACTCACCTACTTGATGAGCCAATGAATGGCTTCCACCTCCAACCTTCCTCCCATCACCTCCTTCAAAGCCCTCCCAGCCTAGGTTGGTAGGGGAAATGAAAGAGCCAATAAATGGTTGTGCTATGCATTTATAATAGGTGCTCCCACTTAGGGCCTATTTTGTTATAGCTTGGCTTTTTTTATCCGAACCCTAACCCGAATCCGATGGTAGGTCTAGAATCTGAAGTTGCAGCCTTGTATACATTTTGGAGTATTGCTTTGATATTCGAACAGGTAGAAGATGAAGAAGGAATCTTGGTGGTAACCCGTCGTCTATCGGCAAAATGATGCGTACCTCCCCTATATAATTTCAAAATTTACAATCTAGTGTATAATTCATGGAAAGCGACCTTGACCATGTTTTGGGTATTTGGGGCATGAAAACATCATTGGAAATGTGTTAATACACGAAACCGCCAAAGCTTGAGGTGTTCCGAGACTTGGACAGCATATAAAACACACTCTGGTGGATCACTCTGGTCGACCACTTATATCAACCAGAGCTACTGTTACTGTAGATTTTCATCTCGGGAGTGTAGGATCCGGTGCCTCGAGTCGGGGATCTTGCTGCCACATCCCGTTTATCTAATTGGAATGTTTCCCCAACAATGTTGGTATGTGGGACCCGCTTAACTAACCTTCGTACACTAAATCGGCCAATTAATTATTTTGGAAATTAAATGGGTTATGACCAAACTGCCCCTCTAACCCACTATCTATATAAACAAAGACCCATCACTATTCACTCCTCTTCAACCCTAAACGATAGAAGCTAAGAGAAGTAGAGAGAAACTAAGAAGAAGAAGAAGAAGAAGAAGAGAAGAGGAAAGCTTGGAGACCAAATTCTGGATTTGGTAAGAGATTCATCACCCACTCCTCCCTCCATCTCATCCTAATTATTCCTTCAATCATTTCCTTTCTGTAATCTGTTCATAAATTCTGTTCAACTTCTATATACATGATTGAAGAGGGAAATCCATCCAATTATCTCTAAGCAGCAACTACCATAAGGTAACTTCTTCCCCTTTCCATGAATCCTTCCTTACCATGATCTTTGAGCCAAAGCCATTTCTGATTTGGGAATTTAAACACCCAGCTTCATGTGTTTGGATTTATTTGGAAGGTTGCTTAATTTGGTCAAGTCTTCTCCATACATGTTTAAATTCTATTAGGAGGCTTCACTTGGGTCATAGTTTAATGGTGTTACTATCAATTAGCACCCTATTAAGCTTAACCATGCTTTAATTTCCAGCCATGCTTAGTTGGTTTGATTCATGTAAAACTCAGAATTCTTCTTGCATAATTGAACCATGGTCACTAACGTAACCCCAATTCCCCAAATTGCCCACCTCCCTAGCCCATTTTGAGTCACAAGAACTCAATCCCATATGTGAGAATCATCCTTGATGTCAATTGGAGAAAACCAACCCAAAACCCCCTTTAAAACTCTGTTTTCCTTTATAATTTTCGTTTACCATTTGTCTCTGGTGGAAGTCACTGGTCAACCAGAGACAGACTAGTGTTGCTGTTAGGTGTTTTTTTAACTACAAACCTATTCTAAATTAACCCTAACCTATCTTGGGACTTCAATAACATTAGAATACTGCCTAACATATATGTTTGGTTGATAAATATTAGGACCTAACTCTTAGGTCATTGAACCTACCGGTAATCGACTCGTGAACTAACCCGGCAGTGCAAAATCAACCATAACAAGGTGAGTGGGGATAGGCCTTGATTTTATTTTGGAGTATTTATCATTTTAGATTGATTATCGGGAACCGTACATATGTATGAATTTATTCTTGTTAGAATCTATCTTATTGATTATTTTGTTCATATTTATGATTATGAAATTGTGGAATTACGATGTGATGTGGAATATGATGGAATGTGAACTTTGTATGTTAGAATAGATGCCGTAGACAGCTTGAAAATGAGAGGGATGGTGTGCCATAGTATGGGATGCAGGAGCACTATACACCTTGTACTATACCATTTAGATTGTTTTTGGCTAGGAATGTCATTCCTTGGTGTTACAATCCTTACCAGCAGGGGTTCAGGTGCTGGGTGATCATAGCTCCCTATCACTGAGGAGTGTGTGGTACACAGGGATGGGGTCCTGGCTATGATTATCGGGGTCCACTCATGGGGAGGTATATGATACCAATAATCGGTGTGGGCTCCATACAATAATTGAGGTTACATCTCGGGGAGGTGCAGAAGGAACCGAGAATGTTTTCCCGAGTTGTTGGGTAGCATAGACTTAGTGACTTAGGTATTGTTTGTTAGGTGGAAATTAGGTTTGAAATTGAATCCATGCATTAGGATTTTTGTTTTGTATATATGAATGCTTGAATGTGGTCTATCCTTTACTTGCTAGGCTCGGTGGAGCTCACCCCTGTGGAATGTTTTCTTTTTTTTAGATGATCCTGCAGGTAGATGTGATGGTAGCAGGATTACTTCGAGGCAGAGGCTGATGGTTATAGTGACTATGTTGGTTTGGACTCAGAGGGGTGTGACCCTTATTACCCGGACAATCAGGGTGTCCCTGGAGAATAGGGACTGATGACGAAGAGCTCGTTTATCTTTTGATGTTATATAATCTTTTTGGTGGTCGTGGTCCACTGTAAATGTTGTTTAGTTTGGTAGTTTCTGGCCCAACGGTTAGGCATCATACCTTCTGGTAGTTTGGGAGTTAATGACATTGTAAATAACTTGTAAATTATCTAGTAAGCTCTTTACTTTTCGTGCACTCCGATCCGGAACATATCTGTTGTTTTTATCATTGTGTTGAGCTTGTGATGTGTATCTACAGTTGTATGATCCTGGAGGTCCTCGAATACATTAGGTATTCGGGTCAACCCACGAATCCTCCTAGGGGTGGTTTCACGGTGTGACATGTTTGGCTTGGGGCCTTAAGAGTCATTCTCATTTAAATGCCACCATAGGCCAGTGAGCCCACCTATAGAGCACATGCACAATTTAAGGAGACCATGGGTGGGTCTACCTTGTTTGGGAGCTTAGGATAATGCCTGGGGGCATGGGGTGTGGGTCCCACACGAGGAAAACACTCAAAAGCCTAAAACAGCATGGATGGATCCACGAACGGAGGCAGTCTTATGAGTCTGTTCATGACTCCGTCGCTGCTGTAAGGGCAGAACCTTAATGAAAGTTGTTGGGCTTTGGCCCGCACTTCAAGTCGATAGAGGGGAGGATACACTAACATACATCATGGCAGTATCTTACCCCTTGACCATCACGACATGTCCTTTGTGATCCCGAAGAGTTTCCCAATCGTGATGCTAAGCTCATCGCTGAGTGAGGTGTCTAAATGTGGGGACACAGGAAATGCCTTTCGATACTCTTCACTTCGGGGACTTGTACTAGGAGGGTGGTCGACGAAATCACCATAAAAAAATCTTCCCCACTACTGGTTGAGGAACCTCTCTTCCACAGGCAGACCTATGAACTGGTCAATAATCTTGTAGTTGGGTTTGACCACAAGTGAAAATAGTTCCCCAGTGTACACGACAGTAGTATCTCATAAGAGAGAGAAACTATAATTAAATAGCAAGTCTGGGTGCGGATGTAACATCCCCCCCACCTTATAAGAAATTTTGTCCCTGAAATTTGGTATACCTTGTAAGAATCCAAGGAAGGGTACTTTGCTCGCATATCCACTTTGGCTTCCCAGGACGCTTCTTCCTCTGGGTGGTTGCACCACTTCACCTTCATGTAGTGAATAGGTCTATTGCGGAGATTCACCACTTTGCTGTCCAGAATCCTCTCAGACTGTTCCTTATAGGACATATCCACTGCCAGCTCTGGTGGATCTTGAGATAGAATATGGCTTGGATTATGCACGTACTTCTGTAATATGGACACGTGGAAGACGTCATGAACGCCATCCAAAGATGGTGGGAGTGCCAACCAATAAGCCACCGGTCTGACCTTCGCAAGAATTTCGTAGGGCCCAATGTATCTCAGGCTTAGCTTGCCCTTCTTGCTGAACCGCATCACCCCCTTGGTGGGCGACACCTTAAGGAATACCATGTCATCGAGGTAGAACTCTAGATCCTTCCGTCTTTGCTCCGTATAGCTTTTCTGTGTAGATTGAGCAACCTTGATTCGTTCACAGATCAAGTCCACCTTCTCACAAGTTGCTTGGATCAATTCTGACCCAAGGATGCGTCGCTCACCTACTTCATCCCAGTACAATGGAGTCCGACACTTCTTCCCATACTGAGCTTCAAATGGTGCCATACCGATAATAGCTTGGTAACTATTGTTGTAGGCAAATTTGATAAGCGAGATGTGCTCATCCCAGTTACCCTGCATATCAATGGCACAGGCTCGGAGCATGTCTTCCAATGTCTGTATAGTCCTTTCCGACTGGCCATCCATCTGAGGATGGAAGGCAGTGCTAAAACTCAACAAGGTGCCCATAGCTCTTTGGAATCCACCCCAAAACTTGGATGTGAACTTGGGGTCCTGATCTAAGATGATGCTAACTAGAACTCTGTGCAGGCGAACTATGTTATCAATATACAAACGGGCCAGCTTATCCATAGAATAGGTGATCTTGTGTCAAACCCTGCCTCTGACTGACTGGAATCTTGACTGAAGGATAGGAACCCCTGACATGCCATCCAAGCACACTGTGGAGTATCACTTCAGTCATTGAATTTGATGAAGAAACCCTGAGGATGTCTTCCTACATACCTGTCAGAAGATGGATTGCAGATCCCTGTAGTTGCATGGCTCACAGCATAATGTATTGCCTGAACTCCAGGTATTCTCTCTCCTCTCCATAAATGTGGGTCCCACACTTGAAAATGAGTGCAAAAGGCCCTGAGTGACATGTGGGTGCAAGACCCTAGGCCTAGGTCAAACCCCTATGCAAGCCTACAGAGAATCAGCCTTGCTGAAATCTCTAGGCGATGCAGACATCACCCAGAGTGGGAAAATGCAGTTTTTCCATGAATTAATCTATGGGGACCACCCATATTAGACATGGCCACCCCCCATAGGTTGAGGGAAGTCTGAGGGACCACCTCATACCCTTGGATCACTATGGACCCCACCTGAGTGCCCAGAATGACTGAGGATGCAGTCAAAAATGCATTTTCAAAAGGGGCCTTAACAGCCAAACAGACCCTAGTTATGGGCTAGGCTATAAACAGGTGTGCCTTAGGCTCATTTAGAGCTCTTGGCACTATTGAAACCATGGAGGGAAAGAGAAGAAAGAAAAGAGAGAAAAGAGAAGGAGAAGGAGGAGGAAGAGAGCAGCCCTGCCTCCAAGGCCTTGATTCGAGCAGCCCTAGACCAGTGCAGGTATAAAATCCCTGCCCTTACCTGCTGCCTTACTATTTACCATTCTTCTCCATGGATTTCTATGTTTTTGGAAGCTATTCTGGCCATTGGCTGCCCAGAACAGCTGGGGGCTGCCATGGACCATCTCAGATCCAACATGCAAACATGATGCATGAAGGATCTAAGCATTTTATGGTATTTTGCATATCTGTTTTACATCTGGAACCGAAACTTAGGCTGTGCCAGACTGCACTGCCCTGTTACACTAAGAACAGGCAGTTTGGGGCCAAAACTATGTGCCTTGGCTGCATAAAACCTAACCCTAGGTTGTAGCAGCCATGGATTGCTATTTTACACATGAATCCAACCTTACATGCAGTCAAAACCCTGATTTGTAACCAAAGATATGTTGGGTTACTATTTATTGGGCTGTCTGGGCAGCTCCTGGCAGCCAAGTGGTGGGCCTAAGTGAAAATCCACAAGGACCAGTGCAAAGTATACCCCTGGGGGTCCAAGATGACCTAACATGCATGGGGAGAGGATCCATGCACTGCCCATGATCAAAAACCTTGGAATCTCAGCCTGATTCTGATTTTGCAATCTCTGGGCGATGCATTGGGCGATGTAGACATCACCGAGAGACATCGCCCATTAAATGAAATTTTATTGTAATGCTGATTTGACCTGGGGATCTTCAACCATAGGCCATAAATCAGTGTTGGGAGGTGGTAAATAACCAAAACACCCCTCCCCACATCTGTCCACATGAATGAACACCTTGGGTGCCCAAGTGGGCCCCGCAGGGCTTGGAAACCCTGTCTGTGATGGTCCTGCAACACTGTCAAGTTGGGGACTGTACTGTGAGACTAATATAACCTAGGAGCATGTACCACTATGATAAATGACCATTCTGCCCCTAGGCCACAATCTCTGGATGATGCACCGAGACATAGGCCTAAGGCCCAGTGCAAGGCCCAGAGAATTCCAAGTGATGACGAACTGTACACCGAGTCAACCCAGTGAGCTTAGATCAACCCTAGGACATCCAAAAATAGTTTGGAATATTAAATGACAAATTTCTGATTTATATCTAGGATTTGATCCTGCGCTCGAGGCCTACATCCAGACTGTAGTCGGAACTGAATTTGCAACTGAGTTCATAGAACCAGACCCAGGTGAGTGAAATATTATCATGTATATACGTGTAATAGTATTATTATGCCGGAAATTAAATTCTTTAATTATAATGCTGTGCTATTTAATTCAGTTCAATTACTCAAAACTATTACACATCGTATGTCTGTGGATCAACTCTGTGATTATATTATGATGATTGTGAGGACTGTAAGGACTACCCTAAAACCTCGGGCATTTATGTCAGGAAGCCTCAACATAGCTGGGATGCCCCAGGGCAAATATGCCGGGAAGCCTCGGGCTACAAGCTTGGGAAGCACCAATAGGTGAATCATGGCTATATGCCACATACAAAGTTTATCCTTGAATTACATGTCGGGAAACATCGAAAGGTGAATTATTGTTAAGTCGGTTACCTCACAAGTTTAATCCAGAGGGCCGGTCGGGCTGACCAAGGACTAGTGAGCTAGAGCCGACTGGTTCTTTCCGACAACTCAATGGGTGTATCGCGGGAAGGGGTAACCAAGTCCACACCAGGGATACATGTATTGGAGATTATAGTAGTGTTGGTGAAAAATCCAACACCTACACACAGGGGCACAACGCACGTGGTGGAGGTAGCACGGGCGTGCCAGAGCCTTTGACGCAGGCCTAAATGGAACTGGAAACGGCCTGTCTTAGCTTCCAACCAGGACAAAACAGCCAGCTCTAAATGATTAAATGGCCTGTTCTAACTTCCAGCCAGGCCAAAACGGCTTGTTCTGACTTCTAACCAGGACGAGAAGGGGATCCTTCCATGCCTGAGTAGCTCTAAGGTCTTTTGAGTAAAAGCAAATCGCGATGGACAAAGCAAAGGAAGAAGATCGAAGATCAAATTGCTTACTTGTAGTCAATATCTGATTGGAGTCATTACAACTTGCGAGATCCGACACTGATGAGATTTAAACTGGGTGTTTATACTGCCACTGTTCTATGACTACATCGCATAATCTCACAAAAATGAATCTGATGAAGCTTCATAACTCTGCCAGCCATGGATTGATGGAGCTTGCAACTTGATGTTAATGGTCACCTTCTAAAACACAGGCCAAAAGACAAGATTGTTGGAGTTGTTCTCCAAGCATTTGCCAAAAATGGTTTTGATGAAGCTTCCACAACTCTGCTAGCCACAGACTGATGAAGTTTGCAACTTGATGACGATGGTTGTCTTCTGAAACACGGGCCAAAAGACATAGGTGCTAGTATTATTCTCCAAGCAAGACCTACATGAATGCCCCTTGAAACACAAGCCTATGAGGCATTGGTGGCTGGAACCCAACTCCAGCAAAAATTACAGAGCAGGATGAATGACTACATCCTGAAAGATAAAAAAGGAAAGGATAAAGTAAAGATAAAAACTAGAGTGTTTTGTTGATCCGTTGGATGTCTTTCTCTTTTTCTTGGCTTCTGTCTTATATAGAAGATATTCACTTGGTAACTCCCATAACCAACACTTCCACCTGCTTTCTTGTATTGGGGCCAGTTTCATTCCAAAGTGCTAATCTCTTGTGCCATGTGGCCATGTGGGGTTATAACCTCCCACCATCTATAGTCATGGTGGGTCCCACCTTTCCACTTGGTTATTCAAATTTAAAAGGGTAACTCTTTGGTGGTAGCGTGTAATGCATGGCCTTATGGCACATATAACTGAATTCCAAATTGTGAATTTGGGTACAAACAATGCCCCTCACAATCCCATTTGAACGAGGCCACACGAGTTCGAATGGGATTGTGGATATGTTTTTATAGTCTCCAGTTCGGCCTATTGACCGAAAATTGGTTCGGTCTATGAAACCGAACATAATATTTTAGTAACCAAAAATAGGGTCGGTCTTTGCAAATCGACATCATAGTAATCAACGGAATTACTTTTTAGAAGCATTAGTTGAACTTGAGCTCCCACTGTGTGGCACGCCAATTCTTTGCACATCAATTCCATATAACGGAAACCATCTTCCGATCCCCCCTTTTTTGTTAATGGTGAATCGCTGCCCAATTGCTATGGTAAATTGCTGCCCAACTACTCCCGTCTTGAGGTGGTCCCACATGAATAGTCCTCCTCGGTCTCAATGGGCATGAGGGTGAACCAGCCTTGAGGCGGTCCCACTTAAACAATCCTCATCGGTCTCAATGGTGATGAAGGTGAATCCACCTAGAGGCATAATTTGCTGATCCACTCCCTCTTCATGTGAACATAGCATGAAATTGGCACTGCCTAAGTAATTAGAATTCAACGTGCTATCTACAGCCTTGATGCTGTGCCCAATGCCACCATGTGTGAGCTATGTGAAAATTGTGGATGGACCCTCCGGTATGTCCCTTCGACCTCCATCTTTTTTCTCGGTTTGGCCCGTAGGATTCATGGACTGCTTATGTAATAAGGTAGAGTTTCACCGCCGCTTCGACCTTTGTGAATTCTGCCATGCTTGGAACAGATTGTTCCAAATCCATTCCAACTGAATCTGCATCTCCAGCTCTGTAGGCATAGCTCAAGCATTTTCCTTTATTGCTAATCAGCTGGGCTTGAGACCAACTTATGGATTTTGCCGAAATAAAACCAGTCTGGTTGGGAAAATAAATGGCTCTTTCATCGGCGAGGATCTCTGTAAAAGGGTATTGCTACTCTTGATTTGCCTGATTCAGGAATGGGTTCCTTCATCGGCACATCATCACTAAGTCGCAGGATTTGCCCCTCGAACACATCCAACAACAGGGGTAATCTCCTCAAGAAATCATGTGGCTGCCAGCACCAATCCACTAGAACGGAAAATAAATCATGTGGCTGCCACCTTCCAATCGAAAAATTTGAGCCATGAAGAAATGACTCTAATTTCTTCATCGCTAAGGAATCTTCTTCGCCGAACAGATCGGCATCTAGTTATGAGAGTATATGAGATGGAAGTGGAATTGAGGAAGTGGAATAATGGGGAGATGAGAGAGAAAAGAGAGATTTTAGGATGTTTAGAAATCGCGGAAAGCATGTGAGAGGAGAGAGAGAGATAATGGGGAAATGAGAGAGAAATGAAGGCAGACATTTGTCTCATACTCTCTTCCTACCGATGGAAGGAAAAGAGAGAGAGTCTGATTTATCTTTAACTAACCATGTCTCATACTCCACTGAGCCGAGTAAATTGGCCTCTTGCTACCTCTTTTTTTTTTTTTTAGAAGGAAAAGTCGTGAGATGTGGCATGTAGAGGGAATTAGAGGTAATTTAGAGAAAGGTGGTGGAAAGCATGTGGGAAGAGAGAGAGAGACAATGGGGGGATGAGAGAGAAAAGAAAAATTTTAGAAGAGATAAATGGAAATCGTGGAAGGCATGTGAGAGGGGAGAGAGAGAGATAATGGGGAGATGAGAGAGAATCTAATGGAGGACACGTGTCCCTTACTCTCTTTCTAATGATGGAAGGAAGAGAGAGAACCAAATTTATCTTCAACTACCCATGTCCCGTACTCCACTGAGCCGAGTAAATCGGCCTCTTGCTCAGATTATACCTCAGATTTCCCATTTTTTCTCTTTTTTTTTTTTAACGGCCTACTCTCTTGCAGAAGAAAGTGGCTATGCAGAAGATTTCCCCCACTGCCTCTCTTTTTTTTTTTTTTTTGCAAACTGAATACCGAGTCGATCGATATGACGCACACTTTACGCCGCTAGAAATGGAAATGAAGGACCATGACTCCGTGGCTTGGTGCCATGAAAAGGTGAAGGTCCTCTGGCTCTCGATTTCACACCCAATGAAAACTTTGGTCTGACTTTATTCAGACTCTTCGATGGCATCATCGGCGAAATAAAATTTTAAAAAGAGAAACCGCTCCTGCTTACATCAGGAATGTGAGAATCAACTTCGATTTAGGAAGGTAGGTGAAGCATGATAGGTCACCCGATGCCAATAGATTATCTCAGCCTTAATCGCAGGCACGATGGATGATCACAACATCAACAGAAAGACTTTCCCCTTGCTTGGTGGCGTACCTTCCTCCTCGAACCACCCAAATTCTGTTGGATGTAAACCATGCCCCTTGTCGATGGGCTACGACCTCTCAGTGTTCATTGATAGTGAGTTGCCCCTGGTTGAGCGCATTCTCACTGCCTAATTTGGGAAAGGATTCCCTTTATCGGCATTTCTTCTTCCTCGAACCACCACGATTTTGCTTTTTGGAGTCCCACCTGGCGTGCCAAAATGTGTTGGTGTAAAATCCAATACCTACACACAGGGGCACAATGCACGTGGTGGAGGTAGAGCGAGCGTGCCAGAGCCTTTGACGCAGGCCCAAACAGAACTGGAAACTACCTATCTTAGCTTCCAACCAGGACGAAATGGCCCGTTCCAACTTCAGACCGGGACAAAACGGCCTTTTCTAACTTCCAGCCAGGCTAAAATGGCTTGTTCTGACTAGCAAAACAACCTGTTCTAAGAGGCCGGAAACGACTTGTTTTGACTTCTAACCAGGACGAGAAGGGGATCCTTCCATGCCTGAGTAGCTCTAAGGTCTTTTGGGTAAAAGCAAATCACGATGGACAAAGCAAAGGAAGAATATCGAAGATCAAATTGCTTACTTGCAGTCAATATCCGATTGGAGTCATTACAACTTGCGAGATCCGACATTGATGAGATTTATAACTTGGTGTTTACACTACCATTGTTCTACGACCACATTGCATAATCTCACAAAAATGAATCTGATGAAGCTTCATAACTCTGCCAGCCATGGATTGATGGAGCTTGCAACTTGATGTTAATGATCGCCTTCTGAAACACGGACCAAAAGACAAGATTGTTGGAGTTGTTCTCTAAGTATCTCCCAAAAACGGTTTTGATGAAGCTTCCATAACTCTGCCAGCCACGGACTGATGAAGTTTGCAACTTGATGACGATGGTTGTCTTCTGAAACACGGGCCAAAAGACATGGGTGCTAGAGTTATTCTCCAAGCAAGACGTACATGAATGCCCCTTGAAACACAAGCCTATGAGGCATTGGTGGCTGGAACCCAACTCCAGCAAAAATTACAGAGCAGGATGAATGACTACATCCTGAAAGATAAAAAAGGAAAGGATAAAGTAAAGATAAAAACTAGAGTGTTTTGTTGATCTGTTGGATGTCTTTCTCTTTTGCTTGGCTTCTGTCTTATATAGAAGATATTCACTTGGTAACTCCCATAACCAACACTTCCACCTGCTTCCTTGTATTGGGGCCACTTTCATTCCAAAGTGCTAATCTCCTGTGCCATGTGGCCATGTGGGGTTTGTAACCTCCCACCATCTATAATCATGGCGGGTCCCACCTTTCCACTTGGTTATTCAAATTTAAAAGGGTAACTCTTTGATGGCAGCGTACAATGCATGGCCTTATGGCACATATAACTGAATCCCAATTTGTGAAATTGGGTACAAACAAGTAGCACTGACCTGATTTAGCTGTATTGTTAGGTGGCTAATTAAATAATCTGGACATGCATATTATGTAGGAACATGTGGTTTGTGGTTGCATATGCATGCATGATGATATGTTTTGCTCACGAGCTCGGTGTGGCTCACACTCTATTATATATATTTTTCTTTTAGATGATTGTGCAGATCGATGCCACTGTAGCATGGAGGCTCATTACGAGGAGTGTCGCCCCCCCATCCCGATGTAAGATATTTTACCATAGTAGGGGTGACTGGGACAACATGTGTCATTCTAATACCTACTAGGATCACAGATACAGTATCCCGAGCCACAGTCAACCTTGTCATCACCTTTTGATAAGAGAAAAGAACGTACCAAATGGAATAAACCATTCCAAATACAGAGATAGCGGAAGCGAAGTTAAATTATATTATATGGAATTATAGAGCATTGGTTCTCTAATGATAACACATAATACAGTTTTAATATTTAGAACCATTCACTACCCTCCTTATAAATAAGCATAAAATTTATACACGATTATGGAATGAGTACAAAAATTAAATAATAAATACTTGCCCCACGGGCACCAATCTTGGGTGCACACCTACATCCAAGTCACAGCCACCGGCTCCACTTGATTAGCATCCAACGGTGCTCATAAAGAGCGGTATATCCTGCATATCAACTAAAAAGGGGTTACGTAATGGAGTTAGCTACACTAGCTAGTGAGAGACCAAAGATGCATGCCAATATTAGATTCATTTTTCACCTAGCACACAAATTCTATCGGTCAAGTATATGCTACTGTGATAACTCAGGAAACACTAAGGGTCACTTATTCTATCGTCCCAGTGAATCCTCAATTATCACGAGGGGACCTACGCCGGTAGAAGCCATTATGACCACCCAGTGATAGACCCCGATAGTCATCACTACCCCTGTCCTAGCCTCTCCCACCTCCACAGACCACAGGTGCTCAGACTATCCAACACCTAAACCCCTATTGGCAAGGGTCGTAGCATAAGGGAACAAGCATCCTAGCCGCAGATATACTACATGCAAATCCTATCGTCCCGAGAGGTATTTCAGGTGCATCAACGTCCCATTCCATCTAATACCCGGGTACCAGCACGGCATGGCACGGCACGTACAGATCAGGATGGCATATAATAGTTTTCATAATTAAATAAAGTGGGGTTCCGATACCAGCACACCCGGCACCGTAGTCCGATACAATGGTGAGCATATTATCACATTCATAACAGTTCACATATTAAATAAAAGATGCAACATGCACAATGCTTATATTTATATAATAGCATGCTTGATATTTGCATATTATAATATGCAAACCCAACAAAATCACCCAGAACCCACTCACAATAATTTTGATATCGTTCGATGTGTTTGGTATGAATTACCTTGATATATGCTCTCCCACACTGGTTAGGTAGCTAGGGGTACGTGAAACATAACGTTAGAAAGTGTGGATGGGTCCTAAGAGGAGTCCCAAGTGTTATAGACAAGAAATTCTTAAAAATGAAATCCTTAAGTCAGTCTGATCCCTAGCCTTCTTCTTGAGATCCAACAGATTCATGAGCTAGGGGAGGATGTCCTAAACCTTCCTAAGGGCATAATGTCTCATATCATTCATTGGTCTTGGGATATTCCATAGCTTGGTCTCTCCTTAGGATTTTCCATTTCTAGGTTGAGGTCACAAGTCCCTTAGGACAGCAAGGGGATTTTGAGGGCATTAAGGGTAAGCCTTGGCACCCCGATAGGTCAATTAATTAATACATTTAGGGGGCACTTTAGGTAGTAATTAACCCCCAATAAGGTTTACTAAGTCTTACACAAGTAGCCACAATGTGGGCGAGGTCACTGGATTAAAGTCATGTTCCTAAGTTGCTGTCAAAATATAACATCTGGGTTTGGGCCCACTTTTGAGGGTCTTTTATTTGGATTGGGTCTACAGTTTCCTTATAGAAAATGTATCTCTTCGAGTTTATTTTACAATGCAACTTGAAGTACATCGATACGATATGTATCAACAAAGTTATGTCCAAAATACTGAACAGGGGTCATGCTGTAAACTGTGGGCGGATCCACGAACGGATTCTGTTTGTGTGAGTCCTCCCATGCATCCGGTCGAACACTGAGACACACCCGAGACACACCCAAGAGAGCGGATCCACGGGCGGATGCATGATTTTGAGTCCGCTTGCAGTAGAACTGAGTTTTTCAACTTCGAACTTCATCAAAATTGGTTCCTAAGGCCCCTAATGGGTTCAAGGGCTTGTAGGGATGATTTCTAAGGCTCAGTAGGGTCCTAATAACCCTAATGGCACAAACTATTAAGGCATCTAGGGTTTATATTCAATTTCTCAACCCAATCTTGGGTTTTTGGGTGAAATCCTTAGGTTTTCATGAATTAATTTGTATAACACACCATTGGGAGGATTAAGGGTGTGCAATGGCACCCAAAGGAACCAAGAACAAGCTCCAACATAAGAGCATTGGGTCCCAAGTGGAACCCAAGCTATTCCCAATCTCAAAATCCCAAACCTAAACTAGAAATTAGAGAAAAGGAGAGGGAGAGATGGGAGATGTCACTTACCTCCAATGGAGAGCCAAAACCTAGGGCTAGGTGAGACCCCTTCTTTAACCTCCTTCTTCTTCTTCCTTTCCTTTTCTTTTCTTCTTCTCCTTCTTCCTTTCATTCCTTTCCTTCTTCTCCTTCTTCCTTTCTTTCCTTTCCTTTTCTTCTTTTCCTTCTCCGGACAGCAAGAGGGGAGGAAGGAGATGAGGTGTAGGAGGAGAGGGCAGTAGCCTTCTCTCTTCTCCCTTCCCTTCTCTTCTTCTTCTTCTTCTTCTTCTTCTTCTTCTCCTTCTTCTTCTTGTCCGGTTTCAACAAATGGGAGAAATGGGAATGAGCTAAAGAGCTCATCCCATAAATAACTAAAATGGGCCTTAGGGCCATGTTTGGTTTAGGTCCTTAGAATGTATTTTATCCCTTAGGCCTTAAATGGGTTTTAGTTAGGTCTTAGGACTTGTTTGGTCCAAGTCTTAGACCATTAGGTCCCTTTAGTTAGTTAGGGTCTGTATGGGTTGCACCCTAAGTACATAGGACTTTATTATCCTCTAAGGTCTGTTTGGTTTAGGTTAGGGTGTATAAAACCCATTAATTACTTAAGTTAGGCCTTGTGGGCCCCACTTCATAGTCCAAATAATCCAATCAATGGTGAGGGTAGGGGTCCATATGGTCCAAGAGTCCAATTAGGGTGTCTGGGACACGGGTATGTGGGTCCCAAAGGAAAATAAACTAAAAAGGTTGATGACAACACGGGCGGATTATCGATCGGATTCACCAGCAGTGGATCCGATCGTGACTCCGATGCTGCTATCATGGCCCAAACTTCAAGGAAAATTGTGAGGCTTTGGCCCACACTTTCAAAACTTCGAGAGGATTCTTTTTATAATATTTTAAGTTCAAGGTCATCAGTGTTGACCATGGCCATAGGGCATTACCCTTAGATAGGGTCTAAATTGCCCTGGGGTATTTGGGTATATTTGGGGTGCGGGTATAACATCCCCCCAACCTTATTAAAAATTTCGTCCTCGAAATTTGAGGCAACCCGGTCTCAAGGGTGAGAGCTTGTTGAATAATCAACATCTCTAATCATCCACTACTTGAAAACTAAGTCAAAGGTCGGGTCAAGGTAAGGCAGTGCCTATTTGACACAACAGGTCAGGTTCTACAATCCTTTTTTCCTTACAGGGTCACATTACCGCAGGAGGTGTGGCTAACAATAACCCTAGCCTCCATTGGGTTTAGGGCTGGTGATCATGACATTCCAGTAGGTCACATCAGGCTTGCACACTAAACTAGGCCACCAGGAACAGAAAGTTCCCTAGGTCTTTCAGATCAGGTGATACCACTCTGACCTTCACTACTCTGGTCATTTTTGGGTTACAGGACTGAATCTATCCAGTCCCCAACATAGGGTTCATATTATGAATGCTTTAACTTCAGGTTATCTCACTACCTAACCCAACTTTAGAATGATTTGGAATATTGATGGAATCTCCTATTGTTCACTCCCAGTACAGAGAATGCATTTGGTGACCCAATACTCCATTCATATCTGTCGTTGGAGAAGGTCTTGTTACATCCTTCAGTTTCCAGCTTTCACAACCTTGCAAGCCTACTACATAGTCATCTCATAGGGGAAAATCCATATTGGTCCTCTTTTGAGAGCCAAACAACTTTTACTAATCTAGGTTCAAGTCAATTTCTTTAAGAAGGTCCCATAACTAACCTACCTATTCGGTCATTATTAAACTCATTAACTATTAACTTAGAGTTTGGTTGACCAGGGTCGGGGCTTAACTAGCTACCATGATAAGGTCAAACCAAGGTCACACGTGTGATTCAGAAGAACTAATCTAACCACACACAAGGGTTTAAGGGATATATTTTTATTTTTATTATCACACCAATCATAGGTATAAGTTTAATAAGTACATTCATATCCCTATGGGCATATATTTACCACTTAATTACATCCACAAGGGCAAGTTAGCTCTAGGTATGGTATATTAAGTCATTTTGGGTGTCACCTCACAACTTAGGATTCCCTCTATGAGTCTAAACAAGGTTTGGATGAACCAAGTAAAGTACAATTAGAGTTCACCGCTAGTCCGTGAGGTGTCATAAATGACCTCCACACTTACGTGGTCTTTATTGATCACTCAGGCTAAGTTATTCCAAATCAGCCTATGAGCCCATCTTCTTGTCTGGTTATGAGTTGGGTTCTATATACCCCTATGAGGGTTTCTAAACCACTTAAGTTGGGTCCTATCAATCACTCCCGGTTCACTTACTAACGGGGTTCAAGGATTTTCATCCTTAAAGATAACTCTCCTTCTCTCGCATAGGAGGGGTGTCACAGTGTACACCAACGCCTGCCATTTCTTCTGGCTGGCCCGACTGACATAGGCCCAAGAATGTAGACACCGTAGTTTACATTCAAGGCAAGCAATAATTATGCAGGGGCCAAGCAAGATGGGTGTCCAACCTAGGGTATAGGCATAAAATCATCATACATGGGGTGGCCAAAAGGTCTCAAAAAATCTGGGCTCAAAACCGTAAAAGAAATCGGGCAGACTGATGATGTAGGCTCTCCTAGTAGGCAATAGGTAATGTAGGCTCTCATCATAGAAATACTACCCCTGTTCCCGCCTTTCGGGTAGATGTTGTATGAAACACATCTACTGATGATGCGAGCACTGGGCTTATAGGAAGCCTCAGACGTAAGAGTGCTCTCAGAACCAGTCAATGCTTTGAAGACCTTTCCCCTGGTCTCCAAAGAGAACATATCAGAAATGTCAACCCTGGGCTTGTAGTAACATCTCTCACCAGTATCTGGTAGCCCTAGGATCCCTGCTAAGGTGGCAGTGGTCAGTCTAATGTTCACCCCCTTGACTATGCTCTCCAATCCAAACTCCCGTGCCCCAGATGGCACTAGGTTACAGTAAAAATATCAAACCAAGTTGGGATAACATGGTTCAGTAGGTGATAGCATAGAGGCCCAACCCAAAATGTTGAACCTGGTGTACAAATTGTACTGGTGGAAGTCATCCACCTATACCATACGGCCATTTACAATCTTAAGGGACCTACACTTATCCCAATCCTTAGCATGCTCATACCTAGAGAATAGGAACCGATCGAAATCCGGCTCCTCGGATGACGAATCTTCCCTAGGAGAAGTAGGTGGCATAGAAGAAGAAGAGGAATGCTCACTCTCGGACCGTAGCCTCTTGTGTGCTACAGATTTCCTTGCCATTCTGTGGCTAGTAGACATTTGGCTGCAAAGAGAGAAGAAAAGAAATGGTTAGGGCAAAGAAATTGATAAAAACCCTAGCTAGAACAATAGAAACAAAGGAAATAACCTAATGTAATGGAAAAAGAGTAAAGAATATCACCTAGGCTTGCGTAGAATCGCGGGGGACCCGTGAAAGTGGAAGGATTTGGTGTGAAAAAGGTCACACTAAGCTCCAAAGCTTTCCCTAGGTGTTTAGAAAGTTTTAGAAATGAAATGAAGTAAAATGGGGCCCTCTCAGACTGTTATATTTGAGCCACAATTCTCTGGGTGATGCATCTAATGCCCAAAGACATCGCCCAGAGATTAAAATTTTGCTGTTTTAGCTTAACAGCTTATGGAACTTTGGTATTTTGCAAAAATACTTCAATAAACATAAAAACATGAATTTTTATAAAATATTCATATAAAGGAAATAACATATAAAAAAAAATTCATTTAAATTAATTAGTTAAATAAATTCAAATATTACCTAATAACCTATCTAGGAAAGTGTAACCGATGCTTGGGGATTTCTAATGTAAAATATAAGACACATAGGGATTCTAGGAATTTTCTTGCGTATGTGAATAAATAATGGTAGATATGTATGTCTATGGTTATATGTAAATAGTGTGTGCATAAATATTTAATATTATGTGCCCAATACTATGCGTGTATGAACCGAGTGGTGTGATGCTATGCAAATTGAACATAGATATGTAAGTATGTTGTAATACGTATCTATAAAGTTTAGGGAGCATAGATCTTACCATACCCACAGCCTAGGCCAACCAAGAATAGGATGCAATAGGTTGTCCAGTTAAGTTGAACCCCTAGATGCTAAGATGCCTCGAGCCAACCCATTTGTTTTCCCTGCTCATGATTACTTAAATTCCTATAACCATGTACTTAATTCTTTTAATTAAGTATTTATAGTAACTTGATGCCTAGAACCTCTTCATGATAGGACCTACTATCTCAGTCAAGCCTGGAGACCCTAGCATCATGCGATACATTAGGCAACTAAGGAGAAGACTAATCAAGATACGTGAGATACGAGCTCGTGCCGAGAACCAATTAGTAGTTTACTTAGCTCTTATGGACACTAGTGAATCTGTGGATCGAGCTACCTATCTACATCTAGCAGACGAAGTTAGAGGTGACATAGCCTACCTTTATGTGCAGAACGTTATCACCAGTTAGCAGTTACAGAGACTTACCTGTTAGATCCAGGTACATACTTACAAGATTTTTATATAAAATTTAAAGTTTATTATTTAGTGTCATGCATAGTGAAACACCGCATAAAATACCTAAAGAACAAAAATACAAGTAAAAGGGACTTTACAAAAAAAAAAAATATATATATATATATAGTAATACACCTTGCTGGTATGGCAACATAAATCACTGGAACTGTGGAATAGGTGTGTACATGTCTTAACTAGGAATTATTCTGTTGACCCCGAAAGGAAATGTTGGATTATTGGGTGTGTTGCTCTTTTTAAAAAAGGCAACCATGGTCAACACAAGAAGTTCTCGAGGTGGTCGTAAAGGAAAACGCCCTCGTGTTATACCGGAGGTTGAACTGTCGAATGGGACTGAGGCCCAAAATTCTGAAGCATCGGCTGCTTCGTCAGGGGCACCAGCGGCAGCTCAAGCCACTGCTGTAGCACCTCAGCCGGGTATGGCAGTCAGTGAGGTGAGTGTCTTCATGACTACTATGATACAGACCATGCAACAACAACAAGAACTGTTGGGACAGATGTCTACACAGTTTGCAACCATGATGCATGAGCGTGCAGCACTACCTCCGCTACCCAATCAGCCCGTACTTTTTCCACTACCTGTGCCTCAACACTTGGCGGAAAACTCTACCGCTAAGGTAATGGAGAGATTCAAGAAACTCCAACCTGCTACATTCTCCAGGTTAAATTCCAAGGCAATGTAGCCAAAATGGTGGATTAGTGCATTAGAGAAGGCATTTGATGTGCTCGAGTGTACGGATGCGCAAAAGCTGATATGTGCGGGTTATCAGCTACAGAATGAGGCTGAAGCTTGGTGGAAGGCTACTAAGCCAAATCTGGAGGCCACTCATCCGAATCTCGCATGGGAGCAATTTAAAGGAGTCTTTTTCAAGAACTACTTCCCAAAGAGCTTTAGGGACAGGAAAGAAGCTGAGTTCTCTGCACTGGTGCAAGGGACCAAGTCAGTGTTGGATTATCAACAGCGGTTTGAAGACCTGTTCCATTTTGCTCCAGAATACCTGAAAGGGGAAGTTAGCAAGTCAAAGAAGTTTGAGAAGGGACCCAAACCCGAGATTAGGTTGGTACTATCAATAATGGACATCCGAGATTATGGTCGATAAGGCGAAGACCATGGAAGATAGATTTAAAGAGAAGGAAAAAGAGAAGACTACGACGTCGCCTGGGTTGAACAAAAGGCCAAATAATTTCCAGACCTTTGACTGGCCGAACAAAACTTTTTATGGAACCAGTTTGTACCCCAATCCGACTCCGTACCGCAGGCCGAACATGGGTCAGAACCCTTTCCGCCCCACCTTTAATCAACCTGCTCAATCAGCAATGAGTCAAGCGACAACGGTAGCTTCGCCAGCCCGACCAGCCACAAGTCCAGTGAGTCAAGCCTCAATACCAGCTGTTTCACCTTATAAGTACTATGTGTGCAACAAAGAAGGGCACATGGCCAAGGAATGCAGATTGCCTGGGTACAGCAACAACTCGCCAAACCAGTCCTACACTAGACCTTTTCAGTCACGGGACAATTGGACGCGAGGAAAGGTGTTTGCGATGACAAACTAAGAAGCTGAGGCGAACCCCGATGTATTGACCGGTAAGTCCACTGAACACTGCTAAGTTGTAGGGAATAATCAGTGTATATTCATAACTCAAGTTATATACAAACCCTAGGTACCCTAAGTGTCTCAACCATCCCTACACGAGTACTATTTGACTCGGGCGCATCCCACTCTTTCATTTCTATCACCTTTGCGAGTAGGATGAAAGATCAATCGAGAGACATCGGGCATGACTTAGTAGTCAGCACACCGACGGGTAGTGTCGTGAGCTTGAAAGAAGTCTATGACCCTTGTCAGGTGGGAATTTGTGGGAAATATTTGACCGCACGGCTAATAAAGCTTGATATGAAGGACTTTGACATGATATTAGGCATGGATTGGCTATCTGCCTATGGAGCAAACGTCATGTGTGCGGAAAAGAAGATAATATTCAAGTTGGAAGATGGGTCAGTCTTTACCTATCAAAGTGAACCAAGGAGGAAACCCAAAAGGATAACCTTATCCGCCCTACAAGAGCGAAAGTTGCTGGATGAAGGATGTCAAGGCTTTTTCCCAACTGTGATAGACACAGAGGAGAAGATAAAGCCCTTGGAGAAACTTGACGTCATCAGAGAATTTCCTGATGTTTTTCCAGAAGATCTGACCCAGCTACCACCCGATCGCGAGACAGAGTTCGTGATTGACCTAATTCCTGGTGCAGCACCTGTATCCAAGGCACCATATCGAATGGCACCTATTGAATTGAAAGAGTTGTAGGTTCAATTGCAAGACCTGTTGAAGAAAGGTTTTATACAACCTAACGTATCTCCCTGGGGAGTACCCGTGCTATTTGTGAAGAAAAAGGATGGTAGCATGCGGCTGTGTATCGACTACCGCGAGCTGAATAAGTTGACTATTAAGAATCAATACCCATTGCCGCACATTGATGACCTATTTGATCAGCTACAAGGAGCAAGAGTTTTCTCCAAGATCGATCTTAGGTCCGGGTACCATCATTTGAAGATCAAGAGCGGTGATATCCACAAAACGATGTTTAGAACTCGATACGGACAGTATGAATTCCTGGTCTTGTCGTTCGGGTTAACTAACACCCCGACAGCGTTCATGGACATGATGAATAGGGTATTCCATGACCTACTGGATAAGTTCGTCATCATATTTATCGACAACATTCTGGTGTACTCCAAGAGTGAGGAAGAGCACACTTGACACCTTACCTTTGTGCTGCAGCGATTGCAAGAACACCAGCTTTATGCCAAGTTCAGCAAATGTGAATTTTGGCTTCACCAGATTGGATTCCTGGGACACATCGTCACCAAAGACGGCATTAAAGTGGACCCAAATAAAGTGAAAGCGGTTCTCAAGTGGGAGACACCGAAGAGTACCACTGAGATCCGAAGTTTCTTAGGTTTGGCCGGGTATTACCGACGGTTTATTGAAAATTTCTCACGAATCTCGACACCAATGAAAAAGCTAACAAAGAAGGGTGCCAAGTTTGAATGGAATGAAGCATGCAAGAAAAGCTTCCAGGAGTTAAGAAACCGGTTGGTGACGGCTCCAGTTTTGACCATTCCGGATGGCACTGGAGGAATGGTAGTATATCCTGATGCATCCAGAACAGGATTGGGTGGCGTCCTAATGCAAAAGGGTAAAGTGGTCGCCTATGCCTCAAGACAACTGAAGGAACACGAAAAGAACTACCCCACTCATGACTTAGAATTGGCAGTGGTAGTTTTCGCGTTGAAAATATGACAACATTACCTATACGGTGAAAAGAGTGAAATCTTCAGCAATCATAAAAGTCTGAAGTATTTCTTCACCCAGAAGGAACTGAATATGAGACAGAGGCGGTGGCTAGAACTAGTAAAGGATTATGACTGTGAGATCCAATACCACCCCGACAAGGCCAACGTCGTAGCGGATGCGTTAAGCAAAAAATCTCAGACTGCATCTCTCGCTTCCTTGATCGTAAGCGAACTATTGTTAGAAGAAGCTCGAAAGTTTGATCTAGAACTCATGATCAAAGGAACGGCTATACAATTAGTAGCTATGGATCTACAGCCATCGATACAAGAAGAAGTAATTACAAAGCAACCATTGGACCCTGAGTTGGCCAAGATTATTTGGGAAGTACAACAAGGAGTCCACAAGGACCCAGATTTTTCATTGGCCCATGATGGTGCATTGATGTTCCGAGACAGATTGTGCGTGCCTGATGATTATGATGTCCAAGATTGAATCCTTAAAGAGGCACACAACTCACTCTATACAATCCACCCCGGAAGCACGAAGATGTACAAGGAGTTGAAGAAGTACTACTGGTGGATTGGGATGAAAGAGACCATAGCAATATATGTGTCTAAGTGCCTCACCTATCAGTAAATTAAAGCGGAGAGACACCGACCGTATGGATTGTTGCAACCACTCCCTATACCTGAATGGAAGTGGGAAAGGATTACTATAAACTTTGTGACAAATCTACCCAACACCAGGAAGGGGATGAATGCGATATGGGTAACTGTAGAAGGACTGACGAAGGTAGCTCACTTCGTACCAATCAAGATAAGTTATTCAATGGAGAAGCTTGCTCAGCTATATATAGAAAATATAGTCCGCTTACACAGAGTGTTTGTCAGCATAGTATCTGATAGAGATCCTTGATTTACTTCAAGGTTTTGGAGAAGTTTACAAAAGGCATTGGGATCACAACTAAATCTTAGTACAACTTTCCATCCACAAACGGACGAACAATCAGAAAGAACTATCCAGACTCTGGAGGACATGCTCAGAGCCTGTGTCTTAGAAATGAGTGACAGTTGGGGTGACCACATAACCTTGGTGAAATTTGCATACAACAATAGTCACCACTCCACCATTGGCATGGCACCATTTGAAGCTCTCTATGTTCGAAAGTGTCGAACCCCTCTATACTGGGATGAAGTTAGTGAACGGAGATATCTTAGGCCAGAGAGGATACAAGCAATCTGTGACAAGGTGGATGTCATTAGAGAGAAAATCAAGGCGACTCAATCAAGACAGAAAAGTTATGCCGATAACCGAAGGAAGGACATTGAATTTAATGTCGAGAAAAAGTATTTCTTCGAGTGTCTCCAACAAAAGGATTGCTATGTTTCAATAAGAAGGGCAAGCTGAGCCCAAGATTCATTGGTCCATATGAAATTCTCAACAGAGTGGGACCCGTAGCATACCGACTGGCATTACCACCATCTTTGTAAGGCGTTCATGAACTTTTCCATGTGTCGATGCTAAGAAAATACATCAACAACCCGACACATGTACTCTCAACTGAACTTGAACAATTGGACGTGGATATGACCTACGAAGAACAGCCTACGGAGATATTGGACAGAAAAGAGCATAATCTTCGTAATCGCACGGTCGCCTTTATAAAGGTTTGATGGAGAAACAATCCCATAGAAGAAGCTTCCTGGGAACGTGAGGAAGAAATGAAAGAAAAATATACCCAACTCTTTGAGTTACAAGGTAAGCAAATTTCAGGGATGAAATTTTTGTAACGTGGGGAGAAATGTCAAACCCTGCCCCTGACTGACTGGAATCTTGACTGAAGGATAGGAACCACTGATATGGCATCCAAGCACACTGTGGAGTATCACTCCAGTGATTGAATTTGATGAAGAAACCCTGAGGATGGCTTCCTACATACCTGTCAGAAGATGGATTGCAGATCCCTGCAGTTGCATGGCTCACAGCATAATGTATTGCCTGAACTCCAGGTATTCTCTCTCCTCTCCATAAATGTGGGTCCCACACCTAAAAAGGAGTGCAAAAGACCTTGAGTGACATGTGGGTGCAAGACCCTAGGCCTGGGTCAAACCCCTGTACAAGCCCACAGAGAATCAGCCTTGCTAAAATCTCTGGGCGATGCAGACATCACCTAGAGACATCGCCCAAAGTGGGAAAATGCAGTTTTTCCATGAATTGAACTATGTGGACCACCCATATTGGATATGGGCACCCCCCATAGGTTGAGGGAAGTCTAAGGGACCACCTCATACCCTTGGATCACTGTGGACCCCACCTGAGTGCCCAAAATGACTGAGAATGCAGTAAAAAATGCATTTTCAAAAGGGGCCTTAACAGCCAAACAGACCCTAGTTATGGGTTGGGCTATAAATAGGTGTGCCTTAGGCTCATTTAGAGCTCTTGGCACTATTGAAACCATGGAGGGAAGGAGAAGAAAGAAAAGAGAGATAAGAGAAGGAGAAGGAGAAGGAGGAAGAGAGCAGCCCTGCCTCCAAGGCCCTGATTCGAGCAGCCCTAGACCAGTGCAGGTATAAAATCCCTACCCTTACCTGCTGCCTTACTGTTTACCATTCTTCTCCATGGATTTCAAAGTTTTTGGAAGATATTCTTGTCACACCCCAAACCACCCCTTGGGAGGATTAGGTAGGTGACCCGAATTGCGTAACGGCAATCTGCCAAATCCCACGGATCTAGAAGCAGTTATTACATTCACGGTCCCACATTCATCACTTTACCATAAGCAAGATCAGAGTACTGCGGATAAACTACAATTATAATAACAAAATAAAAAGTGTAGCGATATGGGAATGATGATAATATATACATACATATGTTTATTCTGATACATTCCCCATACAACCCACAAACTAAGAAGTAAAGCTGACAAGAAAAAAGCCAAAGAAAGTACATACATACATACATATATATATATATATATACAGGGTGAGATAACTCAACCACTAAAAGAAAAGAAAACTAAAATTGCACCACAAGCAAGACGCGGATAAACTTCTAACAAAAACAAAAAGGAGTCCCCAAGACAAAAAGCATCAAGTACACCCCTCACTGGTCTTCATCCATGACCATCGAGAATGCATACATCATTGGCACGACCTCCGTCGGGGTCCACACCAATATCATCATAATAACCAGGGCTCTCCTCCTCGTAATGAGCCTCCATGCCACAGCGGCATCCACCTACAGAATCATCTAGAAGAAAAACATGTATAACAAAGTGTGAGCCCCAACGAGTTCATGAGCAAAACATATCATCATGCTTGCACGTGCAACCACAATCCACATGATCCTACATGATATGCAAGTCCAGATTAATTATTAGCCACCTAGCAATACAACTAAGTCAGGTTAGTGCTACTATAATCCCCAATACATGTATCTCTGGTGTGGGCTTTATTACCCCTTCCCGCGATACACCCATTGAGTTGTCGGAGAGGACCAGCTGGCGCCAGCATCTCCCTACCCAGGTCAGCCCGACCAGCCCTCTGGATTAACTCCTGTGAGGTAACTGACTCAATATTAATTCACCAAACTGGTGCATAATCATCATATGTGGCATTTCACCAAAAATCCACCTTTCGGTGCTTCCTAAGCTTATAGCCCGAGGCTTCCCGGCAAATCTGCCCTGGGGCATCCCAGTTGTGCTGAGTCTTCTCGACGTAAATACCTCTAGGGTTTTACGGTAGTCCTCACAGTTATCCAACACCTTAACCACTGTTGGAAAGGGTACGTAGCACGCGTGATGAGACTCTAACCCCATGTCTATATGGCATCACATGAGTCAGGCGGTGTCAACCGCACCCATACTACGGGCTACCACTGGCCTCATTTCTAAGCCGACTACGACATCTAGTCTAACATTCACAATCATCAGATAGGAATCACAGTGTTGATCAACAGACAATCAATGTGTAGTAATTTGAGTAATTGAACAGAATTTAAATAACACAGCATTTATTAATTTAGAATTTTAATTTCCGGCATAGTAATACAGTTACACATACATATATGATAATAATTCACTCACCTGGGTCTGGTTCTAAGAACTCAGTTGCACATTCAATTCTGGCTGCAGTTTGGATGTAGGCCTCGAGCGAGGGATCAAATCCTAGATATAAATCAGAAATTGTCATTTTAATATTCCAATATGTTTTTGGAGGTCCTAGGGTTGATCTAAGCTCATTGGGTTGACCCGGTGTACAATTGGTCTTCACTTGGAATTCTTTGGGCCTTGCACTGGGCCTTAGGCCTATGTCCAGGTGCATCATCCAGAGTTGGTGGCCTAGGGCAAGATGGTCATTTATAGTATTGGTACATGATCCTAGGTTACATTAAGGTTATAGTGCTATCCCCAACTTGACAGTGCTACAGGACCTAACACAAGTAGGGTTTCCAAGTCCTGCAGGGCCCACTTGGGTTCCCAAAGCATTTATTCACATGAACAGATGTGGGGAGGGGCATTTAGGTCATTTTCCACCTTCCCACATAGTTACATGGCCAATGGGTGAAGTCCCCCTAGTCAGATCATCAAAATAGCAACATTCCATTCACTGGGCGATGTCTCTGGGTGATGTCTGCATCGCCCAGAGATTTCAAAAACGAGATCTGGCTGAATTTCCAGGGTTGCTGGCCATGGGCAATGACCAAACCTTTCCCCCATGCATGTTAGGGTATCATGTACCCCCAGGGGTGATCTTCACTTTGGTCCTTGTGGATTTTCAACTGGGCCCACCACTTGGCTGCCAGTGGCTGCACAGACAGCCCGGTGAATAGTAACTCACGATTTCTCCAAGCACCAAACTTGGTTTCAGCCACATGCAAGGTTGATTACAGGTTTAATACACTGATTCAAGTCTACTACCACTTGGGGTTTTGTACCATGTAGTCAGGACAAGGATTCAGGGCTCCAAACAGCCAGCTATCAGTGCAACTGGCCAGTGCAGCCATGCACAACCAAGTTTTGGTTCCAGATCAACAAAATAGGTATGAATATCAATGTAAAACACTTAGATCTTCCATGCATCATGTTTGCATGGCAGATCTGAGATGGTATTTGGCAGTCCCCAGCTATTCTGGGCTGCCAGAGGTCAAAAACTCATCAAAATACTAAGGAATTAAGTAAGGAATAGTAGCAGTACATGAACAGCAGGTTAGAGGTTAAATTTTATACCTGCACAGGTCTATGGCTGCTTGAATCCAGGCCTTAGATGCAAGGCCGCCTGCTTCTCTCTTCCTTCTTCTCTTTCTTCTTCTTCTTCCTCTCTTTTCTCTCTTCTTTTCTCTCCCACGATTTGAAAAGTACCAAGAGCTCTAAAATGAGCTGAGGTACACCTATTTATAGGCCAGCCTCACACTAAGACCTATTTGGTTGTTAAGGCCCATTTCCAGAATGCATGACTACATTCTCAGCCATTCTGGGCACTCTGGTGGGGTCCACAGTGGTCCAGGGGTATGAGGTGATCCCTCTGACTTCCCTCAACCTATGGAGGGTGCCCATGTCCAATATGGGTGGTCCCCATAAATTAAATCCATAAAATAATGTTGTTTTGCACTCTGGGCGATGTCTCTGGGTGAACCTGCATTGCCCAGTGCATCGCCCAGAGATTCAGCAAGGCTAAAACTCTGTGGGCTTGCACAGGGGTTTGACCCAGGGTCAGGGCCTTGTACCCACATGTCACTTAGGGTCTTTTACACACATTTCCAAGAGTGGGACCCATAGTTATGGAGAGGAGAGAGAATACCTAAAGTCCAGGCAGTACATTATGATATGAGCTATGCAGTTGCAAGGGTCAGCTGTCCAACTTTCGACAGGTATGTAGGAAGACTTGCACAGGGTTTCTTCATCAATTTCAATCACTGGAGTGATACTCCACAATGTGCTTGGATGCCATGTCTGAGGTTCCCCTGTCCTTCAGTCAAGACTCCAGTCAGTCAGTGGCAGGGTTTAACATTTCTCCCCACCTTACAAATATTTTGTCCTCAAAACTTGCTTACCTTGCAATTCGAAGAGTTGGGGATACTTTTCCTTCATTTCCTCTTCACGTTCCCACGAAGCTTCTTCTATTGGATTGTTTCCCCATCGAACCTTTGCAAAGGCGACCATGCGGTTACGGAGATTGTGCTCCTTTTTGTCCAATATTTCCTTAGCCTGTTCTTCGTAGGTCATATTCACATCCAACTATTCAGGTTCAGTTGATAATACACGTGTCGGGTTATTGATGTACTTTCTTAGTATCGACACATGGAAAACATCGTGGACACCCAACAAAGATGGTGGTAATGCCAGTCGGTATGCTATGGGTCCCACCTTGTTAAGAATTTCGTAAGGACCGATGAATCTTGGGCTCAACTTGCCCTTCTCGTTGAAAAGTAGCAATCCTTTAGTTGGAGACACTCGGAGGAACACTTTTTCTCTGACTTCAAATTCAATGTCTTTCCTTTGATTATCCACATAACTTTTCTGTCTTGACTGGGCTACCTTGATTTTCTATCTTATAACGTCTACCTTGTCAAAGGTTGCTTGTATCATCTCTGGCCCAAGATATTTTCATTCGCCAACTTCATCCCAATATAGCAGAGTTTGGCATCTCCGACCATAGAGAGCTTCGAATGGTGCTATGCCAATGGTGGAGTAATAACTATTATTGTATGCAAATTCCACCAGAGGTATGTGAGCATCCCAACTATTGTTCATTTCCAAAACACAGGCTCGGAGCATATCCTCCCGAGTCTGAATAGTTCTTTCTGACTGTCCGTCTGTCTGTGGATGGAAAGTTGTACTAAGATTCAGTTGAGATCCCAATGCCTGTTGCAAACTCCTCCAAAACCTTGAGGTAAATCGAGGATCTCTGTCGGACACAATAATGACACGCACGCCGTGTAAGCGAACTATGTTTTCTATATATAATTGGGCAAGCTTCTCCATAGAATAACTTATCTTGATTGGTATAAAGTGAGCTGCCTTTGTCAGTCCGTCTACAATCACCCAAATCGTGTTCATGCCCTTCCTGGTGTTGGGCAGATTCGTCACGAAATCCATAGTGATTCTTTCCCACTTCCATTCAGGTATAGGAAGTAGCTGCAATAATCCATACGGTCAGTGTCTCTCTGCTTTTATCTGTTGACAGGTGAGGCACTTGGACACATATATTGCTATGGTCTCTTTCATTCCCATCCACCAGTAATACTTCTTTAAGTCCTTGTACATCTTCGTACTTCCAGGGTGAATTGTATAAGGTGAGTTGTGCGGCTCTTTAAGGATTTGATCTTGGACATCATAATCATCAGGCACGCACAATCTATCTCGAAACTTCAGTGCACCATCACGAGCCAATGAAAAATCTGGGTCCTTATGGACTCCTTGTTGTACTTCCCAAATGATCTTGGCCAACTCGAGGTCCAATGGTAGTTTCTTAAATACCTCTTCTCGTATCGACGGCTGTAGATCCATAGCTGCTAATTGAATAGCCATTCCTTCGATCATGAGTTCCAGATCAAACTTTCGAGCTTCTTCTACCAACTGCTCGCTTATGACCAAGGAAGCGAGAGATGCAGTCTGAGATTTGTTGCTTAGCGCATCAGCACCAACGTTGGCTTTACCAGGGTGGTACTGAATTTCACAGTCATAATCTTTCACCAGTTCTAACCACCGCCTTTGTCTCATGTTCAGCTCCTTCTGGGTGAAGAAATACTTCTGACTTTTGTGATCACTGAAGATTTCACCCTTTTCGCCGTTTAGGTAATGCCGCCATATCTTTAACGCAAAGACTACCGCTTCCAATTCTAAATCATGAGTGGGGTAGTTCTTTTCGTGTTCCATTAATTGTTTGGAGGCGTAGGCAACTACTTTACCTTTCTGCATTAGGACGCCACCCAATCTTATCCTGGATGCATTAGTATATACCACCATTCCTCCGGTGCCATCCGGAATGGTCAAGACTTGAGCTATTACCAATCGGTTTCTCAATTCCTAAAAACTTTTCTCGCATGCTCCATTCCATTCAAATTTGGCTCCCTTCTTTGAAAGTTTTGTCATGGGTGCCGAGATGCGCGAGAAATTTTTAATGAATAGTCGATAATATCCAGCTAATCCCAAGAAACTTCGAATCTCAGTAGCACTCTTCAGAGTCTCCCAGTCGAGAACTACTTTCACCTTTCCTGGGTCTACTTTAATGCCGTCATTGGTGATGATGTGTCCCAGAAATCCAATCTGGTGTAGCTAAAATTCACACTTGCTGAACTTGGTGTAAAGTCGTTGCTCTCACAATTGCTGTAACACAAAGGTAAGGTGTCGAGCGTGTTCCTCTTCACTCTTAGAGTACACCAAAATGTCATCAATAAACACAATGACGAACTTCTCCAACACGTCATGGAATACCCTGTTCATCATGTCCATGAACACTGCTATGGCATTGGTTAACCCGAACGACAAAACCAGAAATTCATAATGTCCGTATCGAGTTCGGAATGCCATTTTGTGAATATCACCGCTCTTGATCTTCAATTGATGGTATCCCGACCTAAGATCAATTTTGGAGAAAACTCTTGCTCCTTATAGCTGATGAAATAGGTCATTGATGCGCGGCAATGGATATCGATTCTTGATGGTTAACTTATTCAGCTCGCGGTAGTCGATACACATCCGCATACTACCATCCTTCTTCTTAACGAATAGCATGGGTACTCCCCAGGGTGATACGCTAGGTCGTATAAATCCCTTCTTCTGCAGGTCTTGAAGTTGAACCTGCAACTCCTTTAGTTCGATTGGCGCCAACTGATATGGTGCCTTGGACACCGGTGCGGCACCAGGAACTAGATCAATCGCGAACTCTATGTCGCGGTCTGGTGGTAGCTATGTTAGATCTTTTGGAAAAACATCAGGAAATCTCTAACGAAATTAAGTTCCTCCAAGGGTTTTATCTTTGCCTCCATGTCTATCACAGTGGCCAAAAAGCTTTGGCATCCTTCGTCTAACAACTTCCGCGCTTGGAGGGCAGGGCTGAGAAGGTTATCCTTCTGGGTTTCCTTCTTGGTTCACTTTGATAGGTGAAAACTGACCCATCTTCCATCTTAAACACTATCTTCTTCTCCGCACACATGACGTTTGCACCATAGGTGGACAACCAATCCATGCCTAGTATCACGTCAAAATCTTTCATATCAAACTTTATCAACCGTGCAGTTAGATTCTTCCCCCAAATCTCAATCTAGCAGGGGTCGTACACCTCTTTCAAACTCACGACACTACCCATCGGTGTACTGACTACTAACTAGTGCCTGATGTCTCTCGGTTGATCTTTCATCCAACTCATAAAAGTGGTAGAAACGAAAGAGTGGGATGAACCCGAGTCGAATAATACTCGTGCAGGTGTGGTTGATACACTCAGGGTACCTAGGGTTCGTATATAATTTAGGTTACATAAAGTAAACCAGCTATTCCCTATAATTTAGTAGTGTTCAATAACTTACCCATCAATACATCGGGGTTTTCCTCAGCTTCTTCATTCGTCATCACAAACACCTTTCCTTGCGTCCAATTGTCCCGTGGCTGAAAAGGTCTAGCATAGGACTAATTCAGCTAGTTGTTGCTATACTCATGAGATCTGCATTCTTTAGCCATGTGCCCTTCCTTATTGCACACATAGCACTTATAGGGTGGAATAGCAGGTGTTGAGGCTTGGCTCACTTGACTTGTTCCTGGTCGGGCTGGCGAAGCTGCTGTTGTCGCTTGACTCGTAGCCGGTTGAGCAGATTGATTGAAAGTGGGGCAGAAAGGGTTCTGACCCACGTTCGGCCTATGATACGGAGTCGGATTAGGGCTTGAACTTGTTCCTGGATAAACTTTATTTGGCCACCCAAAAGTTTAGTAGCCTTCCACCCAAAAATTTAGTAGCCTTCCACAAAGCTTCAGCCTTATTCTGTAACTGATAACCCGCACATATCAGCTTCTGTGTGTCTGTGTGCTCGAGCACTTCAAATGCCTTCTCTAGGGCACTAATCCACCGTTCCGGCAGCACTACCGGTTGGGTGGTGGTGGTGGTGCCGCACGCTCATGCATCATGGTTGCAAACTGTGTAGACATCTAACCAAGCAATTCTTGTTGTTGTTGTATGGTCCGCATCATAGTGGTCATGAATGCAGTTACATTGTCGGCTGCCACATTCAGTTGAGGTGCTGTAGTAGTGGCTTGTGCAAGTGCTGGTGCCTCTGACGAAGCAGCCAATGCTTCAAAATTTTGAGCCTCAGTCCCATTTGGCAATTCAATCTCCGGTATAACACAAGGTTGTTTTCCTTTACGACCACCACGTGAACTTCTTCTTGTGTTGACCATTGTTGCTTCTCTAAAAAGAGGAGCATGTTCAATATTCCAATATTGCTCATCGGGGTCAACAATTAATTCCTAGTTAGTGCATGTACAAACCTAGTCCATAGTTCCAGTGAATTTCAGAAGTCGAACCAGTAAGGTATTTTCTTAGATATGTCTTCTTTGTTTGTTATGAGGTGTTTCTTTCATTTATTTATGTTATGTTTCTTAAACATTTTATGTAATGATGTGCTATGCATGACACTATGTGAGAGACTTCAAAATTTTTAAGTAAAAGTCTTTTAATTATTTACCTGATCTAACATGCAATTCTCTGTAATTGCCAACTAGTGATAATGTTCTACACGTAAAGGTAAGCTTTGTCGCCTCTAATCTCGTCTACTAAAGATAGGTAAATGGCTCGACCCACAGGTTCACTAACGTCCGCAAGTGCTAAATAGACTACTAGTTGGTTTTCAGCACAAGCTCATATCTCACGTATTCTGATCAGTCTTCTCCTCAGTTGTCTAATGTATCGCATGATGCTGGGGTCTCCAGCCTTGGCTGAGGTAATGGGTCCTGTCATAGAAAATGGTTCTAAGCATTCGGTTATACTTAATTAAAAGAATTAAGTACATGTCTACTGGAATTTAAATGACTATAAACAATAAGAATATAATTAGGTTGGCTCGAGGTATCTTAGCGTCTAAAAAGCTCAGATTGACTAGACAACCTATAAGACCCTAATCTTGGCTGACCTAGGCTGTGGGTATGGCAAGATCTATGCTCACTACACGTCGTAAATACATATTACAACATACCTATGTATCTATGTTCGGATTTGCATTGCACCACACCACTCAGTTCGTACAAACACAGTTTTAAGCACATAATATTACTTACTTACACACATACTGTTTCTTACAAGTGTATATATATTTATCTATTATTAGATCAAGATAAAAAACAGAAATTTCAAATTCCCATGTTTTCCACACAAAAAATTCCTGAGTAGTGTTTTTATTCTAGCCAAATTGGTTCCATCTAATTATTTAATTGAATTAATTAATTAATTTCTTTTTTACACATTATGGTTATTTTATAGAATTTCATATTTTCATGTTTATTGTAGTTATTTGAGTCAACTTTGAGGTTTCCATAGGTTGTTGCACAAGAACAGCAGCAAAATAATCTCTGGGCGATGTCTCTGGGCGTTAGATGCATCGCCCAGTGCTATCGCCCAGAGAATCGGGGCGCAGGTATAACAGTCCAAGAGGGTAGTGTGACCATTTCCACACCAAATCCTCACATTTACTTGGGTCTCTCGTGAATCTAAGCAAGCTTAGGTAAGATTTCTTAATTATTTTCCATAACCCTAACCATTCCTTTTTCTCTATTTGCAGCCTGATGTCTACAAGTCATCGTATGGCTAGGAAATCCGTAGCCCAGAAGAGCCTTCGGGTTGAGAGTGAGAACTCATCATCATCCATGGTGCCACCTTCTTCACCTACGGACGATTCATCATCGGAGGAGCCCGATTTTGACCTATTCCTCTTCTCTAGGTATGAGCATTCCAAGGATTGTGACAAGTTTAGGTCCCTCAAGATAGTCAATGGTTGGGTAGTACAGGTGGATGACTTCCTTCAGTTCAGTCTGTTTACTAGGTTCAACACTTTAGGTTGGGCCTCTATGTTATCTCCTACTGAAACTTGTTATCCTAACTTGGTTCGGTATTTCTACTGCAATTTGGTGCTATCTGGGGCACAAGAGTTTGGACTAGAGAGCAGAGTAAAGGGAGTAGATATTAGGTTGACCACTGCTTCACTAGCAAATATTCTGGGGTTGCCCAACACTGGGGAGAGGTGCTATTACAAACCCCGAGTTGACATTTCAGAGATGTTTTCATTGGAGACCAGGAGAAGGGTCTTCAAGGCATTGACTAGGTCTGAGCGTACACCCAAGTCAAAGGCTTCCTACAAGTCTAGTGCTCACATCATTAGTAGGTGTGTGACCTACAACATCTACCCCAAGGGCAGAAACAGGGGTGGCATTTCTATGTTGAGGGCTAATATTACTTATTGCCTATTGGGAGCGGGCAGAGGAGGTCCGGTGATAAACCTCCCACACTTGCTGCTTCAGGTTATGTTATATCATGCATAGAACCCCTCTGATGGGAACCTTACATATGGTAAGTTCCTTACCTTAGTCTTCTAGCACTACGGGGTTCCTTTGGCGGGCGAGTATGTGGAGAGAGATAGATCCAGGCCCATTGACAAGACCTCGATAATGAAGATGAAGGTGCCAAGGGGTGATCCACCGAAGGAGGAGCAGATGGAGATGCAAGGAGATGAGCAGCAGAGAGATGAGGAGCTGGATGAGATGCAGGGTGAGCATGGTGAGGAGCATGAAGAGGAGTATGGAGACTTCGAGGAGATTGGCACACAGTTCATGGATTTGCCTGCTTATGGGGCGACGGGTGCTACTAGCTCACACGTGCCAGAGCCATCTGAGTGGGCATAGCTGATGTCACACTTCCAGGGTCTCAGCACTCAGCTTTCTGACATGTCGACTAGGATGGATCAGGGTTTCTCATCTTTGGAGAGTAGAGTAGTATCTGTAGAGCAGCGCCTGGACTTCTGGGATAGGTTCTACTATGTTGACTCTCGCTAGCCTCATCCTCCATCGAGCGACTTGCCTCCGCCGGAGTAGTTTCTTTCAGCCAGCCTAACTATCGGTTACGTGGTCCAGACTTACTTCATCCTACTTTTTTTTATAGCTTATATATTTTTTTTTTGTCCGAAATGTATGTAGTTTTTTTTTTGCCAGCTTATGTAAATATTGAATGTAGTACAATCAGTCAAGTTTATGTAGTGGCTCGGCCACAGTTGTCTTTAAATTAATGGAAATATTGCATATTTATCTTTTAATTACTTCTACCTCCCCTGTAGCTTTTACTTGATTACATGTTTTAATGTTGGTAACTTATTAGACCTAGTCTGCATCCCGTGAATGTAAGAAGAGCCTCAGGCTCGGATACTAAGCTCTATCACACCCCAAACCACCCCCTGTGAGGATTAGGTAGGTGACTCGATTTGTATAACGGCAATCTGCCAAATCCCTCGAATCTAGAAGCTGTTATTACATTCACGGTCCCACATTCATCACTTTACCATAAGCAAGATCAGAGTACTGCAGATAAACTACAATTATAATAACAAAAGAAAAAATAGAGCGATACGGGAATGATGATAATATATACATACATATGTTTGTTTTGATACATTCCCCATACAACCAACAAACTGAGAAGTAAAGCTGACAAGAACAAAAGCCAAAGAAAATACATACATATATATATACACGGTGAGATAACTCAACCCCAAAAAGAAAAGAAAACTAAAACTGCGCCACAAGCAAGACGGGGATAAACTCCTAACAAAAATGAAAAGGAGTCCCCAGGACAAAAAGCATCAATTACACCCCTCACTGGTCTTCATCCATGACCACCGAAAATGCACGCATCATCGGCATGACCTCCGTCGGGGTCCACACCAATATCATCAAAATAACCAGGGCTCTTCTCCTCGTAATGAGCCTCCATGCCACAACGACATCCACCTGCAGAATCATCTAGAAGAAAAACATGTATAATAGAGTGTGAGCCCCACCGAGCTCGTGAGCAAAACATATCATCATGCATGCACGTGCAACCACAATCCACATGATCCTACATGATATGCAAGTCTAGATTAATTATTAGCTACCTAGCAATATAACTAAGTCAGGTTAGTGCTACTACAATCCCCGATACATGTATCCCTAGTGTGGGCTTGGTTACCCCTTCCCGCGATACACCCATTGAGTTGTCGGAGAGGACCAGCCGGCTCCAGCATCTCCCCACCCAGGTCAGCCCGACCAGCCCTCTGGATTAACTCCTGTGAGGTAACCGACTCAATAACAATTCACCATACTGGTGCATAATCATCATATGTGGAATTCTGCCAAAAATCCACCTTTCGGTGCTTCCCAAGCTTATAGCCCAAGGCTTCCCGGCAAATCTTCCCTGGGGCATCCCAGCTGTGCTGAGGCTTCCCGGCGTAAACGCCTCTAGGTTTTTATGGTAGTCCTCACTATTATCCAACACCTTAATCCCTATTGGCAAGGGTATGTAGCACGGGTGATGAAATTCTAGCCCCATGTCTATATGGCATCGTAAGAGTCGGGCAGTGTCCACCGTATCCCATACTATGGGCTACCACCGGCCTCATTTCCAAGCTGACTACGACATCTAGTCTAACATTCACAATCATCAGATAAGAATCACAGTGTTGATCAACAGACAATCAATGTGTAGTAATTTGAGTAATTGAACATAATTTAATTAACACAGCATTTATAAATTTAGAATTTTAATTGCTGGCATAGTAATATAGTTACACATACATATATGTTAATACTTCACTCACCTGGGTCTAGTTCTGAGAACTCAGTTGCACATTCAGTTTCGGCTACAGTCTGGCTGTAGGCCTCGAGCGCGGGATCAAATCCTAGATATAAATCAGAAATTGTCATTTTAATATTCCAATCTATTTTTGGAGGTCCTAGGGTTGATCTAAGCTCACTGGGTTGACCCGGTGTACAATTGGTCTTCACTTGGAATTCTTTGGGCCTTGCACTGGGCCTTAGGCCTATGTCCTGGTGCATCATCCAGAGTTGGTGGCCAAGGGCAAGATGGTCATTCATAGTATTGGTACATGATCCTAGGTTACATTAGGCTTACAGTGCTGTCCCCAACTTGACAGTGCTGCAGGACCTAACACAGGCAGGGTTTCCAAGTCCTACGGGGCCCACTTAGGTTCCCAAAGCATTTGTTCACATGAATAGATGTAGGGAGGGGTATCTAGGTCATTTTCCACCTTCCCACACAGTTACATGGCCAATGGGTGAAGCCCCCCTAGTCAGATCATCAAAACAGCAACATTCCATTCACAGGGCGATGTCTCTAGGGGATGTCGCATCGCCCAGAGATTTCAAAAATGAGATCTGACTGAGTATCCAGAGTTGCTGGCCATGGTCAGTGACCAAACCTTTCCCCCATGCATGTTAGGGTATCATGTACCCCCAGGGGTGATCTTCACTTTGGTCCTTGTGGATTTTCAACTGGGCCCACCACTTGGCTACCAATGGCTGGCTAGACAGCCCAGTGAATAGTAACTCATGATTTCTCCAAGCACCAAACTTGGTTTCAGCCACATGCAAGTTTGATTACAGGTTTAATACACTGATTCAAGTCTACTACCACTTAGGGTTTGGTCCCATGCAGTCAAGATAAGGATTCAGGGCTCCAAACAGCCAGCTATCAGTGCAACTGGGCAGTGCAACCATGCACAGCCAAGTTTCGGTTCCAGATCAACCAAATAGGTATGAATATCAATGTAAAACACTTGGATCTTCCATGCATCATGGCAGTCCGCAGCTGTTCTAGGCTGCCAGAGGAATCAAGTAAGGAACAGCAACAGTACATGAATAGTATGTTAGAGGTTAAATTTTATACCTGCACAGGTCTATGGCTGCTCCAATCCAGGCCTTGGATGCTAGGCTGCCTCCTTCTCTCTTCCTTCTTCTCTTTCTTCTTCTTCTTCCTCTCTTTTCTTTCTTCTTTTCTCTCCCACGATTTGAACAGTACCAAGAGCTCTAAAATGAGCTGAGGTACACCTATTTATAGGCCAGCCTCTCACTGAGGCCTATTTGGTTGATAAGGGCCATTTCCAGAATGCATTTTTGACTGCATTCTCAGCCATTTTGGGTACTTTGGTGGGGTCCATGGTGGTCCAAGGATATGAGGTGGTCCCTCAGACTTCCCTCAACCTATGGAGGGTGCCCATGTCCAATATGGTTGGTCCCCACAAATTAAATCCTTGAAATAATGTTGTTTTTCACTTTGGGCGATGTCTCTGGGTGATGTCTGCATCGCTCAGTGCATCGCCCAGAGATTTTAGCAAGGCTGAAACTCTGTGGGCTTGCATAGGGGTTTGACCTAGAGTCAGGGCCTTCTACAGACATGTCACTTAGGGTCTTTTACACACATTTCCAGGAGTGGGACCCATAGTTTTGGAGAGGAGAGAGAATACCTAAAGTCCAGGCAGTACATTATGATATGAGCTATGCAGTTGGAAGGGTTAGCTGTCCAACTTTCGACAGGTATGTAGGAAGACTTGCACAGGGTTTCTTCATCAATTTCAATCACTAGAGTGATGCTCCACAATGTGCTTGGATGCCACGTCTGGGGTTCCTGTCCTTCAGTCAAGACTCTAGTCAGTCAGGAACAGGGTTTAACATTTCTCCCCACCTTACAAAAATTTTGTCCTCAAAATTTTCTTACCTTGCAATTCGAAGAGTTGGGGTTACTTTTCCTTCATTTCCTCTTCACGTTCCCACGAAGCTTCTTCTATCGGATTGTTTCCCCATCGAACCTTTGCAAAGGCGACCATGCGGTTACGGAGATTGTGCTCCTTTCTGTCCAATATCTCCGTAGGCTATTCTTTCTAGGTCATATTCACATCCAACTATTCAGGTTCAAATGATAATACATGTGTCGGGTTGTTGATGTACTTTCTTAGCATCGACACATGGAAAACATCGTGGACGCCCAACAAAGATGGTGGTAAGGCTAGTCGGTATGCTATGGGTTCCACCTTATTAAGAATTTCATAAGAACCGATGAATCTTGGGCTCAACTTGCCCTTCTCGTTGAAACGTAGCAATCCTTTGGTTGGAGACACTCGGAGGAGCACTTTTTCTCCGACTTCAAATTCAATGTCTTTCCTTTGATTATCCACATAACTTTTCTGTCTTGACTGGGCTACCTTGATTTTCTATCTTATAACGTCTACCTTGTCACAGGTTGCTTGTATCATCTCCGGCCTAAGATATTTTCATTCGCCAACTTCATCCCAATATAGCGGATTTCGGCATCTCCGACCATAAAGAGCTTCGAATGGTGCCATGCCAATGGTGTAGGGATAACTATTATTGTATGCAAATTGCAGCAGAGGTATGTGAGCATCCCAACTATTATTCATTTCCAAAACACAGGCTCGGAGCATATCCTCCAAAGTCTGAATAGTTCTTTCTGACTGTCCACCTGTCTGCGGATGGCAAGCACTACTAAGATTCAGTTGAGATCCAAATGCCTTTTGCAAACTCCTCCAAAACCTTGAGGTAAATCGAGGATCTCTGTCAAACACAATACTGACAGGAACGCCGTGTAAGCGGACTATGTTTTCTATATATAATTGGGCAAACTTCTCCATAGAATAACTTATCTTGATTGGTATAAAGTGAGCTGCCTTTGTCAATCCGTCTACAATCACCCAAATCGCATTCATGCCCTTCTTGGTGTTGGGCAGATTCATCATGAAATCCATAGTGATTCTTTCCCACTTCCATTCAAGTATAGGAAGTGGCTGCAATACTCCATACGGTCGGTGTCTCTCTGCTTTTATCTATTGACAGGTGAGGCACTTGGACAGATATATTGCTATGGTCTCTTTCATTCCCATCCGCCAGTAATACCTTTTTATGTCCTTATACATCTTCGTACTTTCAGGGTGAATTGTATAGGGTGAGTTGTGCTCCTCTTTAAGGAATTGATCTTGGACATCATAATCATCAGGCATGCACAATCTATCTCAAAACTTCAATGCACCATCATAAGCCAATGAAAAATCTGGGTCCTTATGGACTCCTTGTTGTACTTCCCAAATGATCTTGGCCAGCTCGGGGTCCAATGGTTGTTTCGTAATTACCTCTTCCCATATCGACGGTTGTAGATCTATAGCTGCTAATTGTATAGCCGTTCCTTCGATCACGAGTTCCAGATCAAACTTCCAAGCTTCTTCTACCAACTGCTCGCTTACGACCAAGAAAGCGAGAGATGCAGTCTGAGATTTTTTGCTTAGCGCATCAGCGACAACATTGGCTTTACTAGGGTGGTACTGAATTTCACAGTCATAATCTTTCAATATTTCTAACCACCACCTCTGTCTCATGTTCAGCTCCTTCTGGGTGAAGAAATACTTCTGACTTTTGTGATCGTGACGATTTCACTCTTTTCGCCGTATAGGTAATGCCGCCATATCTTTAATGCAAAGACTACCGCTGCCAATTCTAAATCATGAGTGGGGTAGTTCTTTTCAGGTTCCTTCAATTGTCTGGAGGCGTAGGTGACTACTTTACCTTTCTGCATTAGGACGCCACCCAATCCTATCCTGGATGTGTCAGTATATACCACCATTCCTCCGGTGCCATCCGGAATGGTCAAGACTGGAGCTGTTACCAATCAGTTTCTCAATTCCTGAAAACTTTTCTCGCATGCTTCATTCCATTCAAATTTGACTCCCTTCTTTGTAAGTTTTGCCATGGGTGCCGAGATGCGCAAGAAATTTTCAATGAATCGTCGGTAATATTCGGCTAATCCTAAGAAACTTCGAATCTCAATGGCAGTCTTCGAAGTCTCCCACTCGAGAACGACTTTCACTTTTCTTGGGTCTACTTTAATGCCGTCCTTGGTGACGATGTGTCCCAGGAATCCAATCTGGTGTAGCCAAAATTCACACTTGCTGAACTTGGAGTAAAGTTGGTGTTCTCGCAACCGCTGTAACACAAAGGTAAGTTGTTGAGCGTGTTCCTCTTCACTCTTAGAGTACACCAAAATCTCATCAATAAACACAACGATGAACTTATCCAACACGTCATGGAATACCCTGTTCATCATGTCCATGAACGTTGCTGAGGCATTGGTTAACCCGAACAACAAAATAAAAAATTTATAATGTCCGTATCAAGTTCAGAACGCCGTTTCGTGAATATCATGGCTCTTGATCTTCAATTGATGGTATCCTGACCTAAGATTAATTTTGGAGAAAACTCTTGCTCCTTATAGCAGATCAAATAGGTCATCGATGCGTGGCAACGGATATCAATTCTTGATGTTTTACTTATTTAGCTCGCGGTAGTCGATACATAGCCGCATACTACCATCCTTCTTCTTAATGAACAACACAGGTGCTCCCCAGGGTGATACGTTGGGTTGTATAATTTCCTTCTTCTGCAGGTCCTGAAGTTGAACCTGTACCTCCTTTAGTTCTATTGGCACCATCCGATATGGTGCCTTGGATACCGGTGCTGCACCAGGAACTAGATCAATCGCGAACTCTATGTTGTGGTCAGGTGGTAGCTGTGTCAGATCTTTTAGAAAAACATCGGGAAATTCTTTCACGACATTAAGTTCCTCCAAGGGTTTTATCTTTGCCTCCGTGTCTATCACAGTGGCCAAAAAGCCTTGGCATCCTTCGTCTAACAACTTATGCGCCTAGAGGGCTGATAAGGTTATCCTTAAGGGTTTCCTTCTTGGTTCACTTTGATAGGTGAAAACTGACCCATCTTCCATCTTAAACACTATCTTCTTCTCCGCACACATGACGTTTGCACCATAGGCAGACAACCAATCCGTGCCTAGTATCACGTCAAAATCTTTCATATCAAACTTTATCAATCGTGCGGTTAGATTCTTCCCACAAATCTCAATCTGGCAGGGGTCGTACACCTCTTTCAAACTCATGACACTACCCGTCGGTGTGCTGACTACTAACTAGTGCCTGATGTCTCTCGATTGATCTTTCATCCAACTCATAAAAGTGGTAGAAACGAAAGAGTGGGATGCACCCGAGTCGAATAATACTCGTACAGGTATGGTTGAGACACTCAGGGTACCTAGGGTTCATATATAATTTAGGTTACATAAAGTAAACTAGCTATTCCCTATAATTTAGTAGTGTTCAACAACTTACCCATCAATACATCAGGGTTTGCCTCAGCTTCTTCATTCGTCATCACAAACACCTTTCCTTGCATTTGATTGTCCCGTGGCTGAAAAGGTCTAGCATAGGACTAATTCGGCTAGTTGTTGCTATACTCACGCGATCTGCATTCTTTAGCCATGTGCCCTTCCTTATAGCACACATAGCACTTGTAGGGTGGAATAGCAGGTGTTGAGGCTTGGCTCACTTGACTTGTTGCTGGTCGGGCTAGCGAAGCTGCTATTGTCGCTTGACTCGTAGCCAGTTGAGCAAGTCGATTGAAAGTGGGGTGGAAAGGGTTCTAACCCACATTCGGCCTACGATACGGAGTCGGATTAGGGCTTGAACTTGTTCTTGGGTAAACTTTATTTGGCCACCCAAAAGTTTGAAAATTATTTGGCCTTTTGTTCTATCCAGGCGTTGTCGTAGCCTTCTCTTTCTCTTTCTCTTTCTCTTTAAATCTATCTTCCATCATCTTCGCCTTGTCGACCATCTAAGCATAACCACGGATGTCCATGATTGACAGTACTGATCCAATCTCAGTCTTGAGTCCTTTCTCGAATTTCTTGGCCTTACTAACTTCCCCTCTCAGGTGCTCTGGAGAAAAATGGAATAGGTCTTCAAACCGCTATTGGTAATCCAACACTGACTTGGTCCCTTGCACCAGTGCGGTGAACTCAGCTTCTTTCCTGTCCCTGAAACTCTCAGGGAAGTAGATCTTGAAGAAGACTTCTTGAAATGGCTCCCATGTGGGATTTAGGTGAGTGGCTTCCAAATTACGCTTAGTAGCCTTCCTCCAAGCTTCAGCCTCATTCTGTAACTGATAACCCGCACATATCAGCTTCTGTGTGTCTGTGTACTCGAGCACTTCAAATGCCTTTTCTAGGGCATTAATCCACCGTTCCGGTTGCACTGCCGGTTGGGTGGTGGGGGTGGTGTCGCATGCTCATGCATCATGGTTGCAAACTGTGTAGACATCTGACCAAGCAATTCTTGTTGTTGTTGCATGGTCCGCATCATAGTGGTCATGAATGCAGTTACATCTTCGGCTGCCACATTCAGCTGAGGTGCTGCAGCAGTGGCTTGACCAGCCGCTGGTGCCTCTGACGAAGAAGCCGATGCTTCAGAATTTTGAGCCTCAGTCCCATTTGGCAATTCAACCTCCGGTATAACACGAGGTTGTTTTCCTTTGCGACCACCACGTGATCTTCTTCTTGTGTTGACCATTATTGCTTCTCTGAATAGAGGAGAATGTTCAATATTCCAATACTGCTCATCGGGGTCAACAATTAATTCCTAGTTAGTGCATGTACTAACCTAGTCCTTAGTTCCAGTGAATTTCATAAGTCACACCAGTAAGGTATTTTGTTAGATATGTCTTCTTTGTTTGTTATGAGGTGTTTCTTTCATTTATTTATGTTATGTTTCTTAAACATTTTATGTAATGATGTGCTATGCATGACACTATGTGAGAGACTTCAAAATTTTTAAGTAAAAGTCTTTTAATTATTTACCTAATCTAATAGGCAAGTCTCTGTAATTGCCAACTAGTGATAATGTTCTGCACGTAAAGGTAAGCTATGTCGCCTCTAATCTCATCTACTAAAGATAGGTAAATGGCACGACCCACAGGTTCACTAACGTCCGCAAGTGCTAAATAGACTACTAGTTGGTTTTCAACACGAGCTCGTATCTCACCTATTCTGATCAGTCTTCTCCTCAGTTGTCTAATGTATCGCATGATGCTGGGGTCTCCAGCCTTGGTTGAGGTAATGGATCCTGTTATAGAAAATGGTTCTAAGCATCAGGTTATACTTAATTAAAAGAATTAAGTACATGTCTACTGGAATTTAAATGACTATAAACAATAAGAATATAATTGGGTTGGCTTGAGGTACCTTAACGTCTAAAAAGTTCAGATTGACTAGACAACCTATAAGACCCTAATGTTGGCTGACCTAAGCTGTGGGTATGGTAAGATCTACGCTCACTACATGTCGTAAATACGTATTACAACATACCTACGTATCTATGTTCGGATTTGCATTGCATCACACCACTCCGTTCGTACAAACATAGTATTAAGCACATAATATTACTTACTTACTCACATACTGTTTCTTACAAGTATATATATTTTTATCTATTATTAGATCAAGATAAAAACAAGAAATTTCAATTTCCCATGTGTTCCACACCAAAAATTCATGAGTAGTGTTTATATTCCAGCCAAATTAGATCCATCAAATTATTTAATTGAATTAATTAATTAAATTTTTTTTTACACATTTTGGTTATTTTATAGAATTTCATATTTTCATGTTTATTGAAGTTATTTGAGTCAACTTTGAGGTTTCCATAGGCTGTTGCACAAGAACAGCAACAAAATAATCTCTGGGCGATGTCTTTGGGCGTTAGATGCATCCTCCAGTGCTATCGCCCAGAGAATCGGGGCGCAGGTATAACAGTCCGAGAGGGGCTCATTTTATTCCCTTCTTATCCTAAACTTCTCTAAACACCCAGGGCAGCTCTTTGGAGGGTAGTGTGACCATTTCCACACCAAATCCTCACATTTCCTCGAGTCTCTCACGAATCTACACAAGCTTAGGTAAGATTTCTTAATTATTTTACTATTCTAGATCTTTTCTTAGTCTCTTATTGTTTTAGCTAGGGTTTTATCAATTTTTCCATAACCCAAACCATTCCCTTTTCTCTATTTGTAGCCTGATGTCTACTAGTCATTGTACGGCTAGGTATGAGCATTCCAAGGATTGGGACAAGTTTAGGACCCTCAAGATAGTCAATGGTCGGGTAGTATAGGTGGATGACTTCCATCAGTACAGTCTATTTACTAGGTTCAACACTTTAGGTTGGGCCTCTATGTTATGTCCTACTGAACCTTGTTATCCCAACTTGGTTCGGTATTTCTACTGCAATTTGGTGCCATCTGGGGCACAAGAGTTTGGACTAGAGAGCAGAGTGAAGGGAGTGGATATTAGGTTGAGCACTGCTTCACTAGCAGGTATTCTGGGGTTGCCCAACACTGGGGAGAGGTGCTATTACAAACCCCGAGTTGACATTTCAGAGATGTTTTCATTGGAGACCAGGAGAAGGGTCTTCATGGTATTGACTAGGTCTGAGAGCACACCCAAGTAAAAGGCTTCCTATAAGCCTAGTGCTCACATCATTAGTAGGTGTGTGACCTACAACATCTAGCCCAAGGGCGGAAACAGGGGTAGCATTTCTATGCTGAGGGCTTATATCACTTATTGCCTGTTGGGAGCGGGCAGAGGAGGTCCGGTGATAAACCACCCATACTTGCTGCTTTAGGTTATGTTATATCATGCACAGAACCCCTCTAATGGGAACCTTCCATATGGGAAGTTCCTTACCTTAGTCTTCTAGCACCATGGGGTTCCTTTGGCGGGCGAGTATGTGGAGAGAGATACATCTAGGCCCATTGACAAGACCTCGATACTAAAGATGAAGGTGCTAGGGGGTGATCAACAGGAGGAGGAGCAGATGGAGATGCCAGGAGATGAGCAGCAGAGAGATGAGGAGCTAGGTGACATGCACGGTCAGCATGGTGAGGAGCATGGAGAGGAGTATGGAGACTTCGAGGGGATTGGCACACAGTTCACGGATTTGCCTGCTTATGGGGCGACAGGTGCTACTAGCTCTCACGTGCCAGAGCCATCTGAGTGGGCATAGCTGATGTCACACTTCCAGGGTCTCAGCACTCAGCTTTCTGACATGTCGACTAGGATGGATCAGGGTTTCTCATCTTTGGAGAGTAGAGTAGTATCTGTAGAGCAGCGCCTGGACTTCTGGGATAGGTTCTACTATGTTGACTCTCGCCAGCCTCATCCTCCATCGAGCGACTTGCCTCCACTGGAGTAGTTTTCTTTCAGCCAGCCTGACTATCGGTTATGTGGTCCAGACTTACTTCATCCTACCTTTTTTTATAGCTTATGTATTTTTTTTTCTTCGAAATGTATGTAGTTCTTTTTTTTGCCAGCTTATGTAAATATTGAATGTAGTACAGTCAGTCAAGCTTATGTAGTGGGTCGGCCACAGTTGTCTTTAAATTAATGGAAATATTACATATTTATCTTTTAATTACTTCTACCTCCCGTGTAGCTTTTACTTGATTACATGTTTTAATGTTGGTAACTTATTAGACCTAGTCTGCATCCCGTGAATGTAAGAAGAACCTCACGCTCTGATACTAAGCTCTGTCACACCCCAAACCACCCCCTGGGAGGATTAGGTAGGTGACCCGAATTACGTAACGGCAATCCACCAAATCCCACGGATCTAGAAGCAGTTATTACATTCACGGTCCCACATTCATCACTTTACCATAAGCAAGATCAGAGTGCTGTAGATAAACTACAATTATAATATCAAAAGGGAAAGCGTAGTGATACGGGAATGATGATAATATATCCATATATATGTTTGTTCTGATACATTCCCCATACAACCCACAAACTGAGAAGTAAAGCTGACAAGAATAAAAGCCAAAGAAAATACATACATATATATATATACAGGGTGAGATAACTCAACCCCAAAAAGAAAAGAAAACTAAAACTGCGCCACAAGCAAGACAGGGACAAACCCCTAACCAAAAACAAAAAGGAGTCCCCAAGACAAAAAGCATCAAGTACACCCCTCACTGGTCTTCATCCATGACCACCGAGAATGCACACATCATCGGCATGACCTCCGACGGGGTCCACACCAATATCATCATCATAACCAGGGCTCTCCTCCTCATAATGAGCCTCCATGCCATAGCGACATCCACCTACAGATTCATCTAGAAGAAAACCATATAAAATAGAGTGTGAGCCCCACCGAGCTCGTGAGCAAAACATATCACCATGCATGCACGTGCAACCACAATCCACATGATCCTACATGATATGCAAGTCCAGATTAATTATTAGCCACCTAGCAATACAATTAAATCAGGTTAGTGCTACTACAATCCCCAATACATGTATCCCTAGTGTGGGCTTGGTTACCCCTTCCCATGATACACCCATTGAGTTGTCGGAGAGGACCAGCCGGCTCCATCATCTCCCTACCCAGGTCAGCCCGACCAGCCCTCTGGATTAACTCCTGTGAGGTAACCGACTCAATATCAATTCACCAAACCGGTGCATAATCATCATTTGTGGCATTCCGCCAAAAATCCACCTTTCGGTGCTTCCCAAGCTTATAGCCCGAGGCTTCCCGGCAAATCTGCCCTGGGGCATCCCAGCTGTGCTAAGGCTTCCCAGCATAAACGTCTATAGGGTTTTACAGTAGTCCTCACAGTTATCCAACACCTTAACCCTTGTTGGCAAGGGTACGTAGCACGGGTGATGAAACTCTAGCCCCATGTCTGCAAGGCATTGTATGAGTTGGGCAGTGTCAACCGTATCCCATACTACGGGCTACCACCGGCCTCATTTCCAAGCCAACTATGGCATCTATTCTAACATTCACAATCATCAGATAAGAATCACAGTGTTGATCAACAGACAATCAATGTGTAGTAATTTGAGTAATTGAACATAATTTAATTAACACAGCATTTATAAATTTAAAATTTTGATTGCCGGCATAGTAATACAGTTACACATACATATATGATAATACTTCACTCACCTGGGTCTAGTTCTAAGAACTCAGTTGCACATTCAGTTTCGGCTACAGTCTGGCTGTAGGCCTCGAGCGCGAGATCAAATCCTAGATATAAATAAAAAATTGTCATTTTAATATTCCAATCTATTTTTGGAGGTCCTAGGGTTGATCTAAGCTCACTGGGTTGACCCGATGTACAATTGGTCTTCACTTGGAATTCTTTGGGCCTTGCATTGGGCCTTAGGCCTATGTCCCGGTGCATCATCCAGAGTTGGTGGCCTAGGGCAAGATGGTCATTCATAGTATTGGTACATGATCCTAGGTTACATTAGGCTTACAGTGCTGTCCCCAACTTGACAGTGCTGCAAGACCTAATATAGGCAGGGTTTCCAAGTCCTACGGGGCCCACTTAGGTTCCCAAAGCGTTTATTCACATGAATAGATGTGGGGAGGGGCATCTAGGTCATTTTCCACCTTCCCACACAGTTACATGGCCAATGGGTGAAGTACCCCTAGTCAGATCATCAAAACAACAACATTCCATTCACTGGGCGAAGTCTCTGGGGGATGTCTGCATCGCCCAAAGATTTAAAAAATGAGATCTGGCTGAGTTTCCAAGGTTGCTGGCCATGGGCAGTGACCAAACCTTTCTCCCATGCATGTTAGGGTATCATGTACCCCCAGGGGTGATCTTCACTTTGGTCCTTGTGGATTTTTAACTGGGCCCACCACTTGGCTGCCAGTGGTTGCCCAGACAGCCTAATGAATAGTAACTCACGGTTTCTCCAAGAAGTAAACTTAGTTTCAGCCACATGCAAGGTTGATTACAGGTTTAATACACTGATTCAAGTCTACCACCACTTGGGGTTTGGTCCCATGCAGTCAGGACGAGGATTCAGGGCTCCAAACAGCCAGCTATCAGTGCAACTGGGCAGTGCAGCCATGCACAACCAGGTTTCGATTCCAGATCAGCAAAACAGGTATGAATATCAATGTAAAACACTCAGATCTTCCATGCATCATGTTTGCATGGCAGATCTGAGGTGGTATTTGGCAGTCCCCAGCTGTTCTGGGCTACCAAAGGTCAGAAACTCATCAAAATACTAAGGAATCAAGTAAAGAATAGCAGCAGTACATGAACAGCAGGTTAGAGGTTAAATTTTAGACCTGCACAGGTCTATGGCTGCTCGAATCCAGGCCTTGAATGCAAGGTTGCCTCCTTCTCTCTTCCCTCTTTTTTTTCTTCTTCTTCTTCCTCTCTCTTCTCTCTTCTTTTCTCTCCCACGATTTGAACAGTACCAAGAGCTCTAAAATGAGCTGAGGTACACCTATTTATAGGCCAGCCTCTCACTGAAGCCTGTTTGGTTGCTAAGGCCCATTTCCAAAATGCATTTTTGACTGCATTCTCAGCCATTCTGGTCACTCTGGTGGGGTCCACAGTGGTCCAGGGGTATGAGGTGGTCCCTCTGACTTCCCTCAACCTATGGAGGGTGCCCATGTCCAATATGGGTGGTCCCCACAAATTAAATCCTTAAAATAATGTTGTTTTGCACTCTAGCCGATGTCTTTGGGTGATGTCTACATCGCCCAGAGATTTCAGCAAGGCTGAAACTCTATGGGCTTGCACAGGGGTTTGACCCAGGGTCAGGGCCTTGAACCCACATGTTACTTAGGATCTTTTACACACATTTCTAGGAGTGGGACCCATAGTTATGGAGAGGAGAGAGAATACCTGAAGTCTAGGCAGTACATTATGCTATGAGCTGTGCAGTTGCAAGGGTCAGCTGTCCATCTTCCGACAGGTATGTAGGAAGACTTGCACATGGTTTCTTCATCAATTTCAATCACTGGAGTGATACTCCACAATGTGCTTGGATGCCATGTCTGAGGTTCCTGTCCTTCAGTCAAGACTCCAGTTAGTCAGGGGCAGGGTTTGACATTTCTCTCCACCTTACAAAAATTTTATCCTCAAAATTTGCTGACCTTGCAATTTGAAGAGTTGGGGATACTTTTCCTTCATTTCCTCTTCACATTCCCATGAAACGTCTTCTATCGGATTGTTTCCCCATCGAACCTTTACAAAGGTGACCATGCGGTTATGGAGATTGTACTCCTTTCTGTCCAATATCTCCGTACGCTATTCTTCGTAGGTCATATCCACGTCCAACTATTCAGGTTTTGTTGATAATACATGTGTCGGGTTGTTGATGTACTTTCTTAGCATCGACACATGAAAAATATCGTGGACGCCCAACAAAGATGGTGGTAATGCCAGTCGGTATACTACGGGTCCCACCTTGTTAAGAATTTCATAAGGACCGATGAATCTTGGGCTCAACTTGCCCTTCTTGTTGAAATGTAGCAATCCTTTAGTTGGAGACACTCGGAGGAACAACTTTTCTCCAACTTCAAATTCATTATCTTTCCTCAATTATCCGCATAACTTTTCTTTCTTGACTGGGCTGCCTGGATTTTCTCTCTTATGACGTCTACCTTGTTACAGGTTGCTTGTATCATCTCCGGCCTTTAGATATTTTTGTTCGCCAACTTCATCCCAATATAGCGGAGTTCGGCATCTCCGACCATAGAGAGCTTCGAATGGTACCATGCCAATGGTGGAGTGATAACTATTATTGTATGCAAATTCCACCAGAGGTATGTGAGCATCCCAACTATTGTTCATTTCCAAAACACAGGCTTGGAGCATATCCTCCAGAGTCTGAATAGTTCTTTCTGACTGTTCGTCCATCTACGGATGGCAAGTTGTACTACGATTTAGTTGAGATCCCAATACCTTTTGCAAACTCCTCCAAAACCTTGAGGTAAATCAAGGATCTCTGTCAGACACAATACTGATAGGCACGCCATGTAAGCGGACTATGTTTTCTATATATAATTGGGCAAGCTTCTCCATAGAATAACTTATCTTGATTGGTATAAAGTGAGCTGCCTTTGTCAGTTCGTCTACAATCACCCAAATCACGTTCATACCCTTCCTGGTGTTGGGCAGATTCATCACGAAATCCATAGTGATTCTTTCCTACTATAATCCATATGGTCGGTCTCTCTGCTTTTATTTGTTGACAGGTGAGGCACTTGGATACATATATTACAATGGTCTCTTTCATTCCCATCCACCAGTAATACTTCTTCAAGTCCTTGTACATCTTCGTACTTCCAGGGTGAATTGTATAGGGTGAGTTATGCGCCTCTTTAAGGATTCGATCTTAGACATCATAATCATCAGGCATGCACAATCTGTCTCAAAACTTCAGTGCACCATCATGAGCCAATAAAAAATCTAAGTCCTTATGGACTCCTTATTGTACTTCCCAAATGATCTTAGCTAGCTCGGGGTCCAATGGTTGTTTCGTAATTATCTCTTCCCATATCGACGGTTGTAAATCCATAGCTACTAATTGTATATCCGTTCCTTCGATCACGAGTTCCAGATCAAACTTTCTAGCTTCTTCTACCAACTGCTCGCTTATGACCAAGGAAGCGAGAGATGCAGTCTGAGATTTTTTGCTTAGCGCATCAGCAACAGCGTTGGCTTTACCAGGGTGGTACTGAATTTCACAATCATAATCTTTCACCAGTTCTAACCATCGCCTTTGTCTCATGTTCAGCTCCTTTTGGGTGACAAAATACTTCAGACTTTTGTGATCGTTGAAGATTTCACTCTTTTCGCCGTATAGGTAATGCCGCCATATCTTTAACGCAAAGACTACCGCTGCCAATTCTAAATCATGAGTGGGGTAGTTCTTTTCGTGTTCCTTGATGAGCACATTTATGTGATAAATCTTAGGGCATAAAGCATATATTTTACCACATTGGATAGAGTTACTTTGGTGCTTTCTTATGCTTTTCAGGTTTTAGGTGAATTCTTGTAAAAATGGAGCAAAAAGATGCTTAGAATAGCTGGAAGCGCCCAAGAGTCGAGAAAATCAAGTTTGGATTGAGCACTGAAAGAATCACGCGAATCAATCAAATTTGAATATGATTACAATAGGCCCTTTAGCATAATTTTGAGGTGTTAATAGTATGGATACGTAGCCCATCAAGTCAGCTTCGTAACGGTTCAAACGGCACTTGATTCTGAGTTGAAACGAAGAAGTTACGGCCGTTTTCGTGAATAGGGTTTATTTGTAATTATTGACAGTTAGCCGGAGACAAAGTAAAGCGGAAGTTCGGATTCTAGGGGCCTTAGCTCAATTATCAAAAGTTATCTTTCTGTCAGCCGAAAGATTCCATTTGGAAGGCTCTGAGCAGTCCAAGTTCAACTTGAGATATCTTGGGCTCCTGAACTCCAAATTGGACGAAATTTGGGTCTATTATGGGTGATTTTTTGTAAGGAATACAACAATGAGGCCCATATAAGCATCCCATGCTCCACGTTCTTTGAATGACAGATTTGATATTTCATTAATTGTGAGTGGAATCTAGTCATCACCCTTGCTCCCTCTCTCCTCCAACTTTTCAAGGGCACTTTTAGAATTCTATTTGGGATAGATTTATTTTGAAAGATATTCTCTCATCTATGGAAGGTTGAAAGGTCAAAGATGCCTTGATCTCATTGGTTGGAGAAGACACCTACAAAGAAAAGGAAGCACAAGTTAGAATTAGAAATTTACTTTTATAGAAATAGAAGGTTTATGTAGCCAGGATTTTTTGTATTTTCTTCTTTCTATTTTTTTTTTCTTAGGATTCAAGGCATTGTAAAAGAGGAAGGAGAAGAGAATATTCTCTTTTTTTAGGGAATATTTCTCCTACACTTCCCTCTTCTCTCTTCTCCTCTCTTCCCCCTATAAATACCCCTACCCTCCCTTTTGTAATATTGTTCATTCACTTAGTGAAATTTCTTTTGTTCTTTTCCTTCTAAATTGTGATATTTGGCTTTCTAGTTTTTAGTTTTGATTTCATAAGATTAGTTTTTTCTAGTTTTTTATTTTGATTTCATAAGATTAGTTATTTCAAGTTCTTAGTTTTGATTTCATAAGTCTAGTTTAATGGTTGTAATAGGTTTTGCTTAAATATCTTCAATATGGTTGTGATAGTTTTAGTTTAAAGCTTCCTAGTCTAAGTTCCTATGTTGATGACAAGACTTAGAGATTTAGAAGAGGAAGCCATGGTAAGTTTATTCAAACACATCAAGGTATCTCAGTCTCTAAACAATTAATCTCATTCTCCCTCTCCTCTATCTCTCTCTATCTTCTTATTCTCCCTCTATTTCTTTTATTTTTTTTTATATGGTTGTGGTTTGTGGATGCACTTTTATTCCCTTATTCTTTTTTATGTGGTTATTATGTATGGCTGCATTTTTATTCCTTTCAATTTACGTTAGTTTGATAGGTTAGATGCTCATGTGTTACGACGCCTATTTAATCCCTTAATTTTGTTAGATGCTTATGAGTTAAGATGCATTAATTTTTATTAGTTTAATTAGTTTAATTTAACACTTTAATTTGGTTCACTTTGCATTACTTTTAAGTTAGTTAAATAGAGTGGCGTATATCTCCTCGTGTTCGACCCATAGCTACAATTGACCCGTACGCTTGCGGTATTATTTTAACTCAAACAAGTTTTTGGCGCCGTTGCCGGGGAGATTATTGTCCATTTTATTTTTCTGATTTTTAAGTAGTTCGAAGTGTTTTAGTTTATTATTTTCTTTTCTTTTTCTAAAAAAAAAAAAAAAAATCAGTTTTTGAAAACCTCTTCTTGTTTCTCTTCTGTTTCAAATAGTGTGCGCCCAATCTAAAGTCCTTCATATGCTTCAACGCTCCATCTTTTGGTGTCCCTCATAGGATTAAGTTAACTATGACGCTACATCTTGAATTGGTTGGGTGGATTGGCATGTGACTTATCTTTGGAGGTGACCACTCTTGATAACAGGAAAGCAGCATAGTGAGAGCGTTGAAAACATAAACGTATAGTAGACCTCCACTCTACATCAGAATCCACATTAGAGTCGCCCGTAGGTGGCTATAGAAGACTATACGGGTTCCCTTGCTGTCAACCTATATGGCATCCTTACAGCTTTTGAACCATTGTTTCGATTTTTGAGGGATAGATGCACTATCTATCTTGGGCTCCCTCTTGTTTTTAGTAATTTTTTTAAGTCTTTTATTTTTCTTTAATTTTTCTAAAGGAGACTTCATATTTGTTTAGGTGGCTAAGGTGTGGATTCGTGATTCAAGTAATCATCTTATTAGAAGACCACCTTCTCTACCACCTTTGACCCCACCTTTGACCATGGGTGACTAACAATCCAAGACTTTTAAGGATAGGTTCTACCCTACCAGGGCTGCACAACCCTCATGCATCAGTTTGCCTGTTGTTACAGAGAATAGCTATGTACTCAAGATCAACTTCATCAGCATGCTACCTCATTTCCATGGGATGGCTAATGAGGATGCATATCTCTTCCTTAGGGAATTTGAGGAGGTCTGTGTTCTAATTAAGGTCCAGAATTTGACTGATGATGTAGTTAGGCTTAGGTTTATACCCTTTGCCCTGAAAGACCATGCCAAGAAGTGGCTCTATGGACTGCCTACTAATTCCATTACCACATGGGATCAGTTTACCATTGTCTTCTTGAGAAAATTTTTCCCTCTTTGCAAGACTAATAAACTCAAGAGTGACATACTCCAGTTCAGGCAGAAACCACATGAGTCCTTTTCTAAATTCATGGAAAGATTTAAGGACCTCCTCTTAGAATGCCCTCACCATGGTTTCGACTTGTGGCAGCTATGCCAAATTATTTATGAGGGTATTGATTATAAGACCAAGCAACTTGTAGAGTCCATGTGTCTAGCAAGCTTTACTTCTTTTTTTGAGGAGAATGATGCATGGACATTCTTAACCAACTTGGCTGATAAGACTAGAGAGTGGGAATCTTCCCAAGAGGTTGAAAGAACCACTAAGGGGTATCTTATTGAGGGTACGACAGTAAAAGAGGCCAAACTTGACAGCCTCATAAAAAGGTTGGAGTCCATAGTTCTTAAAAAGCCTATACCGGTTAACCAGGTCAACCATGGGTCAATATGCAGTTGGTGCCATACCCCTAGACATCTTATGAAGGAATGCCCCAACACCTTTGTGGGTAATTCCAACACCGAGAATGTAAGTGCCCTTTACCAAAACAATCCACATAGCAACACTTACAATCCAGGATGGAGAAATCACCCCAATTTCTCCTGGAATCAAGGGAACCAAGCAGACCCATCCAACTTTAACCATCAAGGCCAGCTTGGTGTCCAAAGGCCCAACTATGCACCACAAAGCCAAGAAATGTCTCATAATCCCTTCCCCCTTCGTCCTCATTTAGGACCTTCTATTAATTCTATTAGGCCACCTCTCCTTGCTCCTTATCAGCCACCCCCAGGGTTTATCAATACAGGAGAGGCAACAAGAATGAGTAAGATGGAAAACAAGATAGCCCTTCTCATGACAGGTCAAAACAATATAGAGAGACAGCTCACCCAGCTTGTCACCATCGTACATAAGAGGGAAACAGGGAAGTTACCTAGCCAACCTGAGCCAAATCTTAGGCATCAGGTTCACACTCAGCAAGGTACCCAAGCTCCTCCACTCAATGTTGCACAAGACCAACAGCATCAAGGGCCTTCCAGTCCGGTAAAAGCAATATATGCTTTAAGGAGTGGCCGTGAGTATCAACAGGCTAATATACCTCAGTCTTTACCATCTCATACTCCTATTGACTCTCCCCCTTCTGATGAGGCCATTGAAGTGCCTACTGTTCCTGGTTCGTCTGATGAACCTGAAGAGATTCCAGATGATTTGGGGGAGGAAACCAAAGTTGATTCTGTTGAGAAAGAGAAAAGGACCACCCCTAAGAGAGTTTATACCCCATCTGCCCCTTTCCCAAATAGGTTGGTTAGCAAGAAGTCTCCTTCGGTGGAGAAAATTTTGGATATTTTTAAACAGGTTCAGGTGAATATTCCTTTACTGGATGCCATAACTCAGGTCCCCACTTATGCTAAAGTCCTTAAAGACTTAAGCACCCAAAAGCGGACCACCAATGTGCCCAAAAAGGCATTCTTGGCTGCTAACATTAATTCTCTCATCTCACAGCCAGTAGCAGCCAAGCATAAGGATCCTGAAAGCCCCACCATCTCTTGCTCTATAGGCACCACCACCATTGATCATGCCTTATTGGACCTTGGTGCAAGTGTGAACCTGTTACCTTCCCATGTCTACCACCAGTTGGGATTGGGAGAGCTGAAACCCACCAAAATCACTCTTCAGCTTGCAGATCGGTCGGTTAAAGTTCCTAAGGGAATGATTGAGGATGTCTTGTTGAAGGTTGGGGAATTTATTTTTTCTGTGGATTTTATTGTTTTAGATACCCAACCTACTGCCAACTTCAAGGATCAAATCCCTATTATTCTGGGTAGACCTTTCCTTGCTACCAGTAATGCTTTAATCAATTGCAGGAATGGTCTTATGAAGCTCTCTTTTGGCAATACTTCTGTGGATTTTAATGTGTTTAGGTAGGGCAGGCAACCTGATATGGATGAAGAGGTACATGTGCTTCAGGAATTCCCAGATGATGAGACTTTCTTTTTTTATTTTGATTCAGGATTTCAAGGTTGTACAGAGGAATTGGAAGGTGTTGATGATACCACCTTATCTAAGGTCTGGAGCATCCAACCACCATTGGAGCCCCTTGAACCCCTATCCACCTCCATTCCTGAACCCTTCATATTTGATTCCCCCATTATTGCCCCGTATGTTGATTGATCCAAACCTCCTAGGTTTGATGATTTTATTGAGGAGGACAATGTTAGTCATGATGTCTTTGAAGCAAATTATCATGATCCTTATTTGGTAACCCAAGTTATGCAAAGAGCGGATAGTTTTAATGCTAGGATTGATTTGAGTAAACCTCCCATTTTTTATGATTATCTTGATGAGGTTACTGATATTCATGATCCTTTTGATGTTTACTGCGATCCATTCTTGGTTGGTTTTTGCGATAATGACATGCATTTTATATTGACCATGGGAAGGAATGTGAGGATTTGTCTACATGGATTATTGTTCATTGCATTCATTTTCTACTGTCCTATGTGGGCAGATTTTCATATTGTGCTTAACTTCCATCTATTGTCTCACTTTACTAAAATTCGTGGACGAGTATTTTCTGATTCTGAAGCTCTTTATACATTTATCGGCCATGGATTGAGGTTTCTGTTGCTTACCCTAGTACTTCTTGTAGAGGTCATGACTCTTCATGATCCTCTTTATTGATTATATCTGGTAAGCCCCCTCATCTCATCCCTTGTCCTTATTCTTTCTTTTCTGCATGCATTGAGGATATTGCATGAATTAAGTGTGGGGGGGTTAATTGCTGAATTTTGATTGTGGCGATAGTTTGGTTTTGTGCATACATCTCTTTGATTGCAAAGCGAGAGAAAGAGGGAATTAGGTGCCCTAGCATGCAAAATAATAAAAAAATCCCTTTTCAAGGACGATAGTTGGTTTGTATCTGGTGAGAGGGATTGAGTTGAAAATTATGAGCATTATTTCATTTGATGGCTAGATTTCTCTATGTATTTTATGGACCCCTTGATTTTTTGGCTAGTAGTTGAGACCAATTTGTTTGTGGCAAGGCAAGGCATAAAAGTGAATGAAAAAGAAAAAGAAAAAAAAAGAAAAGAAAAAAGAAAGGACCAAGAAAGAAAAGTGAAATTCCTTCGGACTAGACAGGGCACTGTGCCTCATGAAGCAGGGTGACTTGCTCAAAATTCCTTGGAAGGAAACTCAAAAAAAAAACTCTTGCATCAATGTCTCAATGTCTTATGGATATATGCAAAAAACAAAGCTACCAAGTATTTGGGTGTCTGGTGTATGCTCCACTATTTCATTCAGGGAACAGTAGTGGAGTAGAAATAGAGTTTATGATTCAGAAAGAAGAAAAAAAAAAAAAAAAAAGTTTTTGCCTTAATGTCTGAAAAGAAAGTATGGCCAAAAATACTCAATGCCTAAGTCTTTGGTTCCATCGATGCTATGAGTGGTTTAATTGAAGGTGAGTAGTGTTCAGAAGATAAGAGGAGATCCCTTAATCTTGATATATGCTAGTTGCTTGAATTGATGTGGGGTGATAAAATTCAAGTGTGGGGGAATCTTTGACTCGTTAATCTTTAGTTGAGTATTTCTTTCAGATTGTGTGCACTATCTTACTTATGCCATGAGAAAAAATTTACATCATTCTTTTTGATTTATTGAATTTTGGATGTATATTCACTACAAACACCCAAGAGACACAACTCGTCCAATAGGGGTAACCTAGGGGTTCAAAGGCTTGTTGCACATGCTAAGTGCAACTGTGATTCTTACGAAAGTGAGTTAGGATTTTTTGCATTCTAGATTAGTTTTTCTTTTACTTTACTTGAGGACAAGTAACGTTCAAGTGTGGGGGAATCTGATGAGCACATTTATGTGTGAAATCTTAGGGCATAAAGCATACATTTTATCACATTGGACAGAGTTACTTTGGTGTTTTCTTGTGCTTTTTAGGTTTTAGGTGAATTCTTGTGAAAATATACCAAAAGATACTACGAATAGCTAGAAGCGCCTAGGAGTCGAGAAAATCAAGTTTGGATTGAGCACTGAAAGAATCACGCCAATCAATTAACTTTGAATGTGATTACAATAGGCTCCTTAGCATAATTTTGAGGTGTTAATAGTATATAGATACGTAGCCCGTCAAGTCAGCTTCGCAACGGTTCAAACGGCACTTGATTCTGAGTTGAAACGAAGAAGTTACGGCCATTTTCGTGGATAGGGGTTTATTTGTAATTATTGACAGTCAGCCGGGGACAAAGTAAAGCGAAAGTTCGGATTCTAGGAGCCTTAGCTCAATTATCAGAAGTTATCTTTCTGTCAGCCGAAAGATTCCATTTGGAAGGCTCTGAGCAGTCCAACTTCAACTTGAAATATCTTGGGCTCCCGAACTCCAAATTGAACGAAATTTGGGTCTATTTTGGGTGATTTTTCGTAAGGAATAAAACAGTGAGGCCCATATAAGCATCCCATACTCCACATTTTTTGAAGGACAGATTTGACATTTCATTAATTGTGAGTGGAATCCTAGTCATTACCCTTGCTCTCACTCTCCTCCAACTTTTCAAGGGCACTTTTAGAATTCTACTTGGGATAGATTTATTTTGAAAGATATTCTCTCATCTATGGAAGGTTGGAGGTCAAAGATTCTTTGATCTCATTGCTTGGAGAAGACACCTACAAAGAAAAGGAAGCACAAGTTAGAATTAGAAATTTACTTTTCTAGAAATAGAAGGTTTATGTAGCTAGGATTTTTTGTATTTTCTTCTTTCTATTTTTTTCTTTTTCTTAGGATTCAAGGCATTGTAAAAGAGGAAGGAGAAAAGAATATTCTCTTTTCTTAGGGAATATTTCTCCTACACTTCCCTCTTCTCTCTTCTCCTCTCTTCCCCCTATAAATACCCCTACCCTCTCCTTTGTAATATTGTTCATTCACTTAGTGAAATTTCTTCTGTTCTTTTCTTTCTAAATTGTGATTTTTGGCTTTCTAGTTTTTAGTTTTGGTTCCATAAAATTAGTTCTTTCTAGTTTTTAGTTTTTATTTCATAAGATTAGTTCTTTCAAGTTCTTAGTTTTGATTTCATAAGTCTAGTTTAATGGTTGTAATAGGTTTTGCTTAAATATCTTCAATATGGTTGTAATAGTTTTAGTTTAAAGGTTCCTAGTCTAAGTTCCTATGTTGATGACAAGACTTGGAGATTTAGAAGAGGAAGCCATGGTAAGTTTATTCAAGCACATCAAGGTATCTCATTCTCTAAACCCTTAATCTCATTCTCCCTCTCCTCTATCTCTCTCTATCTTCTTCTTCTTCTCCCTCTATTTCTTTTATTTTTGTTATATGGTTGTGGTTTGTGGATGCACTTTTATTCCTTTAGTCCTTTTTATGTGGTTATTATGTATGGCTGCATTTTTATTCCTTTCAATTTGCGTTAGTTTGATAGGTTAGATGCTCATGTGTTAGGACACCAAATTTAATCCCTTAATTTTGTTAGATGCTTATGAGTTAGGATGCATTAATTTTCATTAGTTTAATTAGTTTAATTTAACACTTTACTTTGGTTCACTTTGCATTACTTTTAAGTTAGTTAAATAGAGTGGCGTATATCTCCTCGTGTTCGACCCGTAGCTACGATTGACCCATACGCTTGCAGTATTATTTTAACTCAAACATTCCTTCAATTGTCTGGAGGCGTAGGTGACTACTTTACCTTTCTGTATTAGGACGCCACCCAATCCTATCCTAGATGCGTCAGTATATACCACCATTCCTCCGATGCCATCCAGAATGGTCAAGACGGGAGCTGTTACCAATCGGTTTCTCAATTCTTGAAAACTTTTCTCGCATGCTTCATTCCATTCAAATTTGGCTCCCTTCTTTGTAAGTTTTGTCATGGATGCGGAGATGCGCGAGAAATTTTCAATGAATCATCGGTAATATCTGGTTAATCCCAAGAAACTTTGAATCTCAGTGGCACTCTTCGAAGTCTCCCACTCAAGAACTGCTTTCACCTTTCCTAGGTCTACTTTAATGCCGTCCTTGGTGACGATGTGTCCCAGGAATCCAATCTGGTGTACCCAAAATTCACACTTGCTGAACTTGGCGTAAAGTCGGTGTTCTCGTAACCTCTATAACACAAAGGTAAGGTGTCGAGTGTGTTCCTCTTCACTCTTAGAGTACACCAAAATGTCATCAATAAACACAATGACAAACTTATCCAACACCTCATGAAATACCCTATTCATCATGTCCATGAACGCTGCCGAGGCGTTGGTTAACCCGAACGACAAAATCATAAATTCATAATGTCTGTATTGAGTTCGGAATGCCATTTTGTGAATATCACCGCTCTTGATCTTCAATTGTTGGTATCCCGACCTAAGATCAATTTTTGAGAAAACTCTTGCTCCTTGTAGCTGATCAAATAGGTCATCGATGCGCGGCAACGGATATCTATTCTTGATGGTTAACTTATTTAGCTCGCGGTAGTCTGTACACAGCCGCATACTACCATCCTTCTTCTTAACGAATAGCACGGGTGCTCCTCAGCATGATACGTTGGGTCATATAAATCCCTTCTTCTGCAGGTCTTGAAGTTGAACCTGCAACTCCTTTAGTTCGATTGGCGCCATCCGATATGGTGCCTTGGATACCGGTGCTGCACCAGGAACTAGATCAATCGCGAACTCTATGTCGTGGTCAGGTGGTAGCTATGTCAGATCTTCTGGGAAAACATCAGGAAATTCTCTGACGACATTAAGTTCCTCCAAGGGTTTTATCTTTGCCTCTGTGTCTATCACAGTGGCCAAAAAGCCTTGGCATCCTTCGTCTAACAACTTATGCGCCTGGAGGTCTGATAAGGTTATCCTTCTGGGTTTCCTTCTTGGTTCACTTTGATAGGTGAAAACTGACCCATCTTCCATCTTAAACACTATCTTCTTCTCCGCACACATGACATTAGCACCATAGGCGAACAACCAATCCATGCCTAGTATCACGTCAAAATCTTTCATATCAAACTTTATCAATCGTGCGGTTAGATTCTTCCCACAAATCTCAATCTGGCAGGGATCATATACCTCTTTCAAGCTCACGACACTACCTGTAGGTGTGCCGACTACTAACTCGTGCCCGATGTCTCTGTTGATCTTTCATCCTACTCGCAAAAGTGGTAAAAATAAAAGAGTGGGATGCGCCCAAGTCGAATAATACTCGTGCAGGTATGGTCGAGACACTCAGGGTACCTAGGGTTCGTATATAATTTAGGTTACATAAAGTAAACCAGCTATTCCCTATAATTTAGTAGTATTCATCAACTTACCTATCAATACATTGGGGTTTGCCTCAGCTTCTTCATTCGTTATCGCAAACGCCTTTCCTTGTGTCCAATTGTTCCGTGGCTGAAAAGGTCTAGCGTAGGGCTGATTCAGCGAGTTGTTGCTATACTCATGTGATCTACATTCTTTAGCCATGTGCCCTTCCTTATTGCAAACATAGCACTTATAGGGTGCAATAGCAGGTGTTGAGGCTTGGCTCACTTGACTTGTTGCTGGTCTGGCTGGCGAAGCTACTGTTGTCGCTTGACTCGTAGCCGATTGAGCAGGTCGACTGAAAGTGGGGTGGAACGGGTTCTAACCCACGTTCGGCCTACGATACGGAGTCGGATTAGGGCTTGAACTTGTTCCTCGATAAGCTTTATTTGGCCACCCAAAAGTTTGAAAATTATTTGGCCTTTTGTTCAATCCAGGCGACGTCGTAGCCTTCTCTTTCTCTTTCTCTTTAAATCTATCTTCCATCGTCTTCGCCTTGTCGACCATCTGAGCATAGTCCCGGATGTCCATGATTGACAGTACTGATCCAATCTCAATCTTGAGTCCTTTCTCGAATTTTTTGGCCTTACTAACTTCCCCTATCAGGTGCTCTGGAGCAAAATGGAATAGGTCTTCAAACCGCTGTTGGTAACCCAACACTGACTTGGTCCCTTGCACCAATGCGGTGAACTCAGCTTCTTTCCTGTCCCTAAAACTCTCTGGGAAGTAGTTCTCGAAGAAGACTTCTTTAAGTGGCTCCCACGTGGGATTCAGGTGAGTAGCTTCCAAATTAGGCTTAGTAGCCTTTCACCAAGCTTCAGCCTCATTCTGTAACTGATAACCCATACATATCAGCTTTTGTACGTCCGTGTACTCGAGCACTTCAAATGCCTTCTCTAGGGCACTAATCCACCGATCCGGCTGCATTGCCTCAGAAGTTATCTTGGAAAACACGGGCGGTTGGAGTTTCTTGAATCTCTCCATAACCTTGGCGGTAGAGTTTTCCACTAAGTGTTGAGGCACAGGTGGTGGAAACAGTATGGGCCGGTTGGGTGGTGGTGGTGGTGCTGCACGCTCATGCATCATGGTTGCAAACTGTGTAGACATCTGACCAAGCAATTCTTGTTGTTGTTGCATGGTCCGCATTTAGTAGTCATGAATGCAGTTACATCGCCGGCTGCCACATTCAGCTAAGGTGCTGCAGCAGTGGCTTGTGTAGCCGCTGGTACCTCTGACGAAGCAGTCGATGCTTCAGAATTTTGAGCCTCAGTCCCATTTGGCAATTCAACCTCCAGTATAACACGAGGTTGTTTTCCTTTGCGACCACCACGTGAACTTCTTCTTGTGTTGGCCATTGTTGCTTCTCTGAAAAGAGGAGAATGTTCAATATTCCAATATTGCTCATCGGGGTCAACAATTAATTCCTAGTTAGTGCATGTACTAACCTAGTCCATAGTTCCAGTGAATTTCATTAGTCACACCAGTAAGGTATTTTGTTAGATATGTCTCCTTTGTTTGTTATGAGGTGTTTCTTTCATTTATTTATGTTATGTTTCTTAAACATTTTATGTAATGATGTGCTATGCATGACACTATGTGAGAGACTTCAAAATTTTTAAGTAAAAGTCTTTTAATTATTTACCGGATCTAACATGCAAGTCTCTGTAATTGCCAACTAGTGATAATGTTCTGCACGTAAAGGTAAGCTATGTCGCCTCTAATCTCGTCCGCTAAAGATAGGTAAATGGCTCGACCTACAGGTTCACTAACGTCCGCAAGAGCTAAATAGACTACTAGTTGGTTTTCAGCACGAGCTCGTATCTCACGTATTCTGATCAGTCTTCTCCTCAGTTGTCTAATGTATCGCATGATGCTGGGGTCTCCAACCTTGGCTGAGGTAATGGGTCCTGTCATAGAAAATGGTTCTAAGCATCAGGTTATACTTAATTAAAAGAATTAAGTACATGTCTACTGGAATTTAAATGACTATAAACAATAAGAATATAATTGGGTTGGCTCGAGGTACCTTAGCGTGTAAAAAGCTCATATTGACTAGACAACCTATAAGACCCTAATCTTGGCTGACCTAGGCAGTGGGTATGGTAAGATCTACGCCCACTACACGTCGTAAATACGTATTACAACATACCTACGTATCTATGTTCGGATTTGCATTGCATCACACCACTCAGTTCGTACAAACACAGTATTAAGCACATAATATTACTTACTTTCACACATACTGTTTCTTACAAGTATATATATTTTTATCTATTACTAGATCAAGATAAAAACAAGAAATTTCAAATTCCCATGTGTTCCACACCAAAAATTCCTAAGTAGTGTTTATATTCCAGCCAAATTGGATCCATCTAATTATTTAATTGAATTAATTAATTAAATTTTTTTACACATTATGGTTATTTTATAGAATTTCATATTTTCATGTTTATTGAAGTTATTTGAGTCAACTTTGAGGTTTCCATAGGCTGTTGCACAAGAACAGCAACAAAATAATCTCTGGACGATGTCTCTGAGCATTAGATTCATCGCCCAGTGCTACTGCCCAGAGAATCGGGGCGCAGGTATAACAGTCCGAGAGGGGCCCATTTTATTCCATTCTTATCCTAAACTTCTCTAAACACCTAGGGAAGCTCATTGGAGGGTAGTGTGACCATTTCCACACCAAATCCTCACATTTCCTCGGGTCTCTCGCGAATCTACGCAAGCTTAGGTAAGATTTCTTAATTATTTTTCTATTCTAGATCTTTTCTTAGTCTCTTATTGTTTTAGCTAGGGTTTTATCAATTTTTCCATAACGCTAACCATTCCTTTTTCTCTATTTGCAGCCTGATGTCTACAAGTCATCGTACGGCTAGGAAATCCGTAGCCCACTAGAGGCTTCAGGTTGAGAGTGAGAACTCATCATCATCTACGGTGCCACCTTCTTCACCTAGGGACGATTCATCATCGGAGGAGCCTGATTTTGACCGATTCCTCTTCTCTAGGTATGAGCATTCCAAGGATTGGGACAAGTTTAGGTCCCTTAAGATAGTCAATGGTTGGGTAGTACAGGTGGATGACTTCCATCAGTACAGTCTGTTTACTAGGTTCAACACTTTAGGTTGGGCCTCTATGTTATCTCCTACTGAACCTTGTTATCCCAACTTGGTTCGGTATTTCTACAGCAATTTGGTGCCATCTGGGGCACAAGAGTTTGGACTAGAGATCAGAGTGAAGGGAGTGGATATTAGGTTGACCACTGCTTCACTAGCAGGTATTTTGGGGTTACCCAACACTGGGGAGAGGTGCTATTACAAACCCCGAGTTGACATTTCAGAGATGTTTTCATTGGAGACCAGGAGAAGGGTCTTCAAGGCATTGACTAGGTCTGAGAGCACATCCAAGTCAAAGGCTTCCTACAAGCCTAGTGCTCGCATCATTAGTAGGTGTGTGACCTACAACATCTACCCCAAGGGCGGAAACAGGGGTAGCATTTCTATGCTGAGGGCTTATATCACTTATTGCCTATTGGGAGCGGGCAGAGGAGGTCCGGTGATAAACCTCCCACACTTGCTGCTTTAGGTTATGTTATATCATGCACAGACCCCTCTGATGGGAACCTTCCATATGGGAAGTTCTTTACCTTAGTCTTCTAGTACTACGGGCTTCCTTTGGCGGGTGAGTATGTGGAGAGAGATACATACAGACCCATTGATAAGACCTCGATACTGAAGATGAAGGTGCCAGGGGGTGATCCACAGGAGGAGGAGCAGATGGAGATGCTAGGAGATGAGTAGCAGAGAGATGAGGAGCTGGGTGAGATGCAGGGTGAGCATGGTAAGGAGTATGGAGAGGAGTATGGAGACTTCGAGGGGATTGGCACACAGTTCACGGATTTGCCTGCTTATGAGGCGACGGGTGCTACTAGCTCCCACGTGCCAGAGCCATCTGAGTGGGCATAGGTGATGTCACAGTTCCAGGGTCTCAGCACTCAGCTTTCTGACATGTCGACTAGGATGGATCAGGGTTTCTCATCTTTGGTGAGTAGATTAGTATCTGTAGAGCAGCGCCTAGACTTCTGGGACAGGTTCTACTGTGTTGACTCTCGCCAGCCTCATCCTCCACCGAGCGACTTGCCTCCGCCGGAGTAGTTTCTTTCAGCCAGCCTGACTATCGGTTACGTGGTCCAGACTTACTTCATCCTACTTTTTTTTATAGCTTATGTATTTTTTTTTTGTTCGAAATGTATGTGGTTTTTTTTTTGCCAGCTTATGTAAATATTGAATGTAGTATAGTCAGTCAAGCTTATGTAGTGGGTCGGCTACAGTTGTCTTTAAATTAATGGAAATATTGCATATTTATCTTTTAATTACTTATACCTCTCCTGTAGCTTTTACTTGATTACATGTTTTAATGTTGGTAACTTATTAGACCTAGTCTGTATCCCATGAATGTAAGAAGAGCCTCATGCTCTGATACTAAGCTCTATCACACCCCAAACCACCCCCTGGGAGCACCCCGAATTGCATAACGGCAATCCGCCAAATCCCACGGACCTAGAAGCAGTTATTACATTCACGGTCCCACATTCATCACTTTACCATAAGCAAGATCAGAGTGCCGTAGATAAACTACAATTATAATAACAAAAGAGAAAGCGTAGTGATACAGGAATGATGATAATATATACATCATTAGTACTACCTGGGTGAATCAAATAAGGAGAATCGTGAGCTTCTGTCAACACTTTCTTTCTCAGCTAATCATCCTTTGGAACACAGTTGATCCTTGAACATGCGGACACCACTCTCAGTCAATGTGAAGTCCATATCTTGTTGTGTATCATCCTAGATAGCTTCAATGATCTCTTGGAAGCGTTCATCGGAGGCCTGGGCAGACTGAATCCTTTCCACCAAAGTTGACTACACCGACAGGGCTGCTAGAGATAGAGTAACACCCTCTACCAGTAACTCCAGATCCATCATTCTAGCCACTCCAATAAGTTAGGCTACGATGGATAGGGTCTGGGACTTTCGACTAAGAGCATCCACCACAATGTTTGCCTTACCAAGATGATAGTGGTTGGTGCAATCATAGTCCTTCATGAGCTCCAAGCATCACCTCTGTCTCATGTTAAGTTCCTTCTGGGTAAGGAAGTACTTAAGACTTTTGTGATCACTGTAGATCTTACTCTTCTCTCCATACAGTTAGTGTCTCCAGATCTTCAGAGCAAAGACCACAGCCGCCAACTCCAAGTTGTGAGTTGGGTAATTCAGAGCAAAGACCACAGCTTCCAACTCCAGGTCATGAGCTAGGTAATTCTTCTCATAATCCTTCAGCTAACGAGAAGCATAGGCTATCACTTTTCCATCCTGCATCAGAACACAGCCGAGGCCCATCTTTGAAGCATCACAATAAAATACCATCCCTCCAATACCATTTGGAATGGTGAGTACCGAAGCCAAAACCAAGTGTTGCTTCATTCCTGGAAGGTCTTCTCGCAATCATTGGACCATTCGAACTTCACTCCCTTCCGAGTCAATCGAGTCATAGGAGATGAAATCCTTGAAAAGTTCTCAATAAACCTCCTATAGTAGCCGGCTAGACCAAGGAAGCTGCAAATATCCTCTACACTCTTGGGTGTCTCCCAGTCAACTACCAACTTCACTTTGCTAGGGTCAACTTCAATACCCTTGGCAAAAACCAAGTGACCTAAGAAAGCTACTTGCTATAGCCAGAACTCGCACTTGCTGAACTTAGCATACAGTTGCTTTTCTCTCAAGCATTGTAGCATGAAGCGAAGGCGGTCAACATGCTCTTCTTCACTCTTGGAGTGGACCAAAATGTCATCAATAAACATGATAACGTACTTATCCAGTACGTCATGAAACACCCTATTCATTAACTCCATAAAAGCTACCCAGGCATTGGTTAGTCCGAAGGACATAACCAGAAACTCGTAGTGACCATATCGTGATCTGAACACTGTCTTGTTGATATCACTACTTCTGATCTTCAACTGATGGTACCCCGAGCGGAGCTTGATCTTTGAGAACACCTTTGTGCCTTGTAACTGGTCGAATAAATCGTTGATCCTAGGCAGTGGGTACCGATTCTTGGTCGTAAGCTTATTGAGTTCATGGTAATCAATGCACATATGCATACTATCATCCTTCTTCTTTACAAACAAAGCAGGTGCACCCCATGGAGAAACACTTGGCCTAATGAAGCCCTTCCTCAACAAGTCATTGAGTTGCTTTGAAGTTACTTCAATCCTGAAGGAGCCATTCGGTGGGGTGCGTTAGACACTGGAGTAGCACCAGGTACCAGGTCAATCATAAACTCTGTTTCCCGGTCCGGTGGTAATCGTGTGAGGTCTTTCGGAAAGACGTCCAAGAAGTCTCTTACCACACTTATCTCTTCTATAGGTATAATCTTGGCTTTGGTGTCCAGCACGGAGGCTAAGTAACACTGATAACCTTCACCTATCAACTTTTGGACTTGGAGAGTTGAAATGATGGTTTTCTTAGGCTTCTTGCTTTTGTTTCCCTTGAACACAAATTCCTTGCCTTCCTTTGACTTGAAGAGTACTTTCCTCTCTGTACAGATCGGGCTGGCTTCATGTGTGGACAACCAATGCATTCCCAGAATTATATCAAAGTCCTTCATATCTAAGATTATCAAACTAGCCTCCAGTCCATGGTCGCTTACTCGAACAGGCTAAGATTTGAAGACTTGGTCAAGCTCAACCTTACTTCCCATTAGTGTACAAACTATTAGCTTCTGCTCCATACTTGCCGGTCTAATAGGTAGTTTCTCAACAAACAAAGGTGATATAAAGGAGTGTGACACTCCTAAGTCAAACAACTCATAAGCAGGTAGAGAACACACAAAAATCATGCCTGACAAACATTGAACAGCCAAAACATGATAAACTCAACATAAGGAGTTACATTTAAGTGGTTGAGTACAATATCTGTAATGACACTAGGGTCAGCCTGGGGTTCCTCATAAGTGACCAAATACACCTGCCCTTGAGTTCTGCTTGCTGGAGAAGGAAGAAGTGAGCGAACAATGGCCTTTGCTTGGGGTACCTTAGAAGTCATCGTTTGCCACGAACCTGCCTATCACGAATGTGGGCAATCCTTGACCATGTGACCGTACTCCTTGCAGTTGTAACATACGAGAGTTTGGGTCCCATAATAAGGAGCCGATATATGTAGCTTTGGGTCCCTAGGCCACATCAGGTTTACGGGACTATATTGGAGTTACAGTCATGTAGGCCCCTCTCTTCTGGAACTTATTAGGTCCCCTAGAGTCATAAGATGACATTGGCCTCTTGCCAGCTTGTATGGCCTTGTGGTTCTCTCTCTATTGATCTTCAATCATCTTAGCAGCCTGAACCACTTTCTCATAGGTAGGGTACTTGTGTAGCACCATAGATGTACTCAAGTTGGCTCTCAGCCCTCTTTCAAACCTTCTCGCCTTAACTTCCTCAGCCTTCATGTGTTCCGGAGCAAAGTAGAAATACTCCTCAAAGGCCTGTTGATATTCGAGGACCGACTTGGATCCCTGGCTGAGGCTCATGAACTCAACTTCCTTCTTATCTCAAAAGTTCCTTGGAAAGTAATTCTCAAGAAAAGCTTCTGTGAACTAAGCCCATGTTGCATTTGGGTACTTGGCCCAGCAGTGCTCCTTTGAGGAATGCCACCATGCATCAGCATCACCTCGGAGTTGGAAAGTGGCACATCGAATCTTGTCGATGTCATTACACTATAGTACCTCAAAGATTCTCTCCAGATCTCTTATCTAGGTGGCTGGAAACATAGAATCGTGAATCAACTTGTAGAAAGTAGGAGGACGATGCTTCTGGAATTTCTCCGAAAGCTTAGAGGCATCAGCCCACTCTGGCACCGCATTTTGGACTCGTGGTGCAGCCGGAGTAGGAGGAGGTGGATTTGGTACTACTTGCACCCCAGGGACTTTGACTGCAGCTGGTGCTGGGGGAGGAATAACAGGTGTGGTAGCAGCTGAGGGAACAGGGGCTACATGCACCGGGGGTGGTAGTTGTTGCCCTTCCTGACCAACATTTGGAGCTGAGTGGTCACATTCTGCATGAAAGTGCGCTACTCATGTTACGCCACTCGATGCTCCCAAAAGTGCGGTAACATCTGCATTAGTGTTAACTGGAGGCGGAGCAGGCAAAGCTTCTTCAGAAACATCGCTGACGTCATCCCTAGGAGGGGAATGATTCCGGTTGCGAGTGTCAACCATGTTTCAACACCTGTCATAAATAAGATGCTTCACAGGTTAGCACAAAGGACATGGGGAAGCAATGCAAAATGCCTCGAAGGAACTAGTAATAAATTTTACACAAAATGTGTGCAGCAACACACAACGGAGGAACCAAGGTCCCAAAATAGAGTTGAGCTAGAAAAATAGGCTAAAATCCCTTTAGAACGCGGACGGATTCACGGATGGAACTAGTCCTCTGACTTCGTCTGCGACTCTGTCGCCCGAATAGGCTGGATAGACTTATGGATGGATTTGTAATGTAAATTCGTTTATGTCTTGTTCTTAGGGTGCCCAATTTGGTCAAAACACCGAGCCGTATGGAACTACGGACAGATCCTTGGTCGTGGTTCCGTTCGATGTTTCGTATAGTTCAAAGAATGAAAAACTCAACTTTTACACTCGACAAATTTACGGATGGAATCACGATAGTGGATCTGTTCGTGCGTCTGTTCACGAAGTTTTCATAAAAAACAAACCGCAAGTTTTCAAAACTCCTTTGGCTTATTTGGAGAGAACGGAAGCACAGAGCAGGGGAGCCATAACCTTCATCCGTTCAAAGTTTCTACACCCTAATTTGGTGGATTTGAACCCTTCATCCTCAAGATTCAAGCTTCCTACTACACGGTATGTGTTCTTCTTCCTATTTTGGCCTCCTAGGGTTTGTTTCTAGATTTCCCCAAGGTTTTTGTTGGTTTCTTCTTCCCTTTCTCATTTTATTGTAGTAAGTTGCATGAAGGGTAATGGAATAGTGTTTCTCTTGGATTATATTACCCTCAATCCATTTGTGAACATCCCACTTCATCACTACTCGATCGATTAGGGCAAGGGTTGGGCAAACCCCTCCCAAAATAGAAATTTCCCTACTGTTTTTGGGCAAATCAATTTTGTACTAGAAAATGTGTTATAATCTTCATACATTTCATGGATGTGTTGTAATTTAGATGTATTCTTACTTGTTTGGCATCATGTCAAATTTCTAGATGGAAGTTAGGAGAAAACTCCCAAATTTCTTGCTGTTTTTGGGTAGGATATGGTTCCATGACTTAAATGTGTTTATCTCCCCCTTTTTATTACTCTTATATGTGGGCTATTTGCATTGTTTATGCTTGGTTATTATTGTTGAATCGATTTCATGGAAAGGTTTATTGGGTATCCTCTCCTTCAACCCATGTTCAAGGGAGTTACATTCCCTAACAAATTTCTCAATTCCCAAATAAACTAAAATTGTTAAGTTGCAGTAGTTTGCATATGTTCTCTATGTTTTGGTTAAAGTTAAGTAACCAAGCACATATATTGTCTTCTTTTACTTGTGTGTAGGTGAGTAAATTGAAATGGCTCCTAGGACAAGGGGAAATAGGGCTCCTGCAGTAGCACTAGCACCCTTTGATGCTAGTCTCTTTGTGTTTGCTGAGGCAGAGAGGCTGTACAATGAAAAATTTCATGACCGAAAGATTCTAGTGGGGAGAGAAGCTATCCTTGACGAGCTGGTTGCCTTCAAGGTGAGGCAGCTGTCAAACCTGCCCCTGACTGACTGGAATTTTGGATGAAGGACAGGAATCTCTGACCAGTCACCCAAACACACTGTGGAGCATCACTCCAGTGGTTGAATTCAGTGGAGAACCCCCAAGGATGTTCTCCTATGTACCTATCAAAAGATGGATTGCGAACCCATGCAGCTGCACTGCCTACAGCCTGATGTACTGCATCAATCCAAGGTACTCTCTCTCCTATCCATATTTATGGGGCCCACACCTATTCAGATGTGTGTAAGACCTTGGATGAGGTGTTGGTACAATGCCCAAGCCATGGGCCAAGCACCTGTGCAAGCCCAAGGCTTATATAGCAATGCTGCATTCTCTGGGTGATGCACTAGGAGATTCGCCCAAAGGCCCAGAGAATCGCCCAGAGTGGCTGAATTGAGTTTTTTGGACTCAGACATGTGGGGACCATCCTTACAGACCAGGAACACCCTCTAGGGGTAGATGGGAACTTTAGGAACCATTACCCACCCCTGGAACCATGTGGACCCCACCTGTGCAGCCAGAATGGCCCAGAATTTAGTTAAAAATGCATTCTGGGAGAGGGGAGGCTACGGCCAAACAGGCCTTAGTGGGGCCAATTCTATAAATAGGAGGGGGGGCAGCCCCTCATTTCGTTTTTGGTTGCTGTAGCTGAAAGAGAGAAAGAGAAGGAAAAGGAAGAAGAAGAGAAGGAAAGGAAGAGAGAAGGAGAAGAAGGATCTGTGCTGCCTATTTGCACACTGAATCAGTTGCATATCACCTCCAAGTAATAATTCCTACCTCTATGTGTTGCTGCTCTCTATGTTTGTATCTTGATCTCTGCTCTGTTGGTGGTGTATCTGGCTAGTAATGCTCAGAACACTTTGGGGTTGCCTTGGGATGCATCATATCTGACATGCAAAGCTATTGCATATAAGATCTGATTATAATATATTAGTTTTTACTGCTGAGACTAAAGTCAGTCTCTGTGCCTGATTGCACTGCCTAGTTGTACCTAGAATAGGCAGTCTGGGCATGGATCTTTGAATGCAAGCTAATCCTTGCTTAGTTTGGCATAGGATCAATGTCCTACCATGATATTATATATAAAAGAGGCCTTGTATGCAGCCCAAACTAAATCCTTGAGCTTGAGTTCAGCCTGGACAGTTGTTCTCTATGCTATCAGAACAACTCCTGGCTTCCAAATGGGAAAACCAAACCCAAAACCATCGGAACCATTGGATTATACTCCAAATATGGTCCATGACCATCCCTCATGCCTCCATGATCGATGCCATGGCAGCCCTTGCTGCAAAATCCAAGAGAACTGCCCAAAACTCGTCTCAAACAGGCTCTGGGCGATGCACTGGGCGATTGGACCAATCACTCAATGAAACGCCCAGAGATATATTTGGGCTTATTTAGTGTCATGTCTTTTTGGATCTTCACCAGTGACCCATGGACTGTGTGATGAGGTGGTAAATGACCAAAATACCCCTCTCCACATATGCTTGCTGTCCTTCTTACCTTGGGTACCCAAGTGGGCCCCACAAGGCCAGGTAGCCATGCCCAGGAATGGATTCAGCTGAACTGCTGAGCTGGGTACTGGTTTGTATGACTGTCTGGGCCATGTATTGGCTGACTATACTGTCAGATACCAAGTCAGATAGAACTCCACATCTCTAGATGATGTACTGGTAGATGGACCCGAAAGCCCAGTGCAAGACCCAGAGAATTCCAAGTAACATCAGTATAAACACAGAGTCAGACCAGTAAGCCTAGACCAACACTAGGATATTAATATAGCTTTGAATATTAATTGACACACATTTATGATCCTATAAATGAGGATTTGATCCCATGCTCGAGGTGCACAGCCAGACACCAACTGGAACAGAACCGACTATTGAACCAGTAGGACCAAAACAAGGTGAGTGAAATTACACTGTGTATGTAAATGCGACATGGCTAATATATCAACACAATTTATATTAATATTATTACACTATTCACTTATTTTAATTGCTGAGAATTCTACTGAATAAGGAATATTTGTCTAGTGAATGTTGTGATTGGACATTAATTGTTGAATGTGAATTGCTAGACTAGATGCCATAGCCGGCTTGGAAATGAGGCCTATGGTAGCCCATAGAATGGGATGCGGTTGACACCACCCGACTCATATGATGCTTTATAGATGTATTGGGCTAGAGTTTCAGCACCCATGCTAAGCACCATTGCCAATAGGAGTTAAGGTGTTGGATGCTTGTGAGAGTGACCATATGAAAGAGAAAAGAAAAGACAAGAATAGAAAAGAAAAGAAAAGAAATGAAAAGAAAAGAAAAGAGAAATGATATGGGCTATGAGCCAGAGAAAGGAAATGTGATATATGAAAGAAAGGATGACTGCCTCATAGGTTAATCCCAGAGGGCTGGTTGGGCTGTTCTTGGTGATTGATGCAGGAGCTAATCGGTCCTCTCCGACAACTCAATGGGTGTATCGCGGGAAGGGGTTAAAAGCCCGCACTAGGGATACATGTATTGGGGATTGTCGTAGCACTAACCTGCCTTAGTTGTGATGTTCGGTGGTTAATAAATAAAATGAACTGCACCTCATGTAGGACTCATATGGTTGTGATTGCATGTGCATGCATGGTATGTTTCATTCACAGGCTCCGTGGAGCCCACACTCTGTTATATATGTTTTGTTAGATGATCCTACAAGTGAATGTTACTGTGGTGGCACTACAACAAAACTCATTTTTGGCAACGGTTTTTTCCTGTTGCTAAAAACAAAAATCCGTTGTTAAAAATATGGGCGACAGTTTTTTAACCCATTGCCAAAACCATTGGCATAAATGGCACAGCCAAAAATAGGAGACGGAAAAAGGGGTGGCGTTGGGAAAAATATAGTATGCGATGGTAGAAACGGTATTGTTGCCTAAAAACTTATTTTTGGCAACACTACATCATTTACCTTTACAAAATATAAAATTATGGCAACGGTATATTTTATTCCATTGCGAAAAATATTATTTTAGCAACGAAATAAACCGTCGTAAAAAATAAGAATATACCGTTGGGTATATTTATGGTTAGTTTTGTGGTGACGGTATAAAAAAAAATTGTCGCCATAAATGTAATAACAAAAAAAAAAATTATTTTTTATACAATTTATATATTTACCTGTAATTACATCAGTATACATTATCATTTCAAAAAATAAAATTAACCACACGTCCAAATAAGAATACATTGCTTTCAGTTCACTTTTAAAAAAGTACTACAATCATAATTAAGAACTCATTGCTCTAATTATACTGTTATATATTAATCAAACTTCATAGTATGAATCACAAAAACAGTTTTATCATCAACTAAATGTAGCATACTTCTCAACAGAAAAACAAAAAATCCTAAAACTCCAGTTCAAAGAGTAGAGTTAGAACAAAGGTCAAACAGAAAGAGTAGAGAATCAAGTAAATACGAAATACCATCTCTTGTTGTAACTTTGTTAAGATCCAGCCCTTCATGAGATTTTGGATCATTCTCTTAATTTATATGTAATACCCATGCCCAAAATATAAAGGTAATTTGGATTTTTCACTTTGTGTGCAGAATCTGTACCAATGGACCAATGAAGGGTGGAATTGTGGTTGTTAGCATGCACAGTAGAGGTAAAACCTTGCTAGTATTTTATTAGTATTAGCGCAGGGTATGCTTATTTATTTATTTATTTTTACTTCTTTGTGCATGGTTATATGTTGCTAGTATCCAAATATATTTATTTATAAGTTTATTAACATCTAAGAGAGGTTAGCCTTGAGGGAAGCAATTGAAAGGAATTTTATTTGTTTTGCTTTGGATAGCTTGGTGGACACAATATTGACTTTTAACTTGGGAACTATAATCGATATTGAAAGGAGAAGAAAGATTCTCTTTGTCAAGTGTACTTGAGAAGTTGAGATTAATTAAGGGAAGGGAGAGAATGAAGAAACTTAAAGTTTAATGAATTAATAAACTGTAAAATAAATTAAGAGATTAAAACTTAAAATTTAATTAAAAGGGGGTTGAAACCTATTCTAACAAATAAAGAAGAAGAAGTAAAGAAGAGGAAATAAAGAAGGATTGAAGAAGAAGAAATAAAGATGAAGGAGGAGGAAAAACAAAAAAAAGAGAGGGAGAAAAGAATTTCACGTAAGAGCAAGAGAGACGAGGATTCATTGGGCTTGTCATTTTTCTTGTCATTTATTCAGAAGGTATATATTATCATATTTTCATACTCTATATCATGGTCATTTGAATATAGGAGATGGAGTCTTAAGGTTGTATTGTTACAAGATATACTGTTTTGGACAGATTCTGTCTTCTGTTAGGAAAAGAATTGTATTTCTTAATCAGTGAGGATTTTGGGCCCCAATTTTGGTGGGATTATAGATGACATGTAGATGAAATATTTTTGCCCATACAATTTCGTTTGGTATGCCATCTGAATGAGAACTTGGGACTAATCTGCTGTCTTTGCAGAATTTGAACCTGAACTTGGGAATAATGAAAGCCCAACTAATACTTGGAATTTAGGCTTGAAATTTGGTGTGGATCATTATTATTTAGTCTAGTTTAATACCAAGAAAATTTGGATTTAATCATGTTTGGGATATGATATTTATATATCTTGTAAATATGTTTCGCAGATTCTGGCAGAATCTGCGCACTAAGATTGAAACAAATGATTTAAATATAAAATAAGAGAATTTGGAGATGATTTTTGGTGGCGATCTAGGTATTAGGGTAAATTGGTCCCCTATAAATTTTGAGAGTCTCTAGATATGTACAAGTGGGGGAGATATTGCAATTTAAGGGCTGCCCGTGTTTACAAGTTGGATACAGCTTTATAAGGGTACATAAACCTATTGATTTTGCTATTTATAATCTATGTAGGGGATATTGGATCGTTATTTTTGTGATTTGAAGTGCAGTGAGAATTGAGTTAAAACTTGCAAGGTGAGTGAGACCCAGCAGAACCTATGTATTATTTTCATATACAAATCTCTTTTCTTTGATTTGCCATTTTGTGAAATTTCATGATTTGAAACAACATGACTATTTGTGCATAATTGTCTTGAAATTTATTTTGAAGTATTATGCATGTTTTGAAATATAATTTGATTTTTATGGAATGAATGCATGATTTTTACCTTATTAAAAATATAATGAAACTTGTCATTTTATAAGATATGATTTGAATGTAATATTGTTGGACTGCAACCCTTCCAATAGGGGGTTATGTGTTGGGGTGGATTGTTGAGCACAGGAGTGAGGCAAGAGCGTGACGTTTAAGAACATGGTCTGGTTCTGTGAGCCAAGAGCTCGAAGCTCACAATTCCATTATGTTTGGTATGTGGACCGAGGGGTGAGGCAAGAGCGTGATGTTTAAGGAACGTGGTTTCCCCTCCATAGGAGCCCGTTACCGGTTCTGTGAGCCAACAGCCTGAGTCCTATCCTATTGATTATATTGGTGATATGTTGATTTTTAGTAGTGCCATTTTATGAACCTACTGAGGCTATTAATTGGAACTACATTTATGAACTTTTGAACTCATGGCATGTTTTACTGGAATTTGTGATATTTTCAGATTTATATAACATATGTTTTGAGACTCTATTACATTTCAAGATATACATTTGTTTATCGATATTTATGTTCTATTTGCCCTTACTCATTAAGCTTTCCCCAAGCTTACCCCTTTATTTAACCACACAGAGGACGAGAGTTAGGAGCCATGCTCATGTGATGAGTGCACTGGAGTTATTGGAGGAGCTGATACTCAGATTGGGGATGATTAGAAAATTTATGGAATCATTTATCTTTTTTTTATTTGGAACAATTGTAATGATTTGGATTTGGATTTGACCCTGATACGTGATTTATTTTAATATTTGGATGGATAGATGTAATAGGGATTTATTCTTACTTTTAGTTGTGGTGCCACCAACACCTTAGTTTTAAATATTCGAATTCATATTAATCGAATGCTGAATTTAACTTTTTAAGTTTTCCACTGTGTTATATGATGGTATTATTGAGGATTTATTTGGAGATTATGACTACTGGTTCAATTTTGGTTCATCTAGCTAAAACCATTTCGATCTTGTGGATTTGTGTGACGACCCTTACCCCTAGGCCGGTTTGGGGGCGTTACATTATATGAGACTATGTCCATAGTTGTTATTCCAAAAATAATTCAGCTAATTATTTTCCTTTGGCATTAGAAGATTCCCATTATTCTGTCCTTACTACAGCAGGGGTGATGAACCCAAATTCACTCCAACCAATCAGAGGTCGCCACGTGTCCCGGTCCAAGGAAGGGAGCCAAAACAGGGCCAGTGAATGACCAACCGCAGGCACCGACCACCAACACCCATTGGGAGCGGCCACCCTTGGGGGCGTGGACCTCCCTGGGCGCCAACTCCCTTGGCGCGTGGATCTCCTTGGACGCCAACCCCCTTGGAAGAAGACCCTGGTCACGGCTTCCCCGAACACGTCATCCCCGTGCATAGTCTCCCTCGAACACGACAGTCACCACCGCCATCAACAAGGCACAGATCGCATTACTAAGGACTCTGGGCCACCGCCTATCGAGTCACGTAGTCTGAACGGACTCATATACTAGGAACCTCATCTACCACGTAGATGAGGTCTATCCACCAAGGATACCAAGGCCATTAGGACACTACGTCCCACAGGAAGGCAACTACCAAAGACACCACGTCTCTAAGGAAGGAACCTACCTAGTCTCTCAAGGACACTACGTCTCACGGGAAGACAACCTATCAAGGATGAGCCCTGCTACTCAAGGACTCTATCACCTATAAAGGACACTTTACATCAACTAGGACTCTCCACCCCGCCACACGCCACTATAGAAGGGAAGGTACTCTACCCCTCAACTCATCTTGAGTTCTATTTACTCATCTGTTTGTTCATAGGGATCTAACTTAGGCATTGGAGAGTCCTAGGCGGAACCACTCCGGTTCTCCTTTGTCACCCAGGGTCTTTTGCAGGTTACGACACTCGAAGGACCACTTAGCGATTTCTTGACGCAATAGATTAGTGCCGTCTGTGGGAACGACGCTAGCCATAGTGTCTACTAGCTTGTTTCCATCATTGATCAATTATGGCACACAAGAAGACCGCTCCCTCCACCAACAATGCCCCGAGGGAGGGGAACGGATCACCTCCTCCAGAGAGCTCACGTCACAGAGCCACAGATCGTGTCTCTCAGGAGAGGGAGGTCCCTGAGAACCAACAAGTAGGGGTGGACAACCTCAACCCTGAAGCAACCATTGAAGTCGCCCCCGCGGAACCAGTACCTGATCCCAATGCACTGGCCACTGTGGGTCAGGTTAATGACCTACAACATCAGATCCTTGACGACCAATGACTCTTCCGCAAATATCTAAGGTAGAAAGCGGTCACCCATTGTCATAGGCAGGAGCAGAGGCAAGAGCAAAGCCCTAGAAGATCACCTCCAAGGGGTGATAGGTCCGAAGGGCACACCAGGAAGCAAAGGGATCCCTCTTAGCATCCGAGGAGAACGGCGGACCTTCCAACACGGTCGGACCGAGGGAGAACACCATCACACCGATCCGTGGTGCCCAAACCTGAAGGGTCCGTCTGGAGATCAGTGTTTGATGGTCGACTAGGAGGAAGTCATGCACCAGAACGAAGCCGGACTTACAGTGAAGGGAGCCCCTCGTGTTCAAGACAAGATTCATCACGGCTTGACCCTTTACCATCTCGCTAACAGTTGAGACAGGAGGGGACTTCCAGGAGAGGATGCGAACGACCAGCAAGACGTGGGGAACAGGCACGGGGTAAAGAGTTAGACAAGAGACTCCGAGAGTTGGACGAGAAGCTGGAAGGGTTGAAGAAGCAAACCAAGGGTGAGACACACTCAATCCCAGGACAACACCCCTTCTCAGAAGAGATCATGTCAGCCTCACTGCCATCCAGGTTCAGGTTACCTACCTTTGAACTCTACAGTGGTACCACCGACCCTAATGACCATATCAACTACTTCAATGGTATGATGACCCTGTATGGTGGATCGGATGTGGTATCCTGTCGAGCGTTCCCTGCGTCCCTAAAGGGTACAGCAACTTCGTGGTTCTCCAGACTACGACCACGATCGATAGGGTCATTTGCAGAGCTATGCGAGTAGTTTGTGACCCACTTCCAGAGCAGCGTCAAGCAGATGAAGACCATGGTCAACCTACTGAACGTGATCCAAAACCCTGGGGAGTCCCTCAGGGAGTATATCAGCAGGTTCACCAAGGAATCCCTAGAAGTCCACCACCTAGATGATCAGACCTAGCATGCAGCCCTAGCTGGGGGCATCAGAAACATGGAAATAATCAAGGACTTGGCACGTCATGAGACCAAGACCATGAAAGAGCTCCTGGAGTGATGTAATCATCTCACCAATATGGCCGAGATAGTACAGTCACGGACGAGGGCAATTGAAGGTAAGGCCCAGGATAATAAGAGGTCAGCATCAGATGACTGCAAAGAGAATAAAAGGTTGAGCACTGAGCGATGATAGGAGAAAGGTGATCGCTCGTCTAGAAGAAGTGATCGTCGATCAGAGAGGGATGAGAGGGCCAGTAGCCTTGAATTCACACCCCTAAACACCACCAGGTCATAGATCCTCAGGCAGATACAAGACCGTGACCTAATCAAATGGCCAGGACCTATGCTGGCAGGACCTGAGAAGCGTAACCCTAACAAGTACTGCCTCTTCCACAAGGACTATGGGCATGACACAGAGGAATGCTACCAACTGAAGAGAGAGATAGAAGGCCTTGTGAAATCAAGGAGTCTTGACAGATACGTGAAGGGAAGACGCAATGGCCGTTCGAGCCAAGGAGATCGAGAAAGAGAAGAACCAAGAAGGGAAGAAAGGAGAGCAGATCGAGGTAGAGAAAGAGACCACACTGACGAGAGAAGAGATGCAGCAGAGCCAAGTGGCACCAAGGGAGCCCCCATCCTCACCATACTTAAAGGGCCGGGGCAAGAGTCTACCAAAAAAGCCAAAGCCCATACTAGGTTCATGGGAGTAGCAGAAAAACCAAGTAAGATGGCGAAGACCGAGACGGTGATCTCCTTCTCGGATGCAGACTGGGAAGGCGTAAGCTTTCCACATGAAGATGCCCTAGTAGTACAGGTGGAGATAGCCAATCAGTGTACAGGGTATTGATAGATACAGGGGCGTCCGTGGACGTACTCTCACTGGAAGCCTACCGCCAGTTCGAATTTGGAGACGATTAGCTCAAGCCAGAGCCCACCTACCTCTATGGATTCTCGGGCGCCACAGCCTCCATTAGAGGTACCATAGAGCTGCCCGTCACCTTTGGAGAGCACCCCTGACAGGTGACCATCATGGTGAACTTCATGGTTGTCAGGTCTGTGGTGTCGTTCAATGGCCTCCTAGGGCGATCGTCTCTAATAGCCCTTAGGGGTGTTGTATCTCCACTCCACCTGAAGATGAAGTTCCCCACTAACAATGGAGTAGGCAAAGTACGAGGTGATCAGAAGAAGGCCAGAGAATGCTATGCCACCTTTGTGAAGAAGAACAATGGCAACACACGAGGGATGGCACTGTGCATGGAGAACCTGGTCAGTGACCAAAGAGATGAACTGACAGAGAAGAGAGGAAGGCCGGTGGAGGACCTTGTTCCATGGCCACTCAGTAAGGATGACCCTTCCAAGGTCATACAGGTTGGCTCACTGTTGAGCAATGAACAAAAAAAAGAACTGGGACACCTCCGACAGACACATATGGATGTCTTCGTATGGTCGACTGCAGACATGCCAGGCATACCCAGATCCATAGCAGAGCACAGACTACATATAGACCCAACCAGGAAGCCGGTCCAACAGAAGAGAAGGAATTTTGCCCTTGACCAATAGGCAGCCATCAAGGAAGAGGTCGAGAAGCTAAGTCAATCAGGGTTCATTCGAGAAGAGAAGTTCCCTACCTGGCTCGCAAACGTGGTCATGGTACCCAAGCCTAATGGGAAGTGGAGGATGTGCGTCAACTACACTGACTTGAACAAGGTATGCCCCAAAGATGAGTACCCACTACCCAGGATCGATCTGTTGATCGACGCTACTGCAGGACATGAGATGCTAAGTTTCATGGACGCCTACTCTGGCTACAACCAGATCCTCATGCATGAGGATGACGAGTCTTACACCGCCTTTCGAACGGACAAGGAGAATTACTGCTACCATGTTATGCAGTTTGGACTGAAGAATGCAGTGGCAACCTACCAGAGGATGGTCAACAAGATGTTCGAGGAACAGATTGGGCGTAACATAGAGGTGTACATGGATGACATGCTTATGAAAAGCGTCCAAGCTCATCAACACCTGGCCAACCTGGAAGAAGTATTCACCGTACTGAGAAGGAACCAGATGAAACTCAACCCTGCGAAGTGTGCTTTCGGAGTAACGGCCGAAAAATTCCTAGGGTTTATGGTCTCAGTACGAGGAATAGAAGCCAACCCCTCCAAGATCAAGGTCATCTAGGAGATGGCACCCCCGAGGACAGTCAGGGAAGTATAGAGGTTGAATGGAAGGATCGCTGCCCTATCAAGGTTTGTGTCACGATTCGGGGATAAGTGTCTGCCATTCTTCAAAACACTGAAGAATCTTTGAAGTCCTAAAGACTTTGCATGGACAGAGGAGTGCCAGAAGGCATTTGAAGAATTGAAGGTGTATCTCGAGAATCCACCCTTACTGGGGCATCCAGAACCCAATGAAGAGTTACAGACCTACTTGGCAGCAACCCCCATCGTAGTGAGTGCAGTGCTGCTTAAAGAAGAGAGTAAAATACAGAGGCCCATCTACTATATAAGTCATGTCTTAATTGATGCAGAGACCAGGTACACAAGAATAGAGAAGGTAGCATATGCACTAGTGATCGCAGCAAGGAAGCTCAGACCATACTTCCAAGCCCATACCACCACAGTCCTCACCAACCTACCACTAAAGAAGGTATTGCACAAGCCAGACGTCTCCGGGTGGTTGATCACCTAGGCAGTTGAGTTAAGTGAGCACGACATCAAGTTCCAACCCAGGACGGCCATCAAAGGCCAAGCTCTGGCAAACTTCGTAGCTGAGTGCACCCTACCTGAGAATGAGACAGAAGCTCAGGAACCAAAGGAGCAGGATCAAGGATCATGGGAGATGTTCGTGGATGGATCGAGTAATGCCACAGGAAGTGGAGCTAGTTTCATACTTACCAACCCCGAAGGATTTTGAATACAGTATGCTCATCGGTTCACCTTCCCAGCATCCAATAACGAAGTAGAGTATGAAGCACTGTTGGCTGGACTCCGGGTGGCCAAAGCCATCCAAGTTACCCACCTATCCATCCGAAGTGACTCCCAGCTTGTAGTGAACCAGGTGAAAGGAGAGTATGAGGCGAAGGATGAGCGCATGGCGTCATACCTAGCACATGCTCTGTAATTGATCGGGGAGTTCGTGAAGTTCAAGATGGTTCGAGTACCCAGGATCCAGAATGCTACTGCAGATGCGCTATCTAGGTTAGCCAACGATGAACTCAAAAACCTAGCCAGTGTCGTGTACGTGAAAATATTACATGAACCGACATACTAGGAGAAGCTGGTCAATGAGATCGAGGAAGGGCCTAGCTAGATGGACCCTATACTCGACTACCTGCAGAATGACGTCTTACCAGAAGATAAGATCGAGGCAAGGAAGATAAGGATGAGAGCTATAAAGTACACCGCCCTAGATGGAGTGCTATACAAGAGGGGGCCACAGCACCACTACTTCGGTACCTAGGACCCAAGGGAGCACTATATGCCCTGATAGAGGTACATGAAGGGATCCACGGAAGCCACATGGGAGGAAGAGCCCTAGCATACAAAATCCTCCGACAGGGACTCTACTAGCCAAGAATGCAAGAGGAAGCCATCTAATATGTCAAAGCCTGTGAGCAATGTCAATTGTTCGCCCTAGTACCCCATCTACCCACCACCAAGCTGACATCGATCCTCAACCCCATTCCCTTTACCATATGGGGGGTAGACATCTTGGAGGACTTCACACCAGCATCAGGCAACCGTAAGTACCTGGTGGTCGCCATAGACTACTTCACCAAGTGGGTGGAAGCCAAGCCACTAGCCAAAATTACAGAGAATGAGATGGGGAAATTTCTTCGTGACGACATCATCTACAGGTTCGATGTGCCAAAGTCTCCAACAATGGGAAGCAATTCAACAACCCCAAGTTCAGAACCTTCTGTCACAGCTACAACATTGACTATCGGCCTATTTCGGTAGCCTACCCACAGGCCAATGGTCAGGGGGAGGTCACCAATAGAACGCTACTGGATGGAATAAAGAAAAGACTGGAATGAGCCAAAGGGAAGTGGGTCGAAGAAGTACTGAGTGTTCTGTGGGCATACCGTACCACAGTAAGGACACCCACAGGAGAAAGCCCATTTCACCTGGCATATGGAACAGAAGCATTGGCACTAGTAGAGGTCCTCTCTATATCCCACAGCGTGCTACACTTCAATGAAAGAACTTACATAGATGGACTGTGAGCGAACCTAGACTTCCTGGATGAGGTGCGTGAGAAGGTGCTGCTGAGGAACGTAGCCTACCAACAGTGAATAGCCAAGTACTACAATGCCCGGGTACGTGAACAGTTATTCCATCAGGAGGACCTAGTCCTAAGAAGGACAATTGCATCACAACCACGGAAGGAAGAAAAGCTATCAACAACCTGGGAAGGACCTTACATAGTTTCCAAGCAGATACGTCCAGGGACATACCGCTTGAAAACTCCAGGGGGCAAGAAGGTAGACCGTACCTAGAACTCAGAACACCTAAAGAAGTATTACCAGTAGAAGCAATAGTGTGACAACACCAGCAATAGTAGCAGTGAAGTAGTAGCAGTAGCAGTAGCAGTAGATGGCATCACTATTTCAAGGATAATTTGAAAAAAAAATTTATTCAAAATAAAGAGTTGTTTCGGGAATACTTGTCTTCTTCCACCACTCAATCGAATCACTGTCACTACACCAAAGTTTGTTAACCACCAATGCGATATGCCACCAAGGCGTTATGCCATCAAGGCGTTATGCCACCAAGGCGTTATACCACCAAGGCCTTATGCCACTAAGGCGCTATCCCACTAAGGCGTTATGCTACCAAGGCGTTATTCCACCAAGGCGTTATGCCACTAAGGTGTTATGCCACCAAGCCGTTATGCCACTAAGGCGTTATGCCACCAAGGCCCGTTGGCCACCAAGGCATTAGGCCACCAAGGCGTTATGCCACCAAGGCCCGTTGGCCACCAAGGCGTTATGCCACTAAGGCATTATGCCACCAAGGCCCGTTGGCCACCAAGAAGTTAGGCCACTAAGGCATTAGGCCACCAAGGTGTTATGCCACCAAGGTCTGTTGACCACCAAGACAAGACACCCCTAAGGACTACCAACCACATGGGGTTGCATAGGTATGAGAACCCTCGAAGCAACAAGGATCAATTGCAGGTCATATCAACATCACCAAAAAGAAAAAGTCAAGTACATACAACCCCAGAAGATAAAAGGCAAGCATCACAATCCAAAAGTTCTCATCCAAAAAAGTCCAATATCCAAAGAACATCACTAAAATCAGGGGGCATCTGATGGAGGAGCAGCATCTGACCCAGTGGGGGACATCATATCAGCCTCGGCAGGACTACCAGTACTCCCCTCTAGTAAGACGGCACCCTCCTATGTCGCCACAGCATCATCCTTGGGGGGGACACGAGCCACTGCAATAGTCTCAGGTAGCAACGTGGTGACCTCCAGGAACCCTGAGAAATCATACTCAAGTGTCGTCTCCAGAATGCGGACCGCCAAGTCTCGGATGCCTGCGTCGTATATCTCCTGGTTATGCTTATAAAAGTATGTAGTGATCTCAGGAGACTACTGATAAGCTGCCACTACCCGCTCCCCAGCTTCGGACACCTCAACCTCATGACTCTGCCTCAAGGCGCGAAGCTCCTCCTCCAAGGCACAAACTCTAGATGAGCTCTCGGCCGCTATAGCAGACGCTACCCTGAGATCCTCAGCCATGCTCCTCTCTAGTGCCACGGCCTCTTCCCGGGTGATCTTATGCCCCTGAAGCTCCTTCTCCAAGCCCTAAAACTTGCAGGTCAATTGGATCTCTCGAAGGCATGGCTCTCCAGGAGAAGCACCGTCTCTGTGACGCGATGCTGGACCTGCAAGCAACATAGCCACAAAGAATCATCCCAAGTACAAGAACAATAACAACACCAAAAGCCAAAGAGCGAGAAGCACAACTCACAGAAGCCAAGTCCTGGTAGAGGGACTGTATCAGGAAGGCATCACTAAACCCCTGCAGGACCGAATGCTCCCTGGGAAGCCTCCCCATATCCAGCCACTCTCGGCATACAATGCGACTGGTCAACGTCGCTCCCTCTTGAAGATCCCAAGGTAGCACCAAAGGAGAGGAAGTGGGCGGATCAGTAACAGTGTCAGAAGAAGAAGAGACCACCCCCTTGCCTCTAGAAAGGGGCAGAATAGAGGATCCAGGAGCAGCGACATTAGGAGACGACCGCGGAAGGATAACTTGTGGTCCAGTCCTCACCGAACCAGGGGGGTCAGGGCCTCCCTTTCGCTTGGTCCCGACGATCCCAGAAGGAGAAGAAGTAGGAACTGAAGGATAACCAACAGAAGAACCATCCCCAGGAGAAGCCGTCTAAGCACACCTCTTCTGCAGGTTAGAGCGGAAGACACTAAGATCAAGTCAAATATCCACTACATAGCAACATACAACCAAGAGCATAAGACAAGTCAGACAATAGGTACACAGAAGGATAGTACGTAAGCAAATACCAAAGAATCCAAATGTCTTACCAGGGCTCAACTTCTAGAGGCACAAGAAGGCCTCAGAATCCAACTAGTGGACGTCGAACAGATCGCATCCCTGACATCGCTGGAGGAAGTCACGATCAAAGTCGCTCAACTCAAGAGGGTGGTTCACCCTCTTGATATCAATAACCTCCCAGGTGGACCGCAAGGCACAGTGGGGGACCGTGGCAAAAAAGAAGCGATCCCTCCAATACTTCACTGAACTAGTGATCCCCATCAGAGGTTAAGCGCGACAAGAGACCCCCTAGGGAGACGACGGGCGAAGTGGTAACACCCTTCTTCAACACGTAGAAGTAAGAGAATAAGGGAACTGTAGTAGGGCGCCCCATCCAGGTGAAGAACACATAGAAGCCCAATATGACCCACCAAGAGTTGGGCAGCACCTGCCCAGGAGTAAGGCACCAATGCTCCAACACCAGCTCCACGAAGCGGGAGATAGGGAAACAAAGACCATGAACAAAGAAAATGCGATAAAGGCAAACCTCATCTCCTCGATAGGAGTAAGAACGGTCGTCAGGCCTAGGGATGCAAAGTACGACATCAGGGGGTATATGAAACTCCCGTCCGAGAGACGTCAAGTCCGAAGAAGTCAAGACGCTAGCAATATGGGCCAACTTACTCCTAGGGTCGCCTACAGAAGTGGAACAACGAATTACCCATGGCTACACATGGGGTTCAACGACTAACCATGGGGTTGTATGTTTCCATGAAGTGTTGTATGTACAAGATAGTGGTGCAGGAAGCAGGTATCATCTGATCTCAGAGTACTTAGTATGATGTACCCCACCTCCCCAGGGGTAGAGGTACAACTGGGATTACCCTCATCGTTTGATTTCACTTTGAAATGCATGATGTAGTTAGTACAACAAAAGGGGTTAGCCAAACATGTTTCAACCAATCAATGCAGAAGGGAGAAAATTCTTACGTTCAACGGTAGCATCTAGTATTGAAAGCTTGCCCATTAATCCCCAGCGGAGTCACCACTGTGAGGATCCTTCCTTCTCGATGCTTGATGGCGCACAGAGGGTTTTAATTGCTCCTCTTTTTTGGAGGGAGAGAAGGAATGCGCCTTCTCAGATGGGTTATGGTTCAATTTATCAGGGGATGGAGGTCATACAATAAAATGAAATGGAGTTGCCACCTACGGTTAGGGCCTAGGATCCATTAGTGCAGCCCTAGAAGGGCTACGAGACTTTGGTTGGTCTAGTCAGAGATTCAGGGTAAGTGGTCAGGTTACGAGAGTGGGAAGGTGTTAGGCACCCACCTCGCCCGGATAAATCAGTCTTTCTACTAGATGCTTATTTTCGAATATTCTCCCTTAATGAATGTCCTATTTCCACATGAACGGCTAAATAATGATGCACAAACTATTTAATTAAATTAAACTATGTTACACTAACTACTGTACACTATACGAGAGTACTTGAAAGGACTACATTGTACTAAAATTAAAAGTTAATGGGAGAAATGTATACCTGTACGCTTTACCTAAATGCAATTATGCAAAATGGGCGGTGTCCCCTAGCTCAGGTGGAGGCAAAAGACTGACTTTATCCCTTCATTGGATAGAGTAACGGTTTACGGGTGTCGAATCTTACGATCTTGGACAGAATAACGGCCTTCCAATGCTTTGGCAACTAGGGGCTCAAATTTCGGACAAAGTGGCTATGCCACAGGAGGTTTCCTTGATTTGGGCAAGAAAGGGTCGAGGAAGCCAGACTTAGATAGCCTAGACATCGGACAGAGGGATGAGGCTCGAAGGCTCAAAATTGGATTGGAGAAGAGCCCCGAAACAAGGAAAACAAGGAAAAACTGGAAAATTGGAGCTCTGGGGGTGCCCCCTCTCCCACAAACTTTGATTGTTCAAGTGAGGGGGGTGACCCCCTTTTTATAGGTAAATTTTGGGTTTGGCAGTGCCGCAAAAAATGTGTGGGGCCACGACAGAGCAAAAATAAAAAAAATTGGATTTTGGCCGCCCGTGGGGCCACACAGTGTGTGCATACAAACGGCACTGTACGGCATTGTGCGGGCAGTCTGGGGAGATCTAGGGGGAGGTTGTACGCATGATGTAAGCTCTATAGGATGAGTGGAGATGTTTTTTGAATATAGTGTTGGTTTTGGGGACATTGCCAGTCATCTGCGTCCGATCGTCGTCATCGCTAGGGGGTGACAAAATTCAGCGTCTACATGTATTATGTCATTGATTGGTTCCTTCTTGATGTATGTCTTTAATGCTTGATTTTCCCTTTACATGTGTCAAATATACAGAGCTACTATGTCTACTGCGTCTACCATGGTCAGCCATTATGGCTTCCCAACCTAATCATGCGGACCCTGGCATACAGAGCGGATCACCCAGAGGAGGGAGACCTTCCTTATGCTAAGCTAATCATCCAGGTGCTTCTTTACTTCCAGGTTCCTATAGATGATGAGTGGAGAGCTAAACGTGCTACTCCCTTTGACAGGATTACTTGGAGGACGATGAGTATGACTGGGTGAGAGGGGAGTTTTGAGCCACCACCTGATAGAGCATAGGTAGCCAGACAGGCCGTGGAAGAGGATAGTGATGACCATGATGGTGGTCAAGGAGGTAATGACCACGGGGATGGAGGATATGGGAGTATATCGATAGCTATTCCCCTTACTGTTACTACTTCTGTTACTACCTCTCCCACTTAGAGGGCCATTCCTTCTGCCTCCCAGACAATTGGTGCCACCACTTCCCATACGGCTGGAACTTCTTCTCCATGGGTTATTTTCTACACCGCCACCTAGAGAGAGTGATCAGGCAGGTGCACCCAGTTGCAGTTACATGATTCAGAGGTTCTCTGCTCTGGAACAAAGGATGCAGGCTCAATACAATGACTTTGTGGCCATAGTGAATGTAGGGTTTGATGACATGGAGGATTGATTGGTTGATATCGAGTCTCATCTGGACATTGAGAGAGCTCGAGACAGGACAGGGTTTCGATCAAGGGTGAGAGATCAAGCACAGGGCAAGGGGAAGGAGAAGCAACAAGATCAGCCTTAGGATCTATTTTGGTTTCCTATTTTTGTTATGCTCTTTACTTATTTTTAGGTTAGTTTCTAGGTATTAGGGTGGTAGAGAATGGAGAAAGACATATGTATTTCTTTTTTTTTTTTCCTTTTTTTTTTATGTTATTCGAGTTATGTCAACCTTGGACGGCCTAAGTATGTAAAAACGATCTCTACCTAATGCAATTTACATTTTCAATCACCAACATGTCTCTATCCTAATTTATTTTATTTGTTTGATTATTTTATTATTCGATCCTTAATAGAGAGTAAGTTGAGGTGGGTGAAATCGGAATAGTGAACATGCCAGGGGGCAAAACCTCTCTGATACCATGCTATCACACCCCTAACCCGAGACAAGGGTAATGTAACTGGAATATCGCTGTATTCCACACTAACTCCCAAGGATTGACACTTTTCTGTGTCATGTTCACTACTTAAATAACATAATTAAGAATCAGAGTTAAATTCAGAGTTGCAGCGGAAATAATTCATCGATACTAATAATGTAAGATTTAGAATTCTCTCTCTCTCTCTCTATATATATATATAAATTACAGATCACGCCCTGGTTTTCAATCGAAACTCAAATCACCCCTTGGTTTTTGAAAAAACTCTAATCACCCCTTGTATTAGACCCCAATATGACAAATTAGTCCCTACCAGTAGTTTTTTTCTATTAAATGATGATGTCAGCTAGTTATATAAATTTAAATGCCTAAACTACCCTTGATCAGTGTTGTTTTACGATTTTACCCTTGTAACTAAAAACCCCAAAATCAGTCATCTTCCTCATATGACCTGCAACCCAACATGTACTCTTTTTTTTTTTTTTAAATTAAAACAAGGAATCAGAGAGGGAATATTCCCTCTCCTTCTTCCCCAAATTGCTAAAACGAATGGAGATAGGGTTTTAACAACCACCACTGTGATTTGTTCCTCACTCTGTATTTGTGTTTCTCTCTGCAATCATGCAAGCTCGTTGATCGATTCTCAACTTCGCTGAGATTGTGACTTTCTCTGCCTACAGAGTCCAGAATTAGATCTCATTACAAATCAGCCTGAGTTGTCTCCATTTTGAGGTTTAGAAATTTAGGGTTTTTTATTTTTTTGCTTTCTGGGGGGGTTAGCGCTTTTTGTGTGTGCTTGTGCCTGATCGAATGGCACATGGAAGCAGATCCACTGGAGTTGTGAAGTGGTAGATGCAACTATGTGAGCCCAACTTCTGAGTTGATCTTTTATGTCGATTTCGTTACCGGAAGTAGGAAATTTTCAATTCATTAAGGTGTTCTCTTCACTTCTTCGATTTTAAAGATCCCAAGCTTCAGAAAGATAAGGTCTTGGAATTATAGATTCATCAATGGTTGTCTATTTTTCATCAGATTTTTTCCCCAATCTCTGCAACCTAGGAATGATAGAAACCAAACTTGAATCTTTATCTTCTTTAGAAAAAACAAAACTCAGATCCATGAACCCTTTTAGCTCTTCAAACTCAAGGGTTGATAAGCTTTTGCTGCTACCCCTCCTTTTTAAATTCGTCTTTTTCTTAACAGGTCTCTCAATCTTTTCTGTTCTTATCTGATGTATTTTTTTTAATCAAGTTAGCAATTTTTAGGGGGAGTGGAGATCGAGATTGGGTAGAGAAGATGAAGAATTTATAGAGACTTAGAGAGAAATAATAATCCCTTTAAATAAGTTCGGAAAATCTTCTAAAGTAAACTGTAAATCTAGAAACGTTCAGAAAGAGAAGAACATAGATCGAGATGAAGAAGAAGAGAAATTAAATAAAAGGTTCTAAAGAACAAAGTGATATTCTCTGTAGACTGTTCCTCAAGGACTATTGGTCTTCCCTGAAAGTCTTGCTCAACCAAATCAGTTGAAATCTTTCCTGAGAAACTAGGAAGTGCAGATTCTATGTCATGATATAGTAGAGTAGCAAGGGAAGAAGAAGGGGGTGATAGTAACAGAGCAGCAAGAGGAGAAGAAGGGGGTAGAAGGGAAGAAGAATGGGGTTACAATAGCAGAGAAGCAAGAGAAGAAGATCGAAGGGGGTTTCAGTAGGGGTTACCAAAAGAAGGGGTTTCAGTAGCAGAGCAACAACGGGAAGAAGAAGGGGGTAGAAGGGGTTACCAAAAGAAGGGGCTTACTTGAGTATCACAGCAATAGCAGAGCAGCAAGAGGAGAAGAAAATGGAAGAGAAATGCTGTAGCAAGGGAGCAAAAGGAGAACAAGAAGGAGAAGAAGAAGATGGAAGAGAGACTTACCGTAGTGAGAGAATACCCTAGCAGAGGAATGGATGCTCCAATGGTAAAATGAAAACTTTGTTTTATTTGTTTAAAGGGTGAATGGGTTAAGGGTAAATGTGACATTTCATTTTTTAGTTTGACTTAAGATAACACCGTTACTGTAGAGGGGGACGGATGAGTTTTTTCAAAAACCAAGGGGTGATCTGAGTTTCGATTGTGATCTGAGTTTCGATTGAAAACCAGGGGGTGATCGGTAATTTACCCATATATATATATATATATAAGTGGCATTTTATTCCAAGCATTCATGATGTCTTCAAATTCCATAGTACCATATAAACAGGTATAAAATATAAAAGGTCACAATATACTATATATCATTAATTACATTATCCTCATGAGCATTCTCAAAATATAGAAAGAATAGTGTCCATGACTACTAGGCCTCTACCCCACACTACTATGCTCTGTAAGCATATCCATCACAGCTACAACTAGCACCATATTCCTCTTCGCCTGAATCTCCCCAGGCCTCATACGCCTCTCTGCCATGGTATTCCTTATCAACCTCGATCGGATCGATCATACCTACATCATATCGAAAAAATCGGTCCCTCAAGGGATGAGCTTCCAACTAAGCCCAATCAGAGTTTAAACCATACAAGAAAACACAATATCAATCATGATGCTAGTCGCACGATGCATGGATCCATTAGTGAGTTTTCCCCCTAATCCAAAAGTTCTAAGTCTGGGTTAAGTGCTACTATGACACTCAAGTAGCATCCCTGGCATACAGTGCCATAAACTAGATGGCAGTCCGACGATGTCAAACTCGTGCCAATATGGAAGCCTGTGAGACCGGACCAGTCATTGGGTTGTCCGTAAGCCCCCGATACATACCCCGTCTTAGTATTCAGCCTGATGTATCAGTCAGTGCCTGAACTTCATAGTGGGCTACCCTGAAAACAGGGTCGGTACCCATAGGCATGTCTGACACCTAAACCCCTGGCGATAAGGGTAGTAGCATTGGGTACATAATGACCTAGCCAACATGCAACTAAGGCAATATATAGGTACACCAATGTATAATCTAGAGGTCGAGTCTATAGTGCCAAACACGGGTGACCCAACTATCCTCTCGCCCCCTCTAGTTTGCACATAGGCATACAAGTGTGTCGAGCATGATACCAAAAACACGGTTGACTGGTCACATCCCGATCAAAACCCATGACACACACATCACAGTCAATCATCATCAACATACCAATCACATACATATCTTATGGCAATCACAAGTTCGACACCCACTCACGATACTTTGATTCCATCATCACATATCCACATTCTCAATTGAATATCATCTCGCATTTTATAAATATAACCATTATACAATACTCTTCATTACATATGATAATTTCCATATCGAATATTTACTCCAAATCTTTTAGCATTCATCATGATAATCATAAACTACACTTACCATGATCCATCATTAATAACATGCATTGAGATTAGTAAGAATCAGCATATTATCCATCTCAAACATGCATGAATGACATTCTATGCAAGTTAAACAAAAACATTTCAAAAATTAAGTCCAAGTGTCTAATCCACTCACAATTGTCGTATCATGTGTCCTCGGGTGTCATGCACATGCACGCTTCGATCACAAGTGTAGGTCGCCCTAAAATATTATAGTCCAAAGGTGTCATAAGTGAGAGGGTGACTGGGGTTCAAAGCTCAAAGTCCAAAATAGGTCCTGCAGTTCAATCTGGTCTCTGTGGAGGATCTATGCGGAGGCTGTTTTCATCCTCTGCAGCCATCCTCCGCACAACCCAGAAATGTTGTTCTTCAGCTCAGCTCGGGGCTGTGCTTGGGCTATGGACATGGGGCCTATGATAGGTCATTGTGGGGTAATTTTTATTCTTCTAAACCTTCTTTTTCGTTGGGGTTCAATCCCCAATGCGATCCATGCATTGGATCAAGTCTAAGCATCAAGATCTTCCCATTTCAAGGTCCTATAATGGGGCTTTCATGGTGGTTTGGCCATAAAATGAGTAAAAAGTAGATTAGGGTCATAAAATAACATGAATAACACTTAATAGATGGTCTAAATATAGTAGGGCAAGAAGCCCTATGGTTTGGCTAAGGATTGGATGGATTTCCAATCAAATTCGAGTGAATCTAACCTAGAATTGATGGGGTTTAGCTTACTTACAATGGGGTTAGCTTAGGACAGAAAGGGGGAACAAGTTCTAAGCTAGAAATGGGCTGTAACACCTCTTCCCAACGAGCTCCCTAGCTCCGAGCTTGGATCTCCAACAGGCTGAAGGGTGGTTTGCACTCTAGAGGGGCTCCAATGGAGGTTGAGGCTCCTCCTCGCTCTTATTCTTCCTTCTTCCTTCTTCCTCAGCCTCCCATGTTTTCTTTGTTCTCTTAGGTGTTCGAAATGAGAGAAATGAGGGGAGGGATAGGGTTTTGGGTTGGTATAGCTAAGTGTCTTAGAGCATGTTTGGTTATGGGTGTTTTAAGACATAAAATGAGTTTTAAATATATGCGAACCCAGATAGGACTTAGGGTTTAGTTGGATCCCATAGGTCTTAATTAGGTTGGGTTAACCTAGGGTGGAGCCCTAGGCTCAAGCCCAAAAGGTCCAAGATAGACTCAATCGGATCTGGGTCATTTCAGCTCCTATGGAGGATCCCTGCATCCTCCCCTACATCCTCCGTAGAGGGCATTCTGTCCTGATTTTATTTCAATTGGTTGGGTGATTTTCTCATGGATGAATATACATGTGAGGGGGGTATTAATGGGCATAAACAACAAATAATTAGCACACATAAAATGTATTCAGGTATTAGTTGGTTAGGTATACTAACAATTACACAACTTAATGAATTCTCGGATTGGTGCTCACCTAATCAAAGTCTTCCTCCAAGACTCTGAACAACTTCCTCATTTTGATGCATACTTCACAAAGGTACCAAGTATCGATGTTACACAACACTGGGCTCCTTCTTAGGTACTCCTCACTCTTGGGGCTAGTGCTAGGAGAATAATCTACAAACTTGCGATCTACGAATCTTCCCCACTCTCGGTTGAGGAATCTCTCTTCTATTGGCTCCCCCGATCTTAGGTGATAGATTTTATGTGTGGGTTTGATTGTCAACTTGAATAGCTCACCGACGAAGGGAGCATTTCAAACTATGCTACAACACATACACAAGTTTTAAATTAGTAGGGATTTGGGTGTGGGTGTAACACCGAGATTCAAGCATCCAGTTCCCAAAACCTCATGACGTCGTTATTCTATACAAAATCCTAAGATACAATACTTACAAGTTGTTACTCTATTCGACAGAGGACAAAGCGAGTCATTTGCCTCCACCTGAGCTGGGGGATGCCATTCGTCTTGCATTTCCCATAATTGCATTGGTTAGCGTATAGGTATACATTTCCACCGTTAACCTTTAATTTTGGCACGATGTAGACTCTCAAGCGTTCTTGTGTAGTATACATAGGAGTTTGTATAACATAGTTTAATTTGTTTATATAGTTTGTGCATCATTATTTAACCATACATGTCAAACCCTGCCCCTGACAAGTTGGAATTTTGGTTCAAGGACAGGAACCCCTAATCAGGCAACCAGGATCACTGTGGAGCATCACTCCACTCAATGAGATCAATTAGAATGCTTTGAACAGGTTTCCCTATATACCTGTCAGAAGATGGATAGCAGATCCCTGTACTTGCACAGCTCACAGCCTGATGTATGGATTGAACCCCAGGTATTCTCTTTCCTCCTTATAGTGGTGGGACCCACCTCTGGAAAATCATGTAAAAACCCATAATGGGCATATGGGGACAATACCCTAACCCAGGGTCAAACCCTTGTGCTATTCCCCTTTGAATTTTGTTGCTGGAATTCTCTGGGCAATGGCACTGGGCGATGCAGCAAGGCCCAGAGACATCGCCCAATGGCTGTTTTTGCATATTTTTAATTATTATAAATGTGGGGACCACCCAACATGACCATGGACACCCTCCACTGATAGAGGGGAGTCTGAAGGACCACCTCATACCCCTGGTTTAGTGTGGACCCCACCAGTGAACCCTGAACTGAACAGAATCAGTTCCAAAAAATCAGTTTTTAAAAGAGGGACTGAAAGCAAACAGGCCTTAGTTGGCCTTAGCTTATAAATAGGAGGCCTTGGGCTCATTTAGATCCCTTGGCAGATCTGAATCCGAAAGAGAAAAGAGAGGAAAGAAGAGAGAGAAAGGAGAGGAAGAACAGAAGGAAGAAGGGAGAAGAAGGAGAAGGAGCTGCAGTAGCCCATCTCAGGCTGATCTGAGCTCACCTACAATAGTATTCAGGTAAAGAACCACCCCCCATACCTGCTGTACCTGTTCTTTCTCTGTTCTTACTGTGCTTTGCAACCCTGGGCAGCCCAGACAAGCTAGGGTTTGCCCAGTCTGGCTCCAGATTTGCCATGCATGCATAGAGCATGGAAGATCTATGAATTTTATCACTTTTCAGTAGGCATTTATGCTACTGCCATGGTCGAAACCTGGTTGTGTGCACCTGCACTACCAGATGGCCCTACTGGTCAGTGTTTTGGAACCCTAGGAGCTGGCTAAGGTTGTACAGCCCTAACCCTAGATGGGTACAACCTCAAGCCCCCTTGTTTCAGGTGATCTTAGCTCTGTACAAGGCTGGAACTGAATTCCAAGTCTGACCAAAACTCTGAACACTATTCGTCTGGGTTATTTGGGCAGCCACAGTCAACCTGACTGGAACCCTGATGGAGAAACCAATTGGACAATGATGTAGACCATCACTGGGGCTACCTAAATCCCTAAACATGCAGAGGATCAGGTGTGAGCCCAACCATGCAAGCCCAGCCTTGGAAACTCAGCCTGTATCGATTCTACAGGCACTGGGCGATGCATTGGGCGATGCAGACATCGCCCAGAGCCAACGCCCAGTGAAGGGAATTTGGCTGGAATGTTAGACAGACCTGGGGGATTTTACCCACATACCCCCTGAACACTGTGGGAAGGTAGGAAATTACCAAAAAGCCCTTCCTTACATCTGTTCTTATTTAGAAATGTTTCAGAACCCTAGTGGGTCTCGCTTGTGATTGAATCACTGCTGTGCCTGGTCCTACAACACAGATAAGCTGTGGATAACACTTTGACCATGTTCTGACCTAGTGGTAGGTACTGGTATTATAAATGACCAATTTGCCCCTGTGCCCTAGTACTGGCCCATGCACCGAAACATGACCTAAGGCTCGGTGTAAGGCTCAGTGAGTCCAAGAGTGAACCAATTGAACTCCGGGTCAACCCAGTAAGATTAGGGTAACCCTAGGACTTCTAATGACAGACTGATAACTTAACATGACAACTTGTGATTTACATCTAGGACTTGATCCTATGCTCAAGGACAACAACCAGACAACTGCTGGGACTGAATTTGTGACTGAATACCTAGAGCCAAGTACTGGTGAGTGAATAATACTAAAATGTAATTATGATGTGATGCCGGCTATTAATAATTGAATCATGAATGTTGTGTTATTTACTTATAATTCAAGTTACTTAAATCACTGCATAATGACTATTGTTGATCAACACTGTGAATTCTATATGATGGTTGTGATTGCTAGACTAGATGCCGTACTCGGCTTAGAAATGGGGCCTGTGGTAGCCCATATTATGGGGTACGGTTGACACCGAGTGACTTATACGATGCCATATAGACATGGGGCTAGAGTTTCATCACCCGTGCTATGCACCCTTGCCCACAGGGGTTAAGGTGCTGGATGCCTATGGGGACAATTATCAGGGAGTGAAAAAAAGAAAAGAAATAAAAGAACTCCGGAATGGTGCATAAATAAAAGAACACCGGAATGGTGTATGAGGGAAGAAACGGTTGTCCCCCTGGATAATCACAGAGGGCTGGTCGGGCTGACCAAGGACTAGTGCGCTGGGGCTGACTGGTCCTCTCCGACAACTCAATGGGTGTATCACGGGAAGGGGTAACCAAGCCCGCACCAGGGATACACGTATTGGGAATTGTAGTAGCACAGACCTGACTTAGTTGTATTGCTAGGTGGCTAATAATAAAGAATCTGGACTTGCATATCATGTAGATCATATGAACTGTGGATTGTGATTACATATGCATGCATGATGGAAGTTATTTGCTCATGAGCTTGATGGGGCTCACACTCTGTTATATGTTGTTTTCTTCTTAGATGATCCTGTAGGTGGATGCAGCTGTGGCATGGTGGGCAATCTCGAGGAGGAGAGTTTTGGTTGTTATGATGATGTTGGTGTGGACCCCGACAGAGGTTATACCTATTCTACTTACGTTCTCGGTGGTCATTGAGGATGAAGACCATTGAAGTGTGCATGTGATGTTTTGACTGGGGACTCCTCTTGGTTTTTCTGGAGTTATCCCCGTTTTGGCTTGGTTATTGTAGTTTTCTTTTCTTTTCCTTTTTGGGGCTGAGAATGCTCGCCCTATTTATATTTTGGTATGTAGTACTGCTCTTATCAGCTTTTGTTTCTTTGTTGTGGGTTGCGCGTGCCCGGGAGATGTATCAAACAAGACTTATTATGTATATATTATCACCATTTCCCATTCCGCTATGCTTTGTTTTTACTTTTAAATTGTAGACATCCTACATTACTCTGATCTTACTTATGGTTAAGATGTGGATATGGTTCCATGATCGTAAGCACTTCTTCTAGATCCATGGGATTTGGCGGATTACCGTTACGCAATTCGGGTCACCTACCCAATCCTCCTAGGGGTGGTTTTGGGGTGTGACAATACATGTTGGTATAAGACATTCATAAAGGGAGAATATTTGAAAACAAACATCTAGTAGGAAGACCGATTTACCGGGCGAGGTGGGTGTCTAACACCTTCCCACTCTCGTAACCTAACCACTTACCCCAAATCTCGAACCAGACCAAATGGAATCGTGTTACCCTACACAGGGCTACACTGATCGGGTCCTAGGCCTTAACCCTAGGTGGCGATTCCATTTCATATGATTGTATTTGTAAAACCCGTTCCCAAAAATCCGAGCGAATTAGTTTTTGAATAAAGGTTAGGAACCCGAACCTATACCTGCTGGTGCCTTATGGTGCATCAGCCCAGTGATCGAGATGAATGATGTAAGCTCGATAGTACCGTTAAGAAGGAAAACACCAACTCCTTGCAACTATATAGTTCACCACCAAATTTATAGCCTAATGTAGGTATCAACCCTTGATTACAGAGGCCCTACCCAAATACATGATACATTAGGTCAAATAAGCATGTAGGTGAGTGGTCGCGTGAAGGCCTTGGCCTATGGTTGATTTGACACAAAATATCAGTATGCCTTTAGCCTATTTTAGGTTTGAGATCTGACTAGGGTTATGATTAAGTTCTATTCTAGGTTGTAATTGGATCATACAAACCTTCACATGTCATGATGAGAACTCGATTCCATACATGCATGTTAAATCCCAACTCGAAGGTCAAATTCTGCTACTCTGGCAGATTGACCCCTGTTTAATTAAAATGGTATAACTTCATCATCCGAACATCATTTGCTTTGATTCCAATTTTTTAGAAACTAGATTCATATTCTCTTAGAAGGAACCATTGTCCAATTCTGTCTATAGGTGATCTGGAATTTCACTTCAAGTTGCTGTCATGGATTGAATTCTCATATTCTGGCAGATTGACCCTTGGTTAGTTAAAATGACATAACTCAACCATGTGAACTTCGATTACCTTGATTCTTGATTTGTTAGAAACTAGACTCATAGGAATTCATTTTGTTAGAAGAAATCATTTTCCAATTCTCCCTCTAAATGAGCTGAAATTCCACTGCAAACACAAACTTTCCTGTTGTTGTTGTCTCTGGTCGATCCGGATCAACTAGTCCAATGGACCAGTGCTATTGTCATGTGTAAATTTCGTTCTTGGTGTGTGGGGCCCAGTGTCTGGTACCCTGACTCATCTCCCCATACTTCAACCAACCCATGGGAATATTGTCCCGACAATGTGACCATGTGGGGCCCACCTATAAGCCTATGGGCATTATGAATGGACTCTAGAATGTGTTTTGGCTAATGTGGTCCCTATCCAAACAGGACTTAATGCCAGCCTCTATACAAAGCCCACTCTTACTTCAATCACACCCCTGTTCATTTCGTGGAAAGAAAGAAAGGAGGTGAAGGAGAGCAAGAAAGAGAGGAGGAGGAGGAGGAGGAAGCTTGGATCCTTCCTTGTGTTTGGGATTTTTCAAGGTAACCTTTCTTTAGCAAGTTCTCCTTAGATGTCTATGCTGTCCATGAGTTTTAGCATGATCAACCTTTAATTTTGTTTTGTGACCATGACCTATCATGCCTACTTAAGAAACTCTCATGGATTACTAGCTTAGGAACTTGGATCCTTGCATGCATGTCGAAATCTACCATTTTTGACCAATCATCTACCTTCGTCTTAGTAAATACATGCTATAACTATAACTTCCAGCCTTTGATGATCAATTCTCATGTCTATAACAAGCTTTGATCATGTTCTATGGTGTAGGACATGCTTTCCTTTGAGTGCATGATGAATCCATGACATTATGTACGTAACAGTACTATTTTGGAGTTAATCAAACCCCTCTGTAATTGTTTTCTACTAATTCATGAGTATAAAACCATATATCTTGACAATGTGGGCCATAGATCCCCAAAAACTCCATGCATGTCCAATCTTGTTGTTTGGATATGTTGGTTATCATGGATGAAACCTACCTATGCTTCCTGATCATCCTTGATGGCCATAGATCAGTAGAACCAAGCACAAACAGTGCAGGATTTTAAATTTCTCGAGCTAATCATGCACTGGTCGATTGCTACTGGTCGATTGGATGGACCAGTACCAATCGACCACTACAAGAAATTTGAACCAGATCTGAGTCTGATCAGTCGTATGGCCTGAAACACCATATGGGAGGCCATTTATGTGAACTAAATAAGAAACCATGCCCTGATGCTGCCTTTGAGCAATGGGTTGATTCACTCGGGTTGATTGGATTAACCAGTCCAATCAACCAGTTCAAATCCTTGATTAAAACTTGACCAAACCACTAGGAATACTTGAAGTATCACCCTGGGACACTGTGGTGAGAAGCCATGCCCTTTTCCCTAATTTCTTTCAAAATTTTGCTACTGTCAGCCCTACTGATCGATTGCCACTGGTCTATTGGATGGACCAGTACCAATCGACCACTACTGCTGTCATTATAGAATTGAGTCTGGCCTTGGTTTAAAACTTAAACCAAGGGTACCCTTGGACTCCATATCCATTTAACACTAATTAATACTTGCTTTGGATGCAATCAATCTTAGGAAATAGCACTTTGCTCGACGAGGAGTATTGGAGTACGATCGAGAACCAACAAGATACTAGACAAGGTGAGTGGAATTACACTACACATGTAGGTGTAACATATCTATGGATTTATGGAAAGAAGAATAACCTACTTTACTTTTCTTATTTAAATCTTTATGCCTTATTGGAATTACAAGAAGGGTAATTTACATTGTGTAGACACTGATTTTTGTCACTCCCGGATTGGCAATGATGACAACCGGACATGGACGCAGAGCGACGCTCCTCACTGGAACCTTGAAACCTAAGAACCCATTCGAGCCCATTTTAGGCCCAAAAACAAAGGGAAAAAGGCACTACGATCCCACCATGCCGTGGGGCTCCTTCCCACGGTACCGTGGAGACGTGTACCTGATTTCCATGGCGCCAGGAGGGGGTGTGACATCAGCTTGCTGACGTCACCCACGGCGCCATGGAGGATTTATCTGGCCAGGAGAGAGAAGGGGCCCCTCCCTATAAATAGGAGGGTCCCCCTCCCTCATTTCACAAGGATTTTTGGGTAGAGAGACCCTCCCCAAGAGATTTCCACCCCTCTTTTCTCCATTTTCACCCTCCTATCTCCCCTTTCTCTTATGAGAGTGTGAGTGAGTGAAGCCCTCTTTGGTGCAGATAGATCCTTTGATTATCCCTCCAAGCATAGAGCATTTCCGCTCCTAGGCTTTGTTATCCCGTCAATGTATGGCTGTATTATAGACGTTGTTTTGTCTGTTTTCTCCCCACCAAATCACTTGAAAGAGTCGTTGCTCTATCCAAAAGGAATCGGTGTCAGCCCATTCGTCCATCTCCCCTGAGCCAAGGGAATATAATCGTACAGGTATAATTACTGCATTCTCATCATTTCAATGCAGTCCTTTTGTATTCCATCATTTTAGTATATGTTTTTCATATATGTAATGTAGTTTATTATGTTCTAATTTAATTTACAATGTCTGAATGTAGTTCATAATATCCCCCATCCCCATAATAAAAGAGAGAGAACATTCGTCCTTATGTAGCATCTAATACAGAGAGACCGGCTTCAGCCGGGCGAGGTGGGTGCCTAACACCTTCCCACACTCGTAACCTGACCCCTTACCCGAATCTCTAGTCATACCATATGGAGTCACGTAGCCCGATTCCGTTCACAATGGATAGGGCTACAGTTAATGGGTCCTAGGCCCTAACCCTAGGTGGCGACTTCACATTATGTTAGCATATTTTAATGCATGATCCCAACCCCCATTTATCAATATTATACATTGACAATATTATCCATACCAATACAATACGGTCGCCAAGAAGGCTACGGAAACCTCATTAGAGCCCAAGGACCACGGTACTTACAGTGGCGACTCCACTGGGGAAAAAGTTGACAAATGTCCACTCGAGGTCAAACTTTCTAAATAGATGCTACCAATAAATGACAAAATGTTCTCTCCAAATTCTTGTGTAAAAATAAAAAAATTATACTAAATACCATAATATGTTTGTCTGGTTGACCCTTGTGTGTACTAACCGCATCATGCATAGTGCTCGAAGTGAAATCAAACGGTGAGGGTATTCCCTGTCCTGCCTTTACCCCCGGGAAGGTGAGGCACGTCATACTAAGTACTCTAAGAACGGATGATAGCCGCTTCCTGTACCACTTTCTTGCACACACACACTGCATGGGAACCCCTCTTACCCCCGTAGTTAGTCTTTGGACCGCATGAGTAGTCATGGGTAATTCGCGACAAAGCTACAGCCCTTGATATTTACTGTACGAGTTTAGAATCACCAGCGATGGTATTCACTATTGTGCTGTGGAGTGCTTTTTGCCACTAAAAAAAGGCACTAGCTCGATTACTCTGAGTTTGTGTGACCTATTCTCCAGGTATATCAAAAGAACCACATGCCTACAATTCGTGACCACGAGCGATAGGTATATCGGTTCTGTCAAGGGTGACCTTGTTTTGTCCTATGGAAGCCTACCCATTACATGCATCATGTAGGAAAATAGACCAGATATGATTAGGGTACGACACAAACTAACCTTTGTTAGCTGTAAGAAAGACCGAGTTTAGGGTCACTTGACGATTAACCTGGCTTTGATACGAGATGCCACCAAAGGTAAGGAATTCTATAGCCCTGCGATGGTCCCTCAAAGAAAAATGGAAGCTCACTTTCATATGATGGAACCTTACATGTCCCTTGAAATAAGGGCATCTCATGTTGACCCCAGACACAATCGTCAGTAACCCGATAACTAGGATCTTTCTTTTGTTTGTTTTTTTTATGTTGTATCCAAAAATGCTTGGGCAATGACGGCATTCGAAGCCCGCGTTCAGAGAGGCCTAACTGGAACTCTGATGACGGCTTCGATTACTTGAGCCAAACAAAAAAAAAATGTCATGAAAAAAAAAGAAATACCAAAAATAATAATAATAAAAAAAAAGGAAATAAAATAAAAAAATTTTTGCTAAATAAGATTTATTCCTTCTTAGGACCTGAACTAGATCTTTTTCTCTTTTTCGTAGAAGCACAATTCCGTCCTTGCCCATTTGGATCTGACGCTGTGGAAGGCTGACTCGAGCCAGCCCACCATTCTTCTCAAGATCTCCGACCTCCTCTCATTCATCTAGTTCATCAGCCGAAATATCACTAGTGAGTAATATGGATCCTACGGAGGACCACCTGTCTGAAAGTCATGTCGAAAATCGAGTGGATAGGCTACAAGAAGACTTGGCCAAAATGCAGCAACTCATGGCACAACTAGTGCAGTCAGTCAATGAACTATCTAAGGGCGGATCCATACCTGGGCCAATAGAGCAAGAAGTCCAAAAAACCAACTCTCCGACCCCCAAGACTCCAATCGCCATACTAGTAGAGGAAGGAGAGCACAGTCACCCTACGGACCCTCCTAAAACTGAAAGGGAGAAGAAGATGAGAGAAAAAGTAGCCGAAATGGAAGTGGTTGTCAAAGGCAAAGCCAAGGAGAATGATGAAGAAGACCTAGTGTTCTTTCCCGAAGGAAAAATTCCTGAAGAATTCAAGTAGAAGTTGGACAAGTTCGATGGGTCAGGAGATCCTAGAGCTCATCTCAAGATTTTTGCTACCATTGCCAGATCGTGGGGACTCTCTGAGAACCAAATGGGGTAGGCATTCCTGTATTCTTTGGTTGGATCTGCTTTAAGGTGGTTAACACAGCTTGATCACACTCAAACCCAGTCATGGGCCTCTGTGGTTAAAGCATTCACGAAGCAATATTCGTACAATACTGAAATGGATATTACTCGAAGAGAGTTGGAAACCTTGAGGCAAGAACCAAGTGAAGAATTTTCAAACTACATCATGAGGTTCAGAGAGAAGGTTACGAAGATGTGGAATTGCCTCGCTGAAGAGGAACAGGTTGAGATATTGTTAGAAAACCTGTATGGGGAGTACCGTGAGAAGATATATAACCAGCATATCAAGACATTTGATGCTCTTATGACGATTGGGAAGAAGATTGAAGACAAGATCTTCAAAGAAAGGCCGAATTAGAGTATGACCCGTGAGGCTTCAGGAAGCTATTCGGCAAGGAAGAGTCCAAGAGCCAAAGGAGGAAATGCGGCAGGGGCGAGCAACCAAGCGGTAGAAGTCTAGATGGTAACCGCAAGATCCACCCCTCTAGTGATCCAAATTGAACCTGAAGCACCCAGGAGGACTTTTAACTTCGAAGGAATGACACCCTCGTTGTTATTCACCAAGCTCAAAAAGCAGGGAATGATCAATTTGGTTCCCCCTAGGCCCGTGGATTTGAGCAACCCACCTGCCTGGTATAAGCCCAATCAATACTATCATTATCACGACCAACAAGGTCATCATACTGATAGATGCATATTCCTTAAGCATGCAATCCAGGATTTGACTGACGAGGGCAAAATTGAACTTCAGAAGAAGCAACCGCCAAATGTCACCACAAATCCTCTGCCAAACCATGGAGTAAACATGTTTCAAGAAGATGCTAAGCATATAGATCGTATCGCTTTGATTCAGCTAGTCGGGAAGAGGAAGCTAATGAAGGTGCATGTCTATATAGCAATGTTGACCAAGAGACTTAAAGAGGAAAAAGAACCACCGACTCAACAGGAGATGTCTCACGAAGTGGATCGACCCGACTCCCCTTTCTATCATTCAAAGTCAGAAGGTGCCACCTGGGTGAAGTACCCGATGCCTGCATGGAAAGTCTCACAACCACTTATGAAGGGGCCTTATTCTCCAGAGTCATCTACAGTCGGTAAACATGTTGCAGGAAGAAGCACCGTTCCAAGATCCTACTACATTGATCCAGCCCATCCTATGGTATTTAGGGAAAGATGAGAAGTCACGGCAAGTGCAGGCGGAAAAGATGCAGGTTTGCATCTATTGCCCCAGAACTAACTATGACGGGAATATCTGAACAGGTGGACAGCCATGTGATCATAGCAGAGGTATAGCATCCATCAATCAGCTCCGAAAGTTGGATTTCTTAGAGTTTGGATTAGAAGGTCTCGAGTCAATGACACCATTGCGCAAGTAAGGCTTCTCATCATCCGAAATATGTCACCTGGTCCCTGAAGAAGAAGAAGGGAATGAAATCACCAGAGTCACACCCCAACTCCTTAAAGCAGTCTCAGCACTAGCTATTGGTCAAGCTCTGTCAGAAGAAGTCTCTCTTATCCATATAGGGGGAGATACTAACGACAGCTCAGATGAGGTGGACGACCAAGAAATCCACGAAGAATGGATAGAGTATGCCGAGCAGAGTCTGACGATGGATGATGAAGGAGTAGTTACGATGGATTGGGTGAATAACATCGGGAGCGATGATAATAGTGATCCTACCAGCCTTATTCAACCCATATCATCAGATGACGATGAGCGCAGAGGGGATAAGGAGATATCCTCGCCAGAAGTCCTGCGAGGTGATTGGACCATGTCTAGGGAAGATTTTGAGCGTTGGAGCATGAGCGTATTCTACCAGGTGGCCGACATACTGGATGTTTCCACCAATACTCAAGAGATCCTTTACAAGGCCACTTCTCTATTCCCAGACCTAGTATGCAACAATTTTGCAGCACATTGTGAGAGATTGGTAATGCCAAATGAGAGTGATGTACTTGGTCGGACCCTCCATGAGTTGTAAAACATGAGTTGGTTAGTCAATGCTTTGGCTTGAGACCTGTTTGGAACCCCTCCTGAAGATCTGGCCCTGTATTCGGATTCATTCTCCTATCCGAACCCACCCCGAAGAAGTGAAACATGGGACGCATGGATCAATGACATCAGTCTCGGGGAATTTCAAAATGACCCCACCAGAGGTATCTTTCCAATGGACATCGATGATGAAGGGGAAGAGCAGTTAGAAGAACAACAATCATCCGAAGAAGATGAAAGTGAGCAAAAATTTGCATCAGAAGAATCCGATGATGAAGAGTCCAAAGGGGAAGAAGAGACAGAGGATGAGGAACCTTGGCAACCAAGGACGCGTCTGGAAAAGTATGAGAACATCTGTGGACCCGCACCATGGGCTTTGTCATTCCAGGTGAACAAGATCCATCGAGATGTAGACAAGATCCAAGAAATGCTTATGAGAACGGTGGTCTTGGATGATAAGTACCAAGAAGAGCTTCAACAGCTGGAACCCGTCAAAGAACAGTGGATGCTCCCTCAAGAAATTCATCAGTTGGAGAACTCTGTAAAGCTAACTTTAGCTTTGGCACAAGACCTATGTGGGACTCCTCCTCCGTCCCAAAATTGGGGCAACAGAGAATACCGTGCGTGGGCAAGAGCACATGACTATTTCCATATGTGTCATGTCAATGAGGAAGGAGCAGTTAATGACCCAACAAGGAACATCCACCCAGTTATTTCAAGCCCCGAAGAGAGTTCCAAAAGTTTAGGTTCTCAAGGGGAAAGGAAGGATCGCAACTTCTACAAGTCATTGGCGGAAGCAAGAAAGATGTACCAAGCGGCCTTGGAAGCCTTTCAAGCCATTAGCCAATTAATACCAGAAGATTCTCACACAGTCCAACAAGTTGCTAAGAAGCAAGAAACCCTATCGAAAATCCTAGATCAAGCCCGGAAGTCTATTGTGGCCTTATCTGATGAGGGAGCTGAAATCCAAACTTGTCCCAAGGGTCCCCTTATCATCACTAATAGTGATGAAGAGGATAGCGACTTTTGTCCAGTCCAGTTGGTCATCAAAGGAAAGGAGTCAGAAGTCACGAAAACCAGGAGTGGCTGAAACTTCAAGGATAAGGATTTGACAGTGGAAAAATATCGATCTAGCCAATCAACGGCGGCTGTTGAGCCGAAAAATCGAGTACTAGACCAATTGAAGAAGGCCCAAGCCAACATCTCAATCTGGGGATTATTAATGGCATCACCAACCCACCAAGAAGCTGTTTTGAAAGCTCTCACCAAGGTTCAAGTGCCCATAGAAATGGGACCTGAAGAATTATCTCACATAGTGGGGGCCACTTATGCCATTCAGTCACTCTTTTTCTCAGAAGAGGACTTACCCCCGGGAGGAAAGAATCACAACTGGGCACTCTACATTACTGGGGAATGTAACAAGAATCAGGTTCCCAAGGTTCTGATAGATAATGGGTCCGCCCTCAATGTAATGCCTCTCAAAGCGGTAAAATGCATGGGTTTATCTCTAGAAAAGATGAAGTCATCCAGTCAAACCATCAGGGCATACGACAATTCTAGGAGGGAGGTAATCGAAATTCTCACCACCAACGTCAAGATCGGGCTAGCCTTCTTTACCATAGATTTCCAAGTCATCGACATTCAAGCATCCTTCAATATGTTGCTTGGAAGACCATGGCTGCACTCAACAGGAACCTTAGCATCAAGTCTTCATCAGAAGTTGAAGTTCATACATGACCAGAAAGTGATTACCCTTTTCGGAGACCCAGAAATGGTGCACACTTTGGTTAACATTGAAGTAGGTGGTTCACCCTCACAGGAGGTACAACTGGGTAGGTTTGAAATCGGTCACATTCGTACTACCTCTACAAGTGAAGAAGATTGGAGTCTAGGTAAATTCCCAATGATTTGGAGCAAGGCCTCTGTAAAGATCATGAAAAAGATGAAATACTTTCCAGGATTGGGATTAGGAAAGAACCAACAGGGGGTACCAGCATTCCCAGAAATACAGGTCAATGCTGATCGTTGTGGGTTAGGGTTTAACCTGAAGGACCCAAAGAAGAAAGCCATAGGATGGAAGAACAGTGCAGCAAATGGTACGCCATACTTCAAGACTCTGAACGGGTACTTCGTGAAAGAGGGAGAAGACTTCCCTTATTGTGGAAATCAAGAACCATGGTTCAATCAAGAGCAGGATGAACATCTACCAGGGCTTGAAATATTCTTTGAGAATGAAGTGGACTGGGTGGCCATGGCATTGGATCAAGCCAGCATAAAGGAAGTCACAGGGGATCAAGGGATCGGCGAGCTGTTCGAAGTGGCAATGATCATTGAAGAAGAGGAAGAAGGACCAGTACCGCATCTTCTCATAGAACCTCTCTAAGGATCTGTAGCAAATTGGGCAAGAATGATGGAAGATTTCCATATTAATGAGTCTGAAGTTATAACCAGCTCTAGCATAGTCCTATCTAAGTCTGTCCCTGAGTCTGTATCCGAGTCCTGTGGAAATGTACAGTCTATTGGGTCTGTCTGTACTCTTCCCCTTATCATGAATGAAATTGCTGATTCTGAGAATGTTTCTTCTTCTTCTTCTTCCTATTCTTCTGATGATGATAATGTCTTAGAACATTGTAATCTGTTAGAACAATTGGGGCAAAGAAGAGCTCAACCAGTCCGAGAGGACACCCATCCTATAAATATAGGGACCGATCAATGCCCTCGAATGATCAAAATTGGTTCTTCTCTTAATGATGATGAAACATCCAAAATGATCTCTCTCCTCAAGGAATTTGAGGAAGTCTTTGCCTGGTCCTACAAGGACATGCCCGGCATCGATCCAAAGATTGTGCAATATGAATTACCAACATATCCAGCTGCTCGCCCCATCAAGCAGAAGTTAAGGAGGATGCGGCCGGAATGGAGTGAGAAGATCAGGGAAGAAGTCATCAAGAAGTGGAATGCAGGATTTCTCCAAGTAACCCAGTACCCCCAATGGTTATCCAATATTGTCCCGGTCCCTAAGAAAGATGGGAAGGTCAGAATGTGTGTGGATTTCCATGACCTGAACAGAGTTAGCCCTAAGGACGATTTCCCACCACCCCACATTAACATTTTGGTGGACAATATTGCAAGCCATGCTCTGCTATCCTTCATAGATGATTTCTCAGGATATAACCAAATCAGTATGTGCCCAAAGGACAGGGAGAAGACTGCCTTCACCACACCATGGGGAACATTTTGTTACAAAGTGATGCCTTTGGGGTTGAAAAATGCTGGGGCAACATATCAAAGAGCGGCCACGGCTATCCTACACGAAATGATACACAAAGAAGTAGAGGTGTATGTTGTTAATATGATAGTCAAATCTGTTGACCGATAGGGCCATTTTGTAGCCCTCAGAAAATTCTTTGAAAGAATCAAATAATACAAGCTAAGACTGAACCCTTAGAAATGTGTGTTTGGGGCCAAAGCAGGAAAACTGTTGGAGTTTCTTGTCAGCGACAGAGGAATAGAAGTAGACCCTAACAAGATAAAGGCCATCACAGAAATGCCACCACCCCGGATAGAAAAGGAGGTACGAGGGTTCTTAGGCCGCATCCAGTACATCAGCAGGTTCATATCTTGATTGACATCCACTTGTGAACCTATCTTCAAACTCCTAAGGAAGAAAGAGCCGAAAGAGTGGAATGAGAAATGCCAAGATGCCTTTATGAAAATCAAAGAGTATCTACTTTCTCCTCCTATACTTATCCCTCTAGTGTTCGGTGAACCTTTGCTCCTATATTTATCAGTAGGAGAAATAGCGATCAGATCAATGATGGCCCAAGTTGGCAAGGCGGATGGAGAAGAGCACCCAATTTACTATGTGAGCAGGAAATTGTTGGAGTATAAAACTCGATATGCTCATGTGGAAAAAACCTGCACGTCCCTGGTTTGGGTAACTAAGCGTCTAAGGCATTACATAGTATCACATCTCGTCAAGTTGATCTTGCGAATGGATCCAATTAAGTACCTTTTCAAGAAACCAACATTGACAGGGAGGATGGCTAGGTGGTTGTTGCTATTATCAGAATTCAACATAACTTATGTCAATCAAAAATCTGTGAAAGGGCGAGCAATCTCCGACCATCTGGCAGCATTCCCCTCAGAAGTTGATTCCCGAGCATAGAGGACTTTTTCCCAGATGAAGATATGCACTCCATAGAAGCGGAATCAAATAAAGGGTGGCAATTGTACTTTGATGGAGCCGCCAATCAAAAAGGGTTTGGTGCTGGGGTATTACTAATAACCCCAGATGGTTTTTACTTTTCGATGGCCTTTCGGTTAGAATTCAGTTGCACCAATAACATAGCAGAGTATGAAGCTTGTGCTATTGGGTTAGAAATGTTTTTGTCTGTAGGGGTGGATAAGATTAAAGTTTATGGAGATTCCTCCGTTGTGATTTGTCAAACACAAGGAAAGTGGAAGACTAAGGATGAGAAGTTAAAGCCTTACCAGGTGTATTTGGTGCGACTGACTCAATGCTTCAAGAAAGTCTCTCTTGAGTATCTACCCAGGGATAGCAATCGGTTCACTGACACTTTAGCCACTTTGGCATCCATGGTGGAATGTGATACTCAAGATAGGATTTGACCTTTTCTGATTGAAAGAAGGACTAGCCCAGTATATGGAGAGCCAGTCAATGCACTCACCGAGGATGGAAGGCCTTGGTATGCTCTAGTGATTGATTACATCAAAGAAAGGAGGTACCCTGAATATTATTCAGAAAGAGAGAAGAGGCACTTGCGAAAATATGTTACTCAATTCATCCTCTAAGGAAACTTGCTATATAAGAGGTCTTATGATGGTATCCAACTATTATGTGTAGATGAGGATCAGGCTCAAACCATTATGGAAGAAATCCATCAAGGAATATGTAGACCACACATGAATGCAAGGATGTTGGCTAAGAAAATTCTCAGGATGGGATATTATTGGGCCACTATGGAAGCTGAGTGTGCTGCCTTCGTAAGGCGATGCCATAAATGCCAGATATTTGCCAATATCATTCATATTCGTCCAACAGAGTTGCACTCATTAAATGCCCCTTGGCCATTTTCTACTTGGGGAATTGATGTAGTTGGTAAGATAACTTCAAAAGCTTCAAATGGCCATCAATTCATATTAGTCACCATCGACTACTTCACAAAATGGGTGGAGGCTCAATCTTGTGCAGTCTTGACTTCCACCAAGGTGGCAAAATTCATAAAAGAGAACATCATCTGTAGATACGGTGTCCCTCAGCAATTGATTTTCGATCAAGGCTTGCATTTTTTGAGGAAAGGTGGAAGAACTCTGCAACAGATTTGGCATCAAGAGGCATAAGTCTACTACTTACCGTCCACAGACTAATGGAGTGGTAGAAGCAGCCAAAAAAAATATGAAGGTCATATTGCAAAAGATGGCAGATACCCATAATGACTGGGCAGAGAAACTTCCACTAGCCTTATGGGCATATCAGACATCTATCCGAACCTCTACCGGAGCTACCCCGTATTCTCTGGTATATGGGACGGAAGCTGTATTGCTAGTAGAAATTCAAGTCCCTTCTCTTCGAGTCTTACTTGATAGTCAATTGCCAGGAGGAGAATGGGTAAGCGCTAGATACGAAGAGCTCAATTTCCTGGACGAGAAAAGGATGAAGGCCATGGACAATCTCAAGAAATATCAGCAAAGAATGGCTAGGACATTTAATAAGGGTGTCCATACCCAAAGCATTGAAGAAGGAGATTTGGTCCATAGAGAGCAACAGGCTCCGATTCACGACCCAAGAGGAAAATTCTGACCCAATTGGAGTGGACCCTACAAAGTCAAGACCATATTGTCAGGCTAGGCAATCCAACTCTCTGATCTTGACGGAGAAGATCTTCGGGGATTGGTCAACATGGACCAATTAGAGAAGTATTTCGTCTGAGATATGTGAAGTAACTTGAACTACGTTCGACCTGATTCTCCCCAAGGGATACGTAGGCAACTCGATGTATTCGGGTACGGTCTCAAAAAATATATATATATATATATAATAATAAAAAAAAAAAGAGAGAGGGCATTGTGTTGGTTTCCTTCCACAATTCTACCAGCTGGCATCCCTTGCACATATGGGTAAATCCCACCATTTGGCCTTTAATCCATTTTTTGTGACTTAGCTTAGGTATAGAGTCATTTGGAGCTGGTTATTAATAAAGGATTTATTCATTCCGTGTCATAAAATGCTAACCCGATCCTTGATGCAGGTAGTATGAGGGGACCAAAGAAAGAAGGGCTAGATAAACAATTGCGCCAGTGGACCCTCCGAATGAATGTAGATGAGCCTACACTTCTAGAGGATTTCCATCTGACAGTCCTGGGAAGAATCGGTTGTTTCAAGCTCCATCATGACTTATTGAGAGAAGTGTCAAAATGCTAGAATCCCCAATTACACGCATTCTATTTTGGAAAAGTCTGGTTGGCTCCAACCATTGAAGAATTCCGAGCTTGCTTGATGGCACCCCCTCGAGGAAGATTGTTCCTCCCAACCATGAAGAAAGAACAACTTTTCAGAGATCTGGAAGATTTCTTCATCATGAATAAATAGGAGGTGAAGCAAGTTCTCAATTATGACAAGGTGTATGTGTTGAAAGTTGTGAAGATCTTCAACAACAACAGGCTTCTAGATGAAAGTCAGACCAGTTGCAGAAAGCGAGCATACTTATTCTGTACGATTGGGAAGTACCTATTAGCATCTCCAGGAAAAGACATGTCTCCAATGATTACGGAAGTAGTTAAGTAGATTGAAGAAGGATGCGACATTGGTCCCACTGTTTTAGCAGAAACATTCAAAGGGTTTGATACCATGAGTCAGTCTCAGAAATACGGAATAGACTTCTTTCATGGATCTCCGGCAGTGTTCCAAATGTGGTTGATGGAAAAACTGAAGTTGATAGCACCAATCCCGTGTCCTCACCTCTGACCCCTGCATTACCAAATAAAAAGGGAAAAACCAGAGTTCCACAAGGTCCAAGATTGGAGGAAATATTTGGAGGAAAGAGATGCTCCAAAAATCCAATGAAATTGCCCCTAGATGAAGGCTGAAGTAGAAGAACCAGAAACACCTGGGTGCAATTATGTGAGATTCATGGGTCTGACTTACACCAGTTGTTATATCCCTTCCTAAGTATCTCCAAGGCAGGAACAGTCTAAGTTGAAGAATTTCAGAACCCCAGAGATGTTGACACAAGAAGTGGTGATTCTGTTATCAGAAATGTGGAAAAATGTTGTAAATAAGTGATATCAGTTCAATGTTCCTATCTTTGTTTGTTTTCTGTCCCTTCTCATGTAATGGAACCATTGGTCAATGGAATTTGTGCTTCAAAGGAAAGGGATTGGGTCATGTGTGCATTTCAAAGAAAGAAGTACCCAATGAATTCATGCAATAATGTGTAAACAACTTGTTTAAAATAAGAAAGTGTACATAAAAATCATAGCAGTATCTGTACAAAGAACAAATAAATACAAAAAAAAAAGAGAGTAAATGTACATAGTTGTGACAATATTTCCCAAAACAAAAAAAAGTCACGACTCGGGGGAGTAATCATTGACATCCAAGCCTGCCCCCTCCCCGCTCTGAGACATCCTCAGGCCGTCTCTCTCAACCTCGACTTGGGGCAGATCACCCTAGAGCCTCTCAATCGTGAGCCGCATCCTCTCATTCTCTCTCCGATAATAGTCAAGATCGGTCCTCTGGAAAAAAGGAATAAAGAGTCAAACATCGATAGATTAGTTTCATGAGGAAAGATGAACAAGAAAGGGAGAAAAGAAGGAAAGCATTACCAGCCGTTGGGTCACATCCACGCGAGAGATGATCACCTCATCCATACTCGCCATCATATGCCTTATATCGGCGTATCGACTTGCGTCCACCTAAATACAATATTCATTCAAGATGTTAAGGGCTGATAAATCAATGAATAAATATTAGAAAAGTCAGATATGCTTACCCCATCATAAGGGAGAGGTAGCCCTAGATCAGCATATGCGGCACGAGGAGGTGGCAGGATGACCTCGACCATCCCGGGCTCGTGGTGGTAGATAAACCACGAACGGTATCCCAAGATGTGATTATCTGGACCAGCAATCCGCATGGCCGGGACCTCTCCAGAAGGTCCAATGCCCAACTTCGCTGCTCGAGAGGCGCGGGATGAACTCCTACCACCATAGACCCCCGGAACCATAGGGCGATCTGGGAACTATCAAGAGAAGAAGCAAGAGCAAAACAAGAATTAGCTTAACAATCTAATAAAGTAAATGAAGAAAGAATGAAAGAGGGAGAAGATCTTACCTGAGGTCCCTCTCGGGTAAGGGGGACGCAGACTATCTCCCGATGAAGGAAGGTGGTGTAGTCTGTATCGACTAACACCAACCCTATCCCAGGCTCGCCCGCCCTCCAATGCTCGATCTCCTCTCGATCCATCTGGGCTGGCTCGTGAACTCTAGCATGAGGAGGGCACGGGATCAGTCGCGTCTAGGACCACTGTAGGGATACTTGTTCTCCCATGTAGAAGGAGAACCCCCACAGGCCCTCAAAGAGCATCCGGTAGCCGGAGAGTGCTGAGGCCCTGTTGAACAGGTCCGGCTCTAGAATAATCTCCCCCAAATAGGTGCGGGGAGCAGTCTGTCAGGCAAAAAGGAGGTTAGGAAAATAATAATAATAAGAAAGTAATTATGAAAAGCATAAAGATAAAATTCATACCATCTCGTGCCACAGCTCGTTCAGGAGGGCATGTATGGACTCGACGTCCTTATGGTGACCGCTCCTGAGCAGGTGGGACTTACGCCACCACGTAGCCCTGGGAAAAGTGATTCCGGGATCATCCCCAGCTTTGAAAGTAGGGACCCGGAACCGGAGAACCTCATAGCTCCATGTCTGCAATAAATAGATCAGTCAAATGGAAAAAAATATATATATATATAATAACGAAAGGGAGGGTTAACAAAGGAAGGAAAGCTTACCCAGAGGACATAGCAGCATCCAATGAGGTTCAACGACCCCACTACCAAGAAATCCATCATGTAGAGGAAGTGGCCAGACGCTGAACCACCCCAATCATAGCCCGTGAATAGATCGAAGTCTTGAAAGAACCGGACGTACGCAGCATCAGCTGTCACCGTCCCGATCATGTCGCTATATACGACCTCCGCCAGAAGATTGAGGAGGAAGCATCTTGCCTGTTGGTCCTGGAGAGCAGAGGGAGACTCGTCAGTCACGACACTCTCACTCCAGGCACTCCTCAAGTATGCCGCGGGGATCTCTCGACTGATAACCTCAATCCCCAGCATCCGCCTATAGAAGTCCAGGCTCTCCTGTGGCTCCACTGAAGCCACCACCCGCTCGTCTAGGGGCAGGGTCACGGGCACCCCTCCAAAGGGAAGCCCGGTGATCATGTAGAAGTTGAGAGGGGTGATAGTCATCTCACCAAAGGGAATGTGAAAGGTATGGGTGCTCGGCCACCATCGCTCTATCAACACCCTTGCTGTCAAACTGTCCAGCTCTCGGGCGGAAGACACGGTAATGTTCCTAAACCGGCCCGCACCACTCGGGACCGAACTGCTGAGCAGAGTGTAGGGTACCACTCTGAGACACTCTCTAGCCCACAATACTTCTCGGGCAAAGGGAGGAACTTACCCTACAAAAAAATATATATATATAATAATAAGAGAAATTGTTAATCAGGACAATAATCAAATCAACTAAAAAAAAAAAAAAAAGAAAAAAAAAAAGGAAAAAAAAGAAGAAGAAATAGAGACTAAGAAATGAAAACTTGTTTTGTGTGCCAACAAACACTTAGGGTAGTGTCAAATGGTTTTCGTTGATTTGCATGTCACTAGGTGCCTAAGGTGGTATCTAGGGGCATCGTCATGTTTTCCGTGTCAATAGACACTTAGGGTAGTGTTGAATGGTTTTGCCTTGATTTGCATGTCACTAGGTGCCTAAGGTGGTATCTAGGGGCATTGCCATGTTTTACGTGTCAATAGACACTTAGGGTAGTGTCGAATGGTCTCGGCTCAATTTGTGTGCCAAAAGACACTTAGGGTAGTGTCGAATGGCCTCGTCTTGATTTGCATGTTCTTGGGTGCCTAAGGTGGTATCTAGGGGCATCGCCATGTTTTACGTGTTAATAGACACTTAGGGTAGTGTCAAAAGGCCTTATCTTGTTTTGCATGCCAATAGACACTTAGGGTAGTGTCTGATGGCCTCACCTAAAATTGCGTGTCACTGGGTACCTAGGGTGGTGTCTTGGGACATTGCCTCAATTTGCATGCCAACAAGCACTTAGGGTAGTGTCTGATAGGCCTCGCTTTGATTTATGTACCACTGGGTGCCTAAGGGGTATTTAAAGGCATTGCCTCGATTTGCACGTCAAGAAACGCTTAGGTCTCATTTCAAGCTGCCAGCCCTAGGTCAAGGTCTAAAGGTTCTTACATGTAAAAATTAAATAAGTAAATAAACTACAAAAATTAAAGCATAAGTGAGGTGACTGACTTGGCCCCATATGGAGCAACAACCGTGGCGGGCAGTGTCAGCCAAGGTGACCCTAGAAGGGTACCAAGAACCTCTAGCGTCTCGACTGGTGGTACTGAGAAGCGGCTCCCTCTGAGCCTGGCGTGCGCGGCGATGGAAGGACATCATGTAGGTCAAGAAAAGCAGAGAGAAGGTCGAAAAACAAAAGGGCAGAGCTTCGTAGTAAAAATAAGAGTAAAGGAATGAAAGGGGGGGAGCCTATTTATAGAAAAACTCTATCGCACCCACGGCGCCGTGGGAATCTCCCGGCCCCGTGGAACAGCGGCCCACGGCATCGTGGGAAACCCGCCACGGAGCCTTGTGCCTGGGCATGGAGCCGTGTTAGGATGGTGCCGCCCACTCACGGTGCCGTGCAGACCCCCACACGGTGCCGTGGATAAAAAAAAAATAAATAAATAAATAAATAAAAAAATCCAGGTTCACCAGCACTTATTGGCCATTTGGCATCAAACAAGCATCTTTGGATTACTTTTCCATTTGCATCATGGTTATGTATTCAACTCTTCTATCATTTGTACACACCTATCAGTTTGGATCATTTCCGCACCTATTCGCAGTTCCGCATCCTCAGTAGGATTACTTTGTGAATTCCCCTGCACTCGCATACAAGTTAACAGTTCTGTATCTAATAAATCCCTGTGAAGGTGCATCTGACATGATTTTCACCACAAGACCATCGTTCACCCATATCCCCAGGGGAATGTGTTTATATGGGATCCCCAGTGGAGTTGTCAAAACCTGATCTCCGGTCAAGTGTTGCCTTATCACCCTCATAAACATGAGCTCCGATCGAGTGATGCCTTATCGCCCTCAAAGCTATGCATCCCCAGTGGAATTGACAAAACCTCGTCTCCTGTCGAGTGGTGCTTTATCACCCTCAAAACATGATGCGCGATCGAGTGGTGCCTTATCGCCTTTAGAATTTTAGTCCTTAGTGAAACCCTTCGAAACCTTACAACTTTATCCCCAGTGAAAACTTAATTTTCGATCGAGCGGTGCCTTATCACCCTCAAAACCTAATCCTCGGTTGAGTGGTGCCTTATCACTCTCAAACCTAATCTTTGGTCGAGTGGTGCCTCATCACCCTCAAAACCTAATCCTTAGTCGAGTGGTGCCTTATCACTCTCAAACCTAATCTTTGGTCGAGTGGTGCCTTATCACCCTCAAACCTAATCCTCGGTCGAGTGGTGCCTTATCACCCTGAAACCTAATCCTCGGTCGAGTGGTGCCTTATCACCCTTAAAACTTGATCCCCAGTAAGGACCTTCAAGACTGATCTTCAAGCAAGTAGTGCCTTCTCACCCTCAAAATTTGATTGAGCAATGCTCAGACAATAGAGATTTGGTTTTTTCGAGTTTTTCTTTTGAGGTTTATTGAAAGATTTCATTGTGATTAACCGTCTGTTTTTAGCAACTCTGTTGCCTTTGAGAAAAGTGTCAGTAGTACATGCTCTTGGTGACAAAATTAGTTGGTCTTTTGTCTTTACCCTTCGGCTATTGGCACAGGCCTTGGCCAAAGAGGGAAAAATTGTAGACACTGATTTTTGTCACTCCCGGATTGGCAATGATGACAACCGGACATGGATGAAGAGCGACACTCCTCACTAGAACCTTGAAACCTAAGAACCCATTAGAGCCCATTTCAGGCCCAAAAACAAAGGGAAAAAGGCACTGCGCTCCCACGGTGCCGTGTACTTGATTTCCACGGCGCCATGAGGGGGTGTGACATCATCTTGCTGACATCACCCACGGCGTCGTGGAAAAGTTCCCCACCGCGCTGTGGACACCTCCATGGTGCCGTGGAAAAGTTCCCCACCACGCTGTGGACACCTCCACGGCGCCGTGGAGGATTTATCTGGCCAGGAGAGAGAAGGGGCACCTCCCTATAAATAGGAGGGTCCCCCTCCCTCATTTCCCAAGGATTTTCGGGTAGAGAGACCCTCCCCAAGAGATTTCTACCCCTCTTTTCTCCATTTTCACCCTCCTTTCTCCCCTTTCTCTTATGAGAGTGTGAGTGAGTGAAGCCCTCTTTGGTGCGGATAGATCCTTTGATTATCCCTCCAAGCATAGAGCATTTCCGCTCCTAGGCTTTGTTATCCCGTCAGTGTACGGCTAACAATCAAAACCCCTTTATTATAGACGTTATTCTGTCTGTTTGCTCCCCACCAAATCACTTGAAAGAGCCGTTGCTCTGCCCAGAAGGAATCGGTGTCAGCCTATTCATTCATCTCCCCTGAGCCAAGGGAATATAATCGAACAGGTATAATTACTGCATTCTCATTGTTTCAATGTAGTCCTTTCGTATTCCATCATTTTAATATACATTTTTCATATATGTAATTTAGCTTATTATGTTCTAATTTAATTTACAACGTCTGAATGTAGTTCATAATATCCCCCATCCCCGTAATAAAAGAGAGAGAACATTTGTCCTTATGTAGCATCTAATACAGAGAGACCGGCTTCAACCGGGCGAGGTGGGTGCCTAACACCTTCCCGCACTCATAACCTGACCCCTTACCCGAATCTCTGGTCAGACCATATGGAGTCACGTAGCCCAATTCCGTTCACAACGGATAGGGCTACACTTAATGGGTCCTAGGCCCTAACCCTAGGTGGTGACTTCACATTATGTTAGCATATTTTAATGCATGATCCCAATCCCCATTTATCAATATTATACATTGACAATATTATCCATACCAATACAATACGGTCGCCAAGAAAGCTGCGAAAACCTCGTCAGAGCCCGAGGACCTCGGTACTTACACATTGCTTTCTTTATAAATTCTTATTTCTTATTGGAATTATATTGAGAACTATTAATGGAATACTTGAATAAAATTGCTAGTCTAGATGTCGTAGCCGGCTTGGAAATGAGGCTGGTGGTGGCCTGTAGAATGGGATACGGGGCACTACCCGAGTTGTACTATGTCATATAGAATGCATATGGTTAGGGTATCATCCCCCGTGCTACAAACCCTTGCCAATAGGGGTTAAGGTGTTGGATACCACAATTGTGTGAGCTCAATGTCCCGAAGGGGCATTGGTCATTCAGTAGACTCATCGGGTCATTAGGATAGGTGATGTCAGTAGTTCCATCAGTCAATAGGGCTGGTGGTAGTACAGTGGTAACCTAAAGGGCTGGTCGGGCTGACCTTGGGAAGAGATGCTAGAGCCAACTGGTTTTCTACGACAACTCAATGGTGTATCACGGGAAGGGGTTAGAAGCCCGCATCAGGGATACACGTATAGGGGATTGTAGTAGCATTTCACCTACCTTAGTTTTGTTGTTAGGTGGATTAATAAATTTAAATGAATCTCATGCATATAGACTCATGGTTGTGCTTGCATGTGCATGCATGGTATATATTTCATTCACGGCCTCGGTGGAGCTCACACGTACATATTATCTTTTAGATAATACTGCAGGTGGACATTTTGATGGCTGGGAGACTCATTTCGTTGCGGAGGATGATGGTGATTATGACCATTTGGGTTTGGACCCCGAGGGAAGTTATCCCTCTTGTGTAGGTGACTAGAGTGGCCCTTGAGGACAATCCTTGAGGGATGGGAAGCATACTAAGCTAACCTTTTAGGGACTCTTTTTGGGTAGATAGGATCCACTAACCCCCTTCTTTTATATAGCCACTTGGGCTCTTGATGTTGGATCCCTCTTTTGTATTTTTGTAAAGCTATTGGTTCGAAAAGTATTAACTGCATGATCAAGTGGTGAAATGGAATAATGAACAACGCCACTGTATATATTTGAATTTTTAATGATAAGCTTTAGCTTCCACAACACTCTGTATCACTTTTATTATCCATTGCTATGGGTGTGTGTGTGTGTTTGAAAGTTATATTAACTGCTTCTGAATCATGGGGATTTGACAAATGTTGTTATACATTCCAGGTCACGAGCCCAATCCTCCTAGGGGGTGGTTTGGGGTGTGACAGTATGACCCCCATCCCCTTGATAAATCAACCTTCGAGAAGACGCTTTCCTTCTCTCTCCATTCGAGGAGCAATAACACCCTCTATGCGGCAACGCGCCAGGAATGGATCCTCACACATGCTCCTAGTTACAAAGTCAAGTAGTCTTTTATCTTCGCCCTTCGGATTTTGGCACAAGCATCGACCAAAGAGGGGCAAACTGTAGACACTGAATTTTGTCACAACCCCTAGTAATGATGATGACTGGACACGAAAGACCCAGAAAGAAACAAAACAAACCCAACTTGAGCCAGGCCCGTGCTCAAGCCACTACGGCACAGCTTCCCTAAAATAGAGCTACCGTGGCACCACGGTTTAGTGCAGCATCACACAAGACCGTGGCCCCGCATGGCAGCGCACAAGACTGCAGCTCCGTATGGCGTGTAGTGCCACATAAGACCATGGCCCCCCATGGCAGCGCCGCACAAGATCGCGGCCTCGTGTGGCGTATAGCGCCATATAGGACCGCAGCCCCGCAAGGCGCACAGCACCGCACAACACCACGGCCCTGCATGGCAGCGTCGCACAAGCCTGCGGACCCTCATGGTAGTACCGCACAAGACTACAGTGCTGCACAAGATCGTAGCCCCGCATGGCAGTGCCGCGCAAGACCACGGACCCACATGGCGGCGCCTCACAAGACTGTAGCCCCACGTAGCAGCGCCACCCAAGACTGCAACCCCACAAATGGAAGCACCACATAAGACCGCAGCCCCGTAAACAGCAGTGCCATGCAAGGCCATAGTGCTGCGTAAGACCGTGGCCCCCAATAGGTAGCCCCGCATAAGTGTGTAGCACCGCGGCCAAGTGTGGCATCGCAAAAGGTCAATTTTGCCTATAAAAAGGGGCCTTCCCCCCTCAATTGAAACATTCCAAATTCCTGGGAGAGGTGCTCCCAAACCCCATTTTTTTGATTTTTTTGCCTTCTAAAGGCCATGTTTCCCTTGCTTTCGGGGTTGTCTCCATCCTTAAGTCCGAGCCTTCGAGCCTAGTTTTCAAGCTTTGCTTCTTATCTAAAGTCTGGGTTATCCGAACCTGACTTTCTGACTAATTTCCATCTGATTCCATTGAAGGTCTGAGAGTTCTCTATGGCGTAGTTACTCTGTCCAAGGATTGAGCATTTGGCTCCCTAAAACCTCGTGACGCTGTCACTCTGCCTAAGGTTCTAGAATTCAATACTCATAAGCCATTACTCTACCCAAGATTCCAAGATTCAACACTTGTAATCCTTTACTCTGTCCGATAGAGGATAAGTCTGTTATTTGTCTCCACCTGAGCCGGGGAACGCTTTGCATCATGCATTTTTTACATAATTGCATTGGTTTAGCATATAGGTATACATTTCTATTGTTAACCTTTGATTTGGCACAATGTAGACTCTTAAGTAAACATGTGTAGTGTACATAGTAGTTACTATAATGTAGTTTAGTTTCACTCGAACAGTTTGTACATCGTTATTTAGCTATACATGTTGGTATAGGACATTCATAAAGGGAGAATATAAAAAACAAGCATCTAGTAGAAAGACCAATTTACCTGGGGAAGGTGGGTGCCTAACACCTTCCCACTTACCCCGAATCTCTGACCAGACCAAACAGAATCATGTAGCCCTTCATAGGTCTACACCAATTGGGTCCTAGGCCCTAACCCTAGGTGGGAACTCCATTCAATATGACTGCATAACCCCCATCCCCCTTTAATTGACATCGAGACCCTTTCTCCATCCATTGAAGAGCACACCAGCCCCCTCAAGTGCACGGTAGGAACAGATCCTCACACACCCTGTGAGGGCAAATGACATGGCGGGGATCAGCATGTGTCATCCGCTTCATCCCTCCTTGGGGGAAGAGAGAGGTGAATCAAATGTAGGAGTCACCACCTAGAAGGGGGTCTAGGACCTGAAATGTAAATGTACTAACTCTCATGCAACGCCCTTTAGGGATTGATGTCGCACCCCACTCCCTATAGCTAGGGTAGTGTGACTGGGATGCGCACATGCACTCCAACATCCACCAGGATCTTAGAAGTACTAGTTAGCTCTCACAGTCCCCACAGTAATAATCATAAATTACAGCAGTGAAAGATAGAATATAATAGTATAAATCAGAGTGTGGAAACTAAGTTGTGATACTACATAAGTAATAGTGCGTGAATTATCCATAAAAAAAATCCATAGTTCTCATCCAGACATAAGCACTAAATCTCCACAAGTTATTACATCCTACTAAAAGTAAAAGTTGGGGCCAAACCCACTAAATACATCCAAAACTGTAAATAAAAAAGAATCTTGAGGACCCTATCCTCAATCACAAAGCCCCATAGGCACACTCATTACATCCACAGTTAGCTCCATGCCCCTCAGACTTTGGAACCCACCAATCTCACCATGATCAACCATATCCATACCATCACTAGTGCCCACCGGCATAACATGTCCGGCATCATAATCTAAAAAAATGGTACCACATGGTATGAGCTTCACTAAGCCCAATAAGTGAATTAGAACACACAAGTATACACAAATAATCCATGGGTGCAATGCACATAGATGCATGAATTCATTTTAAATTATCCAACTAACAACAAATACTAAGTCTAGGTATAGTATTACTACAACACTTTAGGTAGCATTCTTGGTCCGAAGACGGTAGAATCCAATGATCTCAAACCCGAGTTGTGGTTGGAAGCTTGCGGTACCAGACTCGCCAAGAGATTGTCCTCAAACCGCCAAGAGCCTGTGGAACTGGACTCCACCATGAATTTTCCGCAAACCCTAATCAACTCTGTCCTGGCATTCAGTCCCAAAAAATGATTGGAACCCGAACTTTACTGCAGGCCTAACCCATGGGTTGTCTAACACCTAACCCCTGTCAGTAAGGGTCATACTACTGGGAAAAGTATCATCCTAACCAACATGCATCTACATGGGTGATGGCGCATGCATATGCATATACCAAAGGCTGGGGCCATAGTACTGGATTCCCCTTCGGCCACACTATCCACCCATCTCTTCTAGTATACCCACCCATAACCCGTGGGTTGTCTGACACCTAACCCTATCAGCAACGGTCATAGTACTGGGAAAAGTATCATCCTAACCAACATGTGTCTACATGAGTGATGGCGCATACGTGTGCATATACTAGAGGCTGGGGCCGTAGTATCGGATTCCCCTTCGGCAACACTATCCACCCGTCCCTTCTAGCATACACACCCACATACCAATAGTACGACGAATGTGATACTGAATTGATGGGGGGAGGGATTAGGCCATGGTTCCAATGCTTGGAAACCCAAATTTAATTAAAAAAAAAACCCCTCAATGGTTGTTGTGGTTTTGCATATCTTGAGCTGGAGAGGGTTAGAACTCCAATTAGATTATCAATTAGATTAACTACAAATGTATACTAGGTTTCCCAATCAAATCCGCATGGAAAAACCCTAAACTAGTACCAATTAAAGAAAGAATTGAGAGAAAGGGGAAGAAATAGGTAAACCTTAGTGATCTAGGGCAAGGGTGAGTGAACTAGCTACACCTCCCTCCTTCTCCTTCTTCCCACAAATTTGGTAGTGAGACTGAGAGAAATGAGGTTTTAGAAGCTTATGTCTATTTATAGACAAGTGGAACTAAGGCCTGTTTGGTTGATCTACGGAAACCCCAGCCTAAGACTGTATTTTTCTTATGTTTGGGCATCACCCCACAAGGTGTGTGAAGGCATGGGAGTGTCCCACAGCATCTAGGGTCACCATAGGTCAGGTGTACCTCAAGGCCTAGTGGACCCCACATCACAAAAAATGTTGTTTTAAGGCATTGTAGGCCAAGCGGCAAATCATGATGTTGATCAATGGATTTGCCGCATGGTAAGCCAATGGCTTGGTTTTAGGCCATGTTAGGTCTTGGGCCTCTCTCTAGGTCATGTCCCCACCCTAGGACACATAGAAGCTGTCAAGGTAGGTCAAGGCCTTCCCTTAAATGGCTGAACCACAGGGTTTGGGTCACTCACTAATGGTCCAAAGTAGGTATAGGTAGGGTGTGGGTGTTACATTCCCCCCTCCTTACAAGAATTTTGTCCTTGAAATTTAACATACTTGATGCTTCAAATAGGTGAGGATACTTAGCCCGCATCTCATCCTCACATTCCCAAGATGCTTCTTGATCGGAATGGATACTCCATTGCACCTTTAAGAATAAGACATTACATCTTTGAAGGTTGTTCTCTTTATGGTCCATGATTTTTTACTAGCAGCTCCTCATAAGTCATATCCGTAGCAAGCTCAAGTGGCTCCTGAGTCAATCATGTGTCGAATCGGATTTGTAATTCCTTAGCATTGACTCATGGATTACATCATGTACAGTTGCCAATGATGGGGGCAGTGTAAACCTGTATGCCACTGGTCCAATCCTAGCCAGGATTTCATATGGCCCAATGTATCGGGGACTCAGCTTACCTTTCTTATTGAAGCGCATTACTCCCTTGGTTGGTTTAACCCATAGGAACTTCTTTTCATCTACCTCAAACTCTAGGTCCTTCTGCCTCAAATTTGAATAGCTCATCTACTTAGACTGAGCTGTCTTAATCCATTCTCTAATAATATCCACCTTTACACAAGTGGCCTGTGTCAATCTCGGGTCCAATTTGATCCAAAATTAAACATACATAGGGACCCGGGGGAAATCGAGCTCAGAACATACACCACTAGAAATCAGAAGATCCAACTATCTCTATGTACCTCGCCCAATACCTATACTCCTATAGTCATGGGTGGTAATTCACGGGCCTGTGCTACACTTTATTTTACTTGGCTTTTTCCATTGCTGACTTCCACTTCCAGTTCTCCAATACCTAACTCAACTTTAGGTTGATTTGAAATATTGATCTAATCCCTATTGCTCACTCCCAAGTATGGAGAGAACATTCGGTGAGCCATTATTCCAATCATTCCTATTGTTGAATCCTTCTATAAGTATCATAGCCTCCAATTTCTCTGCTTGGTGGGCGGATCCATTGGTTCTTGTGGCCCCTTGGCGACAAGGATTATGGATGGCATCGCATTTCAATGTATCAATATAAGGGGTTGAGATCATGCTTCATAAATTAAAATAAATAAAGTCGCCACCTAGGATTAGGGCTTAGGACCTAATGAGTATAGCCCCATCCAGGGTGAGCAAAAAGGGCTACGTGATTCTATATGATTTGGTCAAATATTCTAGGTTAGTGGTCAAGTTACGAGCCTGAGAAGGCCTTAACACCACATCTCGCACGATTTTAAACCAGTCTTTCTACTAGATGTTAGATTTAGAAGATTCTCCCAAAATAACACGTCTTATACCAACATGTAAGGCTAGATTATGATGCATCAAACATAAGAAAGAAGGAATAAAAATTCATTTACTATGTACACTAAAGTAAATTACTTTAATTGTCTATATTGTGTCCAAAATAAAAGGAAAAGTAGAGATGTATACCTACGAACAAAATTAATTAAAGTAAAGAGAATGCAAAAGATATAAAATATGAGGTGTTCCCACAGCTCTGGTGGAGAGGAACAATCGACTTGCCTCTCTCTTATCGGACTATTGTAAGGGCTGTGTGAGATGGATTTTGTTACTCAGACTTCGGGCAGAGTAACAGTTGTATATGATATTTTTCGTTTCCCAGACTCGGATAGAGTAACAGCTAAAAAGTCTCTGACTACTCTGTTGTAAATGGACAGGATATAGGCTAGGGTGCAAAAAAAGTGGGGAGTCCTAGGCAACCTAGACCTCGGACAGAGTAATCGTAGTCTAACTCAAGAATGGAAAGGGGCTAAAGCAAGGCACAAGCTTGAAAATGCTTGGAAATGGTTCAAAAGAGCATAAAACAGGGAATGAGGATGAAGTGGAGGGGGGCTAAGGCCTCTTCAAGTGTGTCCTGAGAGGGGGTCACCTCTATTTATAGTGGTTAAGGCCTCTTTAAATGTGTACTTGCATGCAGGCTCCACACTGATTAGATATTTTTTGGCTCTTTTTTAGGGGTTTTTGGGCTTGAAAGCGGCAGGAGTGTCTATAAGGGACATTGTCAGTCATTGTTGTCCCATTGTCATCATTGTCGGGGGTGGTGACAAAATTCAGCATCTACACTTCGATCATCCGGTCACGAAACAAAGTTTAGATTTGAGGTTTAAGGACATGTACCTCGAACCAAAAGCCAAAATAGGTAAAATTGAAAGTAGGAAACTTAATACAATGCTAAAATAGGTTGATTACAACCTAAACCCCCAATTTATGGGATGGTAATAGCTTCCAGCATGATTAACATTCCTAGAATCTGGATATTAAGACATACAAGTAATGGATTCCAGATCCTTAGAATGCACATGATTTAACTATGATCAAAAGGCGCAGGAAACACTATTTGGTGAATGTATTTAGCTCCCCAACCTTCCATGTAAGGATCTATGCCAACTAAGAAAGGTATTCTAACCAATGGATCATGAAAACAATAAATAGAAGGAAGATATTGAAGGCTATAAACCTTACCTAGCAGTGGTGGCAGCAACAAGTCTTTAGATTACATCCTCTACTGCTTCTTCTTCTCTATGGTATGGTGCTTGAGAGTAAAAGAACAAGCTGAGAAGCTCATGTCCTATTTAAAGACATAAGCCTCGTTAAGGCTTGTTTGGCTGGGCATTACTTTAAAATCAAATTAAGTCCGTTCTAAGTCCATTAGTGATTAGGTGGGTCCACCAATGTAACATATATACTTCTCTCTTCATGGAACCATAAGGGTATGGGTTCCACATGAGGCTAGGTGGGGTCATGCCGGTGTAAATGCATTTATTTGCTGTTCAACACCACTAGATGATTAATGAATCATCCGCTCTGATCGTCCGATAAGTGCTATAGTACTTCATCTTTAGCTTATGATTCAAGGGCTTCAATTGAAACATCCATAGACTTAAATACTCACCTCAAGGTCTTCAACAAGTATGATCCACACATCACCAGTGTTAGTGGGACCTACATTATAAAAATAATTATTTAGACCTGGATTTTGGGCATGGGTGTAACAAAAGCTCAACCTGTCCGCAAGGACACATGCCTCATAAATTTGGAAACAGAACAATGCCCTCAGATGGTTAAAATCGGTTTCTCCCTTAATGAGGAAGAAGCCAACCAAATGACATCACTCCTAAGAGAATTCGAAGAAGTCTTTGCATGGTCCTACGAAGATATGCCTGGTATGGATCCAAAAATAGTACAACACCGATTGCCCACTTATCCGGATGCCTAGCATGTCAAGCAGAACCTAGGCGGATGTGACCAGAATGGAGTGAGAAGTTCAGGGAAGAAGTCATTAAACAATGGAATGCATGATTTCTTCAAGTGACGTAATATCCGCAATGGCTATCCAATACTGTCCCAGTGCCCAAAAAAGACAGAAAGGTAAGGATGTGTGTAGATTTTCGTGATCTTAACAAAATCAGCCCCAAAGATGACTTCCCTTACCTCACATCGACATATTGGTTGATAATATGTCAAGACATGCCTTGTTATCATTCATGGATGGATTCTCGGGTTACAACCAGATCATCATATGTCCGAGCGATAGTGAAATGATGTCTTTTACTATCCCATGGGGCACTTATTGGTACAAAGTAATGCCTTTTGGTTTGAATAATGCCGACGCTACTTATCAGAGAGCCACCATGGCAATTCTACATAACATGATACATAAGGAAGTTAAAGTGTATGTCAATGATCTGATAGTCAAATCTATCAATCTACAAGGACATTTCAGAGCATTGAGGAAATTCTTTGAGAGAATCAAATAATACAAGTTGAGGTTGAACCAACGGAAATGTAAGCTCTGTGCAACAACATGGAAACTTCTCGGCTTCCTCATTAGTGAGAGGGGAATAGAGGTGGACCTAGACAAAATAAAAGCAATAATGGACGTGGCATCACCAAGGACAGAGAAAGAGATCGGAGGCTTCTTGGTCTGGATACAATACATCATCCGATTCATAGCACGTCTTACAGCAAGTGTGAACCCATCTTTAAGCTCCTAAAGAAGGACCAACCGAAGGAAAGGAACCACTTGTGGCAGGATGCACTGGAAAAGACTAAGGCATATCTGAAGGCTCCACCAGTGTGAGGACAATTACATGGCGGGGGATCGCCACATGTCCTGCACCTTATCCTTTTTGGGGAGAAGAGATAGGTGCATTGAATGTTGGAGTTGCCACCTAGAGGAGGGTCTAGGACCCATAATGTATAGTTGACTCTCATGTGATGCCCATTGGGGACTGATCTATCACGCCCCCATTCCAATAAAGAATATAATAATAATTAAAGGGGTGACTTAGGCGATACACACCATCCCACTAAGCTACCAGGATCATAGATATAGTGTTCCAATCCATAGTCCTAAACTAACATCAATGTCTCATCAATATCAGAGTGCAGAAAGGAAATAAATATTACATTCCCAAGTATCAAGCGAAAGTGTTTAGAGGTAGTAGTTACAGTATGTTCAATAGGCTAACGATACATAATACAGTTCTGTTATCATCATCGATTGACCATGACATAACGACACAAAATATGGTATAACAGTAAATGTTTATACAAGGCTCGAGGCCCAAAAGTCAACAAAAAAGGGGACCACATCCTAAGAATCACCAAGGCCCATAGGTGGCACAATCATCACACGGGAATTCATCGTCGTGTTCCTCGATTACAATCTCCTGAACCCCAGTTCTAATATCATCATATCCCGAGGGTTCAACCTTGAGACCAACAAGATAGCCAGTACTTGTATCAGTATCTAAAAAGATTGTATACACGGGGGTAAGCTCCACTGAACCAGTGAGGGGATGGGGATGCACTTACACACAACAACATAAATAGTCCATGGTGCATGCTATTATTAATTCATTTACCACCTAACACACAAATGCTAAGTCAATGGGTATATGCTACTGCAATAACTCGGGAAGACATTGTGGATCCTTCCATGTTCACCATAATGCAAACTCCGTTATTACCATGGGGACCGTACCAATCGTAGCCATCACCACCTAGAGGTAGACCCCAATAACCATTACTACCCATGGCCTTGCCTCTCTAACTCTCCACAGACATCAGGTGCTTTGGTTACCCAACACCTAAACCCCTGTTTGTAAGGGTCGTAGCATAGGGAATAAAGTCCTAACCACAATTACACTACATGCTTCCTATCATGTCAAGAGGTATTTCGGGTGTATCAACGTCTCATTTTATTTAATACTTGGGTGCCAGCATAGCACAGTGCATACAGGCCATCATGACATGCAAATAGTAAATCTCAATCCTGGGTCCCAGTACCGGTATAACCGACACCGAAACTCGCATAAAAGTATAACTCAAGTCACATCACATGTGTCTCATATTCCATATCATCAATATCAAATAGAAGTAGATGCAGTAATGCAAACATGATCATGGTGATGCGATTAATATTACTTAGATGTATAGATGCATATAGGTAAACCCACACAAAGCTCAAACCCTCTCACTTGTCTTCCACATATTATTCGGTGCAATTGTTATGGATTCCCTTTATACATACACTCCCGTATTAATTAGATCACTTAAGGATGTGTGAACATGGTTAGAAGGTGTAGGAGGGGCCCCGCGAGAAGTCCCCCAAAATAATTATTGGTTCTTAAAAACACAACACGAATGGATTCAGTGGCGGAGGCAGCAGGGTGAGTCTGTCCTTGAATCCGCCTAGGCATTTGAGCTCAAACAGGTGGAATGGATCCACGGATGGAACCTACCATTAGGTCGTTCATCCGTCCTTCCACCCATGACTGATACTTTACCGAGGGAAATGGAACATCAGATGGAATCAATCCTATGGTTTCATTCATTGTTCCGCCTAGTACTAAGGTCTTATCCGGAGGAACGGAATCACTCCTTGGATCCGTTCGTTGTTTCATCCAGCCATGTCACCCAATTTACATGGAATGGATCTATGAATGGAAGCACGATAACTGGTTCCGTTTGTTGATTAGTTCAAGGCAACACAGGCATTCTGTAGGTTTCCATCTCCCAACCATTTTCCTTGGGATCTAATAGCTACAAGGGTTAGGAGAGGGTGTCCTAAACCTCTCTAAGGTTACTAACACATGATTACGTCATTGGCCTTGGAGAATCCTTGGATTGGTCTCTCCATTGATCGATTCTTAGGGTTAAGGTTGGAGGGATCCTTAGACAGCAACAAGGTTACAAATAGGGTTCGATGAGGGTTGAATGTAGAGGGTGGAACCCATAAGTGAGGCTTATTGAGTAGCTCAGCCCAAACCTTGGGTTCCAAGTGGAACCCTAAGTGAAATCCATTCCCTAGAAGATCCCTAAGCCCAAAATAGAATAGAGGGAAAGAGAGAGGAAGAGTGTTTACCCCAATCAATGTAGGAGTTAATGCAAACTTCCCCCAAGTTAGCCAGCATTCAAGCCTTCTTCCACCTTCTCCACCTTTCCTTCTCTTCTCTTCAATGCCCCAATGGATTGTGGTTGGGATGAGTAATGGCCAATAAGGCCAAAGGTCTTATTTAATGCAAATGGCCCTAAGACCCTGTTTGGTTTAGCCCCAAGTTATAAAATTCACCTTTTTATCCAAGTTTAGCCTTATGGGGCCACCTACATGACCCAACAATGTAAGTGAAGGTCAAGAGTGGGGCCTACCACTCCCGGGGGCATAGACACTATGTCTTGAGTGCAGGGGTTATGGATCCCATGCATAAAATACCCAAAACAGCTATGACAGCTCGAACGGATGATCGAACGGACTCACCAACAATGGTTTCGTTCGTTGTTCCATTCCTGCTGTCAAGGCTGAATCAGCCAAGAAATGCCACTGGCATTGACCCGTACTTTAAGGGCTTCGAGGAGGGTCTGACCATGTGAGTGTTAGGGTAAGGACTATGCCTTTGGTATTTACTCACCTTTAATTCAGGCTCAATTCTCGGACCCCGAACAACCGTCTCTTTTCAATGCACATGGCACAGAGGCACCACTTGTTGATGCAAGCGGTTACCGGGTTCCCCTTGCGATCCTCTTCACTTTTGGGACTGGTGCTAGGAGGGCAATCTTGGAAATCACCATCCACGAACCTTCCCCGGTCTCGGTTAAGGAATCTCTCTTCAATTAAGAGTCCAGTGCTTCAGTTGACGATCTTATGAGTTGGCTTAATGACCATCACAAATAATTCATCGGTGTTCGCTGCTGCCTCGTCTACGTGGCACTACATTATAATTATATATTAGGGTTCGGGATGCGGTAATAACATTCCCCACACCTTATATGAAATTTCATCGATGAAATTTGACGTACCTTGTAAATCAAGAAAGAAGGGATACTTTGCCCGCATTTCTACTTTGGATTCCCAAGACGACTCTTCAACCAAGTGATTGCACCACTTAATCTTCAGATAAGAGGGGGGACGGTTGCAAGGTGAAGTACCTTATTGTCCAGTATCCTTTCGGGCTGTTCCGGGTATGTCATATCGAATGTGAGCTCTGGTGGTTCTTGTGATAGGATGTGGCCTGGATCATGGATATACTTTCGCAACATGGAGACATGGAACACATTGTATACACCTGCCAAGGAAGGAGGAAGAGCTAATCGGTAAGCCACTGGCCCGATCTTTGCAAGAATCTCATACGGGCTAATAAACGTTAGACTCAGTTTCCCTTTCTTACTAAATCGCTTCAACCCCTTAATAGGAGATACCTTGAGAAACACCCCAACAGTGAATTCTAAGGCACCGTTTGATAACGTTACGCATGTTTTTGTGCCGTTTCTACCCAAAAACATTAGTTGGTGTTCTTTTTTGTAGAATAATATTTCTGGGTTGCAAAATGGTGTTTGATAAACCTATTACAGGAATGTATCCAGAACACTTTTGTAATGTAAAGGTGTTTGATAAAACCTGTTTCTGCAACAGTTTTGTAATGTTTACTATAAATTATAGAAATGCTATTAATACTATAATCCATGTAAAATTAACTGATGTTAGGACATTAAAATTATTAAAAACCCAAATAAAGTGATTGAAAATAAAAGACATATAAGCAGTCTAGATATTTCACAGGATACCCACTGCTTGTGAACCCTTGATCTTGTCCACAAAGTAGATATGGATAACCGTTAATGTGACTTGTATAATTGCAGAACATAAAACCATGAACAAAGCTTTGATGTAATCATCATTTGTTTGTTTTAAGCAAAAAGAAAAAAAAATTTCATAATGATAAATTAATAGTTCAAGATTCCATTTGAGGAAGGGGTGAAGGGGATAATAAAAACAATATTATGGCATGAAGGTGTTAACACAATTTCAGAGAAGAAAAGGAAATGGGGAAAAATGAAAAAGGAAGCCCAAACCGCTAAATGGAAGCTTCATCTTCCAAAATCAACCTCCAGAAAAGGAGAGCAAAAACACAATGTTTACATTGTGGAAGAAGAAGAAGACCCTTAGTACAACTCAGGCCTTCTGCCAGTAATAGGGTATAGGCACTAACATAAGAGGTATCTTCTTGTTGAGAGTAAAATGGAACAACTCATCAATGTTGATGTCTGCAATTGTTGTTCCCTTAGGCAGTTTCCAATCAAAGCTATAAAGAAGATTTGCAAGACTAAGCTCCACATTTGCAATTCCCATATTCATCCCTGGGCAAATCCTCCTACCTGACCCGAATGGCAAGAACTTAAAGCTATGCCCTTTCACATCAAGTGGGTTCTCCATGAACGTCTCTGGATCAAACTCCTCTGGTTTCTTCCAGTACCTTGGATCCCTATTCACTGCAAAAATGTTAACAAGAAGCCTCATCTTGTTGGGAATGTGATACCCTTCTAGCTTGCATTCAACCATTGTTTCTCTATCAATTAAAATTGGGACTGGTGGATGCAATCTCCATGACTCCTTCACTGCTGCCCTGAAGTAAGGAAGATTTTCTATGTCACTCTCTTCCACTTTCCCTTTATTTCCCATGCAACACCTGATCTCATCTTCAACCTTGTTCAACACTTTAAGATGCCTAGCATGCTCTGTCATGGTCCATGTCATGGTGATAGCACTTGTATCTAATGCTCCCAAGAATACATCCTGAAACATTCACAAATTAAAGCTCAAGTTAAATATTTAATCAACTGGGTTTTGACAAATTTGTAAGTAAACACATAATCTTTGGCTATGACACTGAAATGGAGAACATATCCCTGTTAAATAATGGGAAAAGGGAAGATAGGGAGGAAAGGAAAAGTAGTATTTTTTTCACTAATTTATTTGGGATAAACAATCATGAAAATTGGCAGATTAAGTACTTTACACTAATTATAACGGGAAGAAAATGAGATAGGAAAAAGTTGATCTACCAAAAAAATGGCAATAAAAGCTTATTGATATAGATAAAGAAAATAAAATTTTGAACTTTTTTAAGTTTTCTCCCTTTTCTCATCCAATTGAACTGTCTAAAAGAAGAGCATAAGAAACAGGGCAACTGAAAGCAAAGAACAGGGGTTAAAAGCATACCTTGAGAACTCCCTTAATATGTTCTTTGGTGATGCAAATGCGAATGAATCTCTTTCTCTCCAATTGAAGCACGACATCGATGAGGTCTTTACGTTCTGGTTTGGGTCTATTGGGGTCGAGATGATCTTCAATTGCAATATCAAAGAAAGAATCCAAATTGCTGAAAACCCTATTTATCATTTCAGTGTGTCTAGTAAGTCTATCAATGATCCATCCAAAATAAGAGAAGAAATCCGAAGTGGCAAAATTGCTCATAGTAGACATAGAGTCATGAACTGATTGTGTTGTAAGACTTACCAAAAGCAATCTTGCAAATCATGGAGTCTGGATTTAAAAACCTTTTCAGAGAGAACAACTGGAGTTGAAGCAGCTTCAGCAAGCGAATTCATGAGATTGGCAATCTCTTCTTCCTGTGTATATAAGTAAGATTAAACTGCTTTAGGGCTTAGATGTTCTAGATTGCAGATCTTTTGGACCTCTCTCCACCATGTGAATTCACCTAAAGGGGGGGTGAATAGGTGAAGATAGCGGAATATGCTAAAAAAAATGCGAAATTAAAAATTATCTGAGTAATGCAAACAAGCAACAATAAACAACACCAGAAATTTATAGTGGTTCGACCAAAAGTTTGCCTACGTCCACCCCTCTCACCTTAAAGAAAATTTCACTATGTCAAATCTTGAGTAAGACCAAGAAGACTCGTACATTTCTTGAGAAACGAGCAAGAGGACTTAACAACTACTAATCTTCAGTTAATGAGCAAGAGGACTCAATCTACTCTTGATTCCGAGCAAGAGAACTCAACCTACTTATATAAAACAAAAGTGGTACTAAGGGGTTTAGAATTACCTCAAACCTTAGTAAAGATGCGCTACCTTTCAAACTATGAAGCTTTAATGCAAATATGAATGAAGGGAGCTAAGTGAGATTGAATGCCTTGGATTGGTGCTTGAATTCTCACTTGAGAATGACTTGTTCTTGGAGGCTCTTGATTGTAATTAGTAGTGGTGTTTAGAGCCTTAAACAAGTGGGTATTTATAGGCTAGATGGCTTAAATTAATTAGGAATCTAGATTAACATCGGATTCCTAAACCCATAAATAATCCAGTATGCTAGATACCAATCCGGTATGCTGGATCACCTAATTTCCTTATAAAACAGAGGAATAACGGTTAAAAAATTAAACAGTAGTATATGGATCCGATATGCTGGATATCTATCCGGTATGCCGGATCAGGGTAAAATGCAGCCAAACAGGATTCGGTATGCTAGATCATTATCTAGCGTACGCTGGAGAGCTACTATGGCCATTCCCCTGAGACTCCCATTGATCCGGTATGCCGGATTGGGCAATTTCAGAGGAAATAAGCCAATTCCATTAAGGGTTAGTTTAGGGGGGGTTCCAAACTCCAATGGTCATGTCTAAGGGGTCAAAAAATCTCCTAACAACATTCTAAATGGATGTATGTGTGCGTGTGTGCATTACATCAATTTGTGACTTGAGATTACAAAAACAAGATTACAAAGTCTTCGCAAAGTCTTCAATCTTCAATAGGCTTTTTGGTCTTCAAGTGTTGATTTTTGACTTCCATGTCTTTGGAATCATTTTGAGCAATTATTCTTATATACGCTCTTATGTTTGTACTTGTGTATGCTCCCCCTCACTTGGTGCTACGCTCTCATCTAAGCACTTTAAACAAATGTTAGTCCAAGAGAGGCTTTATTTGTTATCATCAAAACATGTATGAGGGTGTATTTCCCTAACAATCTCCCCCTTTTTGATGATGACAAATATTCCAAGTGAATAAATAAGACATAAAACAATTTCAAATTCAAATATATTTCAATTCCAAACATAAACATGCATAAACATGCATACACATTTGCATACCCATTAAACTTCAAAAGATACATGCATACATATTTTCAATCTCAAATCAAAAATAATATTTCAAATTCAAATATTCTCCCCCTTTGTCATTGTCAAAAAGAGGGGTAAAACACATCATGCATTCGGGTCAAAGGGTGGAATAGGGCTTGAGGCACTGGAAAATGGTGGTCTAACTCCTTGAGGGGTGATCCCTTAAGGAGTAGCTCCTGGTGTGTCAAGAGATAGAAAGCCAAGAGTGAGCGAGAGTTGATGCACGACATTAAGGATTTTGTCTTGGCGAACATTTAGAGAGTCAAATCCTGTCTTCACATCGCTGCGAAGAGAAGTAACATCATCTTGAATTCTTTGTTGACCGAATTCAAGTTCCATGATCCGAGTATTTGCTTCGTCCATGTAATCATCGATGCTAGAAACCCATTCAAGAAAAGAAGGAGGGATTTCTTCATGTGCTTGACGAGCCGGTGGAGCATCGTCAACCAAAATCTCATCAAGCACGAAACCCGACAGGTGATGGTGGATTCCTCCTCTCGAGTGAGATCAATACTAAAAGCTCGAAAGAGACGAGTGAGAAGCCGCCCATAGGATAAATTAGTATGCCTTTGGGGGTGAGCACATGATTCCATATACCTCATAATGAAGTATGAAAGACAAGTGGGTGTATTGGTATAGACATAGAAAGTGAGATATGCTTGAGGGGTGAGACACCTGTTTCGATCACCTCCCCGAGGGATATAATTGTGTTGAATAATATAGGAAATGACATGAGGGATGAAGTCTTCCAGTTACCACGGTTGCCGCCTGAGGATCATATTGCTTCAAGATGGAGGAGTAAGCTTCTTCATGATTTATGAAGTCTCTAAAGATAGTGCTTTTTGGAGTCCAAAAGATACATGGTCCATCGCAAGAGAGTCCAAGATGGCGAGCAAAATCAGCAATGGAAAGCTCTATGTGAACACTCTTCACATAAGAATGGAGTTTCAAGGAATCATCCGCCCCACTGAAATGGAGATTTACATAAAAGTATTTGACTAAATGAGGGTAGCAAGGTTCCGCCATGTTGAGAAGGGGTTCCCAACCAATATCTTTGAACCTTTCTTCAAGTCTAATACTATTGAAGGAAAAGATATCAACTTCATGGCCTTCCTCGATTTTTCGGGCGAGATAAAGGGGCCGACTAGCACTGCAATCAGGAGAGCGAAAGAGACAATCTTCTCTAGGAGTATAAGGTTGCCTTAAGGAGCTTTCGGTTCTTCCCCTTGTGGAAGGTTGTTGTCTTTCGGGCACAACATCCTTGCCTTTTCTACTCATATTTGAAAGAGAGAGAGAAAGAAATATGAATTGGAATTATGTATCAAATGAGAATTAGAGTGTAGAGTGAAGAATAAGTGAACAGTGATCAAGAAAATGACAAATGAGAGATTTATATAGGCTTGAATTCAAAAGTAACAGCTATACAATGGTCAGAAATCAATTAATCTGGTATACCGTTTGAAGATCCGGTATACCGTTTCAAGTAGTAATGGTAAAAAATAGCCCGAGTTATTAATCCAGTATACCATTTTGAGATCCGGTATACCGTTTTAACAAAAATAGTGAAAAAAATAGCTTTCTCAAAAATCAAATGGGTCACACAAGCCAAGGTCTCTTCTAAGAGAGCAGAATCTCTCTTCACTTAAAGGTTTTGTGAAGATGTCCGCAAGTTGCTTCTCAGTTTCAATATAATCAAGTCAGATTTCACCTCTTTGAGCTGTATCACGTAGAAAATGATGACGAATGTCAATATGTTTAGCTCTGGAGTGTAAAATCGGATTCTTGCTAAGATTGATTGCACTTGTGTTATCACATTGGATAGAGAAAGTGTCAAACCTAACTCCGTAGTCTTGGAGGGTTTGCCTCATCCATAGCACTTGTGCACAACATCGTCCTGCGGTGATGTATTCAGCTTCGGTGGTAGAAAGAGCAACATAATTTTGCTTCTTACTAAACCATGAAACAAGATCCAAGAAAGTGACAAGTACCACTTGTACTTTTTCGATCAACATGACAACCCACAAAGTCGGTGTCAGAGAAGCTAATAAGGTCAAAGTCATTGTCCATAGGGTACCATAGACCAATGCTTGGAGTTCCTTTTAAATACTTAAAGATCCTCTTTACAGTACTCAAATGGGATTGCATAGGTTTGGCTTGAAACCTAGCACAAGCACAGACACTAAACATTATGTCCGGTCTTCTAGCTGTTAGGTAAAGTAAACTACCTATCATACCTCTATATTTGATCGGGTCAACTGGAGTTCCATCTTCATCCTTGGACAAGGTTACAGATGTACTCATTGGAGTACTAGGTGACTTCTGTCCATTGATGTCAAACTTCTTTAATAATTCTTTAAGGTACTTAGTTTGACTGATGAAAATCCCATTAGGGGTCTATTTTATTTGGAGTCCTAAAAAGAAGTTCAATTCTCCCATAAGACTCATCTCAAATTCACTACTCACACTTTTACTAAAATGATGACAAAGAGATTCATTTGTAGATCCAAAAATGATATCATCTACATATATTTGAAGAAGAATTAAGTCTTTATTCTTATGTTTTACAAAGAGAGTTGTATCTATCTTACCCATTGTAAAACCATCATCAATGAGAAATTTACTTAACCTGTCGTACCATGCTCTTGGAGCTTATTTTAAGCCATGCAAGGCCTTCTAATTTGTAGACATGGTCAGGGAATTTTGAGTCTTTAATCCAGGTGGTTGAATGACGTGTACTTCTTTATTGATGAAGCCATTTAAGAATGCGCTCTTCACGTCCATTTGATGTAACCTGAAATTCTTATGACGAGCAAACGCAAGAAGCATTCTAATAGATTCAAGTCTAGCTATAGGTGCATAGGTCTCATCGAAGTCAATGCCTTCCTGTTGGTTATATCCTTGGGCAACTAGTCTAGCCTTGTTTCTAGTTATGTTACCATATTCATCAAGTTTATTTCTAAATACCCATCTAGTTCCAATAATCTTGGTGTTCGAGGGTCTTGGCAATAAGTCCCAAACTTGATTTCTTTCAAATTTATTGAGCTCTTCTTGCATAGTAATTATTCAATTACTATCCAAAAGTGTTTCTTTTATGTTCTTGGGTTCAATGGTAGAAATGAAAGCCACATTGGAACAAATATTTTGGATTTTACTCCTAGTTTGTATACCTTTATCAAGGTTTCCAATGACAAGGTTAAGAGGGTGGTCTTTAACAGTTCTAATCTCTTTAGGAAGTTGAGGTACTTGATCATTAGGGTCATCTAAAGTGACTTTCTCAACTCTTTTCCTAATTTCAAGTACTTCATCTTCATCATTTTCTTTTAGGTCTTTATACTTATCTTTTGCCATAGATTCATCAAATTTAATATTCATAGACTCTTCCACAATTAGTGTTCTTTTATTAAATACTCTATATGCTCTACTGTTTGTTGAGTAGCCTAGGAATATACCATCATCAGTCTTTTTTTTAAATTTTCCTAAGTTGTCCTTAGTATTAAGAATGAAACATGCACAACCAAATACTTTAAAATAGTCAACTTTAGGAGTCTTGTTATGAAATAATTCATAAGGAGTTTTTAACAATATAGGTCTTATCAAAACTCGGTTCAACACATAACATGCTGTATGAACAGCTTCGGCCCAAAGATACTTTGGCAAAGAATACTCATTTAGCATTGTCCTTGCAGTTTCTTGGATAGTTCTGTTCTTCCTTTCAACCACACCATTAGATTGTGGTGTTCTAGGAGCCAAAAAATTATGAGCTGTACCTTGTTTTTGACCAAATTCATCAATGTTATCAAATTCACCACCATAGTCACTTTTTATAGAGGTGATTAGGTAACCCTTCTGGTTTTGTATTCTCTTGCAAAGAGATACAAACTCCTCATATGCATCATTTTTATGCTTGAGAAAGAGGGTCCAAGTGAATCGGGAGTAATCATCTACAATTACAAAAGTGTACTTCTTACCTCATAGGCTTGTAGTTTGTATAGGTCCAAACAAATCAAGGTGAAGTAATTGTAGAGGTCTTGAGGTAGCAACAGAATTAATGGCCTTATGAGACACTTTTGTAAGTTTATTTCTTTGACATGCTCCACAAGTGTGTTGCTTATCAAAGTTCAACTTAGGTAGGTTTCTCACCAAGTTCTTAGAGGAAAGGGATCTAATAATCTTAGGATTGATATATCTCAATTTCCTATGCCATAAAGTGGCATCATCAAACTTAGAGATAAAACAAGCATTATGAGAGTTTACACTAAATATGCAGGTATAAACATTATTTTTCCTACAACCCTCAAGAATCATATTATCATTAGAATCTTTAATCTCACACTTGGAGGCATTAAAGTTAACCAAATAACCATTATTGCATAGTTGACTTACGCTAAGTAAGTTGTACTTAAGATTATCAACTAGACTAACGTTAAAGATCACTGTACCTCCAAATTTTATCGATCCATTTTTTATGATTCTTCCTTTGCTGTTGTCTCCAAAGGATATCCATCCTCCTTTTTGTTTCTTGAGTTCTGAAAACAGCTTTGGGTTGGATGTCATGTGCTTCGAGTAGCCACTATCAATATACCATCCCATGTTGCTCAAGTGCACCTACAAGACAAGAATGCTTAATAAAAGTTTGGTCCCCATTGAGTGCTGGGTCCGTTATTGTTAGTATCATACATTCCTCTTGGTCTCCATACCATTTGGTGACCATTACCCTTTTGGTTCCCATACCAACTTGTGTATGATTGGGGGTTTCAAGGTCTTTGGTTATGGGGTATTCTATAAGAACTTTGGTTATTGGGTGATCTTTACACCTTAGTTGGAGTTCTAGTTGGTTTTTGAACCTTTGGATGACTCCTCCTATTTTGACCATTATAAGGTCTTCTAGGATGGTGGAAAGATTAATTCATATGATGACATTTCCAAATAGTATGTCTCTTCTTGTTGCAATTATTGCACAGAACAGTTTGAGGGATATACGGAGTCTTCCCTTTGGGATTGAATTTGCTAAATTGAGGATTCAATTGAGTGTCCTTTCTTTTTACAATAGTTGCAAAATTCTTCTTTACTTTCTTACTTGCTATATTACTTAAACTTATCTTTTTGGTTTGATTTGAACCTTGGTTCACATCATAGCCTACCTCTTCCTTGTTGAAAGGTTCTTTGGAGGTATTTTCAAGTAAGATGTCAATGGCCTTTTTGCCATTTGTGAAGGACTCTAAGGCTTTACACAATTTCTCTTTTTCTTCTTCCAAGATATTAACTTAAGAAGTTAGAGTTGTGTTTTGGTCTCTGAGGGTGTTTATCTCTTTTAAGAGATTTTTCTTAGTAGTAGCTAATTCCATGCTACTTTGGTAAAGGTCTTCAAAAGCTTCTTCTAATTCTAAAAAATCCTTATCCTTATGTAACGGAGAAGTGGAACTTACCTCATTTTGGGTTTCTTATTCTTCAGTAGTCATTAATGCAAGATTTGTTTGTTCCTCTTCTTCTTGTGATTTTTCATTATCCTCTTCTTCATCACTTGAATCAAAGTTGTGTTCAGCTTTGTAGGCCTTCTTGTATTTCTTCATTTTAGGACAATCTCCTCTAAAATGTCCTGATTTCCTACATTCATAACACACTATACCTTTTAACGAAGAGTCAGTGTTATCTTTAGATATACTCTTACCTTTTCTATCCTTGAAAAATCTTTTCTTGTTGAATGAAGTTTTGCCTTTGTTCTTCAAGAATCTTGAAAACTTTTTGGATAGATAGGCAATCTCATCATCCGAGAGTTCTTCATCATCATCGCTGATTTCATAAGATTTGAATGCCACAACTTTCTTCTTTGGCTCCTTTGGTTCATCCTCATTGGTGTCTCGTTTGAGTTCCATCTCATGAGTTTGGAGTGATCCCAACAGCTCATCTAAACTTAGCTTATCGATAGTCCTTCGATTCTTTTATTGCTATAGTCTTGGGTCTCCATTCTTTTGAGAGAGATCTCAATATCTTTCGAACGTTCTCACCGTTGGAGTAAACCTTTCCTAAACCTTTCAACTTGTTCACAATGTTAGTAAAGCGAGTGAACATAGCATATATGTCTTCATCATTTTTCATTTTAAATAGCTCAAATTCATTTACTAACATATCATTTTTAAATTTCTTAACTTCTGAAGTATCGTCATAAGTAATAATAAGCTTATCAAACATCTCCTTAGCGGAGTCACATATGCATGTCCTATTATATTATTTTTCTCTTAAGGCACATTGAATATAACTTATAGCTACATAGTTGAGTTGAACCTTTGCTTTTTTAGTTGGAGTCCACTCTTCTTTGGATTTGTCTATAGTGTTTGGCCCATTTTCAATAACTTTCCTTGCGTCAATGTTATTGGCACAAACAAAATTCTTGAAGCGATTCTTCCAATAGGAGAATCCTTCACCTTCAAAGAAGGGAGGTCGAATAATGTTGTATCCTTCAACCTTACAATTGACAGAGGATCCCATGGTCTTAAAACTCTTAATTGGATTAAAAGTAATCACGGTCTTGAGCTCCTGCTCTGATTCCAAATGTGAATTCACCTAGAGGGGGGTGAATAGGTGAAGATAGCAGAATATGCTAAAAAAATGCGAAATTAAAAATTATCTAAGTAATGCAAACAAGCCATAATAAACAACACCAGAAATTTATAGTGGTTTGGCCAAAAGCTTGCCTACGTCCACTCCTCTCACCTTAGAGAGAATTTCATTATGTCAAATCTTGAGTAAGAGTAAGAGGACTCGTAAAACTCTTGAGAAACGAGCAAGAGGACTCAACAACTACTAATCTTGAGTTAATGAGCAAGAGGACTCAATCTACTCTTGATTTCGAGTAAGAGAACTCAACCTACTTATATAAAATAAAAGTGGTACTAAGGGGTTTAGAATTACCTCAAACCTTAGTAAAGATGTGCTACCTTTCAAACTATGAACCTTTAATCAAATATGAATGAAGGGAGCTAAGTGAGATTGAATGCCTTGGATTGGTGCTTGAATTCTCACTTGAGAGTGACTTGTTCTTAGAGGCTCTTGATTGTAATTAGCAGTGGTGTTTAGAGCCTTAAACAAGTGGATATTTATAGGCTAGATGGCTTAAATTAATTAGAAATCTAGATTAACATCGGATTCCAAAAGTCATATAGAATCCGGTATGCTGGATACCAATCCGGTATGTCGGATCACCTAATTTCCTTATAAAACAGAGGAATAATGGTTAAAAAATTAAACGTAGTATATGGATCCGGTATGCTGGATCATTATCCAATGTACGCCGGAGAGCTACTGTGGCCATTTCCCTGAGACTCCCATTGATCCGGTATGCCGGATTGGGCAATTTCAGAGGAAATAAGCCAATTCCATTAAGGGTTGATTTTGGGTGGGTTCCAAACTCAAATGGTCATGTGTCTAAGGGGTCGAAAAACCTCCTAAGGTCATTCTAAATGGATGTATGTGTGCGTGTGTGCATTACATCAATTTGTGACTTGAGATTACAAAAACAACATAACAAAGTCTTCAATCTTCAATAGGCTTTTTGGTCTTCAAGTATTGACTTTTGACTTCCATGTCTTTGGAATCATTTTGAGCAATTATTCTTGTATACGCTCTTATCTTTGTACTTGTGTATGCTCCCCCTTACTTGGTGCTACGCTCTCATCTAAGCACTTTAAACAAATGTTAGTCCAAGAGAGGCTTTATTTGTTATCATCAAAACATGTATGAGGGTGTATTTCCCTAACACACCATTCACCGTAGGGAGTGAAAGCAATGTCTCTGAAATCATAGGAAACTTTTCTGGGTCCTTTGAGACAAACCCTGTTGCACATTTGGGCATCTTGGTTCTTCAAATCCTCTTTCGCCATTTCTAGTGATGTGATGAACACTATTGGAGAAAAGCCCAAGCGTAAGAGCATTACTGGGTCGTATTTCTTAGCAAGCTCTTTTGTTGATCTGTAAGGTAAGGTACCCACTTGGTGGAGGTTGATGTTGAACCCTAGAGAAAGAGGACTTCTATGATTTCGCACCTGGTATGGTCTTCCATTGAAGAAGATCAGACCATACCATATCAGAGAGTGAGAGAGAGATAGCGAGAGAGACAGTGAAAGAGAGAGAGGGTACCTGGATCTCAGAGCGTCGATTGCTTCTGCAGTGAAGATGATGAGCGTCAATTGTAACTCAGGCCATGAAGACGATGATCTTCTATGCTTCTGCAGGTCTCCCTTCTCCTGTGTTTTCCCTTGAGCTCCTAAGGTTGAAGAGAATGAGCTTGTAATGTCTTTGAGCTCCTAGGGCTCTCTTTCTTTAAAACACGGGTAATAGTTTTGAACTTTGGAGCACAAAGTGGTAATAACAAGAAATTGTTGTTATTACAATAACATTTTTTTAGGCAAAAACTGTTATAAATTTTAATTTATGGTAACAGAAACACCTGAAACAAAATAGGTTTATTAAACACTTTTTCTGTGCCCTTTGTATCCTGGGAACATTATTGGCACAGAAACAACATGTTATCAAATGGTGCCTAAGTCCTTGCGCCTTTGGTCCGCATAACACTTATGTCTAGACATGGCAGCCTTGATTCGTTCCCTAATCAGATCAACCTTCTCACAAGTTGCCTGAATCAGTTCGGGTCCCAGAAGGTGACGCTCTCTAAATTTATCCTAGTACAATGGTGTCTTGCATTTCTTCCCATACTGGGCTTCGAACGATGCCATACCAATAGTAGCCTAATAGCTATTATTGTACGCGTACTCGATGAGAGCGAGGTGTTCATCCCAACTGCCCTGTATATCTATGGGACAGGCATGGAGCATGTCTTCTAATGTCTGTATAGTCCTCTCCAACTATCCGTCCATCTGAGGATGGAATGCAGTGCTGAAGCTCGACAAGGTCCCCATGGCCTTCTGGAAGCCACCCCAAAATTTTGAAGTAAACTTGGGATCTCTATCAGAAATGATGCTGACAGGTACCTCGTGTAGGCGAACAACATTATCGATGTATATGCGAGCTAACCTGGTCATCGAGTACATGTCCTTCATAGGAATGAAGTGGGCTATCTTTGTCAATCTATCTATGATCACCCATATGACATCAATACCCCTAGGCATACGGGGTAACCCGATGATGAAGTCTATAGTAACATGTTCCCATTTCCACTCAGGAATAGGTAGGGATTGCAGTAAACCATGTGGTCGCTGCCTATCAGCTTTTACTTGTTGGCAGGTAAGGCACTTTGCCACAAACTCGGCCACGTCTTTCTTCATTTTGCTCCACCAGTAGTGCCCTTTCAGATCTTGATACATCTTGGTGCTACCTGGATGGATTGAATAGGGAGAGTTATTGGCTTCTGCCAGAATGTCTTTTTGTAGCTGCCTCTCCTTAGGAACACACAGCCAATCTCTAAACAGGAGGATGCCATCCTCAGTCAATATAAAGTCTAGTTCCGGTTGTGTGTCATCTCGAATAGTTTCAACATTCTCTTAAAATCTTCGTCAAATGCCTGGGCTGCTCGGATCCTTCCCAGTAGTGTTGACTGTACTGATAATGCTGCTAAGGATAGGGTAACACCCTCTACCAGTAACTCCAGGTCCATCTTTCTTGCTTCTTCTATGAGTTCCTCACTGACAACCAGTGATGCCAGCAACAGGGTCTGAGATTTCTGGCTTAGTGCATCTGCTACAACATTCGCCTTACCCGGATGGTAGTGGATAGTGCAATCATAATCTTTCATCAGCTCTAACCATCGCCTCTGTCTCATGTTGAGCTCCTTCTGGGTGAAGAAGTACTTGAGGCTCTTATGGTCACTGTAGATCTTTCTCTTTTCTCCATAAAGATAGTGCCTCCAGATTTTCAAGATGAAAACTACAGCCGCAAGATCCAGGTCATGAGTTGGGTAATTCTTTTCATAATCTTTTAGTTGTCATGAAGCGTAGGCTACTACCTTCCCGTCTTGCATTAGTACACAGCCAAGGCCCATTTTTTATGCATCGCTGTAAACTACCATCCCTCAAGTACCATTAGGAATGGTTAGTACTGGAGCAAAAACCATCCTTTGCTTTAAATCCTGGAAGCTATTCTTACAATCACTAGACCACTCAAACTTCACTCCCTTTCGAGTCAGTCGAGTCATGGAAGGTAAAATTCTTGAGAAATTCTCGATGAATCTTCTATAATAGCCAGCTAAGCCCTAGAAACTACGAATGCCCGCTACATTCTTGGGTGTCTCCCAATCAACCATTGACTTCACCTTACTGGGGTCAACTTTAATACCCTTAGCATAAACTAGATGCCCTAGGAATGCCACTTGTTGCAACCAAAATTCACACTTACTGAACTTGGCGTACAATTGCTTCTCTCTCAATCTCTGCAGTACCAGTAGAGATGGTCAGCATGCTCTTCTTCACTCCTGGAGTAAACCAAGATGTCATTAATGAACACAATGACATACTTGTCTAGAACATCATGAAACACTTGGTTCATTAACTCCATAAAAGCTACCGGGGCATTGGTTAATCCAAAGCACATAACCAGAAATTCGTAATGACCATAGCGAGATTTGAACGCTGTCTTGCTTATGTCACTACCTCTAATTTTCAACTGATGGTACCTCGATCGGAGGTCAATTTTTGAAAACACCTTGGCACCTTGCAGTTGATCAAATAAGTCATCAATTCTGGGTAAAGGGTGTCGATTCTTGATCGTCAACTTGTTCAGTTCACGGTAGTCGATGCACATTCGCATACTACTGTCCTTCTTCTTCACAAACAAGACCGGTGCTCCCCATGGGGATACACTGGGTCTAAAGAAGCCCTTCTTCAACAAGTCTTGGAGTTATGCTTGTAGTTCTTTCAATTCAGATGGTCCCATCCTGTAGAGGGCCTTAGACAGTAGGGCTGCACCCGATACCAAGTCGATCATGAATTTTGTCTCTCGATCTGGTGGTAACCATGTGAGGTCTTCTAGAAAGACATCCGAGAATTCATTCACCACACTGATTTCTTCGAGTGGTTTAACCCTTACCTCAGCATCTATCACTAACGCCAAATAGTACTAGCATCCCTCATTTATCAATTTATGGACTTGCAATGCAGAGATAATTAATTTCTTGGGTTTCTTACATTCGTTGCCCTTGAACTCAAACCTTAGACACTTCCATGGTTCACATAGTATCCTCCTCACTGCACATATTAGGCTGGCTCTATGCACTGACAACCAATCCATTCCCAAAATCACGTCAAGATCCTTTATATCTAGTTCTATCAAGTGGGCTACCATCCCTCTATCATTTACCCGAACATGATAGGTTTCATACACCTAGTTGAGTTGGCTGACACTGCCAGTAGGTGTACTAACTCTCAAGCCTTGAGACAGCTGTCTCAGTTTTGCATTTATCTTCTCAGCAAATGATGGGGAGATGAACGAGTGAGAAGCCCCCATATCGAATAACACATATGTAGGTTGTGAACATGCAGAGATTATACCTGATATGACATTAAATAACCAATCATAGCAATACAATCTTCATATGTGTACCATGTCAAGGGTTGAGTTGTGATACTTGTGATGACATTCGGGTCAGCCTGGGCCTCCTCATTGGTGAGTGAGTAGACACGCCCTTGGGTCTAGCTTGTAGCTGGAACAAGATGTGGAAGATTCACGTTCTGTGTTTGGGAAGCCTTAGAAGGAAGAGCAGTAGAAGGGCCTCCCCGTCAAGGTTATGGATAGTCTCTAATCATGTGCCCGATTTCGTTGTAGCTATAGCACACCAAAGTCTGTGTATCATAATGAGGTGCTGCAGCCATTTTGGGCGCCTGAGTCGCATCGGGTCTGTAGTACTGGACTGGGGATGCAGTGGTGTAGGATCCCCTCTGGAATTTACTGGCCTGTTTGTAGCTAGGTGAACTCATGGGCCTCTTACCAGCTTGTATGGCCCTGTAGCTTTCCCTTTGCTGATCATCGATGATCTTGGTAGCTTGAACCACCTCTGCATAGGTGGGGTAGTTGTGTAGCACCACATAAGTGCTAATGCTGTGCTTGAGTCCCTTCTCAAATTTTCTAGCCTTGACATTATCGGGCTTTTGGTGCTCTGGAGCAAAGTAGAACAAGTCCTCGAAGGTCTGTTGGTACTCAAGGACTGACTTAGATCCCTGACTCAGACTCAAAAATTTCACTTCCTTCTTGTTGCAAAAGTTTCGTGGGAAGTAGTTCTCTAGGAAGGTCTCTGTAAACTGAGCCAAAGTAGCATTAGGTACTTGGCCTAGAAATTCTCTTTGGTGGAATGCCACCAAGCATCGGCATCGCCTTGAAGTTGGAACACAACGCATCTAATCTTGTTCAAATCATTGCACTGTAGGACTTAAAAAATCCTTTCAAGGTCCTTCATCCAAGTTACTGGAAACAAAGAGTCATGGATCATCTTGGAGAATGTTTGGGGATGGTGCTTTTGGAATTTCTCGGATAGCTTAGAGGCATCACCCCAAACTGGCATCACAGCTTGAACTTGTGGAGTGTCAGGAGTAGGGGGAGGAGGTATTGGCACCACTTGTGCTAGAGGAGTGTCGGCAGCAGCAATAGGTGTTGGTGGAGGAGTCCCAGTTGCAGTAGCAGCTACTGGTGCTGGTGGGGGAGGAGCCACTGGCACCAGAGGTAGCACTTATTGTCTTTCTCTCACGATGTCCCTTAGTTGGTCGGTCATTGTCTGCATGAAAAGACATTACTCCTTTTGTGCATCCCTGTGCTCTTGTTACATAACCCAGAGCATATTGCTCAGTAATGCGGCAGTGTTCACATTGTTGATGATTGGAGGTGGTACCGGTAAGGTCGTGTTTGAGGCATCACCAGCATCGTTTCTGGGAGGAGAGCAGTTCCTGTTCTGAGTATTAACCATGGCGAACACCTGTTCATGTCCAAGTTGTCCCATACGGTTAAAACCCAAGTTACACAGAAGTTGTAAGACATATGGTAGTCAATAAGCACAAGTACTAAAAGATGGTGCATTAGGTAGGAGCACCATACAAAAGGGGAACAAGGGTCCTAATAAAGGTGCTCGAGAAAAACCTGTGCAAAAACTGTTTAAAACTCAAACAAAACTACGGACAGAAGCAGCCTATAAATCCGTTTGTGAATCCATTCCGAAGAGTGGCAAAATTAGGAGGACGGACTTGCAAACGAAATAAACCTTGTGGTTCTGTTCGTTACTCCACCATAATTGAGATTTTACCGAGCGGAACGGAACATCGGACGGAGCCTTGATTGTGGTGCCGTTCATTAATCTGCCCAGTTCAAAAGTTCAATTTGCTCAACCAATGCACTTGGCGGATGATTGGATGGAAGGATGATACCTGGTTCCATTCGATCATTCGTTGTGAAAATTTAACAAATTACCCAGTCGTGAGTTTTCAAACTCATTTGGGGCTTTTTGGGTTTGGATAGGGAGTAGAGAAAAGGGAGGAACACTGTGCCCGTTCGTGCTTCCACCCCCAAGATTGGCACTAGGGAGCATCAACTCAACTTAGTCACACTCTCAAAACCCCTTAGGTATGATTCTTCTTTCCCATCTCTACTTTCCAGGTTTCTTGTTGCCTAGTTTTCTAGGGTTTTCAATTTATCTTCTTCTTTCTCCTTGCAATGTTTACTAGGCATGTAGGGAATGTTTCAAGCATGATTGTTTAGTTCTGTAGTGGTAATCACACTACACAACGCCCTCATCACACCCCATCGATTACTCGTGCTAGGGTTTTGAGGAATCAAGCCCAAATTCAAAATTTCTCCTTACTGTTTTGGGGAAAACAGCAGTGAAGCTTAAATGTACCCCCATTTCTCCCTTCTCACCACTACCGATGCTTTAAGCATTATCTAGGCTTATAATGTGAGGATTTTGTAAATATGCCACAACTCCAAGTTTGAGAGCAATTTATTTTTGAAATTGCCTACCCTATTTCAGATAACTGGTGGAATAGGGCTTCCTATTGTAATTCCTTCTTTGATTGCTTTGGTTCTTACACATATAGATAAGGGTTAAATTTCTCTCCATTTTAGGTATATTCCCAAGTACAATGTATGTCGTTGGGTCTTGCTCACTTGTTTGTAAAATGTACTTGTTCATACCCCCAAGGTTAGGTGCTAGCATTTTGTGGAGTTGAGGGTATGCATTTATACATATATTTGCCTACACTCAGTCCTTGTCCCTCACTCTTGTTTAGACTTGTTAAGGAATTTAGAATCCCCTTTTGGTTGTGTTGTATTTGGGAGTGGTTATGTGTTAAACCTCTAAATCTCATTTTACTCCATGTAGCTTGTAATTCATCCTCTCATTGTTAATGGTTCATGTTTTACTCAACTGACTCAACATTCTCTATGTCTTTTGTCTTCTTGTGCATAGGTAGACTATCAATCATGGTTAGGGGAAGGAGAAATGCCCCAGTTGTGCCACCACCACCACCTCCGTTCAATGCGAATCGCTTTGTATCTGCAGAGGCTGAGGGTAGATTCAACCAATTCCTCCATAACATGAAAATCCTCACCGGGAGGGATGGGTGGTTGTTGATGAGGTGATTGCCTTCAAGGTAGGGCAAAGGTTCGATAGATTGGGGTGGTTCAACATGCTCTCGCTCCCCACATTCTACTACCCAACTTTGATCTAGGAGTTCTACTCCAGCCTAGTTCTCATCCATGAGGGTGAAGTGAAGCATAGGATCACTTCCTTCGTGAAGCGAGTACCCATCACCTTCGATGAGGTGGAGCTAGGAGGGGTCCTCGATGTATCACACGAGGGAAACAGAGTCTACCACCCACCAGTAAGGGACCCCAATACCTGCCTCCCTAAGACAGCTTACAAGCATCTATATGAGGTCCTCATAGATGGTAAGTACACCTACAGGGAGAACCTCACCAACTTTGGCCTTTCTCAACGGGTCTTGACCTACATCTCCAAGACTAACTTGGTCCTAGTCAAAGGACACAACACGGAACCTTCAATCATGGCAGCTTCCTTGGCCTACTCTCTTTATGTGGGTGAATAGATATGCCTGCCTTATGCCATCATCAGGCACATGGCACAAGCAGTCTCTAAGCCCCAACGTAAGATCACACTACCCTAAGGGAGGCTACTTACCTGAGTATTCCTACACTTCGGGGTGGAACTGGGCAGTGAGGCTACATCTGAAAGCTTGGAGGATCCATTTGGGTATAATGCCCTTGCCAAGATGCATATCCAGTACGATGTTTTTAGTTATGGGGAACCCATTTACCCAGAGGCAGAGGGTGGGGAGGGTCATGAGGAGGAGGAAGATGATGAGGAGGAGCATGTAGAGCCAATAAAGCACACTGTGAGGGCCTCCAGCTCAGGAAGTACAGATTTGAGTACAGTTCTTGCTGCTATCGGACAGCTGGGTACCAGCATGGCCCACCTCAACACCAACATGACACAGGGGTTTGCTAACATTCGGGGTCAGTTTGCTACATATGACCAGAGGTTTGAGAGGATAGAGAAGGACATACATGACATCAATTCCTATCTCTACTACGAAGGCAATGATGAGGAGGAGGAGGAGGAGGAGGATGAGTACAGTGATGACATGGAGGATTAGGCTCCATAGCACCAGGGATTATCTTTTCTTTTTCTTTGTTTAGTATTATAGTTGTCTTCAACTTTGTATTTCTCAGTTTGTGCATGGACTCCGTGAAATCAGCTGAAATTTTATGGTTCTATTTTGGTCTCGAGCATGATGTACTCACCTTCAAGGGAGGTTTATTTAAATTCAACTGGATTATTGAATGGATATATATGTCTTTTCCTTCTATTGTTGTTCTCTATTATCTACTATGTCATCGGCTTTCACCCTAGCTAGTCTCCTTCCTAGGTTTTACACTCATCCAATTATTCACGTTGGAAGCTTTTAAGTCAGACCCTTATTGTGTGGAGTAAATCAAGAGTCTTTGCCAGAATGTGGTGGGTGTAGAGCATCATGCTCTGATACCATGCTGTCACGCCCCCATTCTAATAAGGAATATAATAATAATTAAAGGGGTGACTGGGACGATACACATCATCCCACTAAGCTACCAGGATTCTAGATACAGTGTTCCAATCCACAGTCCTAAACTAGCATCAATGTCTCATCAATATTAAAGTGCAGAAAGGAAATAAATATTACATTCCCAAGTATCAAATGTATAAGCAGAAGCGTTTAGAGGTAGTAGTTATAGTATATTCAATCGGCTAATGATACATAATACAGTTCTGTTACTGTCACTGACTGACCATGACATAACGACACAAAATATGGTATAACAGTAAATGTTTATACAAGGCTCGAGGCCCAAAAATCAATAAAAAAGGGGACCACACCCCAAGAATCTCCAAGGCCCCTAGGCACAATCATCACACGGGCATCCATCGCCGTGTTCCTCGATCACAGTCTCCAGATCCCTAGTTTCGATATCATCATATCCCGAGGGTTTAACCTCAAGACTAGCAAGACAGCCAATACCTGTATCATCATCTAAAAAGATTGTGTATACGAGGATTAGCTCCACTGAGCCAGTGAGGGGATGGGGATGCACATACACACAACAACACAAATAGTCCATGGTGCATGCTATTATTAATTCATTTATCACCTAACACACAAATGTTAAGTCAATGGGTATATGCTACTGCAATAACTCAGGAAGACACTGTGGATCCTTCCATGTTCACCATAATGCAACCTCAGTTATTACCATGGGGCCAGCGCCGGTCGTAGCCATCATCACCCAGAGGCAATCCCTGATAACCATTACTACCCCTGGCCTAGCCCCTATAATTCTCCACAGACATCTGGTGCTCTGGTTACCCAACACCTAAACCCCTATTGGTAAGGGTCATAGCATAGGGAACGAAGTCCTAACCATAGTTAAACTACATGCTTCCTATCGTGTCAAGTGGTATTTTGGGTGTATCAACTTTCCATTCCATCTAACACCTGGGTACCAGCATAACATGGCGCATACAGGCCATCATGACATGCAAATAGTAAATCTCAATCTTGGGTCCTAGTGCCAGTATGACCCGACACCGAAACCCACATAAAAGTATAACTCAAGTCACATCACATGTATCTCATATTCCATATCATCAGTATTAGATAGAAGTAGATGCAGTAATGCAAACATGATCATGGTGATGCATTTAATATTACTTAGATGTATAGATGCATATAGGCAAACCCAAAAAAAGCCCAAACCCACTCACTTATCATCCACTTATTGTTCGGTGCGATTATTATAGATTCCCTTAAGACACGCTCTCCTATATTAATTAGATCACCTAAGGATGTGTGAACATGGTTAGAAGGTGTAGGAGGGGCCCTGAGGGAAGTCCCCCAAAATAATAATTGGTTCTTGAAAACACAACACGAATGGATTCTGGGGTGGAGGCAGCAGGGTGAGTCCATCCCTGGATCTGCCCAGGCATTTAAGCACAAACAGGTGGAACGGAACCATAGACAAAACCTACCACGCCCATGACTGAGACTTCACCGAGGGGAATGGAACATCAGACGGAATCAATCCTATGGTTTCGTTCGTTGTTCCATCCAGTACTGAGGTCTTATCGGGAGGAACGGAACCACGGACGGAATCACTCCTTAGATTCATTCGTTGTTCCGTCTGGCCATGTCACCCAATTTACATGGGATGGATCTAAGGACGGAAGCACGATAAGTGGTTCCGTTCATTGATCCATTCAAGGCAACACAGGCATTCCGTAGGTTTTCATCTCCTAGCATTTTTCCTTGGGACCCAATAGCTACAAGGGTTAGGAGAGGGTGTCCTAAGCCTCTCTAAGGTCACTATCACCTAATTACATCATTGGCCTTGGAGAATCCATGGATTAGTCTCTCCATTGATCGATTCTTAGGGTTAGGGTTGGAGGGATCATTGGACAACAAGAAGGTTGCAAATAAGGTTCTATGAGGGTTGAATGTAGATGTGGAACCCATAAGTGAGGCTTATTGTGTAGCTCAGCCCAAACCTTGGGTTCCAAGTGGAACCTTAGGTGAAATCCATTCCCTAGAAGATCCTGATGAGCATATTTATGTGTGAGATTATTCTATTTAATTCTCCGTTTTTATCTGCTTAGAATGGAGCTACCTTGGGTATTTTCTTTTATTTTCAGGTTTAGGTCATTTTATGCGATTTCATGCTATTTTAGACTATCGGGCATCGTATCTTCAGATTTACACGTAAAGTGGTCCAGTTTTATTTTCATGGTTGCGGAAAAAGCTGAATTTTGAGCAAAATGGACGTGTTGCATTAAAAGTATGCATCAGTTTTGAAGTCCATACTTGTGATTATTTTTTTTGGGTTAGAAAAGAATAATGGGCCAAAAAATGAGTTGAAATGCAAGCTCGAGCACAAAACCAAGGAAGGATTTGATGCAATCTAGGCACCAGTCTACTCATGGATCGACTCGCATGTGATCAAGGGCAAGATGGGAAGAAGTTTCACTGAAGACCTAAGGGCATAATTGTAATTTTAGAAAATTGGAAAATTTTCAGAAGATATCCGATATTTGGCTCATATCATCCGGAATATTAATTGAAGCAACTTTAATTCTCGGATTGGGTCCATCCGAGGCCAGGATGGAGAGATATTTTCGAAAAGAGAATTTTGACCAAATTTATAATTCAGATTAAATTCTCTCTCCTCCCTAATCTCTCTCTCTCTCATCCAACTACGGTTCACTCTCTCCAACTTCATTTCTTTCTCTCTCTCTCTCTCTCCCTCTCCCTCTCAAATCCCTCACCGGTCCCACCTTTCCTAATTCTATTCCACTTCTCTCTCTCTTTCCTCTTATATCTCTACTTTCTAATCCCTCACGGTCTCTCTCTCTCAGTTTCCCCTCCTTGGAGATATATATATATCATACTATTATATAAGTGCATGAACTAATGTTTCGTGGCTATTTTTTCACTTGACTATTTTATCCTTCTTTTTTATTTAAATACCTTATTTTTTCCATTATATGTTTTTTTCATCTTTTTATTTTCCCCAAAATATTGGTACCCTTTCTATTTTTTTTAATATTCAATTATTCATTAAAAAATTAATATCCATAGTAGTCTCTCCCTCACATTCCCTTCCTCATCTCTCATTCTTGCCATACTCTCTCTCTCCTACTTTCCTTTTTGTTTTTTCTACACTCTCTCACTTTCCTTTTTACTTCTAAACTCTTCCCCTATGTTTCTCTCTCTCTCTCTCACTTTCCCCTCTCTCTTTCTAAAATATCCCACCCCTCCTAATATAGCTGCCCACCACAATCTATATCTTTCTAAATTCCCTCTCCCACAATTGCTTTCCTAAATCTCAGTTTCCTTATCAGTAAATTCATAAAATTTAGTATGGCCAAGACGATTCTCTCTCTTCTCCTTCTTCTCATATTGCTTATAGTAGTTACCTTCTTGAATTTCTCCCTCATTACTCTCTCTATCTCCTTAATAATAACCTTGGATGCTCTCTCTCTCTCTCTCTCTCTCTCTCTCTCTCTCTTAACTCATTGCAGAAGAAATGGTGAAGGACACGGAGTATTACGATGTTCTTGGCGTCAGCCCCTCTGCGTCCGAGGAGGAGATCAGGAAAGCTTACTATCTCCAAGTTTGGACTCGATGAAGAGCGACTCATGGTGATTTATTCGTTCAATCAGATTGTTATTTGATTCTTTGTTTTACTCTACTGAGTTCAGTATTTCTTTTCTTGATTCTGTTCTATTGTTATCTTTCTTGGTATTCTTTATGATTTAGTCATTCACAAGAAGCATTGACAAACAGTATCAAGATTCTGATTCTCTATATTCTCTTTGTAAAACGTTGATGGGCTTTGGCCCAACTTGATCGCCCACATGTGGGGACTGATCGTAGGCCCAAGACTAGAGAGGGAGGAATGATCACTTAAGTGATCGATTCCTTCCCCCCCTTCTTATCCCTTGGATTAGATTCCTAGAGGGAATCGGATTGGTGGGGGAGCCCTAGGGGTTTAGCCTATAAATAAGTTATTTGGCTCAAACCCTGCGAGACGAACACAATTTGAAACTCTCTTCCTCTCTTTCAAGTTCTGTGTTATCCTAGGGTTTCCATTGCTGCCTATGGTTTTGTGGTGTGGAGTTCTTCTTCGTGGAGAAACCTTTCGAGATTGTTCGTGATCGTGATCTGCTCGTAACTGCAAGCCACATTCAATCATCCCTTCCGCTGCGATTCCATTCGGTTCAGGTAACCCCTAAACCTCTGTGATTAATGGAATTCTCCTATGCTAACAGTGGCATCAGAGCCAGGTTAGGGCTTGTTGTTCGCATTTTTTTTTTGAGAGAAATATGTTTTTCTTTTCTTCGTCATCTCCCCCTCTCGATCGCCCCCTTGGCCAAGCGGCCTTGGCACATGGCGCGGAAGTAGCGCGGCTGCTGCTGCTGCCATGTGCAAGGCACGCAACAGCCAAGGGCCAGCTGCATGCGACAACGGCAGCAGCCAGCCTTGGCCAACGGCTGCCGTGATCACACGAAGTCAGCAGTGGCCGTGGCTTTTTTTTCGTGGGTGTTTTTTTTAATACCTGTGGGTGTTTCTTTTTTAAAAAAAAAAGAAACCATCAAGGGGACAGCAGCCATGCTCGGCAGTGGCCAAGCACGGCTGCTGCAGATTTTACATAAGAAAGACAAAGAGAAGAAAGACAAAGAACGGAAAAGAAAAAAAAAAAAAAAAGAGAAAAAAAAACCTGGGGAATTAATGATTCTATAATCATTAAATTTCTTTTTTCAAATAATATAATGATGTTATGGATGTTTTTTTTGAAAAGTTAAATTGGTATACTATTTGTCCACTGTGGAGTAGCTTTAAAAAAAAACTTGCGGACATATTGTTTTGTTTGGCTGCGCCATGGACAAATTTTTTTCTTAAGGTTTTTTTTTGGGAAGGAGATGGGTGAAGGGGGAATTCCTTCACCCATCCCCTTTTCTTTTTTCCCTATTGGGCATATATGCATATGATTGATTGATTGGTTATAGCTATGTCTTATATGCATGTGATTGGTTATGTACTTGAGCATGGGAGTTATACTTTGTTATATGTTTTCTTTGCTTTTCTTGATCTAGGGATAAATCATAATTTTTTTTATAAGCATGTAATTTGATACATGTATTGTTTATGATGTGTTCTTGTGGCCCCCAACAAATTTTTTGGGATCCCCCTGTAGGGTTTCTCATTTTTGGGGGTATGTTATTTATTTGATGTGCACCCCCCATTAGTGAGAAATCATTTTGTGAGATCCATGGGAGAAAAATGGGAGATAGGGTGTTGCCCCAAATTGTCCCATATTTTTCCCATGTGTATTGGAGATCGCCCAAGGCCACTTTGTTAATAAAGAAACATGTGATTCCCCCCATTGCGGTACAGACCTGTTTGACGATGCCATTAGGGTATCGCTGTCAAACACCCCATCTCATGCCACCATGTGTTTTATATTTATTTCTCATGGGATGGATTTGGTACTTGTCAAGTGATGTGTTTATTTGGATAGATGTGCATTAGAGTTAGTGCCTGGAAGTGATACAAAGTGCAGTGCTCGCCGATAGTTTGTAGTAGGATCTTGAATGTAAAGAGCCTGTTGTAATTTTAATATTTTTGAGAAGCCATGTAATGGGAGCTACTGCACTGCATATCACAACCCCGTACTAACTCGGCATATCACTTCAAGTACCAAATTTGGGTCTCTTGTGTGAGTCCCTTGCGCACCCGTGTGTATGGCACATTAAACTGTGGTTAGGAGATTCTTATTTTTTCTCCTACATTTGTTTGAAATCAGTTAAAGTTATACGTCCCCAGACCCACACATTGTGAAATTTGATTACCAGTGTAGCGAAGTTTTTTGTCTCACCGTGTGGGGAAGGGTACCATTAATTTTAATTAGGGTTTCTTGAACAAATTTGTGGATTTATGGTTGTATACTAAATGTCCTCCCTTACACATTGTAGTGATGACTTCTAAGACTGTTGTTGCCAACCTTAACCAAGGCAACAAGTTGGATGGCACCAACTATGACATGTGGCATCGAAAGGCCAAGTTCTTGCTTAATGAGCAAGATTACCTAGACCTCCTGACCACTGAGATGGACCCACCCGAAGTGGGTACTACCGCCCGTCACCATCAAGAAAAAGAGGCTTATGACAATTGGTTTAAGAGAGATCGTAGTGCTTATTTTCTTATGTTAAGCACGATGCACGATGATCTTATCGGCCAGTATGAGAAGTGCGAGACTGCCAAGTCCATGTGGGACCAGGTAAGGCTCGACTATGGTGGTACATCCACGACCAGACTTAGGTCCATGACCTTGAAGTTTGAGATGTATCGTAAGGACCCCAAGCACACTATGGTTGAACACCTCATGGTCGTGAAAGACATGATCCAAAAATTAGATGATGTTGGGGTACACCTTATCAATGAGCAGCAAGTATAAGCCGTCATCAGGACGTTGCCTGATTCCTGGCGGCAGATGAAGATAGTTCTGACACATAACGACACTGTCAAGACATTTAATGACATTGCCGCTCATGTGGAATTAGAGGCGGAGTGCCTAGAGGCGACCCAATCACATGCCCTTGTCACCCAAGCGGGGCAACGCAAGAATGGGTCTAAGCATAAGACAGAGAAACACTGGGAATCAGGATCAAGCTCAGAAAGCTGTGCCAATTGGGCGTAAGACCACCAAGCACCGATGTGGCAAGCGAGGTGGAAAGAAAGATATCACCAAGGTCAAGTGCTATAACTGCTAGAAGATGGGGCACTTCGCTCGTGACTGCACTGAAGCGAAGCAGGTACCATTTCTGCCTCTCTCTCCTTGTACTTTTGTATGTACACACATTTTGGTTGCCAAAACCCAATCTAATTAGATTGTGGATATAGGTGCAACAAGACACATAGCGTGAGATCAAGGGGGGTTCGTAGATTGTAGAAAGATTTTGGATGGCGCCCAAAGTATATACATGGGGAATGGCACAAGTGAAGCAGTTCGAGGAGTTGGTACCTACCAGCTCACCTTGCGCACTGGGTGCATCTTGCTACTTCATGATGTGCTATACGCACCAGAAATCCAGCATAATCTACTTTCAGTTACTGCATTATTGACTTTAGGATATTCATTTATTTTTTATGGTGACTCTTTTTGAGATACGATTGGATGGTAGTAGTTTTGGACATTGTAGGCTTGAGAATGGTTTTATTAAATTAGATTTGATAATTCCTATTGTTTTCTCTTCATCTTTTGTAGTTGATTCTAATACTAGTCTAGATTCAATTACTTGGCATGCTAGACTAGGACATATAGGTCAAGATAGGATGGGACGGCTAGCTCGAGAAGGCCTTCTTGGCTTACTCGCTAAAGTCAACCTGCCGACATGTGAGGCCTGTTTAGCGGGTAAGGCCCATCGAAAGCCTTTTGGAAAGGCTAAACGGATAACCCAGACCCTAGAGCTTGTCCATTCAAACATCTGCGGACCAGTGAACGTGAAGGCACGTCATGATGCTTCCTATTTTCTCACCTTTATCGATGATTATTCGTGATATGGTTGTGTATCTGATCGCTCACCGCTACGAAGCGCTAGATTGCTTCAAACGCTTTGTAGCAGAGGTTGAGAATTAGCAAGGCAAGAGGTTAAAAACTCTGCGCACTGACCGAGGATGCGAGTATTTGTCCGATCAATTTAAAGAGATGTGTGAGGAAAAAGGAATCACTAGGCAGCTGACTATTCCCCACACTCCACAGCAAAATGGTGTAGCAAAGTGGAGGAATAGGACGCTTTTAGATATGGTTAGACTGATGATGGTGCAGGCTAACCTCCCAATATCTTTCTGGGGGGATGCTATGTTGACCGCTGCCTACGTCCTTAACCGTGTGCCATCATAGTCAGTTCCCTCCACTCCCTATGAATTGTGGAAAGGCACAAAGCCCACTTTGGGGCATATGCAACCATGGGGATGTATAGGATATGTTCACAGTACCTCCTATAAGTTTGGGAAACTTGGCCCTAGAGCTAAAAAGAGTATCTTTATAAGATATTCCGATACCTCAAAAGGCTATGTAGTGTACTATGAACATCAAGATGGAGGAATGACAGAGAGTGAGTCCCGCGATGTGGATTTTCTTGAGATCGATTTCCCTAGCATAAGTAACACTGGCAAAGACCTTGATCATTTTGAGATAGAGACTGATGAAAGTGTCTCACCTACTCTTGGTGAGGGTGAGGAAATAAACACTCATCAAGAGATCACCAGAGAGGGTGAGAGTGATCATCAGCCCAGTGGGAATGCGCTACCTAATTAAAGCGCACAACCTACGGGTCAAGAACCCTATGCGCGTAAGAGCGCAGGTGGACATGTTCCCAGACATCATTTTGAGATTGAAGGGGATGCTGCCCTCATCTGTGCCCCGAGGGATGAGGATGAGCCAGCCTCAGTGAGTGAGGCGCTCTCTTCTCCAACTAAGGAAATGTGGCAAGCTGCTATGGAAGATGAGTTGAGTTCTATGAGTAAGAACCAAGTCTGAGAGTTAGTTGATCTTCTACCTGGGCGCAAGGCCATTGGGAACAAGTGGGTCCTGAAGGTCAAGCGAAAGGCAAATGGATCAATTGACAAGTTTAAGGCACGTTTTGTAGCAAAGGGATATACTCAAAAGGAGGGTATAGACTATGATGAGACGTTCTCCCCTGTGGTGAGAATGGCCTCAATACGCCTCATTCTAGCCATTGTCGCAAAGTTGGATTTGGAGCTCTACCAAATGGATGTCAAAACTGCTTTTCTCAATGGAGAATTGGACAAGGAGATCTTTATGGTTCAGCCTGTGGGCTTTGAGAAGAAGGGACATGAGCGCAAAGTATGCCATCTCAAACATTCCATCTATGCCCTTAAGCAATTGTCTAGGTAGTGGTACATTAGAATTCACCATGCCATTACCACTGCGGGTTTTGACATGATTGAAGAGGACCACTGTGTGTATGTTAAACGGTCCAAGGCGGGGTTTCTTATCCTATCATTGTATGTTGACGACATCTTATTGGCTGGGAATGACATTGGAATGATTGTCGTCACTAAAGAGTGGTTGTCCTCTACTTTTGAGATGAAGGACTTGGGTGAGGCCAACTTTGTGTTGGGCGTGAAGATTATGAGGGATCGCACTAGGAGACTTCTTAGTTTGTCTCATGAGACTTACATAAAGAAAGTCCTGGAGCGATTCCATATGAGTAACTCGAAGCCTGTTGACACTCCAATGGACAAGGCATGCACTTTGAGCCTAGACCAATGCCCTAAGAGTGATGAAGAGAGAAACCAAATGTCCAAAATATCCTATGCAGCGACAGTAGGCAGTCTGATGTATGCGATGATGTGCACGCATCCAGATATTTGCTTTGCCATTGGCATGATGAGCCGTTACCAGAGTAACCCAGGGCCAGCTCATTGGCAGGCAATAAAGAGGATACTTCGATACCTACGTGGCACTGCAGACCTCTTGCTTACCTTCAGTGGTTCAGACTTGAGACTGAGAGGCTACAGTGATGCTGATTGGGCTAGTGATAGGGACAAATGCAAGTCCACTTCGGGGTATACGTTTGTCCTGGGAAGCGGGGCTGTCACTTGGAGTAGAAAGAAACAGACTTGCATCGCCCTATCCACAATGGAGTCGGAGTATGTCGCATGTTTGGCAGCAGTACAGGAGGCCGTTTGGCTCAGGAGGTTCTTGTAGAGACTTAGCATTTCTGCTCACTCAAACGACGCTGTGCTTATACACTGTGATAGCACGGCAGCGCTTGCATTTGTGAAGGACCCCAAGTTCCATGGTAGAGCCAAGCACATTGACATACAGTATCACTACATTTGAGACATGGTAGCGCGAGGTGAAGTGGTTCTGCAGCATATCTCCACTGGCAATATGTTGGCTGATTTGTTGACTTAGCCCATTGAAAGAGATGTTTTCCTAGTTCACGTTAGGAACTTGGGACTCAGGCAGATCTGATATGTATTTGTTTTGAGAACACTTTGTTTGTGATGGACATTTATCTGTATTTCTCTTACATTTATTGATGAGCATATATTTGTTTGAGTAATCTTGTGTGCATACATTCATTGTTTGTAAAGATGTCACCAGGCTTAGAATTAACCCACTGACACGAGTGATTCACCTCGGCACTGGGGTGTAGCCAGTGAGATGAGCCCATGAGCATGTGTGCTCTATGGCGCCTTAGTTAGAGCTAAGATGAGACCTTTACTTGGTTCAACTTGGAAGATACCACACTTCCAAGTAGCCTGTTAGAAGCTAAATGTGAGGTTCTAGGCAAAAACCATGAGGGTGACTGCGCTAGAGACTCAGGTTAGGCGCTTAGAGTAGCGACTAAACTAAGATCTATATGGCGTTTATTTATTGAGTGACATGCCCACCCTAGTGGGAGTTACGCCATAGCATGCACATCATACTGCATGTGCTTATATCGATCGATTCTGAGAGTGATCGAATGGATCCCTGCTTCGTCACAGTGTGAGCCACGTGGATTATATTAATCCCATAATACCCTTATTACCTGAGACGATGTCATGAAAAAGACACCCAATGACGCTACTTTGACATTCTCCTTAGGACCATGGATGATGCGGTCCAGTGGGAAGCGATTGGGAAAGTTGTTGGGGATATTTGGATTGACATGAGGGACTCAGGGAAAACCATTGGACGTTACACCTTTTTTATGTGACTCATTGCCCGGGTGATGTGTCATATTTGTGATCGACGCAGTCATGAGTACATTACATACCAAGGATTAACATTGCTCATCAGGAGGAGTCAAGAGTGTTAGATCGGGTGTAAGTGGATTGTTTGGGGTATTTTGAGACTTTTGAGAGTGATGTACTATGTTGGCTAGATGGAAGTTTGATATAGTACTCCTACCTTGTACCATCTCGACAGGTCACATGCCCCATTACCTATATGGAGGATAACACGGAATGAGAGAAACTTGAATGCATAATTAAATTTATGTGCCTTATGTGGGCGAGTGGGAGATGTAAAACATTGATGGGCTTTGGGCCCAACTTGATCACCCATATGTGGGGGCTGATTGCAGGCCCAAGACTAGAGAGGGAGGAACGATCACTTAAGTGATCGATTCCTTCCCCCCCTTCTTATCCCTTGGATTAGATTCCTAGAGGGAATCGGATTAGTGGGGGAGCCCTAGGGGTTTAGCCTATAAATAAGTTATTTGGCTCAAACCCTGCGAGACGAACACAATTAGAAACTCTCTTCCTCTCTTTCAAGTTCTATGTTATCCTAGGGTTTCCATCACTGCCTAGGGTTTTGTGGTGTGGAGTTCTTCTTCGTGGAGAAACCTTTCGAGATTGTTCGTGATCGTGATCTGCTCGTAACTGCAAGCCGCATTCGATCATCCCTTCCGCTGCGATTCCATTCGATTCAGGTAACCTGTAAACCTCTGTGATTAATGAAATGCTCCTATGCTAACACTCTTTAATTGAGATCGCTGAGAAGTTTCTCCAGTCCTAGAGCGATAGCCTTCTTGACTGGTTTTCTGTGTTGAAGCCTTAAAAAATTTAAATACCCTATGGAATACAGAAACACAACATCTGCAGAACCTTATATGATCTTTACAGAATTGATAAACCCAAATTCACACCAACCAATCAGAGGCCGCCACGTATCCTGACCCAAGGAGGTGGACCATGACAGGACCAGCTATATCACCACACACCGCGAGCGTTGCTACGAATGACCACACTCTGCGGGTGCTACTCCGAATGACCACACTCGGTGGGCGTTGCTCCAAATGACCACACTCCGTGGGCGTTGCTCCAAATGACCACACTCCTCGGGCGCTACTCAAATAAAGCTAACCAATAAAGCTAACCAATTGGAGACTGCCACGTGGCGAGGCCAGACATGGCAGGGTGAACACCCCCTTGGGCGAGCTCCCCCATTTGGGAAAACTCCCCCTTGGGCGACCTCCCCCTTGGTTTAACTCCCTTTGGGCGAGCTTCCCTTGGGCGAACTCCCCCTTTGGCGAGGACCCCTGTGCACGTGGACAGACTTGCACTGAAGCACCACGGACAATATCAGAGCACCACCGCCTCCAACTACAAGACGTGCACTACCTCCAGGACTCTAGGCCACCGCCTATCAGTCAACGTACCCACAACGGACTCAAACACCCAGAACCTATCCACAGTCTATCCATCCAAGACACCAAGTCCATCAGGATACAACGTCTAACCAGAAGATGACCTACCAAGAGCAAGACCTGCTATAAAAGGGAAGGTATTCTATCTCATCATCCATCTTAAATTCTATTCACTCATCTGTTTGTTCAGAGAGATCTAACTTAGGCATCGGAGAGTCCTAGGCCGGAATCACACTGGTTATCCTTTGTCATCCAGGGTCTTTTGCAGGTTACGACACTCAAAGGACCGCTGAGCGATTTCTCGACACAACAGATTGGCGCCTTCTATGAGAACGATGCTAGCCATCACCTCTACTAGCTTATTTCCATAACTATTCAATCATGGCACCATAAGGCAAGAAGGCCGCTCCCTCCACCAATAATGCGGTGAGGGGGAGGAATGGATCACCTCCTCCAGAGAGTTCACGTCGTAGGGTCACTGACCATGCCATTCCAGAGGAGGAAGTCCCAGAGAACCAACATGCTGAGGCAGTTAACCTCAACCCTGAAGCAACCATTGAAGTTGTCGGGGAACCAATCCCTGATCCCAACGTGCCAGCAATAGTAGGTCAGATCGATGACCTGTAACGCCAGATCCTCCGTGACCAATAACTCTTCCGCGAGTACTTGAGGCAACATGCTGTGACCCACCGTCGTAGGCCAGAGCAAAACCCTAGGAGATCACCTCCCAAGGGTGATAGGTTCGAGGGGCACACCAGGCAGTAAGGGGATCCCTCCCAACATCCAAGGAGAACGGCAGACCTCCCAGTGCAGTCAGACTGAGGGAGAACACTATCACATCGATCCGTGCTACCTAACCCTAAAAGTTCCATTCAAAGATCAGTGTTCCAAGGTCGACTAGGAGGAAGTTACATACCAGGGCGGAGCATGTCCTATAGGGAGGAAAGCCCATCACGCTCAGACCAAGGCTCATCGCGATGTGATCATTCACCATCCCGCCAATACACCAGGTGGGAGGAGACTTCAAGGCGAGGGCGCGAGCGAGGTCGTGGTGAACAACCAGTCAGACGTAAAGGGCAAGTAGCGAGGGAAGAAGAACTCGACAAGAGACTCTGAGAGTTAGACAAGAAGCTGGAAGGGTTGAAGAAACAGACCAAGGGTGAGACGCACTCAATACCCGAGCAACATCCATTCTCGACAGAGATCATGTCAACCACACTCCCCTCCAGGTTTAGGTTACCTACCTTCAAACTCTACAGCGGTACCACGGACCCTAATGACCACATCAATTATTTTAATGGTATGATGACACTATATGGTGGATCGGACGTGGTCTCCTGCAGAGCATTCCCTGCATCCATCAAAGGTGCAGCTACTTCCTAGTTCTCTAGACTACGACCGAGGTTAATAGACTCGTTCACAGAACTGTGCGAGCAATTTGTTACCCGCTTCCAGAGCAGCATCAAGCAAAAGAAGACCATGGTCAATCTACTAAACGTGGTATAGAACCCTGGGGAGTCCCTCTGGGAGTATGTCAGCAGATTCACCAAGGAGTCCTTAGAGGTTAGAGATTTAGACGACCAGACCTAGCATGCAGTCTTGGCAGGAGGCATTAGAGACCTGGATCTGATCAAGGACCTGGCACATCACGAGACCAGGACTATGAAGGAGCAATGCAATGAGTTTGCCAATATGGCCAAAGTACTGCAGGCTAGGAAGAAGGTGATCGAAGCCAAACAATAGGACAAAAAGAGGTCAGCACTAAATGACCGCAAGGAAAGCAAGAGGTTGAGGACCGAGCGTCGATGGGAGAAGGGCGATCGCCCATCTGGAAGGACTGACCGTTGTCTAGGGAGGAGTGAAAGGGCAAGCAGTCTAGAGTTCACACCACTAAACACCACTAGGTCTTAGATCCTTATGTAGATTCAAGACTGTGACCTACTCCATTGGCCATGACCCATGCTAGCAGGACCAGAGAAATGTAACCCCAATAAGTACTGTCTCTTCCACAAGGAGAATGGACATGATACAGAAGAGTGCTACCAACTGAAGAGGGAGATAGAAAACCTTATGAGAGCAGGGAGCTTGAACAAATACGTGAAGGGGAGGCGTGATGGCTGTTCGGGCCAAGAAGATAGAGGTCATGATCGAGAAAGAGAAGAACCCAGAAGGGAAGAAAGAAGGACAGACCGAGAGAGAGACCACACAGGAGAGAGGAGAGATGTACCTGAACCAAGCAGCACCAAGGGAGCTACCATCCTCACCATACTTGGAAGATCGGGGCAAGAATCAACCAGGAAAGCCAAAGCCCATGCCAGGTTCGTGGGAGTAACAGAGAAGCCAAACAAGATGGCAAAGACCGAGACAGTGATCTCCTTCTCGGATGCAGACTTGGAAGGTGTAAGATTTCCACATGAGGATGCCCTGGTAGTACAGGTGGAGATAGCTAACCGACCAGTACACAGGATGCTGATAGATACAGGGGCGTCTATGGACGTACTCTCACTGGAAGCCTACCGCCAGTTCAGATTTGGAGACGATCAACTTAAGCCAGAGCCTACCTATCTCCATGGATTTTTGGGAGCCACGGCCTCCATCAGAGGCACTATAGAGCTACCCGTCACCTTTGGGGAGCACCAACGACAGGTGACCATCATGGTAAACTTCATGGTCGTCAGGTCCGTGGGGTCATTCAACGGCCTCTTAGGGCAACCATCTCTGATATCCCTTAGAGGTGTCGTATCTCCACTCCACCTGAAGATGAAGTTTCCCACTGACAATGGAGTGGGTGAAGTCCGAGGTGATCATAAGAAGGTCAAAGAATGTTATACCACCTTCGTAAAGAAGAACAATGGCAACACACGTGGGATGGCATTGAGCATACAGAACCTGATCAGTGGCCAGAGAGACGAGCTGATAGAGAAGAGAGGAAGGCCGGTAGAGGACCTTGTCCTATGGCCACTCAGCAAGGATGACCCCTCCAAGGTCGTGCAGGTTGGCTCGTTGTTGAGCAATGAGCAAAAAGAAGAGTTGGGGCACCTCCTCCAGAGCAACATGGATGTCTTTGCATGGTCGACTACAGACATGCCAGGCATACCCAGGTCCATAGCATAGCACAGACTGCACGTAGACCCTACTAGGAAGCCCGTCCAACAGAAGAGATGGAATTTTGCCCTCGACCGACAAACGACTATCAAGGAAGAGGTCGAGAAGTTGAGCCAAGCAGGGTTCATTCGAGAAGAGAAGTTCCCAACCTAGCTCACGAACGTGGTCATGGTATCCAAGCCTAATGGGAAGTGGCGAATGTGCGTCGACTACACTGACTTTAACAAGGCATGCCCAAAAGAAGAATACCCACTACCCAAGATCGACCTATTGATCGACGCCATCGCTGGGCATGAGATGCTGAGTTTCATGGATGCCTACTCAGGTTACAACCAGATCCTCATGCATGAGGATGATGAGTCTTACACCGCCTTTCGAACGGACAAGGAGAACTACTGCTACCACGCCATGCCATTCGGGCTAAAGAACGCAGGGGCTACCTACCAAAGGATGGTCAATAGGATGTTCGAGGAACAGATTGGGCACAACATGGAAGTGTACGTGGACGACATGCTCGTGAAAAGCGTCCGAGCCCACCAACACCTGGCCAACCTGGAAGAAGCATTCATTGTACTGAGCGAAAACCAAATGAAGCTAAATCCTGCGAAGTGTGCATTCGGGGTAACGTCAGGGAAATTCTTGGGGTTCATGGTCTCAGTACGTGGAATCAAAGCCAACCCATCCAAGATCAAAGCCATTCAAGAGATGGCACCACCTCGGATGGTCAGGGAAGTACAAAGGTTAAATGGAAGGATCGCTGCCCTTTTAAGGTTCGTGTCACGGTCAGGAGACAAGTGTCTGCCGTTCTTCAAGACATTGAAGAACCTCCGAAGTCCTAAAGACTTTACATTGATAGAGGAGTGCTAGAAGGCATTCGATGAGCTGAAGGAATACCTCAAGAGTCCACCACTGCTCGGACGATCAGAACCCAATGAAGAACTGCAGATTTACTTGGCTGCGACCTCCATTGCAGTAAACGCGGTATTGTTAAGAGAAGAGGGTAAGGTACAAAGGCCTATCTACTATGTCAGTCATGTGTTGATTGATGCAGAGACCAGGTACACAAGGATTGAGAAGGTCGTCTATGCGTTGGTGATCGCGGCTAGGAAGCTAAGACCTTACTTCCAAGCTCGTACTATAATGGTCCTCACCGACCTACCATTAAAGAAGGTGTTGCACAAGCCGGACGTCTCTGGACGTTTGATCGCCTGGGCCGTCAAGTTGAGTGAGCACGACATCAGGTTCCAGCCTAGGATGGCAATTAAAGAACAAGCCTTGGCAAATTTTATCACTGAATGCACCCCGCCAGAGATCGAACCCGAAGTAGAGGAACCAGAGGAGCATGATCGAGGATCATGGGAGATGTACGTGGATGGTTCGAGTAACACCACTGGAAGTGGGGCTAGCTTCATACTCACCAGCCTTGAAGGACTTCAAATCCAGTATGCTCTCCGATTCACCTTCCCAGCATCCAACAATGAAGCAGAGTACAAAGCACTACTGGCTGGACTCCGGGTGGCTAAAGCCATTCAAGTCACACACCTATCCATCCAGAGTAACTCCCAGTTGGTAGTGAACTAGTTGAATGGAGAGTATGAGGCAAAGGTCGAGCGAATAGCGTCATACCTAGCACGTGCTCGAGAATTGATCGGGGGGAGTTCATGAAGTTTGAAATGGTTCGGGTTCCCAGGATCAAGAATGCCACCGCCGACGCACTGTCCAGGCTAGCCAATGATGAACTCAGAAACCTGGCCAGTGCAGTATATGTTGAAATACTACATGAGCTAACATTCTAGAGAAGCAGGTTAATGAGATTAAGGAAGGACCTAGTTGGATGGACCCTATACTCAACTACCTACAGAACAACGTCCTACCAGAAGACAAGGTCGAGGCAAAAAAGATAAGGATGAGAGTTGTAAAGAACACCATCCTCAACGGAGTACTATACAAGAGGAGAGCCACGGCACCATTGCTTCGGTGCCTAAGACCCAAGGGAGCCCAGTACGCCCTGGCAGAGGTACATGAAGGGATATGCGGAAGCCACATGGGGGGAAGAGCCCTAACCTACAAGATCCTCAGCCAGGGACTCTACTGGCCGAGAATGCAAGAAGTAGTACAGTATGTCAAGGCATGCAAGCAATGTCAATTGTTTGCCCCTGTACTCCATCTACCCGCCACTAAATTGACATCGATCCTCAACCCCATTCCCTTCGCCATGTGGGGGGTAGACATCCTAGGCAACTTCACAGCAGCATCAGGTAACCACAAGTACTTGGTCGTCGCCATAGACTACTTCACCAAGTGGGTGGAAGCCAAGCCATTAGCCAAGATCACAAAGAATGAAATGGAGAAGTTCGTTCGTAACGACATCATCTACAGGTTCGGCGTGCCAAAGATCATAGTCTCTGACAATGGGAAGCAGTTCAACAACCCCAAGTTCAGAGCCTTCTGTCAGAGCTACAACATTGACTATCGGCCTGTATCGGTAGCCTACCCATAGGCCAATGGTTAGGTGGAGGTGACCAACAGAATGTTGCTGGATGGAATAAAGAAAAGACTAGAAGGAGCAAAAGGGAAGTGGGTCGAGGAACTACTGAGTGTTCTGTGGGCATACCGCACCATAGTAAGGACACCCACCGAGGAAATCCCATTCCACCTGGCATATGACACGGAAGCATTGGCACCAATAGAGGTCCTCGCCATGTCCCACAGAGTACTGCACTTCAAAGAGAGGACCTACACAGATGGACTGCGACCAAACCTGGACTTCCTGGATGAGGTACGTGAGAAGGCATTGCTGAGGAACGTGGCATATCACCAGCGAACAGCCAAATATTACAACGCCAGGGTACGAGAATGATTACTCCACCAGGGGAACTTAGTCCTAAGAAGGGCAAGTGCATCGCAGCCAAGGAAGGAAGGGAAGTTATCTGCCTACTGGGAAGGACCGTATAAAGTTTCCAAGCAGATATGTTCAAGGACCTACCGCTTGAAAACTCCGGGGGGCAAGAAGGTAGACCATACTTGGAACTCAGAACACCTATAGGAAGTACTACCAGTAAGAGGAGCAGCAGTAGCAGTAGCATAGTTAGCCGTCAGCCACAATACACTGTAAGTCACATTACAATTACAGTTTTCAAGGATAATTTGAAATTTTATATTGGGATATACTCGTCTACTCCTACCCATCAATCGGATCGCTTCCACCACACCAAGGTCTGTGGACCACCAAGGCTCAATGCCACCAAGGTTCGTAGACCGCCAAGGCACAATGCCTCCAAGGTCCGCAGACCAACAAAGACCGAGAACTATCAAGGCGCAAGGCCATCAGGGTTGAACGACTACCAAAGCCACTCAGCCACATACAAGTGACGAAGAGCAATACACAAAGGAACGTAGATCCAACCACAGAAATCTAGAAGGAAAGCTAGTTATAGGAGAAGGAAACCTCTTGGGAGAAGGAACGATCGACTCCCCAAGGGCGCGAAGGACAATCTCAGAAGGGGTGCCACCCCAGTATCATCTCTAGAAGGATTACCCTCTGGGTCAGGACTATCAACGGCATCCTCCCCATCACTAGAAGTAGGTCTGGGAGGAGGCAATGGGGGGAGAGTGACCACAAAAGAAGACAACCTTGAAGAGGGCCCATCCATGAACCCAACTACAACAGTGGCGGAGTCAGATTCGCTAGATGTCATGGGCATGGGCAAGATTTGAGGTTCGAGGTCGAGATCCAAGGACGAGGTTCGAGGTCCGAGGTCTAAGTTCGCGAGGAGTCAAGGTCAAGGTTCGAGTAAAGATGTGTCTATGGCCAAAGACCAAGTGAGAGCGAATATTTTATATACCAGAGAAGACACGCGTCGATCGATGAGCATCGCCAGGCGTCGATCGAATGGGAGTCCAAGGGCACGGACCAGGATTCAATGGGCGTCACAAGACGTTGATCGAAGGAGCGTCAACGGGAGCGGATTGAATGAGGGCGCCATTAATGGGCGTCGACTCTTAAAAGAAAAAAAAAAGAAAAGAAAAAAAAAAGAAAGGAAGGTCAAGAGGCCACGGCCTATGGGCATCAACCCCTTAGGCAAGGAGAGCAAAGAAAAAAAAATAAACAAAAAGGGCTAAGAGGCCACGGCCAAGAGACCATGGCCTATGGGCGTCAACCCCTTTGGCAAGGAGAGAGCAAAGAAAGAAAAAAAAAAAAAAAAAAAAAAAGGGCAGCCAAGGGTCCACACCCAAAAGGCGCGGACTCTTGAGTGAGAGCAAGTGAAAAAAAAAAAAAGAACCAAGATCCACGCCCAAAAGACCAGGGGCATCGACCCTTGGAGAGAGAAGGGAGAGAAGAAAGAGAGTGAACATAAAAAAAAAAAAAAAAAGAAACAGAATTTGTCAATGGGCGCCATCAATGATGGCGTTACCTATTAAAGGATAGAAGAAAAAAAATATATAATGAATAGGCGCCATCCTTTAATAGGCGTCACCTATTAAGAGAGAAGAAAGAGAGAAGAGAGAAAAAGTAGGAGAGAGAAGGAAGACAAGTAGGTCAGAGAAGATGAAAAAGTAGGAAAGAGAAAAGAAGAAAAAGTAAGAGAAAACAAAAAAGATGGCGTTCGATAGATGGGCGCAAATCGAACGAGCATCACTAGGCACAGATCGAACGGGCATCGCCAGACGTAGATTGAGCATGGGTGCCAATCAGGCGTGGATCAAGACCTACGGGCATGGCTCGACAGGAGCAGATCGAAGCCTACGGGCATGGACGAGGTTCAAGGTCCGAGGCTCGAGGTCGAAGCTCAGGAGGGGTCGAGGCCAAGGTAAGGACGTGTCTATGGCCGAAGACCAATTCGACAAAAATAAATAAATAAATCTATGGCCAGGGGTAGTAAAGGATAGGCCATGGACATAGACAAGGCTCGAGGTTCGAGGTTCGAAGCCAGCAGACCCACAAGCTGGGCATGGACGAGGTTCGAGGATCGAGATCTGAGGTCCGAGGTCAGAGTTCGGGAAGGTTCGAGATTCAAGGATCGAAGTCCGAGGTCGAGCAAAGATGTGTGTGTGGCCAAATACCAATTCGAGTCAATACCAAAAAAAGAAAAAAAAAAAAAAAAAGAGGGAAGTACGAGACGTCATATCTGACGCGACTTCGAGGTTTAGAGACAGAGTCAGAGAAGTTCGAGATGGTTTGAATACCAAGGATCGAGTACTAAGGCGCAATGCCACCACCACCAAGGCACAATGCCACCAAGGTCCATAGACCACCAAGGCGTATTGCCACCAAGGTCCGTTGACCACTAAGGCGTAATGCCACTAAGGCCCGTTGGCCACCAAGGTCCGTTGACCACCAAGGTGTAATGCCACCAAGGCCCGTTGGCCACCAAGGTCCGTTGACCACCAAGGCCCGTTGGCCACCAAGGTCCGTAGACCACCAAGGCACAATGCCACCAAGGTCCGTTGACCACCGAATGGAAAAAGATACTCTCTTAAGCACTCCGTTCCAAGAGAGTGGGGGGCAAATGATAAACCCAAATTCACACCAACCAATCAAAGGCCGCCACGTGTCCTGACCCAAGGAGGTGGACCATGACAGGACCAGCTACATCACCACACACCGCGAGCGTTGCTCCGAATGACAACACTCCGTGGGCGCTACTCCGAATGACCACACTCAGCGGCCGTTGCTCTGAATGACCACACTCCGTGGGCATTGCTCCGAATGACCACACTCCATGGGTGCTGCTCAAATGACCACACTCTGTGGACGCTACTCAAATAAAGCTAACTAATCGGAGACCGCCATGTGGTGAGACCAGACATGGTAGGGTGAACACCCCCTTGGGCGAGCTCCCCCATTTGGGCGAGCTCTCCCTTGGGCGAGCTCCCCCATTTGGGAGAACTCCCCCTTGGGCGAGCTCCCCCTTGAGCGAACTCCCCTTGGGCGAGCTTCCCTTGGGCGAACTCCCCCTTTGGTGTGGACCCCTGTGCACGTGGACAGACGTGCACTGAAGCACCGTGGACAAGATTAGAGCACCGCCACCTCCAACTGCAAGACTTACACTACCTCCAAGACTCTAGGCCACTGCCTATCAGTCAACGTACCCACAACGGACTCAAACACCCAGAACCTATCCACAGTCTATCCATCCAAGACACCAAGTCCATCAGGATACAACGTCTAACCGGAAGATGACCTACCAAGAGCAAACCCTGCTATTCAGGGACTCTATCAGCTATCAGAGACATCTCACATCAACTGGGACTCTCCACATCCCCTCCCCCTGCTATAAAAGGGAAGGTATTCTATCTCATCATCCATCTTGAATTCTATTCACTCATTTATTTGCTCAGAGAGATCTAACTTAGGCATCGGAGATTCCTAGGCCGGAACCACATCGGTTCTCCTTTGTCATCCAAGGTCTTTTGTAGGTTACGACACTCGAAGGACCGCTGAGCAATTTCTCGACGCAACAAGAATATAAAATTTTACATTCCTTGCAGAACCTTTTTGGAATGAAGGACCTCATCTACCAAGATCAATGAAGGTTGAGGAGGACAGGGATAAAGAGCAGGAGCGTGAAGACCATGAAAGGGAGAGGCATAAAGAAAGGGAAAGACTTGACAAAAATGTTTCAAGTCACAAGGTTCCATCATATCCATCCAAATAAAGAGAAGTTTTATCATAAACCTATTTCAGATCAAGCTTGACCTCTGTAATTGTCAACGCTGTACTTGTTTTTTTTCTTCTGAGGAAATCGAATGGATAAGTTCCAAGTTCATTGTCTACAATATAGTATCAAATGGTTGTTCTTTAAATTCAATGTTTTGATTTCCTGAATTTGTTCCCCATCATGTTTAATTTCTTTAGCAGATCGAAGCACAACTTTTCGCCTCTCTCTCTCCCCCCTAGAATAGTAGTTGAAAAGAAACATTCATGTTCTGCTAATACTTTTTTTGTTTTTCTTCTCAGGCATCTGGGGGTAGTTGCAGATTACAGAGGGGTCTCCACTCAATCCTGAATTAATCGCCTCCTTAGTCCCTCACATAAGAAAAAGATGAAGTTTCTAGACTGGTACTTGAAGATAGCAACGGGGTCCACCTTGATCGGAGCTTCGATGGAGTTCTTCATGATTCAAACCGGTTTTGTGTGAGAACCATCCTTTCGTTCTCCTTTAAATCTCCAGCTTATTTCTCTCTTCTTTTTTCCCCCTATAAAATGTCGTTGCAATTGAAAATTACATGATATAGAAGCACAAACTGTAGTTCGTTCAACCAGAATTTGATCCGGATCTATAAGAATATATTGAAATGAATGAACCCTATATCCCTTTTCCTCTTCTAAGGAGTTCCTTGTGAACAGGTCAAGTGTACGCTATAAGTACAAGTGGAACTATTTCAAGTTCAAGATTTTATTTTGTCAGGTTTAAATTTCTTTTAAATATTTTTTCTTGTTCTGTTTTTCCTTAGTCTGGCATTCTTGTTGCGCTTGTTCTATGTCGTAAATCGTAATTCATGCTGGTGCTTGTACCGTTTGTATCCCTTACCTGTGTAGGCAAAACTACGGTCCAGGGATAAAACCATGGTTCCCTAGGGAAACCAATTAACTGAAAATTAGGGTTTTGCACCCCCTGGATTATCCCATGGTGTCCCATGGGTGCCCCATTATAATTTTAGGGTTTCCCATAGTTGCCCATGGGAACCCTGGTGCATCCCTGTCAGTGTTTCTCCTTCCCTCATGTGTCCCATGCAATTTTAGAACACATTAGGGACAGGGAAAAATACATCTCTAGCCATCACATGGCAAGAGGGATCCATCCCATACTCGAATGCGCAGCGAAAATAAATCGATTCGAGTTTCTTTCGCATCCCATAAATATTAATAATTAATAACTGAAGGAATTAAACAAGAATTGCTAACCTGGTGAGCCTCACGTGTTGTTCTTCCAATAGACAGTGGTTCTTCCTCCAAGAAGCACTCCAAGCAAACAGATCTGAACCTCCAATGGCGCTACCAAGGTTCTCCAAGCCAATCCGAATATATCTCCAACCAGATCTGGGTTTCTAAAACCCTAGCTCTCAAAACTAGAGAGCAAGAAGAAGAAATCACAAGAGAGAGAAGGAGAGCCAAAACGTGGGAGGGGGTGGCTGTGAAAAACGTGGAAGCCTGCCTCCCTCCTACGTTTTGGGTCCTATTTATAGATGGGCTTCCAAAACCCAGATGGGAAGAATCCATGTGAGAGTCTGGCACTCTCTCTCCTAATTTGTTCTATTTGTTTATCTCAGATAGGCTTTATCTGTTTATCTCAGATTGGCTTTATCTATTTATCTCAGAGTCCTTTGCTTGGTGAAGAAGCAGAATCTAATAGGGAAAGTATTAATTAATTACTTTATTTAATATCTATGGATAATTACAATTAGCACCATATCCATTAATTAAATAAAGAACCAATTAAAATAGCAAATTCCAAATAACTCCCTATATGATAACAATTTATCATATACAATCCCCCCTGCTAATCAACACCATCATTATGGAATCTAGGGCATGTACACATGTACTACCAAACCCCAATCCATAGTACATGTCCATATATGAGCGTCTGTGCATCTGATCGGGTCCCGCAAAAACTCGACAAAACACTTTGTTCAAATAATTATAAATAATCTATCATTTTATGTAAAATAGATTTTTGCAAAACCATTTCCAAAACGGCACTGGATCCATATTCTGATCCGAACATACACAGACAGTCTCAATCTTGGTGTTCCCCAATCTGGCAGTGGTGACCATATTGGATAACTCCTTCACTCACAAAGTGTTCAGGCATTCCCAGAACACCGGCTTTGACTCGCTTGAGTCTCAGTCATTGATGAACCAAAGAATGCGGTCACACTTTGCAGCGACAGGGATAGGATGTCGGTGACACATGTCTATCCCTTCCTACATCTGATAGTATTACATGAGGGAATCGACAAAGTAGATTCTTCGCCAATGCACACATCAAACATGTGAGCACTCGCATTCGAACCCTGACATCACATGTCTAGGCATACCCAATGCGACAACCACATGATAAGGGTGCCCAGCCCAAACCCTAGTCGTGACTACCATTTTAAGTAAAACTTAGGGACACATAATGCTCAAAAAGTTTATATCGCATGTGACAATATCAAACTAAAATGTATAAATGTTCAATACAAAGGTGAACCGGGTTGAACCGGACAGAACCGGGTTTGATGGACACACACTTGTCCAACAACCTGTTTGTTGAAATGCCTCAACCGATAAAGTAAGATCATGTGTTGGTTCCAGCATTTGTAGATGGTTCAAATTCATTTGTAATGTGAAGGCCTTCTACAAATTAGCTAGATGGTCAATTAACCTGAAGTTAAAGGAAATTGGAAGGTTCATCGAGACTTTTCAAACTATTGTGGCTCCAATTCAGTTTTCGTGCTTTATAATTAGCTTGCAGGAAGATTCAATGCTCTAATTATTGGCTTAGGCATGGGATTGTATGAGTATTAGTTATAACTATTTAGAGGGAAAAAAAGATAATGTGGCACCAATAAATCTGAACCCAGTATGAAAAAATGTGGGAAGCTTCCGTGGTTGGCTTTCATTTGAGGTGAGGCTATTTAAGCCACTGGAAGTCTTTAAAAGTCTCACAATCATGGGAATATGCATCCAATTGCGGAATGTTTAGCTAAGTTTGGATTGATATGGATGTCATCAGCCTGTGGCAATCTTCTGTATCATAATACTTATAATTTTATTGTCTTCCATATGGGTTCTGTTGCTTCATCTCTTTAGAAACAGAGAGCCCCACCTTATGCTAATTCTCTCGACCTTTCTTCTTGATGTGGGCTCAATTAATTCAAATTGGGTTCTACAAAATTTCCTTCTCACTGGGATTATCAATCGCCAGCAGCAAACCTTAGAACAGAGCTTGGTGCTCAGGTATTGAATGATAATTGGGTGTCAGTGACTTTAGGAAGTAAGGATTACTCTTTCAAACAACACATGCGCAAAAACCAATATGAAGAAAGCTTGTTTAGAGATGTGAAGATGATAGGTAAAAAATCTTGCTATAGATTTTCATCAACACTTTTTCTCCTTGTATGAGAGAACATTATATAGTTTGGATTTTGGACTGTTTGGTTCTGGGAACTTAGTCGAGTTGATAGATAAATTAAGAAGCTTACTTGGTAGGGATGGGGTAGTAGGGGAACATCTCAAGAAGCATGGCAGCGATCTCAGCTCGGTGAAGCACGCTCTCAAGGCAGAGGTACCTCCCAGATGCCGATGGATTCTCATAAACAAAATGTGAGCCAAGGCTACATCCCTCACATCTACATAACCTTGTATAGCATTTCCATACTTCTTATTCCTGCCATTCAGAAACTTGAGAATGTGAACTGCACTAGCATTCACATTGGGTTGAAGCATTGGACCAGTCGTGACGGAAGGGATCACAGTCACCACATCAACCCCTCTCTTCCTTGCCATCTCTCACGTTGTGTGCTCTGCCATTATCTTCCCATAAGAATACCAGTCACTGAACCAATATTGCATGCGTGCATAAAATCAAGATTAATTTTCTCTTCTTCTTACGTACATCACATGTGAAGCTAGCACAGTTTTAATTAATGTAAATTACCGTAATGGACTTGACATAGTTGAGATCGCTCCAGCAAGTCTCATCGAGGACCTTGTCGGGATTCCTATTGGGTTCCATGTAAGTTACTGCTACTGAAGATGTAAAAACCACACGTCAAACTTGAGCTTCTGCTTCTGCTGCGGCATTCATCACAGTCATGGTTCTTGTGATTGCTGGCCAGTGCCTACCAATACACAGCAAATTTTCTTACTATAATGTCACCAATCTTAATTGCATTTTTTGTTTGAAACTATTCTAATTCTTTCCCCTTTCTATTCCCTTTTTTCATTAATTTTATCTCTTGGAAAAGACTATACATTTGATAACTCCAGTCCCCTTGAGTTCTAATATGAACATTGAGATAATTGTCCTCTGGAGCAGATGTCAAGGAAAAAGGGTGCCTGAAAAATGAGAACACACAAATTCTAAGATTAGGGTTTTTTTTTTTAATCTTTTTTGGGAGAAGGGGGAGGAGAACTTACCATTCAAATGGAGATATTTGAGGGCATTAGATGAATATATACATCCCATTTCTGTAGTTAAAATCTTCAGGCTTGCTCAATTTGAGTGACAAAACTTTTCCAGGATAAGTTTTTGCCTGTAAATTAAATTCAAACTACCGATTGATTATCAGGATTTATGGTCTTCGTTACTGATATACCAGTGTATATTGAAATTACATTTTTCATCGACTTCGTCTGCACCACAATGTGTTTCCCTTTTCTTTAATGTTTCCTTAGAGAGGAATTTGGTTTTGCTTTAATCTAATTGATATATATTCGTGCATTTTACTGGAACCTTTGCACTTTGGTGCAGGCAAGGCAGGTTCATCCTGACAAAAATCCAAATGATCCTCAAGCAGCTGAAAGATTTCAGACAAATACTCTATTTCCTCTTCTATAGTAGGACAGAATGAATAAATCCTGAATTTTGATTCTCATGTAGTAATCCTTGTAGTGAGTTTCTCATATTAGAACATGATGCCACCACCTGATAGGACATCGATCTTCTACTAATTCATATAAGCTGCTGTGCAACTTTATTAATGCTTTTGATGGTAGATTCATACATGTGCCAAGTATGTCAGAAATGAGGAGCTATGAGTGCAATTTTGTAGAACCTCTTGAGTAATCCAAGTTCAATTGCTCAGCAGGTATTGGGAGAAGCTTATCAGGTTTTGAGTGATCCTGTACAAAGGGATGCTTACAATTGGAATGGAAAATATTGCATCTCCAGGTATGCCAAAAAGAACACAAGAAACATTATTTACATTCTTAGATGGAGAATTACCATGATTGATAACTTTATTGATTGACCAGAATTTGTCATGGTCATGCAAATTTGCTTAAATGACATGATTATGCATGATTGAGAAGAATCGTATTCATACTAACTCATTTTCTTTACTGTTCTATAGATATATCCATGGTGATTGATCTTCTCTGTTTAATTGGTCATTCAAAATAAGAATATTTCATGGCTATTGCTTGAATCAGCATATCAGTTCTGTCTACTTTTTCCATTGTTTGTTGCTCATTTCTTGCATAAATACAGCGTTACAGATTTATTGCTGATAAGTATGCCATGATTTTAATTTCATGCAATTTTTGTTCAAATAACTTGTACTGTTGTACATCTCTCGATGGGAAGCTGTCTGTTTCAAGCAAATGTCGTAAAGAGGATGAATTTTCTATTGTGCCTTAATTATGTTTCTTGCTTGTAACTGTACCTTCCTTTTCCTTCAGAGTTGATAAAAATCTATGGAGTATTCTAGGTTTTAGAGTGTTGATGATACTGAATTCTTCAAGAATTCAGAATCTAAGAGCTAACGCAGGGGAAAAACAGAGAGAATTAAGAAAGAAGGGGTTCTCCTGTTTCGAGCACAAGAGAAAGCTCCAGAATTGGGGAAAAGAAGGAAGGAATTAAGCAGTATTGTATTTCATATCCATCTACACGTGTTGGGTCTTTATATATACCCTTACAACCAATTTCTGTTACAACAACAACTGTCCTAGCTGAGCTGGAAGAATCCTTCTAAATGAACCCTTCTAACCACTTGGGTTTACGCAAGCCTTCTCTGGACCTGAGTTGTATGGTATCACCTTGGACTCCCTCCTCATGTTGACTAGACCCATGATCTGTGGTCTGGATTGAACATTCAATATTTGGGATGAACTTGCTGGATTGACTTACTTTTGCTACTAAACAGACAATTGTTTCTCTTTATTTCTAAGCTGCTTAGTTAGCTGGGACTAAATGGGGACCATTTGTAAATCATAGTTGTTGTGCTTGTTAGAAGATAATTTTCCTTATTGCTACAATATGTACACTGGTGATTTTGGAATCTATCTCTGGGTGCTATGCATACCTGCTAATTCAATGATACAACTACGAATGTACAAACTTTGAGTACCCCATGATTTACTTCGAGTCAATTCCATTTTCCACAAACTAATAGGATGACACCTGGGGAACAATAAAACGGAGTTGACTGTGGTCCTTAATTTAGCAGATGCCTGCTAGCATTTGTACCTTGCCTACTTGAAGAGTAACAAGAAGGCAATGCAAGTTTAGATGAACCTCAAACTACGAGGTATCGTATCTAACTCGGTGTCTGTATCCAATTGAGGAGACTGATTTCAATAATGAACATATGAAATAATTAAGCAAATGAAGTGCAGATTTCTACTCTCTCTCTCTCTTTCTCACAAACGTCCTTATCAAACCCTCCAATAGAGATCTGTCTATTGAATTTATCAGTTGGTCATTAGAGAAGAACTTCTCAAGTGATGATCAGATAATGCTTTTCAAAGTAGGGTGAGAATTCAAGCCCTCTAATTTGAAATTTGTTTGTACGTTTTAGGTTTGGCGCAATGGTTTACATAAAAAAGATTTCAATGTTGTCCCCCCCCCCCTCAATTTTATTAATATTTGAAGCTGACAAAGCTGGTTTAAACTGATCTCTAATATGCATTCTTAGATGTTCTAAAGCACCTTATTTTTACTCTCTTGGGTCTTCATAGGTATATATCATGGAAGGGAGCACCGTGGGGAGCACCGTTTGTGTAATGGGAGTCGTTCAGAGGAATGATAATTGACTCATCACTATTCTTCCCCATGATGCTGTGAACCCTTTTCTATAGGAGATACTATATCCTTCCTACAAGTCTCATGGCGTTGTTGATATTGTCCTCAGATGCGTAGATACGTAAAAAATTGATGTCATTCCAATGTATTTTTGGATTGAAAATGCAATTGGTCTTTTGCTCTTGAAAACCTATAAATACTAAAATTTGATGTGTATTTTTCTACAAAGTACTATTGTATCCAATCGATATCTGTATTTATTTATTTGTCTACAATTCAAGCTGGAATTGATGTGTATTTATTTAACACTCAAATAACATAGCTAGGTAAAACTTCAAGCCATTCGGCTTGTATTGGCTCTCTCTTTCTCTTTATATATTGAAAATTGATTGGCTCTCTCTCTCTCTCTCCCTCTCTCGTAAATAAATTATTGTTCTCTTAAATATTATTGAATTTCTCTCTTAAAATTGATTGGTAGAAAAGAGAGGAAGAGAGAAATTAAATATATTATTGAATTTAACAAACTCTCTTTACACCTTAGACGTTTTGGATGAGAGTCTCTTTCTGAATTCCCACGTGAACCGAAGTCAGCTATAGCCGTACATCCAGCTGTATATAAAAATATATATTCGTTCATTGCCTTTCTTGCCGAATGTGAAAAATCCCAACTCTGGTTCCATTGAGCGAGAAGAGAGCGCAGAGCACATTCCACAATAATCCCCAATCAAGGAAAGGCCACGATCTCTGTTGATGCAATGCCGATCTCTACCGATGCCCTAGGGCGAGACCCACGATCAAAAGAATCCCACATAGGGATGAGATGCATGAAGCCCTAAAATAAAAGGGAACCTCAGAAATGGAAAGTCGGGAAGGAGAATGGGAAAATGACACGGTTCCCGATTCTGGAAGATCCGGCGAGTCACCATCCAACAAGAGAATCCCGAGGTGGGTCCGAAACAGGGATGTGGATCATCATAGAAGTCAGGAAGAAGACAAGCGGATGCGAAATCACAGGAGGACCAATGATCGTTGTGCCACTACGACCTTCACATAGCCGACTAATGCGTCATTCCAACTCCAAGAAGTTGTTTCGAAGTGAACATTCGTTTCGGATCCTTTGATTTGTTAGTTCCAGTTTGTTATTCTTTCCCCCTTCATAGTTGCCACCGGGGAAACTTTGTAATAGCATTAGAAAACAACACATTGAGAGAGAGTCAATTGAAAGACGAAGCATGTACAAGCAATAGCAATATAAAGACGATCAACATTTCTCTCGTTACCATGTCAGCCTGACTTCTTTCTACGGCTAGCTTCCCTAACCCACCACCCGACCTTGACCCGGCTTCTGGCCTCACCACTCTTTAATCAAGGAGAGGCGAGACTTTGCAAACTAGGACTACTCCTAGTTGGTACTACAACGCTGACTTTGTCTTCATTTGTTGCGACCTACTCTATAGGAAACTCGTCCCTCTACACTTGACCTTTTCCTTGCTCTGGTACTATAACTAGCACTAATTGACCAGCTTCATCGCCTTCTCATTCCCATAGCTTCTCGGATGACGACTGCTGACTTTGTCTTCATTTCATTCTTTGACTGCTATGAGCTTGAGGCAGAGTCGGCTGAAGGTAGAAGGAGAAGAAGAGATTTTACAATGCCCTAAAGAAACCAATGCCCTTCCGATCGCACAAAAAAATCTAATTGCAGAGGAATCCCTGTGAAATTCATCTGATGGAGTTTTCTTCTAGCTTTTCTTTCCATACTCAAGCTCTCTCCTGCCCCTTCAAACTTCTCCCATCTCTGGCTGTATCCCCTCCCATTCTCTCTTTCTAGCTCCTTCCAAAATTCTCTCTCTCTCTCTCTCTCACACACACACACACACACATAAAGCTTTAGACTTAACTTTCCCTCCCTCCACAATTTCACTCTCCCCCATCCTCGTTCTCTCTTTGTCTCTCCATCACATTCCTTCTCTATCAAAATCTCTGGTTCTCTCTAGGATTTGCCCTTACTTGTTTTTATATTGCCCTAACATATGGTTACACATGAATTTGCACGTGCACATTTACTAGTATATATATATATTGAAATCTGCCGAAGCCAGGGCGGATTCGATTATGGAAATTATCACCATTATCGAACCAGCAGAGCATCTCCGTTACCTTCTTCCAACGTTTTCTTCTTGGGAAAAAACTCTCAAAGAACGCCAAGCACACCTCCATGGATCATCGTCACCATTGCTGCCCCCTATCTCTTAGCACCATGATCGGTTAAGTTCTTTCTATCTTTAGGTGTAGATGAACTGATGGTATTTGTTATTTAAAAATCTGGTTTGCATTCTTAATTGCTTGATGTTGAGACTCCATCCCTATTTGGATGATTTTAATTGATATATTTAATTGAGGAATTTTGTTTCTGTGATTCATTATTTTTCATTCAAGCAATAGTATTTTGTTCTTATGTGGTTGTACCGATGATGGATTAAAGCTAAACGAACTAAGCGTGCCAAGCCCTACAAGTGAAGGACGATAATACTCGTCAAGATAGTCCATACTAGGAGGAACCCTACATTCTGTGCTATTATTAGGCCTATGGTTATGATAAACTGAAGCATGCAACCGAATCGAATAGCAACCCATTGGGAATTCGAACCCACAAGATAGTCTTCTCCTGTATTTGCATATCGTTGTTAGTTTAGATTTGTTTCTTTCGTTCGTAGATTAAAATAAGATTTATTGCAATTTAATTTTCATCACTTTCATATCATCATTTTAGTAATTTAGCCTTCCAGTTCCCATAAATCGACCCCTTACTTGCTACTTGCTAGATTAATTTAGGGTTTTATTTTTGACCGGTTAATGACATGGTCAAATTTTAGTGTCGTTGCTGGGGAACCGAAGCACAAGTACTAAGATTGATTGAGTTGATTTGTGTTACTTTGTTTTAGTTTTAATTTTATAATTTGAGAATTTTTATTTTTATTTTTAATCTCTTTATTAGGTTAATTTTAGTATACCTAACGTTCTCTTTGTTTGTGCAGGAAGCCGAGTAGATCGAGTAAGGACAAGCTGTTCATTTGGTTTACTTTTAATTCCTAGACTTTATGTAATTAGGGTAATTAGGAGTGCAGAACACCGTCGCCAAGTCCCACCTTTCCTCCTCCTTGTTGAAACGCTCCAACCTGTAACCTCTATCATCGTGGAAGGATCTACCACAATCACCCTTGCATCCTCTGGTTTTTTTTGGATTTGTGTCCTCCTCCTTGTTGATGGCTGGGGATATGACGAATCCCTCTCAGGGGGATTCTCTTGGGAGGAGTGCAGGCCTAGGGATCGATCTGGGAGTCTTCCTAGGTTTCCCTCTTGCACAACAACATGCACAGGAGATGGTTAGGGTTCGTAAATCTTTCATAGAGATTGTTCAACCTTGGCTACTGGAGATTGAGACTTTGCCATCGCTAGTTCGGGACGGTAATCTGATGAGAGTTAAGATCCTATAGTCAGCATACATTGAGTAGGTGAACAAGCATAAATTCTTTCTCATAGGGAGGCTGAATTTTAGACTCACGACGATGGATGTGCTGCGTAAGCCACCAAGCAATGGGCTCTAAAGGGGGAGGTCGTCATGCGCTCTATTGGCAAGGGTTTCATTGTTTTTTGATTTAGCAATGCTGAGGATATGACTAGCATCAAGAGGAGAGGTCCATTACATGTGGGCGGACAAAGCTTACGCTTCCAACAATGGCGAAAGAACTTTACGGTGGATGATCAGGCCTTGACCCACCAACTGTCGTGGATACGTTTTCCTAACCCGCCGCAGGAATACTGGCGCACTGATATTCTGCTCTCCAAAGCCAAAGCTGTGGGAAGGCCGATTGCCATTGATAGAAGGATGATGAACTCTTCCTATGGTCACTATGCAAGAGTCTGTGTATGTATTGATGACACTCTCCCTCGGGTGGATGAAGTTTTTGTAGAAAGGGAACAAGAAGGGTCCTCGGAACTCTATGTGTTTAGATAGCTAGTGGAGTTTGAAGCTCCTCCCTCTAGGTGCCATGGGTGTAGACGATATGGCCAAAGAGTGGAGGCATGCCCCAGAAGAGAGCAAGCCGTGCCTTATAATGAAGAGATTCCCGGTGCTACATATGTGAACGACCACCCACAACAGCGGCGTCCAAGACGTGAGTGGAGACCTAGAGAGGCGCCAGAGGCTTATACCGAACATCTCAACGGCGGCGGGGTGGTTATCAGGAATGTGAGGCGCAAGGATGGGAGTCTTTAGCGCTTTTTCTGGGTGCTCGACTGAATAAGGAGTCCAATCAAGAGCCGTTTCTTGAGATGCCTAATGCAGTTCAGCCACTTCCAGTTAGGGTCTCTACAAGTGGTTCTTTAGAGGAATCTTTGCATGGTGATGACATGGCATAGGATTTATCTAGTCACAAATAGTTAACGCCAGATAGGACTGTTAATGTTGGTTCATAGGTTGACCCAAGCCAGACCAACCCGGCTTTCCAGGAGGGATGACTCAAGGTTGTGGTCTCCTCCATTTCTGTCACCAGCTGTGACAATGGTCGCATGGCTATCGTTACGCATGCCTAGACTAAGGAAGGGGCTGGAGTGGAAGAACCCTCGTTTACAATGGCACCGAGATGCCAGCAGGTATGCCACAGAAACATGGAGAAGTCTAATATTTTATCAGGGTCACGTCGTAGGCGACGAGAGGCCGAGGCTACCCAGGTGGCTGTATCCATTCGTAATTCTCGTGATCAGGGTACTCTCGACCAGTGTCATCATGCTTCTACCTCGCGCCAAGCATGAAGTGCCTCTACTGGAATGTATGAGGAATCGAAAATACTAGAGCTCGAGCACATCTCAGGCTACTTATGTAGGAGCACAAGCAGGATATTTTATGCTGGGTTGAGCCAAAAATAGGGACAGGTAGTTGCCCTCTTCTATTTTCCAATAGTTGGGGCTGAAGGATGAGCTGATTTACAATCATAGGGAGGAGGGTCACCCTAATCTCTGGTTTTTCTGGAGAGAGGAGTTACAACGTCCTACGGTGATTATTTGCTCAGATCAAGAAATATCGCTCCAAGTTGAAGTGAGTGGAGGTAAGAGTATTGTTTCAGTCATCCATGCAAGTTGTCTCTGTGTAGGGAGAAGACAGCTTTGGAACGATCTGGTGTCAATTGCAGGGGTTTCCTGCCCATGGCTAGTGGTTGTGGACTTCAATTCATGCCTCTATTCTAATGAGAAAAGTGGCCCAGGGCATTTTGGATTAGGATCGGCTGAGGACTTTGCAGCCATGGTGGATGCAACATCGCTTTTACCGGTACCATCAGTAGGCAATAAATACACATGGTGCAACAACAGGCAAGTAGGCAATGTTTGAGCATTGCTTGACCGCAGCTTCTGCAATGACCTCTAGTGGCAACATTATGCAGGAGGCAGTGTACAACGAGTGCTTGTCAGGGGTCCCTCGGACCACTCTCGGCTCCTGATCTTTAGTGGTACAATTGTTCGCCTGTCGAATACGCCCTTTCGTATGCAGAGGTTCTGGACAGAGCACTCTGATTTCAGAAATGTTGTGAAGTTGTCTTGGGCCGAGCCAATTCATGGTACCCCTTTATTTGTTGTTGCAAGAAAGCTGAAAGGGTTGAAAGGGCCATTATAGAACTGGGCGAGAGGGGTTTTCCCCGACATGGATCAAGAGGTAGCAAGATCAAGGACCTATTTGGAGTCAATCCAAGCTTCTATGGCTTCGGAGGGATTCTCTGAGGATTTATTTGACAAAGAGGTGCAGGCCAGGAAGGAGTTGGACAATGCGGTTATGCTACAAGAGAAGCTCTAGTGTGAAAAAGTAAGAGTGAAAAGAGTAAAGTGTGGTGACAGGTGTACTAAGTGCTTCCACCTTTCAGCTCAACTCAGGCAGGCCCATCACTCAATCAGAGAAATAAAGAAGGATGATGGTTCGGTGCTTACAAACCCCAAAGAAATTGGGGAGTGCTTGGCGTCCCACTTTGCACAGTTTTTTAAGAAAGGTCATTCCACTAAAAATTTGGATTTGTTGTCGGTAATACCTAAAGCCTTAACTGACACAGACAATGAAGCGTTGGTCAAGATTCCATCTCCAGAGGAAATCAAGGCTGCGGTATTTGACTTGGACCCCATAAGCGCTCCAGGTCCTGACGGATTCCCTGGCACGTTCTACAGGGTCTGTTGGGACATTGTAGGCAATGATGTCTATCATAGAATTCAGAACTTCTTCAGAGAGGGTGTGGTCACCAAAGGAATTAATTGCACTTTTTTAAGTCTGATTCCCAAGTCTGAAAATGCAAATAAAGTTGGGCTTTTTCGTCCTATCAGTTTGGGAAACTTCTTCTTCAAATTAATTCCGAAAATTATGGCAACAAGATTGTCTTTGGTTCTTCTCAAGCTTATATCAGCCGAGCAAGGAGCTTTTCAGAGAGGTAAGGTAATATTCGATAACATTGGAGTGGCATCTGAGCTTGCAAATATAATGTCTACAAGGTGCAGAGGTGGAGGGTTAGGACTGAAGCTGGATATCCGAAAGGCGTTTGATACTCTGGAATGGGACTACCTATTTGATGTTCTTAGTGCCTTCAGCTTCTCACATATCTAGATATCGTGGGTGTACCAGATTCTTCTTTCTACTAAAGTCTCAGTGTTGGTGAATGGAGGTCCAATGGGCTTCTTTGGTGTGGAGAGAGAATTACAGCAGGGGGATCCTCTCTCCCCCCTTCTATTCATTTTATCAGAAGAGGTCCTATGCAGAGGTCTCCTGATGATGCAAGATAAGGGTTGGATCAGTGCTCTACCGGGTCTGAGGCAAGTTTCTACCCCGTCTCATTTACTTTATGCTGAAAATTTGTTCATTTTCATGAAGGCAAGCCTAAGAGGTGTGAAAAGAGTCAAGCGCGTTCTCGACGAATATGGTAATTACTCGGGCTAGGGGATTAATCTTAGCAAAAGCAAAGTTTTCCTTGGCAGGATTACTGGAAGCAGAAAGCTACACCTTATTGAGGAGCTGCAAATACCAACCTGTACTTTCCCAACAAAATATTTGGGAGTGCAACTTGGGAAAGGAAGGGTGAAAAACAAAGTGATCTTGCCACTTGTGGACCAATTCAAGAAAAGACTAGCTTCCCGGAAAGGGCGACTTCTCTCTATGGTAGGGCAGGTAGAGCTGGTACGATCGGTAATGGGAAGCCTTCCAATACATAACTTCTCAATTTACTTATGGCCGGGCAGCCATTGAGGCAATGGAAAGGTGGACTCACAATTTCATTTGGTCTGGGGAGGCAGACAGTGTCAAAACAATCACAGTAAAATGGGACACTCTTTGTAAGCCAAGAAGAGAAGAAGGCCTTGGAATCAGACACCTAAAAGATGTAAACATGGCTTTATTAGCAAAATTTGCCTGGGCCGTTAAGATGGGTTCTTCAGCCTTTGCAGCATTTTTGCGAGGAAGGTTAGCAAAGACTGATGGCATGCTTAAATCTTTAGCAGGAACTTCTACAATCCTTCCAGGCCTACGTAAAGTTTGGAATTTTGTCAACTCCGCAGAGAGATGGGTGGTGGGCAATGGGGACTCCATCAGGTTTTGGTATGACAAGTGGATAGGGGATCAAAGTGTTGCTGATCTCCTCTAACCTTTCCAGATACATAGCACTCTCACAGCCATGGTTGCAGACTTTTTGGAGGAGAGAGGGTGGAACTTCCTAGTAACAACAGATCCCAGTCTTATAAATGTGTTCTCTGCAATTCAAGATCTAAACATTGAGGGATCCAATAGAAAAGACTATTGTGTGTGGGGCCTTTCAACTTCCGGACAGTTCTCGGTGGTATCGGCCTGGGAGTCTTTGAGGGTGAAGGCACATGCGCCTTGGTGGGGGTGGGCGATATGACAAAAAAACTTGCAGCCACGCGCCTCTGTGTTAGGTTGGCGAATGGTACGGGGAGGTCTTCCTATAGATGACAAAGTCATTTGCATAGCCATACCCCTCGCATCCAGGTGTGAACTCTTCGAAGCAGAGGCTGAAACTGCCATGCACATCTTCCTTGACTGTAATTTCTCAGTCCAGATTTGGAAGGAAGTTCTATATGGCTTCAATGAAAATTGGGGAGGCTTCCCATCTATTGAACTATTGTTCTATTGGTGGAGGAAAAAGGCTAGGGTTATGCCATTGCTAGGTATATGGGGTGCACTGCTCATACTAAACTGTCAGTAGATTTGGCTTGAACGGAACAGGCGTTGCTACGACAATAGCTGAAGAAACCCATTGCATGTAACAAAGTTGGTTTACAATGAAATCTTGATCTAGACCAGAATTGATGGAGTCAGGGTCAAAACCGTTCAAGACTTGATGTGGGAGAGAAGGTTGAACGTCCCTATTATTAAGCTCCCCACAAAGAATATCATTGAGGTATTTTCGAAACAGCGGTTGATAGAGTGGTGTAAACTCAATGTTGATGGCTCTTCACTGGGGAAATCGGGCACCATTGGTGCGGGCGGTATCATCAGGAATCACCTTGGCGCAGCAATTAGATGCTTTGCTTCCTATCAAGGGGAAGGAACCAATTTCATGGTAGAAATGGCAGCCTTATTGGTTGGAATTAATGAAGCTCATAGCTTAGGCATAAATAAGCTATGGATTGAAACTGATTCAGCGGCCTTGATTCTCGTGGTTCTCTCTCACAAGATCCCTTGGTTTTTTCTCCAGAGGTGGTGGTGGGCCAAGTCCTTTCTCGATACTATCCAATGGAGAATTACCCACTGTTACAGGGAAGTTAATGCTGCAGCAGACGCCTTAGCAAACTATGCGGCCAAGCAAAAGAGCCAGAGCTTTTGGAACACTCCACCTACTTTCATTGCTGCGACAATCTCTTATGATGCATAGGGTAGGCCTTATTATAGAATTCCCTAGCTTTTTTGGGGGAAGTTACATGTTTTCTTTATTCTCTAGATCGGGGTGATCCCTAGTGGCACTACTGAAGGGGATCATCTAGGTTTCTTTGAGATTTGTGGACATTTTACACATTCATGTATCATATTTCCATTACTTATTAATACATACATTGCTGATCTTTAGGAAAAAAAAAAAAAAGGGTTATTTTATGTAATTTTTTTAATTTCAGCATTAGATTGGGTGTTTAGGTTTAATTTTAATTCCCCCAGCCCCTTAAGATCATATGTGTAACCATTCATCGGGGGCAACACGTGGAATTACACAACCGCCAACACCAGGTAAGTATTTTCGTTAGTTTTAAGTTAGTTTTTTTTTTTTTTTTTTACTTTTTAGTTCTGATTTTTATTTTTATTAATTGTTTTTATTAGTTATCACATTTTAATTTTTGTTTAATTAGCACGTTCAACTTATGTTGTGTTTTATGAATGGTCGACGTTCTTTGCACCCCATCCTGACTTCCCTTGACCTAGAAATAGACCGATCTATGGCTAGACCTAAGGATAAGGATAATAATAATAAAATGAGTGACAAAAACCAGCCAAGAAGGCCGCTAAGTGAGCACTTCATTCCAACTGCCTATACCCCTGCATCTTGTATTCAGTTGCCTGCCATTCAAGCCACTCAATATGAGATCAAGTCCAGCATCATACAGATGTTACCATCCTATTATGGACTTGCTAATGAGGAGCCTTACAAGCATCTTGATGAGTTCTTAGAGGTGTGTTCTACAGTCAAAATCCAAAACCTCTCTGAAGATGCCCTAAAGTTCTTCTGTTCTCATTTTCCTTAAAGGACAAAGCCAAACACTGTCTTCATTCCCTAGATTTGGTTAGGATTTCTACATAGGTGGGAATGCAGCAGGAATTTCTAAAAAAATTCTTCCCCATTGGCCAGACTAATAGCCTTAGGCGACCCATTATTAGTTTCTCCTAATTAGAGGGCGAACAATTTCATGAAGCGTGGTAAAGACTTAAGAAATTACTTCGGAAGTGCCCCCACCATGCTGTCCCAAAATGGCAGTTAGCCTAGTGTTTTTATGATGGTCTCCGTGATCGATATAGGCAGATGGTGGACTCCTCTTGTGGTGGAAAGTTTATGCACAAGAATGAGACGGAAGTATGGGATCTTTTTGAAACCCTTAGTGAGGATTTCCAATATCATGCTTCGGCCTCTGTGACTGAGATTCCACACACAGGGCAACAAAAGAAGGATGGTCTCTATGAGATCAATCCAACTGTAGAGATGACTGCTAAGGTTGATATGCTGTCCAAGAAATTGGACTATCTGATGTCTGTAGGACAGCATTCTATGTCCCCTTTCCAAATGAGTTTCCCTCCACCCAATCAAACTAAAGCCTGTACCTTATGTTCTAGCCCTAGTCACTATGTGACGGACAATACCCTGAATTTGTTCAGGAGTAGGTACAAGTGGCACAAAGTTTCCCTAAAGTGGGTAATGATCCTTTTTCCAACACTACAACCCGGGATGGCGAAACCACCCAAAACTTTTCAAGGAGAAACACTGTACCTAATAATCCTCCAAACCCACCATATAGGCCACCATTTAATGTTCAATCTAATGCCTATAGGGGTGGACAATCACCATATCCACAACCCCAACAGAATCTATCACACCCCAAACCACCCCCTGGGAGGATTACTTAGGTGACCTGAATTGCATAACGGCAATCTGCCAAACCCCATGGATCTAGAAGCAGTTAATACATTCATGGTACCACATTCGTAACATTACCATAAGTAAAATCAGAGTGCTGCAGATAATCTACAATTATAATCAAGAAAGAGAAAGCGTAGCGAGACGGGAATGATGGTGATATATATACATATGTAAGTTTTGATACATTCCCCAGTACAAACCACAACTGAAAAGTAAAACTAACATATACGTAAGCCAAAAAGGAAAAGTACATATATATACAGGGCGAGATAACCCAACCCCAAAAAGGAAAGAAAGGACTAAACCAAAAATAGAAATGGGGACAAACTCCTATCAAAAACACAAAGGAGTCCCCAAGACAAAAAGCATCAAGTGTGCCCCTCACTGGTCTTCATCAATAACCACTGAGAACGCACGCATCATCGGCATGACCTCCGTCGGGGTCCATACCAATAGTATTATAATCACAAGGGCTCTCCTCCTCGAAATGAGCCTCCATGCCACAGTGGCATCGATCTACACAATCATCTAGAAAGAAAAACATATATAACAGAGTATGAGCCCCACCGAGCTCGTAAGCAAAACATATTATCATGCATACAACCACAAACCACATGATCCTACATGATATGCAAGTCCAGATTATTTATTTAGCCACCTAACAATACAGCTAAGGCAGGTTAGTGCTACTACAATCCCCAATACATGTATCCCTGGCGCGGGCTTGGTTACCCCTTCTCGCGATACACCCATTAAGTTGTCGGAGAGGACCACTCAGTTCCAGCATGCTCTCTATGGTCAGCCTGACCAGCCCCCTGTGATTGAACTATTGAGGTAACCAACTCATTATAATTTCACCTTTCGGTGCTTCCCGACATGTAACTCGAGGATAAACTTTATGTGGCATATAGCCATGATTCACCTATTGGTGCTTCCCAAGCTTGTAGCCTGAGGTTTCCCGGTATATTTGCCCTGGGGCATCCCAGCTGTGCTGAGGCTTCCCGACGTAAACGCCCGAGGATTAACGGTAGTCCTCACAGTTATCCAACACCTTAACCCCTGTTGGCAAGGGTGCGTAGCACGGGTGATGAAACTCTAAACCCATATCTATATGGCATCGTATGAGTCAGGCGGTGTCGACCGTATCTCATACTACGGGCTACCACCAGCCTCATTTCCAAGTCCACTACGGCATCTAGTCTATCAATCACAATCATCATGGTAATTTCAAGCAGTGTTGATCAACAGTCACATGATGTGTAATAATTGAGAAATTTTAATTGAATAAGTAACACAACATTATAAATAAAGAATTTAAATTTGCTGACATATATAATATTGTTACACGTACATACACGATAACATTTCACTCACCTGGGTCTGGTTCTAGAAATTTAGTTGCAGTTTCAGTTCCAGCTGCAGTCTGGCAGTAGGCCTCGAGCATGGGATCAAACCCTAGATATAAATAAAAAATACATTACTTAATATTCCAAACTATTTTTGGATGTTCTAGGGTTGACATAGGCTCACTGGGTTGACTCGGTGTTCAGTTGGTCGTCACTTGGAATTCTCTGGGCCTTGCACTAGGCCTTAGGTCTATGTCCCGGTGCATCTAGAGATTGTGGCCTAGGGGCAGAATGGTCATTTATCACATTGGTACATGTTTCTAGGTTATTAAAGCTTCACAGTACAGTCCCAACTTGGCAGTGCTGCAGGATCATCACAGACAGGGTTTCCAAGCCCTGCGGGGCCCACTTGGGTACCCAAGGTATTCATTCATGTGGACAGATGTGGGGAGGGGCATTTTGGTCATTTTTTACCTCCCTACACTGATTTGTGGCCCATGGGTGAAGATCCCCAAGTCAGATCAGCATTTCAGTAAAATTTTATTCACTGGGCGATGTCCCTGGGTGATGTCTGCATCGCCCAGTGCATCACCCAGAGATTGCAAAACTGGGAACAGGCTGAGATTCCTAGGTTGCAGGCCATGGGCAGTGCATGGATCTTCTCCCTATGCATGTTAGGTGATCATGGACCCCCAGGGGTATACTTTGCATTGGTCTTTGTGGATTGTCACCTGGGCCCACCACTTGGCTGCCAGTAGCTGCCCAGACAACCCAGTAAATAGTAACCCAGCATATCTCTAGTTGCAAATCAAGGTTTTGGCCGCATGCAAGGCTGGATTCATGTTTTTTACTGTGATCCAAGGCTGTTACAGCTCAGGGTTAGGTTGCATCCAGTTAGGGCACACAAATCTGAGCCCAAACTGCCTGTTCTTGGTGTAACAGGGCAGTGCAGCCTGGCATAGCCTGGGTTTCGGTCTCAGGCTAGTAACAGCCATCAAATCATGGTTAAAATACTCAGATCTTCCATGCATCAGGTTTGGATGGTGGATCTGAGATAGTTCATGGCAGCCCCTAGCTGTTCTGGGCTGCTAATGGCCAGAAAGGCTTAAAGAACATAGAGAGTTCCACGGAGGAGAATCAGTAGCAGCATCACAGCAGTGGTATAGGTTCAGATTTATACCTGAACACAGCTAGGAATGGATGCAGATGCAAGGTGAGACCTCCTCCTCCTTCTCCTTCTGTTTCCATCTTCTTCTCCTTCTCTTTTCTCTCTTTTCTTTCTTCTCCTTCTCTCCACGATTTCAACAGTAGCCAAAGCTCTAAAATGAGCTAAGGCTACCCCTATTTATAGGCCAGCCCCTAACTAGGGCCTGTTTGGCTGCCGAAGCCTCTTTTGAAAATGCATTTTTGACTGAATTCTCAGCCATCTGGACACTCAGGTGGGGTCCATAGTGATCCAAGGGTATAAGGTGGTCCCTCAGACTCTCCTCAACCTATGAAGGGTGCCCATGTCCAATATGGGTGGTCCCCACAGATCAAATCATGGAAAAACTACATTTTCCCACTCTGGGTGATGTCTGCATCGCCCAGTGCATTGCCCAGAGATTTCAGCAAGGCAGTATCTCTGTGGGTTTGCACAGGGGTTTGACCCAAGGCCAGGGCCTTGCACCCACTTGTCACCCATGGTCTTTTACACTTATTTTCAAGGGTGGGTCCAACATTTATGGAGTGGAGAGAGAGTACCTGGAGTCCAAGCAGTACATTATGCTGTGGGCTATGCAACTGTAGGGATCTGGAATCCATCTTCTGACAGGTATGTGGGAGGACATCCTCGGGGGTTCTCCATTAAATTTAATCACTGGGGTGATACTCCACAGTGTGCTTGGATGCCATGTCAGGGGTTCCTGTCCTTCAATTAAAATTCCAGCCAGTTAGCGGCAGGGTTTGACATTTCTCCCCACCTTACAAAAATTTTGTCCTCGAAATTTGCTTACCTTGTAGTTCGAAGAGTTAGGGATATTTCTCCTTCATTTCTTCCTCACGCTCCCTCGAAGCCTCTTCTATAGGATTGTTTCCCATCGAACTTTTATGAAGGCAACCGTACGGTTACGAAGATTATGCTCCTTCTTGTCCAATATCTCTGTAGGCTATTCTTCGTAGGTCATGTCCACATCCAACTGTTCAGGTTCAGTTGAGAGTATATGTGTCGGGTTGTTGATGTATTTTCTTAGCATCGACACATGAAAAACTTCATTGACGCCTTGCAAAGATGGTGGTAGTACTAGTCGGTATGCTACGGGTCCCACCTTGTTGAGAATTTCATATGGACCAATGAATCTTGGGCTCAGCTTGCCCTTTTTGTTGAAACGTAGCAATCCCTTTGTTGGAGACACTCGAAGGAATACTTTTTCTCCGACATTAAAATCAATGTCCTTCCTTCGGTTATTAGCATAACTCTCTTGATTGGGCCACCTTGATTTTCTCTCTAATGACATCCACCTTGTCACAGCTTACTTGTATCATCTCTAGCCCGAGATATCTCCACTCACCACTTCGTCCCAATATAACGGGGTTCGGCACTTCTAGCCATAAAGAGCCTCAAACGGTGCCATGCCAATGGTGGAGTGGTGACTATTATTGTATGCAAATTCCACCAAGGGTATGTGAGCATCCCAACTATCGTTCATCTCCAAGACATAGGCTCTGAGCATGTCCTCCAGAGTCTGGATAGTTCTTTCTGATTGCCCGTCCGTCTATGGATGGAAGGTCGTGCTAAGGTTTAGTTAAGACCCCAGTGCCTTTTGTAGACTTCTCCAAAACCTTGAGGTAAATCGAGGATCTCTGTCAGATACAATACTAACAGGCACGCCGTGTCAGCAAACTATATTCTCTATATACAGTTGGGCAAGCTTCTCCATCGAATAACTTATCTTGATTGGTATGAAGTGGGACGCCCTTGTCAGCCCGTCTACAATCGCCCAAATCACATTCATGCCCTTCCTGGTGTTGGGCAGATTTATCACGAAGTCCATAGTAATTCTTTCTCACTTCCATTCAGGTATAGGGAGTGGTGGCAACAATCCATACGGTCGGTGTCTCTCTGCTTTTATTTGCTGACAGGTGAGGAACTTAGACACGTATATCGCTATAGTCTCTTTCATCCCAATCCACCAGTAGTACCTTTTTAGATCCTTGTACATCTTCGTGCCTCTGGGGTGGATCGCATAGGGTGAGTTGTGTGCCTCTTTAAGGATTGGGTCTTGGACATCATAATCGTCAGACACGCACAATCTATCTCAAAACTTCAATGCACCATCATGGGCCAATGAAAAATCTGGGTCCTTGTGGACTCCTTGTTGAATTTTTCTAATTATTTTGGCCAACTCGGGGTCCAAGGGTTGCTTCGCAATTACCTCCTCTTGTATCGACGGCTGTAGATCCATAGCTGGCAATTGTATAGCCGTTCCTTCGATCACGAGTTCTAGATCAAACTTTTGAGTTTCCTCTAACATCTGCTCACTTACGACCAAGGAAGGGAGGGATGCAGTCTGAGATTTTCTGCTTAATGCATCCGCTACCACGTTGGCCTTGCCAGGGTGGTACTGGATCTCACAGTCATAATCCTTTACTAGTTCTAACCACCGCCTCGTACAGGTAATGTCGCAATATCTTCAATGCAAAAACTATCGCTGCCAATTCCAAGTCATGAGTGGGGTAGTTCTTTTTGTGTTCCTTCAGTTGTCTTGAGACATAGGCAACCACTTTACCCTTTTGCATTAAGACGCCACCCAATCCTATTTTGGATGCGTCGGTATAAACCACCATTCCTCCAGTGCCATCTGGAATGGTCAAAACTGGAGCCGTCACCAACCGGTTTCTTAACTCCTGAAAGCTTTTCTTACATGCTTCATTCCATTCAAACTTGGCGCCTTTCTTTGTTAGCTTCGTCATTGGTGCCGAGATGCATGAGAAATTTTCAATAAACCGCGGTAATATTCGGCCAAACTCAAGAAACTTTGGATCTCAGTGGTACTCTTCGGAGTCTCCCACTCGAGAACTGCCTTCACCTTATCTGGGTCCACTTTAATGCTGTCCTTGGTGATGATGTGTCCTAGGAATCCGATCTGGTGAAGCCAAAATTCACATTTGCTGAACTTGGCATAAAGCTGGTGTTCCCGCAACCGCTATAGCATGAAGGTAAGGTGCCGAGCATGCTCTTCCTCACTTTTGGAGTACACCAAAATGTCGTCGATAAATCCGACGATGAACTTATCCAACACGTCATGGAATACTCTATTCATCATGTCCATGAACGCTGCTGGGGTGTTGGTTAGCCCAAACGATAAAACCAGGAATTCATAATGTCCGTATTGAGTTCAAAACGCCGTTTTGTGAATATCACCGCTCTTGATCTTCAATTGATGGTATCTGGACCTAAGATCAATCTTGGAGAAAACTCTCGCTCCTTGCATCTGGTCAAATAGGTCATCAATGTATGGCAACGGGTATCGATTCTTAATTGTCAGCTTATTTAGTTTGTGGTAGTCGATACACTGCCGCATACTACCATCCTTCTTCTTCACAAACAGCACGGGTGCTCCCCAGGGAGACACGCTGGGTCGTATAAAACCTTTCTTCAACAGGTCTTGCAATTGAACCTGCAACTCCTTCAATTCGATAGGTGTCATTCGATATGGTGCCTTGGATACTGGTGCTCTAGCAAATATAGAAGCTAACTAAATTACCAAAGATAACAAATTAAAAATAGAAACTAGGGCAACCTCTAAGGGAATGGATGAATTAAAAGCAAGAAAGTCACTTGGGAATGGGTTCCACCATGAGAATTAGGGTAGATCAATGACTAGCATATTAGGGCAAAGCATAGCGTAGATCTATAAGATATGCGGTACGGCTCATATACGGCTAACATATCCTAGGAAAATAGTGCTCATACAACATACAATGCAAACAAAAAAATACATGAACATAATGGTGTCACAATGGATACGGCTAATGAACAGGTATATAGTTCCCCTTGGAATGACATAAAAGTTGTGGGCGGTCATCCATTGTAAGTCCAATATTGATCATGTCCATTAATCACATAAACAATGCTAGCCATCAATTCTTCCTTCTCTCATGTTTTCACCCACTCCCAAGAGGAGAGGTTTAGCTAGCCATGAAAACAATGAAAGCAATGAAGAGGGAAGGAAGAATTGATGGAGAAAAAGACATAGAAATTACTAAAACTAAAATTTATAAGAAGAAGAACTTAGTTGATTCGAATAACTCCAATGAAGATGATTCTGTCACTTGAATCCCATCACTTGAAGCCGCATCCAATATTGAAGAACAAATTACATAAGTGTATAATGAAAATTACACATATGATCAAAGGAATAGGGAAATAAAAATTATCCTAACAATGATTCTAAAAATTAAAATTACATATGATAACCTAATTACATATGATCTAAAAACTAAAAATAAAAAGAAGGGGATGATAAATCGGGTGTAAGGAAGAGGGCTGCTGTCAACTAAAAAGGGAAAACTAAAATCTAGAAGGGAACTAAACAATATGGGAAAGAAAAAGAAATTCTACTACTGTTGTATTCAGAAGGAAGAAAAGAAATTCGGCTACTGTTTGTCTAAAATAGAAAAATAAATCTAAAAAAAGAAAAAACGAAGGAATCCAAAAAAAGGGCTTGGTCGAGTACGGTCAAGATATGGGATATGGGGGAGAGAGAGCTCGTGAAAGGGAGATGGGAAAGATGAGAGCATTTGAGAGGAAGTGGGAGAGAGAAGAGATAGAAGCCGAGAGGTTTTAGGAGAGATATGGTGAGAGCCGTGAGTGGGATGAAATTGTGAGAGATAGATTAGGAAAGAGGGAGAGAGAGGCCGTGAGTGGGATGGAATGTCTTTTTTTTTTATTTTTTTTTTCCTATCTCTCCTACTCTTTCTCCTTTCTTTCTTGCGCAAATCCCATCTTAGCCAATCCTTGCTTGCAGCCCACTTTCTAGTCAAACTTCTAATTTGAATATGAAATTTCTCCTTTGTCCTTGGTTGCTTCAGTGAGAATTATTCCCATCCTACCCTTGGTCACATGTGAACAGGTGTAGGTCCCATGTGGCTTTTCTCTCTCCTCCAATAGTGAAAAATGCAAAAAGAGGGTAAATAAATGCTTGAGAGGATCTCAACCCTTGATCATAATTGTCTTCCTTGATGCCAAATATGACTCTCCAAAAATTCAGACTAGCCCGGGTTTGCGTTTCGGCTCATTTTTGGCCCATTATACTTTTACGGCCCAGAAATGATAATTGCTTGCATGGAGGCCTAAAAGGATGCAAAATTGAATTCCATCACATCCATCTTGCTCAAAATTTAGCTCTGAACACAGCCATGCAAAAACATTGGGCAGCTTTACATGTAAATTTGGATATGTAGCCCCCGATAGTCCAGAATAGCAATAAATAGCCCAAAAACCTGAAAAGCACAAGAAAGCACCGAGTAACTCTATCCAGTGTGATAAAATGTATGGTTTATGCCCTAAGATTTCACACACAAATGTGCTCATCAGATTCTCCCACACTTGAATGTTACTTATCCTCAAGTAAACAAAAAGAAAAACTAACCTAGAAGTAAAAAATCCTAACTCACTTTCGTAGGAATCACGATTGCACTTAGCAAGTGCAACAAGCCTTTAAACCCCTAGGTTACCCCTAGTGGATGAGTTGTGTCTCGTGAGTGTTTGCAGTGAATATACATACAAAATTCAATTGTAAATCAATACTATGGCCAAGATAAAGAATGCAGCCGCTCTAAATAATTTACTTTGAGATTTTCTAGATATTCCCCCACACTTGAACTTTATTATCCCACTCTGAATTGGAGAACTGTCATACATCTAACTTAGGGAGGTTTGGGGTAGGGTGAGTCACACTGCTTTCTGTCAAAATTAGATCGAGTAGGTCATCTAGACTACAAAAGACTTCAGCTCGGAACCTTGGTAGAACCTTTAAACACATGCACAATTTCAATTTTACTTTGATTTTACTTGCCATATTTTTCCAAGTATTGAACTCAAATGTTCCTCCACTACAATTGACTTGAATGACATGTAGGGCTTGCACCAGACACCCAAGTTACTAAGTAGTGTTGGAATAGATTCTCAGTGCATATATCATTTGATTGCCACATTGTGGCTTTAGATATTGATGCAGTATGAGTTCAAACTTTTAATTTATATTTTTTATTTTTTATTTTTTATTTTATTCTACTCCAATCCGTGCAATGTCTTGACCTCTTAAGCTTTCTAGGTGGCTCTTGTAGCGAGCTTTAGGCCAATTACTCTCAAACCAGACGGCTTTAAGGAATTAGGTATAAAACACCCCTCGTGTCACACCCCAAACCACCCCCTAGGAGGATTGGGTAGGTGACCCGAATTGCGTAATGGCAATCCGCCAAATCCCATGGATCTAGGAGCAGTGCTTACATTCATGAAACCACATCCACATCTTAACCATAAGTAAGATCAAAGTAATGCAGGACATCTACAATTCATAAGTAAATGGAAGCATAGCGATATGGGAAATGGTGATAATATATACATATAAAGTTTTGTTTGGTACATCTCTCGGACACACACAACCCACATCAAAGAAACAAAAGCTGATAAGTACATACAAAAATATATACAGGGCGAGCATCCTCAGCCCCAAAAGAAAAACAAAATAAAAACTACACAACCAAGTCAGAACGGGGATACTCCAGAAAACCCAAAAGGAGTTCCCAGTCAAAATATCACATGCACGCTTCAATGGTCTTCATCCGCAATGACCACCGAGAACGTACGCAAGATCGGTATGACCTCCGTCGGGGTCCACACCAACATCGTAATAACCACCAAAACTCTCCTCCTCGAAATAGCCGCCATGCCACAACGGCATCCACCTGCAGGATCATCTAAGAAGAGAGCAACATATAACAGAGTGTGAGCCCCACCGAGCTCGTGAGCAAATAACATCAATCATGCATGCACATGCAATCACAATCCACATTTCACATGATCTACATGATATGCAAGTCCAGATTTTATTATTAACCACCTATCATTACAACTAAGTCTGGTCTTGCCACTACACCCATTGAGTTGTTGGCGAAAACTGGTCAGTCCCCGCATTCGTTCACTAAGGTCGGCCCGACCAGCCCTCTGTGATTATTCAGGGGGACAATCGTTCTTCCCTCATGCACCATTCCGGTGTTCTTTTATTCTTTTTTTTTGTCACTCCGTGATAATTGTCCCCACAGGCATCCAGCACCTTAACCCCTGTTGGCAAGGGTTCGTGGCACGGGTGATGAAACTCTAGCCCCATGTCTATATGACATCGTATGAGTCCAGCGGTGTCAATTGTACCCCATAATATGGGCTACCACAAGCCCGATTTCCAAGCCGAGTACGGCATCTAGTCTAGCAATCACAATCATCATATAGAATTCACAGTGTTGATCAACATCAGACATTATGTAGTGATTTGAGTAACTTGAATTGTAAGTAAACAACATAGCATTCATGATTCAATTATTAATAGCCGGCATCAGATCATAATTATATTTACAGATATGATAGTATTATTCACTCACCAGTACTTGGCTCTAGGTACTAAGTCACAAATTTTGTTCCAGCAGTTGTCTAGTTGTTGTCCTTGAGCACAGGATCAAGTCCTATATGTAGATCACAAGTTGTCATGTTAAGTTATCAGTCTGTCATTAGAAGTCCTAGGGTTACCCAAATCTTACTGGGTTGACCCAGAGTTCAATTGGTTCACTCTTGGAATCATTGAGCCTTACATCGGGCCTTAGGTCATGTTTCGATGCATGGGCCAGTGCTAGGGCATAAGGGAAAATTGGTCATTTGTAATACCAGTACCTGCCACTAGGTCAAAACATGGTCCCACAACAGTGTATGACATGATTGCACTGCTGTCCTCTTTAGGTCAATGATGTAGAATCAAACACAGCAGTGCACAATCACATGCGGGGCCCACTTAGGGTTCCAAAATATTTTTCACTTATGGACAGATGTGGGGGAAGGGCATTTTTATCATTTCCCACATCCCACAGTGCCCAAGGGTCAAGGCCATCAGGAAATTACAGATCTGCCCCTTCATTTCTAAAAGATTCCATCACTAGGCGATGGCTCTGGGCCTTGCTGCATCGCCCAGTGCATGGCCTAGTGCCTGCAATCGACAGCAGGGCTGAGTTCCCTAGGTTGGGCTTTGCAGGGCCAAGGGCTTGATGGGTCCTCTGCATGTTGGGGTGGTTAGGTAGCCCTTGTGGTGGTCTACCATTTGCCCTAGGCTGATCGCCCAGCAAATCCACCATCATACTGGATCTGGCTGCCTAAGCAACCCTGGTGAATAGTATTCAGGGTTTAATCAAACATGAAATCTTGGATTCAGCCACATGCAAGGCTGGATATGCATGTTTAGCAGGGTTTTAGGGCTGCAACCACCTAGGGTTTGGTCTTTGCAGCCCTGGCTTGCAGTCTGGGCTTAATTCCATCAACTAGAAGGGGATCTGGGCAGTGCCACCATGCACAGCCAGATTTCGGCCAAGGCAGCAGCATATCAGAATTTTCTTTTTCAATAAAAATCTCAGATTCACCATGCACTAGGTCTGCATGGCTGGTCTGGACCAAGACTGGGCAAACCCTAGCTTGTTTGGGCTGTCCAGGGACCAAACATCACAAAAACAGAGAAGAGATGGAGGCAGCAGGCTTGAGGGCATAGTTTTATACTTGAGAGGTTCGGTTGTAGGCTGGAATGGCTGCAACTGGTCTCCTTCCTTCCCCCTTCCTTCCTTCTTCCTTCCCTTCCTCTCTTTTCTCTCTCTTCTTTCCTTTCTTCTCTCTTTCGGATTCAGTTTCTGCCAAGGGTTCTAAAATGAGCCCATGGCCTCCTATTTATAGCCTAAGGCCAACTAAGGCCTGTTGGCCTTCAGTCCCTCTTTTAAAAACTGATTTTCGAAACTAATTCTGTTCAGTTCTGGGTAGACTGGTGGGGTCCACACTGAACCAGGGGTATGAGGTGGTCCCTCAAAGTCTCCTCTATCACTGGAGAGTGCCCATGGCCAAGTTGGGTGGTCCCCATAATTATAATAATTAAATATATACAAAAACAGCCATTGGGCGATGTCTCTGGGCGTTGCCACATCGCCCAGTGAATTCCAGCAACATGAATTCAAAGGGGGATTGCACAGGGGTTTGACCCTAGGTCAGGGTATTGTCCCCACATGTCCACCATGGGTTTTTACAAGATTTTTTAGAGGTGGGTCCCACCATTTTAGGGAGGAGAGAGATTACCTGGGATCCAAGTCATACATCAGTCTGTGAGCTGTGCAAGTACAGGGGTCTGCTATCCATCTTCTAACAGGTATATAGGGAAACCTGTTCAAAGCATGTTCATTGATCTCATTGAGTGGAGTGATGCTTCACAGTGATCCTAGTGGCCTGGCCAGGGTTTCCATGCACAGCCAGATTTTAGCCAGTTAGGGGGTAGGGTTTGACACCTCGAGCTTACTTACTCAAACCAAATAGGCTACAAGTCAAGACTGGATCAAAGAGCAAATCATTTTTTTTTTTTTGGCAATCAACTATATCATGCAAGTGTATTATGAATCAACCTTAGCACCTAACCAAAACTCATGTAAACAAGATGACTAACAAAACCGGCTCTCTCAGTGGACAGTGTACTTTCAAAGAATTTAAAATCCCTTTGATCGATATATTCCAATTCCCTCCTCAGTGCGGAATTTTTTATTACTTCAAAGTGTAGGGTATTTTGGATGCTCTCAAAGTCTTTCAGAAAAGTAAACTAAAGAGGCTACACACTCAATCTCGAACCAAAGTACGGACTACAAATTGATGAAATCCCCCCCATACTTAAATTATGCAGTGTCCTCAATGCATGAAAAAAATAAAAACAAGGACAAAGAAGAGGGGGTGTACCGGATATGATCATGGTGGCTCAAAATAAGGAGGTGCATGGAAATCCATGACCTCGTAAGAATGTGGTGAAGAAAGTGGCATGAGAGAGGAATTAAAAGATGTGTTGGAGATTGTAGAGTATGTACCCTTACGTGGATCAAATATTACAGTGCCTCCATTATGTTGTTGGGACAACACCTCTTGTTCCTTTTCAGGCGGTTCCACTGGTGGTGACTTGGGAAGAGAAGTAGACAGATTATCATCTGGCTCAACAGGTGGTGGCTTGGTCCACAATTTAGAAAGCTCTCCCCCATACTTGGATTGAGGCAAGTCCTCTAGACAGTGATTGATACTTGTGTTAAGAGCAGTTGCAACCAAATTAAGTGGTTCAAAAATTAGATGCACGTCTTCATCTAAGCATAGTTATTTTCCCAATCTAAAGACATTAAAATCACGAGATGCATTCCCAAAAGACAGCCTCATCAGACCATTTCTATAATTGATTAGAACATTGCTAGTAGCTAAGAAAGGTCTACTAAGGATAATTGGGATTTGGCCTTTGATATTGGTTACAAGTTGGGTATCTAGGACTATGAAATCCATAGGAAAAAGAAATTCCCCAACCTTTAATAACACATCCTCAATTACTCCCTTGGGAGTCTTGATTGATTTATCTGTCAATTGTAATGTGATAGATGTTGGCTTAAGATCTCCTAACCCTAATTGTTGGTACACTGAATATGGCAATAAATTAACACTAGCTCCTAGATCAAGAAGGGCATGATCAATTCTAGTGTTACCAATCATACATGAGATAGTTGGGCAACTAGGATCCTTATACTTAGCCACTATCTATTATGACAGAACTGAGCTCACATTGGTAGTCAGGAAGGCTTTCTTAGGTACATTAATTTTCCTTTTTTGAATACACAAGTCCTTGAGGACTTTTGCATAGGTAGGAACCTGGGAAATAGCATCTAAAAGAGGGATGTTAACTTGCACATTTTTTAAGATATTTAAAACTTTTTCAGTTATTGCGTCCTTCTTGTTGCTTTTAAGCCTATTGGAAAATGGAGCCTTAGGGACATAAGTCTTCTCAGGTAGCTCTTCATGTTTCTCTTCATTAACCACTATAGGTTCATCAGATGAACCTTAGACAAGGGGCTGGTCATTCACAAGTATGGGAGGGTCATGTGGGGCACTTATAATGGGTGGTGGATGGGGAACATTCACAACATCAACAGGAGGCTCAGAAGTTAAAGGAATTGGTTGAATTGGAACCTCTTGTTGGTACTCACATCCACTCCTTAGAGCATATATGGCATTACATCTACTAGAGGGTTCTGAGTGGTGTGAACTCTAATGGATAGAGTTCAGCTGAGTGTGAGGTGGATGGGGCACAGAGGTCCTAGGGTTTGGATCTAGTTGACTTGGCATCTTACTTTTTTCCCTTTCATGGAGAGTATTGGCCAGTTGAGAGATTTACCTCTCCATGTTATGTTGGCTGGTCATGAATGTGCTCATGAGAAGCTCTGTACTCTTCTCAAGGGAATTTATCCTAGTAGACTCATCGCTATTTTTTAAAAATTCAGGTGGTTGCTGATTCATCATTGGGGTTAGTGATGTGGGTCGGAGATTATTGGGAGGGGGGAAAATCTAGGATTAGTCTGTTGGGGAGCAAACTGACCTTGGATTGGAGGCTGGAATGTAGATGGACCAACTTGATTGGGGCCTTGGTTCCTTGAGAAGTTAGGGTGATTTCTCCACCTAGGGTTATAGGTTCCACTATAAGGATTGTTCATTACATGCACACTCTCATAGCTTCCACGCCCACTAGACCTATTAGGGCTCTCATCCATCACATGTGATGAGGATTGGTATCCAGTACACAAAGGGGTGGTCTGACAAACCTGATTTACTGGGGAAGGTCACTTGGTCACTATGGCTTCCAGTCTTCTAATAAGACTGTCCAACTGAGCCTCTTTGGCTACAGTTCCCTCTACCAAAAATCCCTTACCGGAGTTTTCATTTTCTTGAGTGGATTCCCACTCTCTGGTCTTGTCTGCTAAGTCAACCAAAAACTCCCAAGCTTGATTTTCATCGGTGAATGATGTGAATCCAGTTGGGAACATGGATTCCACCAACTGCTTGGTTTGATAATCTATACCCTCATAGATGATTTGGCATAGATGCCAAGTATCTAGGCCATGGTGAGGACACTCTTGAAGAAGGTTGTTGAATCTCTCCATGAATTTGGAGAAGGATTCGTTTGGTCTGTGTCTAAACTGTAGAATGTCATTCCTAATCCTATTGGTTTTATGCAAGAGAAAGAACTTCTTTAGGAAGACAACTGTAAATTGATCCCATGTAGTTATTGAGTCTCTAGGCAAACCATAGAGCCACTTTTTAGCTTGATCCTTAAGTGCAAAGGGGATGAATCTCAACTTAACCGCATCATTAGTCAATTGTTGCATCTTAATGAGCACACATACCTCCTCAAACTCCCTAAGAAACAAATCTGCATCTTCATTAGCTACCCCATGAAAGTAGGGCAACATACTAATGAAATTAGATTTAAGCTCATAATTGTTTCCTTGGGCGGCGGGTAAGCGAATGTATTAGGGTTGTGCAGCCTGTGCACAGGATAAAAGCGGTCCCTAAGGGTCATAGGTTGCTTCTCTCCTTCTTCTCCCATGGTTGGAATCTCAACTCCTTCTATCCGGTTAATAGAATTCCTCACCCAAACAAGCATACAAAAACCACAATCCAAAATTGGGACACTCCTCAAAGCTCTGTTTTTATTTTTATTTATTTATTTATTTTATTAAAAACACTACGAATCGAATAAAATTGGAAACTAAACAAACGTCACCTCCCCGGCAACGGCGCCAAAAATTTGTTTGAATTTAAAATAATATCGCAAGCGTACGGGTCGAACACGAGGAGGTCAACCTTGAATAAATTTCCACTTTTAATTAAGGCGAAGTGTACAACTTACCAAATATGGAAACAACCTATATATGGAAACTACCAATTATGGAAACTAGCAAATATAAAAGCTAACTAAATTACCAAAGATAACAAATTAAAAATAGAAACTAGGGCAACCACTAAGGGAATGGATGAATTAAAAGCAAGAAAGTCACTTGGGAATGGGTTCCACCATGAGAATTAGGGTAGATCAATGACTAGCATATTAGGGCAAAGCATGCATACAGCCTAGATCTATAAGATATGCGGCACGGCTCATATACGGCTAACATATCCTATGAAAATAGTGCTCATACAACATACAATGCAAACAAAAAAATACATGAACATAATGGTGTCACAATGGATACGGCTAACGAACAGGTATATAGTTCCCCTTGGAATGACATACAAGTTGTGGGCGGTCATCCATTGTAAGTCCAATATTGATCATGTCCATTAATCACATAAACAATGCTAGCCATCAATTCTTCCTTCTCTCATGTTTTCACCCACTCCTAAGAGGAGAGGTTTAGCTAGCCATGAAAACAATGAAAGCAATGAAGAGGGAAGGAAAGATTGATGGAGAAAAAGACATAGAAATTACTAAAACTAAAATTTATAAGAAGAAGAACTTAGCTGATTCGAATAACTCCAATGAAGATGATTCTGTCACTTGAATCCCATCACTTGAAGCCGCATCCAATATTGAAGAACAAATTACCAAAGTGTATAATGAAAATTACACATATGATCAAAGGGATAGGGAAATAAAAATTATCCTAACAATGATTCTAAAAAAATAAATTACATATGACAACCTAATTACATAAGATCTAAAAACTAAAAATAAAAAGAAGGGGATGATAAATCGGGTATAAGGAAGAGGGCTGTCAACTAAAAAGGGGAAACCAAAATCTAGAAGAGAACTAAACAATATGGGAAAGAAAAAGAAATTCTGCTACTGTTGTATTCAAAAGGAAGAAGAAAAGAAATTTGGCTACTGTTTGTCTAAAACAGAAAAATAAAACTAAAAAAAGAAAAAATGAAGGAATCCAAAAAAAGGGCTTGGTCGAGTACGATCAAGATATGGGATTTTATATGGGGGAGAGAGAGCTCGTGAAAGGGAGATTGGAAAGATGAGAGAATTTGAGAGGAAGTGGGAGAGAGAAGAGACAGAAGCCGAGAGAGTTTAGGAGAGAGATGGTGAGAGCCGTGAGTGGGATGAAGTTGTGAGAGATAGATTAGGAAAGAGGGAGAGAGAGGCCGTGAGTGGGATGGAATGTCTTTTTTTTAATTTTATTTTTCCTATCTCTCCTACTCTTTCTCCTTTCTTTCTTGTGCAAATCCCATCTTAGCCAATCCTTGTTTGCTACCCACTTTCTAGTCAAACTTCTAATTTGAATATGAAATTCCTCCTTTGTCCTTGGTTGCTTCAGTGAGAATTATTCCCATCCTACCCTTGGTCACATGTGAACAGGTGTAGGTCCTATGTGGCTTTTGTCTCTCCTCCAATAGTGAAAAATGCAAAAAGAGGGTAAATGCTTGAGAGGATCTCAACCCTTGATCATAATTGTCTTCCTTGATGCCAAATATGACTCTCCAAAAATTCAGACTGGCCCGGGTTTGCGTTTCGGCTCATTTCTGGCCCATTATTCTTTTATGGGCTGAAAACAATAATTGCTTGCATGGAGGCCTAAAAGGATGCGAAATTGAATTATCACATCCATCTTGCTCAAAATTTAGCTCTGAACACAGCCATGCAAAAACATTGGGCAGCTTTATGTGTAAATTTGGAGATGTAGCCCCCGATAGTCTAAAATAGTAATAAATAGCCCAAAAACCTAAAAAGCACAAGAAAGCATCGAGTAACTCTGTCCAGTGTGGTAAAATGTATGCTTTATGCCCTAAGATTTCACACACAAATGTGCTCATCAACTTTGATAGGTGAAAACTAACCCATCTTCCAACTTGAATATTATATTCTTTTCCGCACACATGACGTTTGCTCCATAGGCGGACAACCAATCCATGCCTAATATCACCTCAAAGTCCTCCATATCGAGCTTTACTAGCCGTGCGGTCAGGTTCTTCCCACAAATCTCTATCTTATAAGGGTCGTAGACCTCCTTCAAGCTCACGACACTACTCGTCGGAGTGCTAACTACTAAGTCATGCTCGATGTCTCTCGGTTGATCCTTCATCCTACTCGTAAAGGTGGTAGAAACGAAAGAGTGGGATGCGCCCAAGTCGAATAATATTCGTGTAGGGATGGTTGAGACACTCAGGGTACCTAGGGTTTGTATATAGCTTGAGTTATAGATATACATTGATTATTCCCTACAACTTAGCAACGTTAGTAGACTTACCTGTCATTACATCAAGGTTTACCTCAGCTTCTTCATTTGTCATCGCAAACACCTTTCCTTGCATCCGATCGTCCCGTGACTGAAAAGGTCTAGCGTAGGACTGATTCGGCAAGTTGTTGTTGTGCCCACGCAATCTGCATTCCTTGGCCATGTGCCCTTCTTTGTTGCACACGAAACATTTATAAGGTGGAACAGCTGGTGTTGAGGCTTGGCTCACTTGACTTGTGGCTGGTCGGGCTGGCAAAGTTGTAGTTGTCGCTTGACTCGTAGCCGATTGAGTAGGTCGATTAAAAGTGGGGCAAAAAGGGTTCTGACCCACGTTCGGCCTACGGTAAGGAGTTGGATTGGGGTTTGAACTGGTTCTACAAAAAACCTTGGTTGACCATCCAAAGGTCTGAAAATTATTTGGCCTTTTGTTCAACCCAGGCGACATCGTAGTCTTCTCTTTTTCCTTCTCTTGAAATCTGTCTTCCATGGTCTTTGCCTTGTCAACCATCTGAGCATAATCCTGGACGTCCATTATTGATAGTACTGACCCAATCTCGGGTTTGAGTCCCTTCTCAAACTTCTTTGTCTCGTTAACTTCCCCTTTCAGGTGTTTTGGAGTAAAATGGAACAGGCCTTCAAACCGTTGTTGGTAATCCAACACTGACTTGGTTCCTTGCACCAATGCAGAGAACTCAGCTTCTTTCCTATCCCTAAAACTCTCTGGGAAGTAGTTCTTAAAGAAGACTTCTTTAAATTGCTCCCACATGGGATTCGGATGAGTGGCTACCAGATTTGGCTTAGTAGCCTTCCACCAAGCTTCAGCCTCATTCTGTAGTTGATAACCCGCACATATCAGCTTTTGTGCATCCGTACACTCGAGCACATAGAATGCCTTCTCTAGTGCACTAATCCACCATTCCAGCTGCATTGCCTTGGAGTTCAACCTGGAGAATGCAGGTGGTTGGAGTTTCTTGAATCTCTCCATTACCTTAGCGATAGAGTTTTTCGCCAAGTGTTGAGGCACAGGTGGTGGGAAAAGTACGGGCCGGTTAGGTGGTGGAGGTGGTGCTGCATGCTCATGCATCATGGTTGCAAACTGCGTAGACATCTGGCCGAGCAGTTCTTATTGTTGCTGCATGGTCTGCATCATAGTGGTCATGAAGACACTCGCCTCACCAGCTGCCATACCCGACTGAGGTGCTGCAACAGTGGCTTGAGCTGCTGCTGGTGCCCCTGACGAAGCAACCGATGCTTCAGAATTTTGGGCCTCAGTTCCCTTTGGCAGTTCAACCTCCGGTATAACATGAGGGCGTTTTCCTTTATGACCACCTTGAGAACTTCTTGGGTTGACCATGGTTGCTTTTCTGAAAAGAGCAACACACTCAATAATCCAACCCTTCCTTTTGGGGTCAACAGAAAAATTCCTAGTTAAGACATGTACACACCTATTCCACAGTTCCAGTGATTTTATGTTGTCATACCAGCAAGGTGTATTATTATGTATTTTTTTTTATTTGTTTCTCCTTTTTTTTTGTAGTGTCTCTTTTACTTGTGTTTTTTGTTCTTTAGGTAATTTATGCGGTGTTTCACTATGCATGACACTAAATAATAAACTTTAAATTTTGTATATAAAAAAGAAAATCTTTTAATTATGTACCTGAGTCTAGCAGGTAAGTCTCTATAACTTCCAACTGGTGATAATGTTCTGCACGTAAAGGTAGGCTATATCACCTCTAACCTCGTCTACTAGGTTTAGCTAGGTAGCTCAATCCACAAGTTCACTAGCGTCCGCAAGAGCTAAGTACACTACTAATTGGTTCTCAGCACGGGCTCGTATCTCACGTATCTTGATCAGTCTACTCCTTAGTTTCCTAATGTATCGCATGATGCTAGGGTCTCCAGGCTTGTCTGAGGTAGTAGGTCCTGTCATGAAGAGGTTCTAGGCAATAAGTTACTATAAATACTTAATTAAAAGAATTAATTACATGTTTATAGGAATCTATGTAATCATGAGTAGGGAAAACAAATGGGTTGGCTCAAGGCATCTTAGCATCTAGGGGTTCAGCTTAACTGGACAATCTATTGAATCCTATTCTTGGTTGGCCTAGGTTGTGGGTATGGTAAAATCTTCACTCCCTAAGCCTTATAGATACATATTACAACATACTTATATATCTATGTTCGAGTTTTGCATAGCATCACACTACTCGGTTCATACATGCATGGTACTAGGCACATATCATTAACTATTTATATACACACTAATTACATATAGGTATAGGCATATATATTTATCACCATTTATTTACATACGAAAGAAAATAAAGTTCCTAAATTCCCTATATATCGTATATATATATATATATATATATATATATATATATATATATATATATTTTTTTTTTTTTTTTTTTTTTTTTTACATTCCTCAAGCATTAACTTAACTTTCCTTGAACATATTATTAGCTTAATATTTTAATTTATTATTATATATATATATATATTTTTTTTAATATACATATTTTATTAAAATTCATGTTTTAGTGTTTATTGAAGCATTTTCAAGCAAAAACCAAGATTCCATAAGCTGTTATGCAAAAAGAGCAAAAATTTAATCTCTGGGTGATGTCTCTGGGCGTTAGATGCATCGCCCAGAGAATCGGGGCCCAGTTATATCAGTCCGAGAGGGTCCCATTTCTCTTTATTTCTTCTCTAGAGCTCCCCAAACACCAAGGGCAGAGCGTAGGTGCTTAGGGTGACCTCTTCCACACCATTTCCTTGCAATTCCTGGGGTCTTCCGCGCTTCTATGCAACTTTAGGTTAGATTCTCCACCATTTTCCTAACTTTAGGTCATTCTCTTTGTTTTTATTGTTTTGGCTAGGGTTTTTCCACTTTCTTTTGCCTTAACTATTTCTTTTCTCCCCTTTTTGCAGCCTAATGTCTACTAGCCATAGAACTGCGAGGAAATCCGTAGCACACAAGAGGTTACGGTCCAAGAGTGAGCATTCTTCTTCTTCTTCTATGCCACCTACCTCTCCTAGGGAAGATTCATCATCTGAGGAGCCGAATTTCGATTGGTTCCTATTCCCTAGGTACGAGCATTCTAGGGATTGGGACAAGTTTAGGTCCCTAAAGATTGTTAATGAGAGGGTAGTACAGGTGGATGACTTCCATCAGTACAATTTGTATACCAGGTTCAACATTCTGGGTTGGGCCTCCATGTTATCTCCTACTGAACCATGTTATCCCAACTTGGTTTGGTATTTTTACTGTAACCTAGTGCCATCTAGGGCACGGGAGTTTGGATTTGAGGGCAGAGTCAAGGGGGTGGACATTAGGTTGACCACAGCCACCTTAGCAGGGATCCTAGGGCTACCAGATTCTGGTGAGAGATGTTACTACAAGCCCAGGGTTGACATTTCTGATATGTTCTCCTTGGAGACTAGGAGGAGGGTCTTCAAAGCATTAACTGGTTCTGAGAGCACTCCTAGGTCTGAGGCTTCTTATAAGCCCAGTGCTTGCATCATCAGTAGATTTGTTTCGTACAACATCTACCCGAAGGGCGGGAACAGGGGCAGTATTTCTATGATGAGAGCCTACATTACATATTGCCTACTAGGAGCAGGCAAGGGGGATCCAGTTATAAACCTCCTGTATTTACTTCTTCAGGCTATGTTATATCATACCCAGAACCCTTCAGATGGGAACCTTCCATCTGGGAAGTTCCTTACTTAGGTTTTCAGACACTTCGAGGTTCCCTTGGCCGGTGAGTATATGGAGAGAGACAGATCTAGGCCCATCAACAAGACTTCGATCTTGAAGATGAAGGTACCAGGGGAGCCAGTTAGTGATCCAGAGGAGGGTGATCAGATGGAGATGCAGGGAGATGAGGAGCAGGGAGATGTGCATGGTGAGATGTAGGGTGATGAACAGAGAGAGGAGGGCAACTTTGAGGGGGTTGGTACATAGTTCACAGATTTGCCCCCATATGAGGCAACAGGTGCCACTAGTTCTCACATGCTAGAGCCATTTGAGTGGTCACAGATGATGTCTCAGTTCCAGGGCCTCAGCACTCAGCTCACTGACACGGCGTCAAGGGTGGATCGGGGCTTCTCATCTCTCAAGAGTAGAGTGGGAACTGTAGAGCAACGTCTAGACTTCTGGGATACCTTCTACCGTGTTGACTCATGCCAGTCTCAGCCTCCATCGAGCAGCCTACCTCCGCCTGAGTAGTACTCCAGCCAGGTTCTACATGTTCTAGCCTGACTTGACCCTACATGGTTCGAACTTTTATCTCACTTTTTATGGATTATGTAGTAGTTTTTTTTTTTTTTGGTTCGTGGTGTATGTACTTTTTTTTTTTTGCTTATTGTAAATTGAAAGTAGTACTTTCAATCAACCTTCTTGTAGTGGCTCAGCCACAGTTTGCTTTATATTAATGTGATTATGCATCTTTGTCTTTTAATTACATCTACCTCCCCTGTAACTTTTACTTTGATACGCATTCTAATGTTGGTAGCTTATTATTCCTATTCCGCATCCCATGAATGTAAGAAGAGCCTCACGCTCTGATACCAAGCTCTGTCACACCCCAAACCACCCCCGGGAGGATTAGGTAGGTAACCCGAATTGCATAACGACAATCCGCCAAACCCCACAGATCTAGAAGCAGTTAATACATTCACGGTACCACATTCGTAATATTACCATAAATAAAATCAGAGTGCTGTAGATAATCTACAATTATAATCAAGAAATAGAAAGAGTAGCGATACGGGAATGATGGTGATATATATACATGTGTAAGTTTTGATACATTCCCCAGTACAACCCACAACTGAAAAGTAAAACTGACATATACATAAGCCAAAAAGGAAAAGTACATATATATACAGGGCGAGATAACTCAACCCCAAAAAGGAAAGAAAGGTCTAAACCAGAAATAGAAACAGGGACAAACTCCTATCAAAAACAAAAAGGAGTCCACAAGACAAAAAGCATCAAGTGCGACCCTCACTGGTCTTCATCAATAACCACTGAGAATGCACGCATCATCGGCACAACCTTCGTCGGGGTCCATACCAATAGCATCATAATCACAAGGGCTCTCCTCCTTGAAATGAGCCTCCATGCCACAGTGGCATCGATCTATACAATCATCTAGAAAGAAAAACATATATAACAAAGTGTGAGCCCCACCAAGCTCGTGAGCAAAACATATTATCATGCATGCATATGCAACCATAAACCACATGATCCTACATGATATGCAAGTCCAGATTATTTGTTTAGCCACCTAACAATATAGCTAAGGCAGGTTAGTGCTACTACGATCCCCAATACATGTATCCCTGGTGCGGGCTTGGTTACCCCTTCCCGCGATACACCCATTGAGTTATCGGAGAGGACCAGTTAGCTCCAGCATGCTCTCCATGGTCAGCCTGACCAGCCCCCTGTGATTGAACTAGTGAGGTAACTGACTCAATATAATTTCACCTTTCGGTGCTTCCCGACATGTAATTCGAGGATAAACTTTATGTGGCATATATCCAAGATTCACCTATTGGTGCTTCCCAAGCTTGTAGCCCGAGGCTTCCCGGCATATTTGCCCTGGGGCATCCCAGCTGTGCCGAGGCTTCCTGGCATAAACGCCCAAGGTTTTACGGTAGTCCTCATAGTTATCCAACACCTTAACCCCTGTAGGCAAGGGTGCGTAGCACGGGTGATGAAACTCTAAGCCCATGTCTATATGGCATTATATGAGTCGGGCGGTGTCAACCGTATCCCATACTACGGGTTACCACCGGCCTCATTTCCAAGCCGACTACGACATCTAGTCTATCAATCACAATCATCATGGTAATTTTAAGCAGTGTTGATCAACAGTCACACGATGTGTAATAATTGAGAAATTTTAATTGAATAAGTAACACAACATTATAAATAAAGAATTTAAATTTGCCGGCATATATAATATTATTACACGTACATACACGATAACATTTCACTCACCTGGGTCTGGTTCTAGAAATTCAGTTGCAGTTTCAGTTTCGGCTGCAATTTGGCAGTAGGCCTCGAGCGCGGGATCAAACCCTAGATATAAATCAGAAATACGTTACTTAATATTCCAAACTATTTTTGGATGTCCTAGGGTTGATCTAGGCTCACTGGGTTGACTCAGTGTTCAGTTGGTCATCACTTGGAATTCTTTGGGCCTTGTACTGGGCCTTAGGCCTATGTTCCGGTGCATCACCAGAGATTGTGGCCTAGGGGTAGAATGATCATTTATCACATTGGTACATGTTTCTAGGTTATTAAAGCTTCACAGTACAGTCCCCAACTTGACAGTGCTACTGGACCATCATAGACAAGGTTTCCAAGCCCTGCGGAGCCCACTTGGGTACCCAAGGTATTCATTCATGTGGACAGATGTGGGGAGGGGCATTTTGGTCATTTTCCACCTCCCTACACTGATTTGTGGCCCATTGGTGAAGATCCCCAAGTCAGATCAGCATTTCAGTAAAATTTCATTCACTGGGCGATGTCTCTGGGTGATGTCTGCATCGCCTAGTGCATCGCCTAGAGATTGCAAAACCGGGAACAGGCAGAGATTCCTACGTTGCAGGACATAGGCAGTGCATGGATCTTCTCCTTATGCATGTTAGGTGATCATGGACCCCCAGGGGTATACTTTGCACTGGTCTTTTTGGATTTTCACCTAGGCCCACCACTTGGCTGCCAGGAGCTGCCCAGACAGCCCAGTGAATAGTAACCCAGCATATCTCCAGTTGCAAATCAAGGTTTTGGCTACATGCAAGGCTGGATTCATGTTTATTACTGTGATCCAAGGCTATTACAGCTCAGGGTTAGGTTGCATACCGTTAGGGCACACAGATCTGAGCCCAGACTGCCTGTTCTTGGTGTCACAGGGCAGTGCAGCCTGGCATAGCCTGGGTTTCGGTCTCAGGCTAGTAACAGCCATCAAATCATGGTTAAAATACACAGATCTTCCATGCATTAGGTTTGCATGGTGGATCTGAGATAGTTCATGGCAGCCCCCAGCTATTCTAGGCTGCCAATGGCCAGAAAGGCTTCAAGAACACAGAGATCCATGGATGAGAATCAGTAGCAGCATTACAGCAGTGGTATAAGTTCAGATTTATACCTGAACACAACTGAGAATGGATGCAGATGCAAGGTGAGACCTCCTCCTCCTTCTCCTTCTCTTTCCTTCTTCCTCTCCTTCTCTTTTCTCTCTTTTCTTTCTTCTCCTTCTTTCCACGATTTCAACAGTAGCCAAAGCCCTAAAATGAGCTAAGGCTACCCCTATTTATAGGCCAGCTCCTAACTAGGGCCTGTTTGGTTGCCAAGGCCTCTTTTGAAAATGCATTTTTGACTGAATTCTTAACCATTCTGGACACTCAGGTAGGGTCCACAGTGATCCAAGGGTATGAGGTGGTCCCTCAGACTCCCTTCAACCTATGGAGGGTGCCCATGTCCAATATGGGTGGTCCCCATAATTCAAATCATGGAAAAACTGCATTTTCCCACTCTGGGCGATGTCTCTGGGTGATGTCTGCATCGCCCAGAGATTTCAGCAAGGTTGTATCTCTGTGGGTTTGCACAGGGGTTTGACCTAGGGTAAGGGCCTTGCACCCACATGTCACCCGTGGTCTTTTACACTTATTTTCGGGGGTGGGTCCCACATTTATGGAGTGGAGAGAGAGTACCTGGAGTCCAAGCAGTATATTATGCTGTGGGCTATGCAACTGCAGGGATCTGCAATCCATCTTCTGACAGGTATGTGGGAGGACATCCTCAGCGGTTCTCCATTAAATTCAATCACTAGGGTGATACTCCACAGTGTGCTTGGATGCCATGTCAGGGGTTCCTGTCCTTCAATCAAAATTCCAGCCAGTCAGGGGCAGGGTTTGACAGAATCAATCCTTTGAGGAGAAGGTGCTAAAAGCATTAAGGGGACTCGAGTAGAACACACAGCTGCTACACTCACATACTCAGTCCATTAATAAGCTAGAGAACCAATTGGGTCAACTAGCCGATGCTATAAGTAGGAGGGAGGCTAGCCAATTGCCGAGTCAGCCAATAGGTAACCCAAATAGAGAAATGGGTTCAGGGAAAGAGCAAGTCCAGCCGGTCAGAGTCCTGAGGAGTGGCAAAAGGATGGAAAAACCTGATGCACCCTTAGCCACTAATGGGATGGTACCCACTAGTTCTCAAGGTTAGGGAGAGGCTGAGGAACCCGAGAGAAATCTGGTGGTGATGTAGACACACATGATTCCATTACTGAAACTGTTATGCCCCATCCCATTAAAGGATATATTACAAGAAAAAAGGGGATGACTGGGGCGACAAGTGTCATCCCAATACCACCAGGATCACAGATGCAATGTCCCGATCCACAGCCTACCCAATATCAAGACATGATAGTGTCAGAATACATAAACCAATGGAGCAGTTCATTCCAAGATAAAGAGATCGAATTTAGCGAAAGCTGTCACACCCCAAACCACCCCCTAGGAGGATTGGGTAGGTGACCCGAATTGCATAACAACAATCCGCCAAATCCCACGGATCTAGAAGCAGTGCTTACGATCATGGAACCACAATCATCTCTTTACCATAGGCAAGATCAGAGTGCAGCAGATAAACTACAGTTCAATAATAAAAGGAAGCATAGCGATACGGGGAAACAGTGATAATATATACATATAAAAGTTTTACATTTCCCATCAACCCACACATAAAGAAAACAAGGAAGCAAAGCTGATAAGTACAGTACTACATACAAAGACTTGTACAGGGCGAACATACTCAACCCCAAAAAGGAAAAAGGAAAAAAAAATACAATAACCAAGTCAGAACGGGGATAACTCCAAATAACCCAAAAGGAGTCCCCAAGTCAAAAAGCTGTCACAAACACACTTCAATGGTCTTCATCAACAACCACCAAAAATGTGCGTAGGATCGATATGACCTCCGTCGGAGTCCACTCCAATATCATCGTAACAACCAAAAGTCTCCTCCTCGAAATGACCTGCCATGCCACAGCGGCATCCACCTACAAAATCATCTAAGAAAAACATTGTATAACAGAGTGTGAGCCCCACTGAGCTCGTGTGCAAATAACATCAATCATGCATGCACATGCAATCACAATTCACAATTCATATAGTTCTACATGATATGCAAGTCCAGTTTAATTATTAGCCACCTAGAAATACAACTATGTCGGGTCTGTGCTACTACAATCCCCAATACATGTATCCCTGGTGCGGACTTCTAACCCCTTCCCATGATACACCCATTGAGATGTCGGAGAGGACCAGTCAGCTCCCGCATTCGTTCACCAAGGTCAGCCCAACCAGCCCTTTATGATTAACCCGTGGGACAATCCATTTCTTTTCTCTTTTCTTTTCTTTTCTGGCTTATAGCCCATGTGCACCATTTCGGTGTTCTATTCATTTCTTTTTCTCTTTCCTCATTTTTTGATGGTCGCCCCCACAGGCATCCAACACCTTAACCCTTGTTGGCAAGGGTGCGTAGCACGGGTGATGAAGCTCTAGCCCCATGTCTATATGGCATCGTATGAGTCAGGTGGTGTCAACCGCATCCCATACTACGGGCTACCACGGGCCTCATTTCTAAGCCGACTACGGCATCTAGTCTAACATTCACAATCATCATAGAACAATTCAAAGTGTTGATCATCAGACAGTCATTTTGCAGTGATTTGAGTAGTTTAAACAAAAGTAAATAACACAGCATTTATATTCAATTCTTATTAGTCGGCATCAGATCATAATTACATTTACACATATGATAGAATTATTCACTCACCTGCACTTGGCTCTAGGTATTCAGTCACAATCTCAGTTCTAGCAGTTGTCTGGTCGTTGACCTCGAGCACGGAATCAGGTCCTAAATGTAAATCAAAAGTTGTTATGTTAAGTTATCAGTCTGCCACTTGAAGTCTTAGGGTTACCCTAAACTTACTAGGTTGACCTGGGGTTTAGTTGGTTACACTTGGAATCACTGGGCCTTGCACTGGGCCTTAGGCTCTTGTCCCGGTGCCGCAACTAGTGTTAGTGGCATAAAGGGTAAATTAGTCATTTCAATGGTTGTACCTGACCCTAGGTCAGAATATGTTTACAGTGCTGTCCACAGCTTGTCTGTGCTGTAGGACTAAGAACAGCAGGGCTTCCTTTACCTGTGGGACCCACTAGGGTTCCAAAACATTTCCATATAAGGACAGATGTGGGGAAGGGCTTTTTGGTAATTTTCCAGTCTTCCCACAGTATCCAGGGGTCAGTGGGTGAGATCCCCCAGGTTTATCCATCAATCCAGCCAATTTCCCTTCACTGGGCATTGGCTCTGGGCGATGTCTACATCGCCCAGTGCATCGCCCAGAAGCTGCAAATCAATGCTGGGCTGAGTTCCCAAGGCTGGGCTTTTCAGGCTAGGCCTATACTTGATCCTCTACATGTTTGGGGGATCAGGTAGCCCCTGAGATGGCCTACCCAATGGTCCAATTGGATCATCCATTAGATCCATCATCAGGCTGCCAGAGCTGCCCAAGCAGTCCAGATGAATAGTGCCATAGGGTTTTGGCTAGGCTTGGGAGCTGGTTTCAGCCACATGCAGGGCTAGAAATGCATGAATAATAAGGGTTCAAGGTTGCAATCACCTAGGGTTTGGTCTCTGCAGCCCTAGCTTGTACCTAGAGTTCCAAATCACAGATCAATAGGGCCATCTGGCAGTACAGGTGGGCACAGCCAGGTTTTAGCCATAGGAACAGCATAACTAAATGCTCAAATTACACAAAAATTCCAAATCTTCCATGCACAAGGTCTGCATGGCAGATCTGGACCAGTACTGGGCAAACCCTAGCTATTCTGGGCTGTCCAGGGAGCATAAACACAGTGAAAGCAAGGAAGGGATAGGGAACAGAAACATATAAGGGTGTTTTATACCTGAAATACCCTGAGAGAGGGCTCGGATGCAGCAGGGATGGGGGTGGCAGCAGCCCTTCTTCTTCCTTCTTCTCCTTCTTCTTCTTTCTTTCTTCTTTCTCTCCTTTCTCTCCTATGGATTCTCCTAGAGATGAAATCTCTAAATGAGTCCTAAGCCTCCCCTATTTATAGACCAAGACCAACCAAGGTCTGTTTGGTCACTAAGTCCCTTTTTAAAAATCAATTTTGGAACTAATTTCGACTGATTTTGGGCTCATCGGTGGGGTCCACAGTGAACTGAGGTCATGAGGTGGTCCCTCAGACTCCCCTCTATCAGTGGAGGGTGCCCATGTTCATATTGGGTGGTCCCTATAAATAAAATCCATTAAAATATTCAAAATCAGTCACTGGGCGATGTCTCTGGGCCTTGCAGCATTGCCCAGTGCCATCGCCCAGAGAATTCCAGCAAGATGAAATTCAATGGGGCTTGCATAGGGTTTGACCCCAAGTCAGGGTATTGTCCCCACATGCCTAATAGGAGATTTTACATACTTTTCACATAGGTGGGTCCCACTGTTTGGGGAGGAGGGAGATTACCTGGGATCCAAGTCATACATCAAGCTGCGAGCTACACAGTTGCAAGGGTCTGCTATCCATCTTCTGACAGGTATATAGGGAAGCCTGTTCAAGGTATTCTCATTGATCTCATTAAGTGGTGTGATGCTCCACAGTGATCCTGGTTGCCTGGACAGGTGTTCCTGCCCTTAAATCAAGAATCCAACCAGTCAGGAGCAGGGTTTGACAGAAGCATAAATCATTTTAAAGTCGAATAGTACAAGGTATCTGTCCACTAATGATAAGATATACTGCAACTACTATATCCCGTATCCATCAAGTAAATTCCATAAATTTATACATGCAGTTTGTACATGACTAAAGATGAATATAAAAGTAAAGATTTAAATTACGCCACACGGGCACCATTCTTGGGTGTACATCGACATCCAAGTCCAGGTCACTGCCTCCACTCGGTTCGCATCCATAGGAGCTCATCAAGAGATTACCTGCATATCAACTAAAAGAGGTTGCGCAATGGGGTTAGCTCCACAAGCTAGTAAGAGAGCAAAGGGGAATGCACATACACAGGAACACACAATTTGAAATCAATCCATGATGCATGCACATATTAGATTTATTTTCCTTCTAGTACAAAATTCTAAGTCAGGTATATGCTACTATGATAACTCAGGAGACGCTGTGGGTCACTTAACTTATCACCACAATAAAACCTCAGTTATCACAAGGGAGCCTACGCCGGTCGAAGCCACTAGGCCACCCAGTGGCAGACCCCGATAGCCATCACTACCCCTGACATGTCTAGTCTCCCCCATAGGTAACAAGTGCTTTGACTATCCAACACATAAACCCATGTTGGTAAGGGTCATAGCATAAGGGAACTAGAATCCTTACCACAGATATACTATACGCAAGTCCTATCATCTCGAGAGGTATTTTGGGCACATCAACGTCCCATTCCATCTAGTACCCGGGTACCAGCATGGCATGGCGCATACAGATCAGGATGACAATCAATGAATATTTTTATAAACATTCCTGGGGTTCTAGCACTGTAACCCAATACAATAATAAAACAATTAACATATCCATATTCGAACCAGCTCACAATCAAGATAAATAATGCAAATGTGCAAGATGCTTATTAATCATATAATAACATGATAATGAATATTTAATGCATAGCAAACCCAAACAATAACCCAAAACCCACTCACCTAATTTTGGTATCACCCGACGTGGTTGACATGAATCTCATCGATGCGCGTTCTTTCCAACGAGTTGGGTAGCCTAAAGACACAAGAGCAAGTGTTAAAAGATGTTTAAAGGGGTCCTAAGTTATGCCCCCAAAGTTAAAGTTGGGTTTCAAACAAGACAGCATGGACGGACTCACGGACGGAAACAATAGGGTGAGTCCGTCCCTGGCTCTGTTCAAGCTAACAAGGTCAAAATAAGAGGAACGGATTCATAGACGGAACCTCTCTATAACTCTGTTCGTGCATCCGTTCAATCCCTGAGACTTTCCTGAGAGGGAACGGAACCACGGGCGGAACTAATAGATGAATCCGTTCCTAGCTCTGCCCGAGCCAGTCACCAAAATGTATTGGACGGATTCACAAATGGAATCACAACACTGGATCCGTTCGTGCATCCGTCGAGGTTCTTGCTAAGATTTCTTAGGACTTTCTTCTCCATCTTGGAACTTGGAGTTCACATGGCCCTCAGGGTCATGGAGGGGAACCATAGGCCTTCCTAGGATTACTAGAACCTAGTCCTACCTTATGGGTCCTAGATCACACAAGGATTTAACTCCTTGATCCAAATAGGAGGTTTAGGATTTGGAAAAATAATGGAATAGCAGAAATGGCTGTACCAAGGCAAAGTGGAGCTAACATTAGGGATTGGTCTTCATTAATAGAGCCCCCCACAAAGGGCTAAGCTCCACCTTGAGTCTCAAATGGAACCCTAGGTCAGCTGTACCTTAATAAACCTACCTAAACCCAAAAGTAAATGGACTAGTGGAAGATACCATGAGATGAAAACATAACTAGGTGAGTGGAGCTCAAACCCCAACTCCAACCAGCCTTGAAGATCTACCTTCTCCTCTGTCCTTCTTCCCTTTTTCTTCTTTTCTTCAATCCTTGTCCAGACAGCAAGAGGAGAGGAGGTAGGCTAGCAAGACTCCTCTTGCTTCCCCTTCCTTTTTCTTCCTTCCCCTTCCATTCCTCTTTCTTTATCCTTCTTCTCCTCCATGGTTTGGCTTAGAGGGGGAGAAATGGGAGAATTTAGAGTTGAGCCCTCCTTTATAAAAGAGAAAATGGGCCTTAGGGGTTGTTTGCCTAAGTGCCCCCAAGGCTAAGAATCCTTTAAGTTTAAGTGGGCCTTAAGGCCTATTTGGCTAAGGTTACCAACCCTATTAGGTCCAATTGGTTAGGACACATTTGGCTTAGCCTAAGGTCCTATGAAGGCATTTTAGTTTTAGGGCTTGTTTGGCTCAAACTAATAAAAGAACCCATTATTCAATTAAGTTAAATCCTGTGGGTCCACTTTCATAGCCCAATGGTCCATCTTGTCCGAAGACCTAGTTATTGTGTCCGAAACACGGGGAAGTGGGTCCCACATGAAAATACAAAAAAAGGGTAAGAAACAACACCGACGGATCCATAAACGGAACCAATCTCGTGAGTTTGTTTGTGAGTCCGTTGCTGCTATAAGGGCCCAAATCACAAGGAAAGTTGTGGGGTCTTGACCCACACTTCCAGGACTTCAAGGGGATATGTATACCCAATTTTAGGGTTTAAGGTTTTACCAATAGTGTAGTCCCATTGCCCATCAAGGTGTGGATACAAGCCTCGGGTTTGAGCTTTCCTACTGGACTATTATAATCCAAGGTCACAGGTGCTGATCATTGGCATCGTGGCACCTCCCGTTAGTAAAAGTTAAAATTAACCCAAGGTTTTCAGGTGTATTACGGGTACGGGTGTAACATTCCCCCAACCTTATAAAATTTTGTCCTCTAAATTTGAGGCGTCTAAGGGCTCCAATGGGTGGGGACAGTTTAAATAACAATACCTCCTACTCAACCACTACCTGGACTAAGTTAGGGGTCCAGTCAAAGGGGGCAGTGCCTACATAGTACACCAAGTTAGGAACTCACAACTCTCCTCCCTACAGAGCTGTATCACCATAGGGGATGTGGTTCAAGGTAACCCTGGGCTCAATTGGGTTAAAAGTCGACGCTTTAATTTGTTCCAGGAAATTAGGGCCTCAGACACAAGGTTACATCATAAGGAACAAAAGGTCCCTTAGATCATCTAGACTGGGTCAGTATCAACTCTCATTACCTTGAGTTACAAGGTCAAGTTCATACTATCTTTCACACAAGGTTCACATTCTGAATGCTTTCACTTTGGATCCTTCCATTACCTAACCCAACTTTAGAACGAATTGGAATATTGATAGAATCTCCTATTATTCACGCCCAATATGGAGGGAACGCATTTGGTGACCCATTACTCCTTTCGTGTCTATTGTTGGAAAAGGTCATGTTACATCTTTTAGTTCCAGCCTTTAAAACCATATAAGCCTACCGTTCAACCATCCAACAGAAAGTAAGTCTATATTAGTCCTCTTTCGAGAACTAAACAATCACTTATTAGTCTCGGTCTAAGTCAATTCTTCTAAATGATGTCCTAGGTCAGGCAAGCCTTGATAATTGGCCTACCCGTACCCAGGGCCAACATCAAATTTATTGACTATTAATCCACAAATAACCTGACCAAGGTCAGGGCTTGAACTAGCTAACATAGTAAGATCGAGGCAAGGTCATACCAACTGTGCAGGAAAAACCATCCTAGTCGAACATTTAAGGATTAAGGAAGGTACTTATTTGGTTCCAAACTCCACACATACATTTAAGTACAAAAATAACTCCAAATAAATATACTTACATCCCTAAGGATGCACCCGCCAAACAAGGCTAATCCATGAAGGAAGGTAAATCTCAAGTACGACACACTAGGGGATTCGGACCAAAAGATATTAAACACAGATGGATCGGATATAAGCACAGGTCATAACTTGGGTGTGGGTCCGATAGACTTCATAGAAATGGAGTAACCCGTAATTAGTTCTCCATTCATATCCTAGGGTCTTGCCCAACCTTATAGCCTTATTATTATCTGGATGGAGGTTATTTAGAAGTTCTAAGCACAATTTGGCACTCTATTCATAGATTTAGTTAAAGGTTTGGATGAACTAAGTTAAAAATCAAAATAGGGCTGCCACTAACTTGGGGATTACATGAGTGGCTTTCACTTCTACAATGTCTCCAACAATTGCTTTAAACTAAGTTATTTAAAACAACAAGCCTATTATTAGGTCATTATCTTTTCTTCCTCTGTCTGGCCACAAATTTTGGATCCTATACATCCCATTAAGGTTCTACATTGTATAGGTTTAGTTTTTTATTACTCTTAGGCTTCATGGGTTGCATAATACTTACCTCACACTTGGTTCTTTATCCTACGCCTTGTACTTGGAATGGGAAAAAGATTCCACTCTGTTCTAAGTTCCCACTGAACGGGGTTCGAACTTCTTAATTAATTTAAGTTTCATTGATTACGAGGCTTACAACCTTTTAAGTAAAACTTATATTGCTACTTCGTGATCTAACTCCTTTTTACTTAAAATTAATAATTTAATATTGTAAACTAAATCTATTTTCATCTCTGCCCTCCTTCACTTTGTCTAAGAACATGATATATCTCACTTTAGTGTTTTATTTCATTTGCATGTCTCCTGAGGGAGAGGGGCTCATTTGGGCATAAAAATTTTCATTCTCAAGATAAATCACTCCATTTCATATAGAATGGAAACCATAGTGTTTATTAATGACTATCACTCCCTACGGACTTGCCTTGTCGGTGTAGGCCCTAACATTTTGACTTTAAGGCATAAAATAAGATCAAACAATTAAAATGAATATATCTTACAACATGGGTGCAGACTCAAGATATAGTCATATCATCATCATACATAGGCATAACCACAAGGTCACAAAAGATTGGGCTCAAATTCCCAAAAGAACACGGACGAACATATAGACAGAATTAATGCTGTGAATCCATTTGTGGCTCTGCAGCAAAATAGGCAAGACGGATTATGTAACGTGAATCTGTTCGTTCGTCCGTTCTCTGAGAGCTTGGTTTGGTAAAAATACCAAAATGAATGGAACTATAGATAGATCCTTAGTTGTGGTTCCATTATATGTTCCGTGCAATTCTAGGAACGAAAAATTAAAATTTTACACTAGACGGATTTACAGACGGAATCACGATTGTGGCTCCGTTCGTACGTCCTTTCGCTAAATTTTATAAAAACACAGCCACAAGTTTTTCAAACTCATTTTGGCTCCAAAGGGTAAGGACGAAACCGTAGAGTAGGGGGTCTCCAGGGGCCTTCCACTCGTGCGTCCTTCATCTTCTTTTGGTGGTTTTGAGACTCAAGACCTCAAGGTTCAACTCTATTGCCTCAAGGTAAGGGTTCCTTCCCTATCTCTCTCTTCCAGATTTCTTTCTCTTCCTTTCTAGGGTTTCTCGGTTGCCTCTCTCTTCTTTTCTTCTCCCCACTGAACAAAGGGCATTCATAGTGAATTTGTATATATATTAATGCTTTTATTTGCATTCACCAACCTATGTAAATACCGGAACCATGCCAAAACTTCAATTGAGGCTAGGGTTTTTGGTTGGATCAAGCCCCAACTGAACAATGCTGCTGTTTTGGGTTACTACTATGTGCTTATTTGGGGTTGTGGTTGTGTTTAAAACTCCTTCCAATGAAAAATTTGTTGGTTGAATACATTGTGCTTAGTAGAATTATTCCAATTGTTTCTAAGTAGTGATTGGGACAACTCCTGAATTCCTACTGTTTTGGGGGAGAAATCCAAGGCATGGCTAATTTCATTATATGCCCTATAAATTCCATGGAAAAATAACTCATGAACACCTCTTCAAGCATATTTATTTGTTTGTGTGATTCCTAGGATAGAAATTTGAAGTTTATTCCCCTTTTGTGCTGATTCTTCCACATTCAAACTTTGTTGCTTGTTAAAGTTTTCATTTAATCAAATCACGAGTTTGGTATCTTCATTGGGGACATGGGATAACCAAGGGCATAGGTTTGTTTCTGTAAATCACCTCCTTCCATGTCCATGCCCTAGGGAATATATATATTTTTTCTCCATGGTAATCATACTCCCTATTGGTAGTTATGGCTTGTCTAATTGTTTTGTAACTTCTCTTGTCCATGTAACTCCTACATAAATACATGTGTTTGCATCTATATATGTACATATAAATTTTATCTTATAGGAATGCTCTAGCCATTTTGCCACCTCTTCCCTGGCCTTTAATGCCGAGAGATTTATATCGGTAGAGATCGAGGGCCTTTATCTCGAGCATTTCCATGATAGGAAGATTTTAGTGGAGAGGGACGTTGTGATTAAGGAACTGATTGCCTTTAAAGTAGATATCAGATTCAGAAATTTAAGGTGGAGTAGCCTGCTGTTCAACCCCGAATTCTATTACCCCACTCTAGTCAGAGAGTTTTACTCCAATCTGGTACTCGTCCAAGAGGATGCGGACAATTGACTTCTTTTGTAAAGGGAGTGCCTATTGCTTTCAATGAAGTGGAGTTGGGAATACTTCTGAACATCTCTGCAGAAGGAAACAAAGTGTATTATTCTTCTGGGAGCGACCCAACAGATGCTTGTCCCCTACTGATCGTCAACTGTTGTATCTGACACTTGCAAATAATATGATTAATGATAGTGATGACCTCTCGAGATTTGGTCCTTCCCAGCAGGTCCTTACTTACATTGCCAAGATAAACTTGGCCCCATCTAAAGGACATAGCACCCAACCTCCTTTAATGGCAGCATCATTGGCATACTCCTTCTATATTGGCCAGCAAACATGTCTACTTTATGTTATCATACAGCATATGGCACATGCAGTGGCCAATCCTCGCCGGAAGAACACCTTGCCCTATGGTAGGCTGCTCACTCGGATCGTTCTCCATTTTAGAATAGACCTCGATAATGAACCCAAAGAAACAAGCTCCAAAGGACCATTTGGGTTTATTGCGTTACAGTGAATGGACATATCATGTGATTCCTACAGCTCCGGGGAGCCGGTCAACTATGGAGAGGGTGGAGGGGTCTGAGGGATTGCAGATGATGTTGTAGAGGTAGTGGGGTCTACACAGCACACCACAGGGGCTTCCAGTGCAGAGGATGCAGGTGCAAATGTTGTCCTCGTGGACATAAGGCGTATAAATCTGAGGATGATAGAGGGATTCAAAGAAGTCAAGGAGCAGTTCTCTTCCTGTAATCAACGCCTCGAGAGGATAGAAAAAGAACTGAATGACATCAACACTTTCCTCTTCTATGGTGGGAGCAAGAGGACAGACGATCGTGATGACATGAAGAGCTAGCCCAGTTACTCATTCCAAAATTCAAAGTTGTTTAATCTAGGCTTTTCCATACTTGTCATGGACTTGTTGGAACTCTTTTCCTTTTAGCTTTTCTCTTTGTTTTTTTTTTTTTTTTGATCAATTAAACCTTAAGGGCTTTAGTGGTGGTTGAAGCGTATGTCTTTGGTTGGGAGAAGATGTAATTACCTCCAAAGGAGGGGCTTAAACATATTGGCAGTTGGAGTTTAACTTAATATATATATTTACTTATTTCCTTGAAATTTTGGATTTCTTGGATTATTATGGATTATTATGGGTTATTATTGCGATGTCCATATAATACTCCCTTAGAGGTATAACAATGCAACCTAACAGTTAACATCTAGGCAGCATGCACTTTAAGTCCTAAATTCCATAATTGTCTATTATTTTCTAGAGTTCTCAGCTACACCCTAACTAGTCTTCTCCCTATGTCTGCATATACTTATTTATGATCTTGAGACTTTTAATTAGAATCTAATTGTTGGGAGTAAATCAAGAGGTTACGCCAGACTGCAATCGATGCAGAGCATCACACTCTGATACCAAATTGTCATGCCCCCATCCCAATAAAGGATATATTACAAGAAAAAGGGGGTGACTGGGACGACATCCCAATACTACCAGGATCACAGATATAGTGTCCTGATCCACAGCCTACCCAATATCAAGATATGATAGTGTCAGAGTACGTAAACCAATGGAGTAGTTCATTCCAAAATAAAGAGATCGAATTCAGCGAAAGCGTAAATCATTTTAAAGTCGAATAGTACAAGGTATCTATCCACTAATGATAACATTTACTGCAGCTACTATATCCCGTATCCATCAAGTAAATTCCATAAATTTATACATGGAGTTTGTACATGACTACAGATGAATACAAAAGTAAAGATTTAAATCATGCCACACGGGCACCATTCTTGGGTGTACATCGACATCCAAGTCCAAGTCACTGCCTCCACTCGGTTCGCATCCATATGAGCTCATCAAGAGATTACCTGTATATCAACTAAAAGAGGTTGTGCAATGAGGTTAGCTCCACAAGCTAGTGAGAGAGCAAAGGGGAATGCACATACACACGAACATACAATTGGAAATCAATCCATGATGCATGCACATGTTAGATTTATTTTTCACCTAGCACAAAATTCTAAGTCAAGTATATGCTACTATAATAACTCGGGAGACACTGTGGGTCACTTAACTTTTTGCCACAATGAAACCTCAGTTATCACAAGGGAGCCAACGTCGATCAAAGCCACCAGACCACCCAGTGGCAGACCCCGATAGCGATCACTACCCCTGACATGGCCACTCTCCCCCATAGGCAACAGGTGCTTTGACTATCCAACACATAAACCCCTGTTGGTAAGGGTCGTAGCATAAGGGAACTAGAATCCTAACTACAGATATACTATATGCAAGTCCTATCATCCCGGGAGGTATTTTGGGTGCATCAACGTCCCATTCCATCTAGTACCCGGGTACCAGCATGGCATGGCGCATACAGATCAGGATGACAATCAATGAATTTTTTTATAAACATTCCTGGGGTTCCGGCACTGTAACCCGATACAATAATAAAACAATTAACATATCCATATTCGAACCAGGTCAAAATCAAGAAAAATAATGCAAATGTGTAAGATGCTTATTAATCATATAATAACATTGTAATGAATATTTAATGCATAGCAAACCCAAACAACCACCCAAAATCCACGCACCTAATTCCAGTATCACCCGATGTGGTTGACATAAATCTCATCGATGCGAGTTCTTTCCAACGAGTTAGGAGCCTAAGGACGCGAGAGCAAGTGTTAAAAAATGTATAAAGGGGTCCTAAGTTATGCCCCCAAAGGTGAAGTTGGGTTTCAAACAAGACAGCATCGATGGACTCACGGACGGAAGCAACAGGGTGAGTCTGTCCCTGGCTCCGTTCAAGCCAACAAGTCAAAATAAGAGGGACGGATTCATGGATGGAACCTCTCTATAAATCCGTTCGTGCATCCATTTCGATCCCTGAGACATTCCCTAGAGGGAACAGAACCACAGGCGGAACCAATAGATGAATCCATTCCTGGCTCCGTCCGAGCCAGTCACCAAAATGTATTGGATGAATTCAAGGACGAAATCAAGATGCTAGATCCATTCGTGCATCCGTCGAGGTTCTTTCCGAGATTTCTTAGGATTTTCTTCTCCATCTTGGAACCTAGAGTTCTCATGGCCCTCGATGTCATGGAGGGGAGCCATAGGCCTTCCTAGGGTTACTAGAACCTAGTCCTACCTTAGGGGTCCAAGATCACACAAGGATTTAACTCCTTGATCCAAATAGGAGGTTTAGGATTTGGAAAAATCATGGAACAGCAAAAATGGTTGTACCAAGGCTAAGTGATGCTAACATTAGGGATTGGTCTTCATTAATTGAGCCCACTACCAAGGGCTATGCTCCACCTTGAGTCCCAAATGGAACCCTAGGTCAGCTCTACCTTAATAAACCTACCCAAACCCAAAAATAAATGGAGAAGGGAAAGATACCATGAGATGGAAACATATCTAGGTGAGTGGAGCTCAAACCCCAACTCTATCCAGCCTTGATGATCTACCTTCTCCTCTCTCCTTCTTCCCTTTTTCTTCTTTTCTTCAATCTTTGTCAGGAAAGCAGGAGGAGAGGAGGTAGGACAGTAAGACTCCTCTTGCTTCCCATCCTTTTTCTTTCTTACCCTCCCCATTCCTCTTTCTTTCTCCTTCTTCTCCTCCATAGTTTGGTTTGGAGGGGGAGAAATGGGAGAATTTAGAGCTGAGCCCTCCTTTATGAAAGAGAAAATGGGCCTTAGGGCTTGTTTTCCTAGGTGCCCCCAAGGCTAAGAGTCCTTTAAGTTCAAGTGGGCCTTAAGGCCTATTTGGCTAAGGTTACAAACTCTATTAGGTCCAATTGGTTAGGGCACATTTGGCTTAGTCTAAGATCCTATAAAGGCATTTTAGTTTTAGGGCTTGTTTGGCTCAAGCTAAATAAAAGAACCCATTATTCATTTAAGTTGAGTCCTGTGGGCCCACTTTCATGGCCCAATAAACTAAGAGAAGGTAAGGGTGGGAGTCCATCTTATCCGAGGACCTAGTTATTGTGTCTGAAACACAGGGACGTGGGTCCCACATGAAGATACAACAAAAGGGCAAGAAATAGCACAGACGGATCCATGAACGGAACCAGTCTTGTGAGTCTGTTCGTGACTCTGTTGCGGTTGTGAGGGCCCAAATCATTAGGAAAGTTCCGGGGCCTTGACCCATACTTCCAGGACTTCGAGGGGATACGTATACCCAATTTTAGGGGTTTTACCCATAGTGCAGTCCCATCGCCCATCAAGATGTGGATACAAGCCTCGGGTTCAAGCTTTCCTCCTTGACTGTTACAATCCAAGGTCAGAGGTGCTGACCATTGGCATCATGGCACCTCCCATCAGTAAAAGTTCAAATTAACCCGGGGTTTTTGGGTGTATTTCGGGTATGGGTGTAACAGAAACACCACCTATGAAACCCACTCATCAGTTCCTAAGGAAGGGGTTGCAAATTCCTATTGTGGAGGGACCATCACCTGATTTTTACATTCCAAAGGTCCCTTTTCCCCAAGCCCTTCAGACACCATCCTCTCCCCTTCAGGGTAAAAAGGGTGAAAAGATACAAGAGATGATAAACTTGTTCCAACAAGTTTGCATCAATCTCCCCCTCTTGGGTGCTATCAAGCAAGTTTCTGCTTATGCTAAGTTTTTGAAAGACTTCTGTACCCAAAAGCGTAAGTTGAGAACTCAAATCCCTAAGACCATCCATTTTACTGAATAGGTTAGTTCGGTAATTTTCAACCACCTACCCCCTAAGCTTAAGGACCCAGGTGTGCCTCTTATTTCTTGCATCATTGGAGATCTCTCCATAAGTAGGGCACAATTTGATTTAGGGGCTAATGTGAATATTTTGCCTAGTTCAGTCTATGACAGATTTGGTTTAGGAGATTTGAAACCCACTGAGGTTATCCTTTAGTTGGCTGATCGTTCAATCAAAACACCTCATGGGTTGTTAGAGGATATTTTAGTGAAGGCGGAAGAATTGTATTTTCCTATGGACTTCCTTGTCCTGGATATGGATACAGCCACCACAACCAACCTTCCTCTTATCATTTTAGGGATCCCCTTCTTAGCTACGGTAAATGCTTGCATAAATTGTAGATCGGGTGCCATGGACATCTCTTTTTGGAATAAGAAGCTTAGGCTTAACATCTTCAATACATCTGTCACACCCCAAACCACCCCCTAGGAGGATTGGGTAGGTGACCCGAATTGTAAAATGGCAATCCGCTAAATCCCACGGATCTAGAAGCTATGCTTACGATCATGGAACCACAACCATCACTTTACCAAAGGCAAGATCAGAGTGCTACAGATAACCTACAATTTCAATAATAGAAGGAAGCATAGCGATACAGGAAATGATGATAATATACACATAAGAAAGTTTGTACATTTCCCACCAACCCACAAGCATAAGTACAAAGTTGATAAGAACAGAACTACATACATAAATATATACAGGGTGAGCATACTCAACCCCAAAAAGAAAAAGAAGTAAAATCTACTACAAAACCACAATCAGAACGGGGATAAAATCCTAACAACTCAAAAAGGAGTCCCCAAGCCAAAAAGCATCAGGAGCACTCCTCAACGGTCTTCATCAACGACCATCGACAGAGTACGCAGGATCGGTATGACCTCCGTCGGAGTCCACACCAACATCATCGTAACAACCAGGACTCTCCTCCTTGAGATGACCCTCCATGCCACAGTGGCATTGATCTGCAAAATCATCTAAGAAACATTGTATAACAGAGTGTGAGCCCCCACTGAGCTCGTGAGCAAATAACATCATCATGCATGCACATGCAATCACAATTCACAGTTCATATGATCCTACATGATATGCAAGTCCAGATTATTTATTAGCCACCTAACAATACAACTAAGTCAGGTCTATGCTACTACAATCCCCAATACGTGTATCCTTGGTGCGGGCTTCTAACCCCTTCCCGCGATATACCCATTGAGTTGTCGGAGAGGACCAGTCAGCTCCCGCATCAATCACCAAGGTCAACCTGACCAGCCCTCTGTGATTAACCCGTGGGACAATCCATTTCTTTTCTATTTTCTTTTCTTTTCTTTGGCTTATAGCCCATATTCACCATTCCGGTGTTCTTTTCATTTCATGCACCATTTCGGTGTTCTATTCATTCCTTTTTCTCTTTTCTCATTTTCTGAAGTTCGCCCCCACAGGCATCTAACAGCTAAACCCCTGTTGGCAAGGGTGCGTAGCACGGGTGATGAAACTCTAACCCCATGTCTATATGGCATTGTATGAGTCAGGTGGTGTCAACCGCATCCCATACTACGGGCTACCACAGGCCTCATTTCCAAGCTGACTACGGCATCTAGTCTAACATTCACAATAATCATATAAGAATTCATAATGTTGATCAACAGACAGTCATTATGCAGTGATTTGAGTAACTTGAAATAGAAGTAAGTAACACAACATTTATAATTTCAATTCATATTAGCCGGCATTATATCATAATTACACATACACGAATGATAATATTATTCACTCACCTAAGTTGGGTTCTAAGACCTCAGTTGCAAACTCAGTTTCGAAAGCAGTTTGGTGGTTGTCCTCGAGCGCGAGATCAAGTCCTAAATATAAATCAGATAATGTCTTATTAAGTTTTTAGTCTATCACTGGTAGTCCTAGGGTTAACCTAAACTTACTGGGTTGACCCAATGTTCTGTTGGTTCACACTTGAAATCATTGGGCCTTGCACCGGGCCTTAGGTCATGTCCCGGTGCATGGGCCAGAGTCTGTGGCACAGGAGTAAAATGGTCATTATTAGTTATTGTACCTAACCCTAGACCAGATCAGGTTTACAGTGCTATTCACAGCTAGTCTGTGCTGTAGGACCAAGCACAGCAGGGTTTCCTTCACCTGCGGGGCCCACTTGGGTTCCAAAGTACCTTCCCATCAAGGACAGATGTGGGGAAGGGCTTTTTGGTCATTTCCCAACCTCCCACAGTGTCATAGGGCCAATTGGTGAAGTTCCCAAAGCCAGATCACCATTTCAGCAAATTTCTATTCACTGGGCGATGGCTCTGGGCGTTGGGTGCATCGCCCAGTGCCCTCAAATCGACATTGGGCTGAGTTCCCAAGTCTAGGCTTTTTAGGCTATGCTCAATCTTGATCCTTTGCATGTTAGGGGGGTTAGGTAGTCCCTGGGATGGCCTACCTATGGGTCCAAATGGATCATCCATTAGGTCCACCATCAGGCTGCCAGAGGCTGCCCAGACAGCCCAATGAATAGTATCATAGGGTTTTCTACAAGCTTGGATCTCAGTCTCAGCCACATGCAAGGCTGGAAATGGTTGTAAAACAGTGGTTCAAGGCTGCAACCACCTAGGGTTTGGTCTCTGCAGCCTTGGCTTGCACCTAGGGTTCCAAATCAAAGAGCAACAGGGCAAATTGGCAGTGCAGCTGTGCATATCCAGGCTTCGGCCCAAAGAACAGCACAACAGCCTATTAAAATCACTCATAGATCACATATCTTCCATGCACTAAGCTATCAAGGCAGATCTGGAGCTGTTCTAGGCAAACCCTAGCTGTTCAGGGTGCCCAGGGAGCAAAAACACATCAAATATGGGGAAGAGATGGGGACAGCAGGTTTAAATAGGTGTAAATATACCTGAACAAGCTTGAGAGAGCTCAAACCAGGTTGGGTGCTGGGCTATAGCAGCTCCCCTTCCTTCTTCTTCCTTCTTCCTTCTCCTTCTCCTTCTTCTCCTTTTTCTCCTTTCTTCCCTCTCTTCTCTCCCATGGATTTTAGAACTTCCAAGGGCTCTAAAATGAGCCCAAGGCCACCTATTTATAGGCTCAACCCTCACTGAGGCTTGTTTTCCTGTGAAGGCCTCTTATGAAAATCAGTTTTTAAACTGATTCTGACTGATTCTGGGTACACTGGTAGGGTCCACAGTGAACTAAGGGTATGAGGTGGTCCCTCAGACTTCCCTCTATTAGTGGAGGGTTCCCATGTCCATATTGGGTGGTCCCCATAATTAAAATCCAATAAAATATTTAGAAACACCCACTAGGCGATGTCATTGGGCCTTGCTGCATCGCCCAGAGAATTCCAGCAAGCTGAAATTCAATGGGGCTTGCACAGGGGTTTGACCCTTGGTTAGGGCATTGTCCCTATAGGCCTTCTATGGGTTTTTGCACATTTTTACAAAGGTGGGTCCCACCTTCATAGGGAGGAGAGAGATTACCTGGGATCCAGACCATACATCAGGCTATAAGCTGCACAGTTGCAGGGGTCAGCTATCCATCTTTTGACAGGCATAAAGGATGACATGCACAGGGTTTTCTCATTAATTCCATACACTGGAGTGATGCTCCACAGTGTTCCTAATTTCCTGGTCAGGGGTTCCTACCCTATAATCAAAAATCCAACTAGTCAGAAGCAGGGTTTGACAGCATCCTTAGGTTCCATTCAAGAGGAAGAGTGCTTTGCATTGAATTTATTAGATGAAGTTGTGGTTGATCACACTTCTCACATGCTTATTTATGACCCTTTACAGCACTATGTAATGTTTGGAGATGAGTCTGAGGCATATACTGAAGATGTAAACACTTTGCTAGATTCCTCACCCTTTTTAGAATGGCCACCTTGGACAGTTAGGTTTGAGCCTCTCCCACCTTTGGCTACATCTCGCCAACCTTCTTCTCTAATATCCTCTCCAAAGTTGGAGCTTAAACCTCTCCCTTCCACCCTTAAATATGCCTTTTTAGGGAAAGGAGAGACCTTGCCTTTTATTTTCTCATCCGATCTTTCGTCTAGGCAAGAGGTTCAACTTTTGGATGTTCTTTCTGAGTACAAGACTGCTATTGGTTGGTCCTTGGCTGATCTTAAGGGTATTGATCCTTCAGTTTGTATGCACAGGATTTATTGTGAGGATGGAGCAAAACCCTTTAGGTTTTGATCTTAAGGGTATTGATCCTTCAGTTTGTATGCACAGGATTTATTGTGAGGATGGAGCAAAACCCTTTAGGGATCCACAGCGTCATCTGAATCCTAATATGAGGGAAGTAGTGAAGAACGAAGTAGTAAAGTGGCTTGATGCTGGCATCATATACCCCATCTTGGATAGTTAATGGGTTAGCCCCACTCAGGTTGTCCCTAAGAAGTCCGGCATCACAGTTGTTCCCAATGACCAAGGTGATCTTGTCCGCACTCGTACCACTATGGGTTGCCGTGTTTGTATTGATTATCGGAAGCTAAACAAGGTCACCCAAAGACCACTTTCCTCTTCCCTTCATTGATCAGATTTTAGAGAAATTGGCTGGGCAGAGCTACTTTTGTTTTCTTGATGGTTATTCGGGATACAATCAGGTCCCTATCTATCCCAATGACCAAGAGAAAACAACCTTCACTTACCCCTTTGGTACATTTGCATTCAGGCGTATGCCCTTCAGGTTGTGCAATGCTCCGGCCACCTTTCAAAGGTGCATGATGGCCATATTTTTAGACCTGATTGGCCAATCTTTAGAGGTTTTCATAGATGACTTCTCTGTCTTTGGGTCATCATTCAATGAGTGTCTCCACCGGTTATCTCAGGTTCGTAGATGGTGTGTGGAGATCAACCTCATTCTTAGTTGGGAGAAGAGCCATTTCATGGTTCAAAAGGGTATTGTCCTCGGCCACATTGTTTCTGCACGAGGCATTGAGGTTGACCCCGCCAAGGTTGATTTGATTGCTAAGTTACCCCCTCCCACTTTCGTTCAGTAGGTCCGTTCTTTCTTAGACCATGCCAGCTTCTATAGGCGTTTCATCAAAGACATTAGCTTGATTTCTAGTGTCACACCCCAAACCACCCCCTAGGAGGATTGGGTAGGTGACCCAAATTGCATAATGGCAATCTGCCAAATCCCACGGATTTAGAAGCAGTGCTTACGATTATGGAACCACAACCATCTCTTTACCATAGGCAAGATCAGAGTGTCGCAGATAACTACAATTTAATAAACAAAAGGAAACGTAGCGATACGGGGAAACAGTGATAATATTTACATATAAAAGGTTTACATTTTCCATCAACCCACACACAAAGAAAACAAAGAAACAAAGCTGAGGAGTACAGTACTACATACAAAAATATATACAGGGCGAACATACTCAGCTCCAAAAGGGAAAAAGTAAAAAGTACAGAAAACAAGTCAGAACGGGGATAACTCCAGATAACCCAAAAGGAGTCCCCAAGTCAAAAAGCTATCATGAACACTCTTCAATGGTCTTCATCAACAACCACCGAATACGTGCGCAGGATAGGTATGACCTCTGTCGGGGTCCACACCAAGATCATCGTAACAACCAAAAGTCTCCTCCTCGAGATGGCCCACCATGCCACAACAGCATCCACCTGCAAAATCATCTAAGAAAAACATTGCATAATAGAGTGTGAGCCCCACTGAGCTATTGAGCAAATAACATCAATCATGCATGCACATGCAATCACAATTCACAATTCATATGGTCCTACATGATATGCAAGTCCAGTTTGATCATTAGCCACCTAGCTATACAACTAAGTCAGGTCTGTGCTACTACAATCCCCAATACATGTATCCCTGGTGCGGGCTTCTAACCCATTCCCGCAATACACCCATTGAGTTGTCGGAGAAGACTGGTCAGCCCCCGCATTCGTTCACCAAGGTCGGCCCGACCAGCCCTCCATGATTAACCTGGGGAAACAACCGTTTCTTCCTCATTTTCTTTTCTAGCTTAAAGCCCATATGCACCATTCTGGTGTTCTTTCATCCATGCACCATTCTGGTGTTCTTTCATCCATGCACCATTCTGGTGTACTTTTATTCATTTTCTCTCTCCCTGATAATTGCCCCCCCAGGTATCCAACACCTTAACCCCTGTTGGCAAGGGTGCGTAGCACGGGTGATGAAACTCTAGCCCCATGTCTATATGGCATCGTATGAGTCAAGCGGTGTCAATCGTACCCCACAATACGGGCTACCACAGGCCCCATTTCCAAGCAGACTACGGCATCTAGTCTAGCAGACATTCATCAAGCAAATATTCTCAGAGTTGATCAACAGTCATTCAATATGCAGTGATTTGAATAGCTTTAAACAGAAATAGATATCACAGCATTTATATTCATTTCTTATTAGCCGGCATTAGATCATGATCACATTTACACATATGATAGTATTATTCACTCACCAGTACTTGGCTCTAGGTACTCAGTCACAAATTCAGTTCCAGCAGTTGTCAGGTCGTTGTCCTCGAGCACGGGATCAAGTCCTAGATGTAAATCACAAGTTGTGATGTTAAGTTATAAGTCTGTCATTAGAAGTCCTAGGGTTACCCTAATCTTACTGGGTTGACCCGGAGTTCAATTGGTTCACTCTTGGAATCACTGGGCCATACACTGGGCCTTAGGTCATGTCCCAGTGCATCAACCAAAGTCAGTGGCTCAAAGGGCAAAATGGTCATTTCCAGGGTTGTACCTGACCCTAGCCTAGGATATGCTTACAATGCTGTCCACAGCTTGTCTGTGCTGTAGGACCAAGCACAGTAGTGATACAATCACCTGCGGGGCCCACTAGGGTTTCAAAATATTTCTCAATTAAGGACAAATGTGGGGAAAGGGTATTTTTTTCATTTCCCACATCCCATGTTTTCCAGGGGGTCATTGGATGAGATCCCCCAGCTCTGTCCAACAAAACAGTAGGTTTTCCATCACTGGGCTTTGGCTCTGGGCGTTGCTGCATCGCCCAGCCTGCAATCGACAGCAGGGCTAAGATCCCAAGGTGGGGCCTGCAAGGCTGGGCTTATACCTAATCCTCTGCATGTTTAGGGGATTAGGTAGCCCCGTGATGGCCTACATCAAGGTCCACAGGGTTTTTCCATCAGGCCCACTGTCAGGCTGACTGTAGCTGCCCAAGTAGCCCTGATGAATAGTATTCAGGGTTTTGGCTAGGCTTGGATTTCAGTTCCATCCTTGTATATGGCTGAAAATACATGAATCAAGAGGGCTCAAAGCTGCATCCATCTAGGGTTAGGGCTATGCAGCCTTGGCCAGCACCCAGAGTTCCAAACCACAGATCAATAGGGCCATCTGGCAGTGCAGGTGGGCACAGCCTGATTTTGGCCATAGAAACAGCACATCTAAATGCTAAAATGTATAAAGATCTCAGATCTTCCATGCACAAGGTCTGCATGGTAGATCTGGACCAACACTAGGCAAACCCTAGCTAGTCTGGGCTGCCCAGGGAGTAAAACACAGTGAAAACAAGAGAGGGATAGGGAGCAGCAGCACATAGGAGTATTTTATACCTACATAAGGCTGGGAGAACTCGGATCCAAGCTGGTTGCAGGGCTGCAGCAGGTCCTCCTCCCTTCTTCCTTCTTCGCTCTTCTTCTCCTTCTCTTTCTCTCCTTTTTCCTCTCTTTCTCTCCTTCGGATTCAGCAGAGAACAAGAGCTCTAAATGAGCTCAGGTCATGACTATTTATAGGCCCAAGACCACTAAGGTCTGTTTGGCCTAAAGTCCTCTTTTTGAAAAATCCATTTTTAACTTGATTCTGACTGATTTTGGGCTCACTGGTGGGGTCCACACTGAACCAGGGGTATGAGGTGGTCACTCAGACTCCCCTCTATCAGTGGAGGGTTCCCAAGTCCATGTTGGGTGGTCCCCACAATTAAAATAATCAAAATCAGCCACTGGGCAATGTCACTGGGCCTTGCTGCATCGCCTAGTGCCATCGCCCAGAGAATTCCAGCAAGCTGAAATTTAATGGGGCTTGCACAGGGTTTGACTCTTGGTCAGGGTATTGTCCCCACATGCCACCTAGGGACTTTTACATGATTTTTCAGAGGTGGGTCCCACCATTATAAGGAGGAGAGAGATTACCTGGGATCCAAACTATATATCAAGCTGTGAGCTGCACAGTTACAGGGGTCTGCTATCCATCTTCTAACAGGTATATAGGGAAACCTGTTCAAGGTATTCTCATTGATCTCATTAAATGTAGTGATGCTCCACAGTGATCTTGGTGGCCTAGCCAGGGGTTCCTGCCCTTTAAAACAAAAATCCAACCAGTCAGGAACAGGGTTTGACATTTCTCCCCACCTTACAAAAATTTCATCCTCAAAATTTGCTTACCTGGTAATCCAAAAAGTTGGGGATACTTCTCCTTCATTTCTTCCTCTCGTTCCCACGAAGCTTCTTCTACTGGATTATTTCCCCTTCGAACTTTCAGAAAAGCAACGGTGCGGTTACTGAAGTTATGCTCCTTTCTGTCCAACATCTCCGTGGGGTGTTCTTCATAGGTCATATCCACATCCAACTATTCAGGTTCAGTCGATAGTACATGCATCGGATTTTTTATATACTTCCTCAACATCGACACATAAAAACATCGTGGACGCCTGACAAAGATGGTGGTAATGCCAGTCGGTATGCTTCGGGTCCCACCTTATTAAGAATTTCGTAAGGATCTATGAATCTTGGGCTCAACTTGCCCTTCTTGTTGAAACGTAGCAATCCTTTGGTTGGAGATACTCGAAGGAATACTTTTTCTCTGACTTCAAACTCGATGTCCTTCCTTCTATTATCCGCATAACTTTTCTGTCTTGACTGGGCTGTCTTGATCTTTTCTCTTATGACATCCACCTTGTCGCAGGTCGCTTGTATCATCTCAGGTCCGAGATATTTCTGCTCGCCAACTTCATCCCAATAAAGTGGAGTTCGGCACTTCCTGCCATAGAGTGCTTCGAACGGTGCCATGCCAATGGTGGAGTGGTAGCTATTATTGTATGCAAATTCCACCAGTGGTATGTGAGCATCCCAACTGTCATTCATTTCCAGAACACAGGCTCGGAGCATGTCCTCTAGAGTCTAAATGGTTCTTTCTGATTGTCCGTTCGTTTGCGGGTGGAAATCTGTACTAAGATTTAGTTGAGATCCCAATGCCTTTTGTAAACTTCTCCAAAACCTGAAAGTAAATCTAGGATCTCTGTCAGACACAATACTGACAGGCACGCCATATAAGCGGACTATGTTCTCAATGTATATCTGGGCAAGCTTCTCCATTGGATAACTTATTTTGATCGGTATGAAGTGAGCTGCCTTTGTCAGTCCATCTACAATCACCCAAATTATGTTCATGCCCTTCCTGGTGTTGGGCAAGTTTGTCACGAAATCCATAGTGATTCTTTCCCACTTCCACTTAGGTATGGGAAGTGGCAGCAACAATCCGTACGATCGGTGTCTCTCTGCTTTTATTTATTGACAGGTGAGGCACTTGGACACGTATATTGCTATGGTTGCTTTCATTCCCATCCACTAGTAATACTTCTTCAAATCTTTGTACATCTTTGTACTTGCGGGGTGGATAGTATAGGGTGAGCTGTGCGCCTCTTTAAGAATTTGGTCTTGGACATCATAATCGTCAGGCATGCACAACCTGTCCCGAAACTTCAATGCACCATCTTGGGCCAATGAAAAATCTGGGTCCTTATGGACACCTTGTTGAGCTTCCCAAATTATTTTGGCCAGCTCGGATTCCAATGGTTGTTTCGCAATTATTTCCTCTCGTATCGACAACTGCAGGTCCATTGCTACTAATTGCATAGCCGCTTCTTCAATCACGAGTTCCAGATCAAATCTTCGAGCTTCTTCTATTAATTGCTTACTTACGACCAAAGATGCGAGGGATGCAGTTTGAGATTTTCTGCTTAATGCATCCACCACAACATTGGCCTTACCGGGGTGGTACTAGATTTCACAGTCATAATCCTTTACCAATTCCAGCCATCACCTCTGTCTTATGTTCAACTCCTTTTGGGTGAAGAAATACTTCAGGCTTTTGCGATCGCTGAAGATTTCACTCTTTTCATCGTATAGGTGATGTCGCCAAATTTTCAATGCAAAAACTACAGCTGCCAACTCTAAGTCATGAGTGGGGTAGTTTTTCGCGTATTCCTTTAACTGCCTAGAGGCGTATGCAACTACTTTACCTTTCTGCATCAAGACGCCACCCAATCTTGTTCTGGATGCATCGGTATATACTACCATTCCTCCATTGCCATTCGGAATGGTTAGAACTGGAGCTGATACTAATCGGTTCTTCAACTCCTGAAAGCTTTTCTCACACTCTTCATTCCATTCGAATTTGGCTCCCTTCCTTGTAAGTTTTGTCATGGGCGCTGAAATCCGTGAGAAATTTTCAATAAACCTCCGATAATAACTGGCCAATCCTAAGAAACTTCGGATCTCAATGGCACTCTTCAGAGTCTCCCACTCAAGAATGGCTTTCACCTTGTCGGGGTCTACTTTGATGCAGTCTTTGGTGACGATATGCCCTAGGAAACCAATTTGGTGGAGCCAAAAATTCACATTAACTAAATTTGGCATAGAGCTAGTGTTCCCACAATCGCTGCAACATGAAAGTAAGGTGTCGCCCGTGTTCCTCCTCATTCTTAGAGTACACCAGAATGTCATCAATAAATACTATGACGAACTTATCCAGCACGTCATGGAATACTCTATTCATCATATCCATGAATGCTACCAGGGCGTTGGTTAATCCGAACGACAACACTAAAAATTCATAATGTCCGTATCGGGTTTGGAATGCCATTTTATGAATGTCACCACTTTTGATCTTTAGTTGATGGTATCCCGACCTAAGATCAATCTTGGAGAAAACTCTTGCTCCTTGTAGCTGATCAAATAGGTCATCGATACGCAGCAACGGATATCGATTCATAATTGTCAGTTTGTTCAACTTGCAATTGTCGATACACAGCCGCACACTACCATCCTTCTTCTTTACAAACAGCATGGGTGCTCCCCAGGGTGATACACTGGGTCAGATGAATCCCTTCTTCAGCAAGTCTTAAAGTTGTGCTTGCAATTCTTTTAACTCGATAGGTGCCATACAATATGTGCCTTGGATACCGGTGCTGCACTAGGAATCAAATCAATCGCGAACTCTATATCGCGGTCAGGCGGTAGTTGAGTCAGATCTTCTGGAAATACATCAGGAAAGTCTCTGACAACATGGAGTTCCTCCGAGGGTTTTATCTTCGCCTCTGTGTCTATCACAGTAGCCAAAAAGCCTTGGCATCCTTCTTCTAGTAACTTCCACGCCTGAAGTGCGGATAATGTTATCCTTTTGGATTTTCTCCTCGGTTCACTTTGATAGGTGAAGTCTGACCCATCTTCCAATTTAAATTTTATCTTTTTCTCTGCACACATGACATTCGCACCATAGGCAGACAGCCAATCCATGCCTAGTATTACGTCGAAATCATTTATATCCATCTTTATCAGTCGTGCGGTTAAATTCTTCCCATAAATTTTGATCTGACAAGGGTCGTAAACCTCCTTCAATCTCACAACACTCCCTGTCGACGTGCTGACTACTAACTCATGCCCGATATCTCTTGGTTGATCTTTCATCTTACTCGCAAAGGTTGAGGAGACAAAAGATTGAGTTGGGCCCGAGTCAAATAATACTCGCACGGGTATGGTTGAGACATTCAGGGTACCTGTCAATACGTTGAGGTTCGCCTCAGCTTCTTCATTCGTCAAAGCATACACCTTTCGTTGTGGTAGATTATCCCGTGGCTGAAATGGCCTAGTGTAAGGCTGGTTTGATAAATTGTTGCCATATCCACATGATCTGCAATCTCTGGCCATATGGCCTTCCTTGTTGCACAGATAACACTTAAAGGGTGAAACTCTAGGTGTTGAGGCTTTGCTCGCTTGACTTGTTGCTGGTTGGGCTGGCAAAATTGTTGTCGTCGCTTGACTCGTAGCAAGTTGAGCGGGTCGAGTGAATGTAGGGTGAAAAGAATTCTGACCTACGCCGGGCCTATGATACAGAGTCGAGTTCAGACTTGAGCTCGAACCCTTATAAAATTTACTCGGCCATCCAGAGGTTTGAAAATTATTTGGCCTTTTATTCAACCCAGACGACGTCACAGTCTTTTTTTTCTCTTTTTCCTTGAATTTATCCTCCATTGTCTTCGCCTTATCAACCATTTGAGCATAATCCCAAATATCCATAATTGACAAAACTGATCCAATCTCAGTTTTGAGTCCTTTCTCAAATTTCTTGGCCTTACTAACTTCCCCTTTCAGGTGCTCTGGGGCAAAATGGAACAGATCTTCAAATCGCGGTTGATAGTACAACACCGATTTATTTCCTTGCACTAGTGTGTTGAACTCAGCTTTTTTTCTATCCCTGAAACTCTCAGGAAAGTAGTTCTTGAAGAAAACTTCCTTAAACTGCGCCCACGTGGGATTTGGGTGAGCAGCTTCCAAATTAGGCCTAGTTGCCTTCCACCATGCTGCGGCTTCATTCTGCAACTGATAACCCATACAAATAATCTTTTGTGCGTCTGTGAACTCAAGTACTTCAAATGCCTTTTCTAGGGCACTGATCCATCGTTCCGGCTGCATTGCCTCAGAGGTTATTTTCGAAAATGCAGGCGATTGAAGTTTCTTGAATCTCTCCATAACCTTGGCGGTGAAATTTTCCGCTAAGTGCTAAGGTACTGGTGGTGGAAACAGTACGGGTCGATTAGGTGGTTGTGGTGGTGGTACGCATTCGTGCATCATGGTTGCAAATTGGATTGACATTTGACCAAGCAGTTCTTGTTGTTATTGCATGGTCTGCATCATCGTGGTCATGAATGCAGTCACATCGCCGGCTGCCACACTTTCCTGAGGTGCTGCTGCAGTAGCTTGTGCAGCCGCTGGTGCTTCTAATGAAGCAGCCGATGCCTCAGAGTTTTGAGCCTTAGTTCTGTTAGGCAGCTCAACCTCCGGTACAACTCTAGGTTGTTTACCTTTACGACCTCCACGAGAACTTCTAGTGTTGACCATTGCTGCTTCTCTGAAAAGAGAAGCGTGTTCAATATTCCCAATTTCACCTATATGGATAAATAGTTGTTTTCTAGCTAAGCAGGTACAAATCTAGTCCACAGTTCCAATGAGTATCATGAGTCACACCAGTAAGGTGGATTGTTAGATTCACTATCTTGGTTTATTAGGAGACGTGTCTTATTGAATACTTTGGTGTTTCTCTTTCTTATGCATTTTATGTGTCAATATGCTATGCATGGCACTAATGAAAATTTTCAGATTTTTTTTTTTTTAAATAAAGACTTTTAATTAATTACCTGATCTAGCAGGCAAGCATCTCCAGCTTCTTCCCAGTCACAAACTCCATTGCCAAAAGAAATTCTATGTCAGCTCTTACCCCTTCAGCTAAACTCATAAAATAACCTCGCTCTTCAGGTCCACTAATAGCAGCAATTGCCAAGTAAAAGTCCAGTCGATTCTCAGCTCGGGGTAACACTAACCGTATCCGTCTCAATCTCTCCCGTAGGTGTCTAAGATAGATCATGATGCTGGGGTCTCCAGCCTCAGGTAAGGTAATATCTGTCACAATAAATGGTTCTAGGCATGAGGGCTTACTTAATTAAAAGAATTAAGTACACGACTACTAAAACTTAAATAATCAAAGATCAATGAAACAACTCTTGGGTTGGCTCGAGGTACCTTAGCGTCTAAGTGTTTCGATTGACTAGGAGCCCTATTAGGTCCTATTCTCAGCTATCCTAGGCCTAGGTTTGGAGGAGATCTATGCTTCCCACACGTACTATGTACGCATCATAGCATACCTATGTAACTATGTCCGGTTTGCACAGCAACAGTCCAGTCAGTTCGTACATTACAATAGGCAAGCATAAAGCATATTTGTAATACACACCATATGCTGTAATTATACATACAAATATACTCACAAATATGAAGTACACTAATGATTTATTTTAACCTGACCATATAGATTTTCCCTAATCCCAATGTGTTGCATTTGTAAAATTTTCACTCTCTTGAACTCATGAAATCTAAGTTCTTAGGTCATCAATTATTTATTATTATATTCTATTAATATAATATTATTATTATTTCATAATAATCATATTTTGTTTTTATCAGTCCTTGTTTTTTTTATGTCCTATGGGGTTATTATGCCCAAAACTAGGGTCCTCATGTGCAAATTTACCATCACTGGGCGATGTCTCTGGGCGTTCCCACATCGCCCAGTCCCATCGTCCAGAGAATCGAGGAGTAGGGTTTTAAGTCCGAGAGGGTCCCATTTGCTCCCTATTTCACTCTAAACTTCTCTAAACCTTAGGGAGAAGCTCTTGGAGGGTGAGGGGACTACTTCTACACCAAATCTCGTCGATTTCTTGGGCTGCTTGCGACCTTACACATGCTTTGGTAAGCTTCCTAGGTCTACTTTGTCTTTTACTTGTCCCTTTCACTTCCCTTTTACTTTGGTTAGGTTTTTACCAAATTGCTAGCCCTAAACAAGGGGTTTCTTGCTTTTTTTGTAGAGAATGTCTACTAGTAGGCGTACTACACGAAAATCAGTGGCCAAAAGAGACTACGAGTCAAATCTGAGGAATCTTCTTACTCTTCGGTTCCAACATCATCCTCTAGAGATGATTCGTCTTTCGAGGAACCCGATTTTGACCATCATCATTTCTCCAGGTTTGAGTATGCTAAGGAATGGAAGAACTTTGATTCGGTGAAAATAGTGAATGGCCGGGTGGTGAGAGTTGAGGACTTCGAGCAGTATAACCTCTATGCCTGATTTAATGCCCTAGGTTGGGCATCCATGTTGTCCCCCACCGAGTCATGTTATCCCAACCTGGTTCGGTATTTCTACTGTAACCTAGGGCCCTCTAGTGCACCAGGGTTCGGAATGGAGAGTAGGGTGAAAGGAGTGGACATCAGATTGACTACTTCCCTCCTAGCAGAGATCTTGGATTTACCAGACACAGGAGAGCGGGTTTACTATCAGCCTCGCATGGACATCTCAGAGATGTTCACCCTAGAGACCAGGAGGACAGTATTCGGGGCACTGACCGGGTCAGGAAACACTCCTAAGTCTGAGACTGCCTACAAACCTAGTGCCAGGGTAATTAGCAGGTGTGTCACCTATAACATCTACCCTAAGAGCAGCAACTTGGGTAGTATCTCTATGATGAGGGCATACATTACCTACTGCTTACTAGGAGCTGGTCAGGGAGGTCTAGTCATCAACCTTCCATACTTGCTTCTTTAGGTCATGCTTTATCATGCGAGGAACCCAGCTGATGGGAACCTTCCTTATGGGGGCACCTTAATTTTTCAGCATTTTGAGGTTCCATTGGAGGGCGAGTTTATTGATAGGATCAAATCCAAGCCTATAGATAAGACTTCTATCTTGAAGATGAAGGTGCCTGGGGAAGATCCAGTAGTGGGTGAGGAGCAGGGTGGTGATGCACAGGGTGAGGGTCAGACCGGAGAGGAGCAGGGCAACATTGGAGTAGACACTCAGGGCATGTATACAGAGGAGCTAGGCATGGATCAAGGTGACTTGGAGGGCTGAGGCACCCCCCTTCACTGACCTACCCGCTTATGAGTCAGCCGGTTCCAGGTCCTTCATAGTGGTCTCAGATAATGGCACATTTCTAGAGCCTCGATACCTAGCTCACTACCTTGACAACTAGAGTAGATCCGGGTTTCACTTCCCTGGAGCGTAGAGTGGATTCTGTAGAGCAGCGCCTCGACTTCTGGGACAGGTTCTATAGAGTTGATTCACACCAGACACAGGCTCTGCCTAGTGATAGTCCTCCTACAGAGTAGTTCCTTATCAGTTCCTAACAGTCTGCTACGTGGTCTAGATCATCATCATTTTTTTCCATGCTTATGTATTTTTCTTTCTTTGTTTTCAGTTTATGTACTTGTTGAATTGTAGTTATGCAATCAAACTTTTGTAATTATTGCTGAGTTAATGAAAATTTTGCATCTTTACTTAATTGCATCTACCTCCCCTGTGGTTTTTAATTCTTGCATGTTTTATTGTTTAAAGCTTATTAGTCCTAGTCTACAATCCATAATCGTAAGAAGAGCCTCACGCTCTGATACCAAGCTCCGTCACACCCCAAACCACCCCTAGGAGGATTGGGTAGGTGACCCGAATTGCATAACGGCAATCCGCCAAATCCCATGGATCTAGAAGCAGTGCTTACGATCATGGAACCACAACCATCTCTTTACCATAGGCAAGATCAGAGTGTCGCAGATAACTACAATTTAATAAACAAAAAGAAACGTAGCGATATGGGCAAACAGTGATAATATTTACATATAAAAGATTTACATTTCCCATCAACCCACACACAAAGAAAACAAAGAAACAAAGCTGATGAGTACGGTACTACATACAAAAATATATACAGGGTGAACATACTCAACCCTAAAAGGGAAAAAGTAAAAACTATAGACAACAAGTCAGAATGGGGATAACTCCAGATAACCCAAAAGGAGTCCCCAAGTCAAAAAGCTATCATGAACACTCTTCAATGGTCTTCATCAACAACCACCGAATATGTGCGCAGGATAGGTATGACCTCCGTCGGGGTCCACACCAAAATCATCGTAACAACCAAAAGTCTCCTCCTCGAGATGGCCCGCCATGCCATAGCAGCATCCACCTGCAAAATCATCTAAGAAAAACATTGCATAATAGAGTGTGAGCCCCACTGAGCTCGTGAGCAAATAACATCAATCATGCATGCACATGCAATCACAATTCACAATTCATATGGTCCTACATGATATGCAAGTCCAGTTTGACTATTAGCTACCTAGCAATACAACTAAGTCAGGTCTGTGCTACTACAATCCCCAATACATGTATCCCTGGTGCGGGCTTCTAATCCCTTCCCGTGATACATCCATTAAGTTGTCGAAGAAGACTGGTCAGCCCCCGCATTCGTTCACCAAGGTTGGCCTGACAAGCCCTTTGTGATTAACCTGGGGAAACAGCCGTTTCTTCCCTCATTTTCTTTTCCAGCTTAAAGCCCATATGCACCATTCCGGTGTTCTTTCATTCATGCACCATTCCGGTGTTCTTTTATTCTTTTTCTCTCTCCCTGATAATTGCCCCCACAGGTATCCAACACCTTAACCCCTGTTGGCAAGGGTGCGTAGCACAGGTAATGAAACTCTAGCCCCATGTCTATATGGCATCGTATGAGTCAAGCGGTGTCAATCGTACCCTATAATACGGGATACCACAGGCCCCATTTTCAAGCCGACTACGACATCTAGTCTAGCAGACATTCATCAAACAAACATTCTCAGAGTTGATCAACAGTCATTCAATATGCAGTGATTTGAATAGCTTTAAACATAAATAAATATCACAGCATTTATATTCATTTCTTATTAGCCGGCATTAGATCATGATCACATTTACACATATGATAGTATTATTCATCACCAGTACTTGGCTCTAGGTACTCAGTCACAAATTCAGTTCCAGCAGTTGTCAGGTCGTTGTCCTCGAGCACGGGATCAAGTCCTAGCTGTAAATCACAAGTTGTCATGTTAAGTTATTAGTCTGTCATTAGAAGTCCTAGGGTTACCCTAATCTTACTGGGTTGACCCGGAGTTCAATTGGTTCACTCTTGGAATCACTGGGCCATACATTGAGCCTTAGGTCATGTCCCGATGCATCAGCCAAAGTCAGTGGCTCAAAGGGAAAAATGGTCATTTCCAGGGTTGTAGCTGACCCTAGCCTAGGATATGCTTACAATGTTGTCCACAGCTTGTCTGTGCTGTAGGACCAAGCACACCAGTGATACAATCACCTGCGGGGCCCACTAGGGTTTCAAAATATTTCCCAATTAAGGACAGATGTGGGGAAAGGGTATTTTTTTCATTTCCCACATCCCACAGTGTCCAGGGGGTCATTGGATGAGATCCCTAGCTCTGTCCAACAAAACAGCAGGTTTTCCATCACTGGGCTTTGGCTCTAGGCGTTGCTGCATCGCCCAGTGCCTGCAATCGACAGCAGGACTGAGATCCCATGGTGGGGCCTGCAAGGCTGGGCTTATACCTGATCCTCTGCATGTTTAGGGGATTAGGCAACCCCAACGATGGCCTACATCATGGTCCAGAGGGTTTTTCCATCAGGCCCACTGTCAGGCTGACTGTAGCTGCCCAAGTAGCCCTGATGAATAGTATTCAGGGTTTTGGCTAGGCTTGGATTTCAGTTCCAGCCTTGTGTATGGCTGAAAATACATGAATCAAGAGGGCTCAAAGCTGCATCCATCTAGGGTTAGGGCTGTGCAACCTTGGCGAGCACCCAGAGTTCCAAACCATAGATCAATAGGGCCATCTAGCAGTGCAAGTGGGCACAGCCAGATTTCGGCCATAGAAACAGCACATCTAAATGCTAAAAATGTATAGAGATCTCAAATCTTCCATGGACAAGGTCTGCATGGTAGATCTGGACCAACACTGGGCAAACCCTAGCTAGTCTGGGCTGCCTAGGAAGCAAAAGACAGTGAAAACAAGAGAGGGTTTGGGAGCAGCAGCATATAGGACTATTTTATACCTGCACAAGGCTGGGAGAACTCGGATCCAAGCTAGTTGCAGGGCTGCAGCAGGTCCTCCTCCCTTCTTCTTCCTTCTTCCCTCTTCTTCTCCTTCTCTTTCTCTCCTTTTTCCTCTCTTTCTCTCCTTCGGATTCAGCAGAGAACAAGAGCTCTAAATGAGCTCATGTTATGCCTATTTATAGGCCCAAGACCACTAAGGTCTATTTGGCCTAAAGTCCCCTTTTTTAAAAATCAGTTTTTAACTTGATTCTGACTGATTCTGGGCTCACTGGTAGGGTCCACACTGAACCAGGGGTATGAGGTGGTCCCTCAGACTCCCCTCTATCAGTGGAGGGTTCTCATGTCCATGTTGGGTGGTCCCTACAATTAAAATAATAAAAAAATAATCAAAATCAGCCACTGGGCGATGTCACTGGGCCTTGCTGCATCGCCCAGTGCCATCGCCGAAAGAATTTCAGCAAGCTGAAATTCAATGGGGCTTGCACAGGGGTTTGACTCTTGGTCAGGGTATTATCCCCACATGCCACCTAGGGACTTTTACATGATTTTTCAGAGGTGGGTCCCACCATTATAAGGAGGAGAGAGATTACCTGGGATCCAAACCATATATCAAGCTGTGAGCTGCACAGTTGCAGGGGTCTGCTATCCATCTTCTAATAGGTATATAGGAAAACCTGTTCAAGGTATTCTCATTGATCTCATTGAGTGGAGTGATGCTCCATAGTGATCCTGGTGGCCTGGCCAGGGGTTCCTACCCTTCAAAACAAAAATCCAACCAGTCAGGAGCAGGGTTTGACATCTAGGCCCTTGTGCAGCCTGCTTGTAAAGGATGCCCCTTTTATCTTTGATGATAAATGCCTTCATGCTTTCCACACCCTTCGTGATTTATTGGCTAAAGCATCCATTATGAGGTCACCTGATTGGTCTCTCCCCTTTGAGATCATGTGTAATGCGTCCAACTATGCTCTTGGTGCTGTTTTAGGCCAAATGGTTGATGGGAAGCCTGTTATGATTTACTATGCTAGTAAAAGCCTCTCTGATGCTCAGATGAATTACACCACTACTGAGAAGGAATTACTAGCAATAGTTTTTTCCCTTGATAAGCTTAGATCATATCTTTTGGGCTTAAAGGTGATTGCCTATTCGGATCACACAGCTCTTCGACATCTCCTATCCAAGCGTGATGCTAAGTCGAGGCTCACCCGATGGATTCTCCTTCTTTAAGAGTTTTACCTGGACATTCGAGATAAGAAAGGTTCAAAAAATGTTGTAGAAGGCCATTTATCTCGTATTCTACTTGATCCTTCTACCTCTGAGTTAGTTCAGAAAACCTTTCCCGATGAGCAGTTATTTGCTATATCGCCTAAATCGGCTCCTTAGTGTGCCCACATTGTGAACTACTTTGTGAGTGGGATGATACCTTCTGATTGGGGTACATCAGTTAAGGATCGTTTCTTCTCATTGCTTAAGTACTTCTATTGGGAGGATCCTAAGTTATTTCGATACTATTCTGATCAGGTCATTAGACATTGTGTCCTTGAGAGTGAGTTCCAAAGTATTTTATCTTTTTATCATACTCTCGCCTGAGGGGGACACTTTAGTGGTAACAAGACTGCAGCCAAGGTGTTGCAGAGTGGCTTCTATTGGCCTACTTTGTTTCGGGATGCACATATTTTTTGTAAAGCGTGTGTTAGATGCCAACAGATTGGTAATTTTTTCTGACGAGAAATGATGCCCCTCAATCCTATTCTGGTTATTGAGATTTTTGATGTTTGGAGGATTGATTTCATGGGCCCATTCCTTGCCTCGTTTGGTCATTAGTACGTTCTAGTGGTAGTTGATTATGTTTCTAATGGGTTGAGGCTAAAGCTACCAAGACCAATGACCATAAGGTAGTTATGTCCTTTGTTCAGAGTCATATTTTTAGCCGCTTTGGTTTCCCTAGGGCTATAATCAGTGACGGTGGCACTCACTTCAAGCATTGGAGGGTTGGGGCTTTGTTGAAAAAGTACTCCATCACTCACAAGGTCGCTACCCCCTACCATCCACAGACATCTGGTTAAGTGGAGGTTTCTAACCGTGGGATCAAGCAAATCCTGGAGAAGACAGTTAGACTTGACCGTAAGGATTGGTCCACTCATCTAGATAACGCTTTATGGGCTTATCGGACAGCTTATAAAACTTCTATTGGTATGTCTCCATATCGATTAGTTTTCAGTAAAACCTGTCATCTTCTAGTTGAATTTGAGTATTGGGCATTTTAGGCTATCAAGACCTTTAATTTCGACATGTTCGACGCTAGCTCCACTTGTCGTGTTACACCTGCACCCGAAATATACCCTAATACCCTGGGGCAAATTAGACTTTACCAAAGGATCATGCCATGGTGGCAATGGTCAACATCTATGGCCTTGAAGATAAATTTCCATTATCAGTGTCTCCACGAAGCCCTGGAAGTACGGGTCAAAGGCCCGCAACTGCCCTCAAAGTTTGGGCGCTGACAGCAGCAATGGAGTCACGAATGGACTCACTTGATTGGTTTCGCTCGTGGATCCGCCCATGCTGTTACTTGCCCTTTTGATTTATTTTCCTGTGGGACCCACATCCCCGTATCCTGGACACCATAATTAGATCCTCGGACCAGATGAACCCTCACCCTTACCTTCTTATGGTTATTTGGGCCATAAAAGTGCACCCACAAGATTTAACTTAAACAAATAATGAGTTTTTCTATTCTAGCTTAAACCAAACAGACCTTAAGGACAAATATGTCTTATAAGACTTAGGGTAGACCCAAACATGTCCTAACTAGATAGACTTAATAGGTTATGACTTGGGCCAAACAAGCCTTAAAACCCAATTAAACCTAAAAGACTATCTTGTGTTTTAAGGACACCTGAACAAACAAGTCCTAAGGCCCCTTTGGTCTTTAAAAGATAAGATAAGCCTCATATCCTCTTATCTCTCCCCCTCCTAAGCAAACCGTGGAGGAGAAGAGACAAGAAAGAAGAAGTGAAAGTACGAGAGGAATGAGAGGGGAAGGGAAGAAGATGGAAGGCATCTCAAGATGGCTGCCTGCCCTAATCTCCCTCCTCTTGCTATCCGAACAAGGCTTGAACAAAAGAAGAAAAAGGAGAGATGGAAAGGAAGGGAAGGAGGAAGAGGAGATGGATCTTCAAGGTTGGCTAGGGCTAGGAATGGAGCTCCACTCACCAAGGTATGACCTAAATCTTGATTCAACCCTCTTTTCCATTTCTCATTCTTGATAGAAGTAGATCCCTTGAGCTTGACCTAACCTAGGGTTCCATTTGAGACTTAAGGTGACGTTTGGCCCCTTAAGGGAGCTCAAATGGTGATGACCAAACCCTAGTTAAGGTTTCCATGAGCTGCCTTGTAGCCATTGTTGCTTAACCCTTGGTTTTAAACCATCAAACCCTACCTTTAGACCAAATAGAGCTAAACCCTTATGAGATCTTGGATCCATGAGGTAAGCCTAAATTCTAGTGACCCTAGGGAGACCTAAGGAAGTGTTTGGTTATGTATGTCCATTAGTGTATGTATCGACTTGGGATGACATTCTTGTGACAACATGTCTAATGAATTATAAGTTTGACAGAAAAACTGTTTGGTTGTCCTGAGTTTGTCATTTGGAATCATCTTGTAAAACTGTTTGGTTACCCTAATTCTGTTAGGTGGATTCACCCTGAATCATACCGAAAAACTGTTTGGTTACCCTGATTCTGCCAGTTGGATTCATCCTGATTATATTTGAAAAACTATTTGGTTCCCATGTTTCTTTCAGTTGCCATGTTACATTTTATAAATAAATTCATATAAATTAAATTATTGGTTTCATAAATTGTCAAAATATAATAAATTGAAAATTTTAATCACAAAATTATATTAATTATATTACTAATGTCCTCTCCAATTATAGCTCATGGATCTTGAAACAAATAGCAATTAACCTGCACTTTTGTTGCTCTCCTCAAAGGCACTCCATGTCAATCATGGATAGGGTAAGTATAAATATCCATATCCAAGTACCATGACGTAGATTATTTGTTTATGAAATTTCAATCATCAAAAAATTAGTTAAGAAAAAAAAGTTAAAAACATACCCATCTTCTGGAAATGTTCTGATTCCAAATAAGTAGTTTTTAAGGCATTTACGGTTTAAACAGACACTTCTTTTTCTATCTCCCAAGTTGCAGAGGCCTTGATCTTGATGGATGGTAATGTTAAAGTAAAAAAAAAATTATGATATTTGGGTCAGTGACACACAATATACAAAGCCTGAGCCGAAGAAGTTGTTTGTACAAACTGGCAGGAAGGAAAATAGCTCTCTAATCAGGAAGAAAACTCACAAGTGCCAATGAAAGAAGGAAAAGAGCTCTCTTATTGGTTTAATGTGGTTTGACTGGTTTTGAGTTGAGTTTAATTTTCCAGGAAAAATAAATAAGTTATTAAAGAAAAGAATTCTTCAAAGGTATAAAAGTAAAGAATCTGGCAGGAAGCTTCTCATCCATTTTTGGGTCTCTGGATTCAATTCACAATCCCTTTGCAAGCCAATAGTAGTGTAGCGCGCTAATGTATGGTTTCTACCTAAGTGGTCTGTTTCAATGGCATCCACATTCCACAGGTCTGGTCGCTGTCCAGTCATTTTGAACCTAATGTGCCCAACCTCATATTTTGCAGTGGATCATCAACACCTATGGAATCGTCAGAAAGGTAGAAGGTTTTCCAAGCAGTTTCTGTAGTAAATTAAGCTGCTTGACAAATAGTTAATGGCTCGGTTCTACATCTATATATTGGTGGGATGACAATATGATGGATAGGTTATAACATAAAATCTCTCTAAGTCTTCAGAAGTGCCATCTTTTTTTTCTTTTTCTTTTTCTTTAATCGGTGAATCAAATTTACTAGAAAGGGAGACAACAAAAAAAAAAAAAAACTGTACAAACGGAAGTCAAAACCCCCCCCCCCCCCCAAAAGAAGCCAAAAGAGATTGAACCACTACTAGAACAAAAACAAGAAGTCAACAAGCAACTCAACAAAGAAACATAAAGTTATAAATCCATAACCAACATCTCCCAAAAGTTAAGAGTTATAAATCCAACAATAAACCAAAATTCAAAAGGATATCAAACCATCAAAAGACCATCAAATTAAACAATTAAGTTTCAAATGGAACCCCCCAATCATCAATCAGCAGTGATGTCCTCGCTTTCTTTCATATAATGTTGAAGGACCATGGGCCTATCTTCAACACTAGACTTCAAAAAGATCTTGGCAATGTTTTGCCTCTCCATTAAGAATTCCTTCGCATTCAATTTCGTGGTAAAATCAAGTCCTGGAACACCATCAATTGCATCAAATAAAGTATCTGTGAAAACATTTTCAGATTGTTTATCGGCTATCTTACTGATGGCATTAGCTATAATCTTTAAAGGACTTGAAATTATTTGTGCACCTCCTTTCTTTCTCTTCTATCTACTACTTGTCGCACCAGAAGAAGGCCTTCCATGATTACGATTGTTACTACCACTGGGAGTGGAACATTCAATTGGAGATTCTGTTATGTCAACTTCACCAACAAACTCAGTGTTTTGAAACCCATCACTTGGCACATAATTGGCGTCACCATCATCATTGACTACATCAGCTGGACGTCTTGCATCAAGACCTATTGCTATTTCATTCCCCAACCAATTTGCAGTTTCCAAGTGGATGGGAAGCACTCGATGCTCTTTCCAAAATCTTTGTTCCTTTTTCTGTCAATTGAACATAGACAGCTTAGATTTAATTCATATACATAATGAAATCAAAACATAGTTATGAAAATATTACCTTAAATTCATTCCAAATATGTTGGGGACCATCGAATCTCATTTCCATTCCATTCCAGCCCATCCCACTTAACTTTTGAAGGTCACCCAATGATTTCAGCCGTGCCTTCCATATCCTGAAATGGTTACGACATTGTTCCCATTCATATATCAGTTGATATCGCTCCTTTATGTCCTTTGAGATTGACTGCCATTGCTCCTTTTGCAGCCCATTGTCTCCACCCCTCCCACTTCATTGTTGTGTCAAAACACGCTCCAACATGAAATGAGACACTTCAATGGACCAAGTGGCAGCCTTTGGCTGGGAACTAGCTTGTGTATCCATAATTTCTACTTGATATCCATTAGATTAACACAAAGTTAATTCAAATTTAAATGGATTATATTCAAAGGACAATAATGCAATCATAAATAGTCAAACGAAATAACATGATAACCATAGCCAGTAAACTGTCACCTATCCAAACAGATGGATAGCACAAATTCATATTACATAACTCAAAAAAAAAAAAAAATCATTGTACCATAACAATTTCAAACATAGATAAAATATATCACTCTTCATCAGACACAGGATCAACAAACATATCAGCATCATTAACAGGATTGTCAAACATATCATCATCATCATCATCATCAACAGAATCATCGACCAAATCATCAACTCTTGCCACATAATCATCCCACATGTTGTCAGCTAGCTGCTCTCGGAACTGGTTACAATCAACATTATCCATACTCTCATCATCAATGTCAGAATCATCTTCCACATCTGCTTCACATCTCTGATTGGGTTGGGCACTTGAACTGGGTCCCACAGTTGCATCCTCTTGCGCAAGAAAAGCCTCTTCTTCTTCAACACTATTTTGTGTAAGAATATGATTATGTAAAATAGCACAGGCTATCACAATGTTGGCTTGCGTATCAAAAGGGTATTCTGCTTGAGTTTTCAATATCTTGAATCTTGACTTCAAGTGAGAAAACGACCGTTCAATTACATTGCGCAGACTAGAATGTCGCAAGTTAAACAACTCTTTTTTATCAGCTGGCCTCAAATTGGAGTTGTTCCACTCTTTGAGATGATACCTAACATTACGGTATGGTCGCAAAAACCCACTCTGGTTGGCAAACCCAGCATCGACAAGATAAAATTTACCTTGGGGTACCACTAGTTTTCCTGCTCCTTCCTTATGAATGGCATGATCTAAGATTCGAGCATCTGATGCCGATCCTTCCCAGCCAGAAAGTATGTATGTAAACTTCATGTCAAAATTGCAAGCAGCTAAGATATTTTGAGATATATCACCCTTCCTATCGCGAAATCTCCGATGTTTGTCAACCGTAACCCATGCTGGGATATGCAAACCATCGATGGCTCCAATGCAATCCTTGAAGTATGGGTAGAACCTTCTGCGGTCTTTTGAGATTCGCTGAGGTGTTGTGGTACTTGGGGGCTTCAATAATACTGGATACAATTTTAATATTGCATGCAATACTATGTTAAAATACCTACTTATGGTCTCACCAGAGTGGCCATATCTAAGAGCCATAACTCGGTTCTTAACATTATGGGCTATCGTGTGTAGAAATATCACTACTTGCTCCTCAACTTGCACTGTTTTGCTATCACACAGAAGCCCCCTCTCCCACATCAAACGAATTAAGCTAAAGAAGGCTCTCTTTCTCAGTCTCAACATATCTCGACATGCCTTCTCGGTAGCACCTATAATTAGTTGTGTCTCAGCAGTGCCATGGAGGGTCAAATTATAGTAAGGCCCTTTAACAAGGAACAATTTTTTATACCGCTCCACTGCTATGACAACAGCTATAGCCGCTAAGATAATTGTCATCTCGAGACTCTCATCACCCTCATCATGGTCAATATCCATTTATACGTCTATCTACGTTTTAAAAAAGAGAGATTATGATTTAATCAAAACATACTAATTCTAAAGGGTTTTTGTCTATAACCATTAAAAATATGAGCATATTGTAAAAGACTTTGGTCAAGGCATGTATGACAGAAAACTATCCTTTTTATCCTTCGTGGAACTAAATAAAATTCCATCATGTCATTTATATCAAAGCAACCAAAAATAAAGATCATGTCAGTTTTTTATAATGCATTAGTGCATTACCCCATGTTACTACCAACTTGAATAAGACTTCTCCTATCATCCAAATCACTAGCAAATAAAAAAATTAAAGATAAAATATCACCCCCAAAATATTGAATAGCCTCATGTATTGGGCAACGATATCTTCCTTTCCTTTTCCAGATGAATTTCTGCATTACTATTTATGCATGCATATATTTTTTCAAGGATATGAGTTCTCTCAAAGCATGGCAGTCAGACCCACTACTATGCTTATGTCATACATACATATAAAGGTTAATGCCAAATCAATGTCACCCAACTTGTACTGGTTAGCCTTGGACACCAATTACCTTGTCTGCTAATAACTACCATGTTGGTACAAGCTAGCTTGGTGCTATGGTAGTATGGTAGTTAGCACACACCTTCTCATTCACAACAGGTCTAAATTGGATATGGCCATGAAACTAAATAATAGAGTTTTGTTGGACAATGATTTGAATAGAACTGATGCAAGATGACTTCAAATACTCTTACATGTGAGGAACCAATAATGAACAGTAACAATGATCCCAGCTGTAATAACAACAGATATATCAAAATAGCAAGAATAGCTAAGCAGAGAAATCCAGCAAGTACAGAGTGGTTAATTTAGTCAAAAAACCCAAACAAATCTATGCTTCTGGGGATAAAATTTACCACAATATAAAATACAAGTTTTTTGTAAACACCATGGTATGAGCTCAATCTTTATACTAAGCAATAAGGGCACCAACCAATCTCTACAACTTGGCTGATTTACAGGTCCAGAACTCTAGCCCAATCAGTTTGTTTAGAGATCCAAATGAAAAACTATTAATTTTGAACTAACTTGGTACACTTACAATATTCCAAGTCCTGTAGCAACTGGCCAAATAACAGACCATGAGGGAAATTCTGGGTATGGTTTTTACTAACTCAATCTTACTAATCTGAGAACAAGAAAAAAAATCAGATCTCGATAAATTAAATTTCTTATCCATTTTCAATGTTCCACATGTGTGAGGGAAGCCTTTTATAATAGTCTTTTGTGGCTACAAAAAGAAATCCTAGGGAAAGCTCAAGCACATAAGAAGAACCGGCATTGCAATGATGATCAATATAAAAATTACAAGGCCATTGCCCAGAACCCTTTAATGACAGAACATACCAAAACATACCAAAACCTAGCAAATGGGATTATAGGGTTTTTGGTGGGAAATCAAGCACAGGGTAAACATTCTGAGAACGACAGAGAGAGAGAGAGAGAGAGATTACCAATCAAAGTAGCAATTGGCAAAGGTCGTTGTTGGAGAGGAATCGATCTTGGAATGGAGAGTCGTTTTCTCGTAGAGGCGAGTTCCTCTTTCGTTCGACCTTCTCAAAGCGTTTTTTTTATGGGGATATTTTGGCTTCAGCGTTGAAATACCCTATTTATATTGTGGACTTAGAATCTGGCTTCTAGAGAACCCACATTTAGTGCAAATGTTGGAATCATGCTTCAACCAAGGATCGACACATTTAGCAACCAAGCATTATAAAAAAATGAGAATCACGTTTCCATGGAAGCATGCAGCCAAACACTTCCTAAGACACCTCCTCCATGACCCTGAGTACAAGGTGAACTCCAGGTTTCAAGCTAGAGGGCTTAGAAATCTCAGAAAAGAATTCCGACAGATGCACGAACGGATTCACAATCGTGGTTCCGTCCGTCAATCCATCCAGTGTAATTCCATTGACTGGACCTAAACGGATGAAGGAACAGATTTACTCTGCTACCTCCACCCGTGGGTCCGTTTCCTCTCTGGAATGTCTCAGAGATCGAACGGATGCAAGGATGGATTAAGATGGCACTTCCGTTCGTGGATCCGCTCGCTCTCGTGTGTGTCTCAGAAATTGAACGGATGCAGGAATGGATCCAAGCAGAAGTTCCGTCCGTGGATCCGTCCCTTGTATTTTGACTTGTTGGCCTGAACGGAGTCAGGGACGGACTCACCCTATTGCTTCCGTCCATGAATCCATCCCTGCTATCTTGGTTGGAACTTGATTTTAACTTTAGGGGCATTACATGGGACCCCTCTATACACCTTTTGATAATTGCTTTTGTATTTTTAGGTACCCAATTCGATGGATAGCTGGTACACCAGTGAGATTCATGTCAACCACGTCGGGTGACACCCGAGTTCGATGAGTGGGTTTTGGATGACTTTGTTGGGCTTGAATATATATATATATATATATATATATATATTAAGCAATCTTGGTTATGCTATTATATAAAATATAAGCATTGTGTGCATTGCATTATTTACCTCAAATGTGAATTTCTATGAATGTGATATTATTCTCACCATTGTATCGGGTTACAGTGCTGGCTGTGCCGGTACTAGAACCCCAATCTTTATTATGAAAATTATTAATTGCCATCCTGATCTGTATGCGCTGTGCCGTGCTAGTACCTGGTTACTAGATGGAATGGGACGTTGATGCACCCGAAATACCTCTTGGGACGATAGGACTTGCATATAGTATATCTGTGGCTAGGATTCTTGTTCCCTTATGCTACGACCATTGCCAATAGGGGCTTATGTGTTGGATAGTCTGAGCACCTATTGCCCATGGAGGTGGGAGAGTCCAGGTCATGGGTAGTGATGGCTATCGGGGTCTGCCACTGGGTGGTTTGATGGCTTCCACCGGCGTAGGCTCCTGTGTGATAATTGAGGTTTCACTGGGACGATAAGTTAAGTGACCCTTAGTGTCTCCCGAGTTATCACAGTAGCATATAGTTGACTTAGAATTTGTGTGCTGGGTGGAAAATGAATCTAACATTAGCATGCATCATAGTTGCTTGAAATTACGTGTTTGTGTGTATGTGCATTCCCCTTTGTTCTCTCACTAGCTTGTGGAGCTAACCCCATTGCACAACCCCTTTTTAGTTTATATGCAAGAAATCTCTTGATGAATACCGTTGGATGTGAATCAAGTGGAGCCGGTGGCTGTGACTTGGATGTCGATATACACCCAAGAATAGTGCCCTAGTGGCGTGATTTATTATTTAAATTCTGTATTCATTTTCATACATGTATAAACTTTATGTTTAACTATAAGGAGAGAAATGAATGGTTACGAGATATTGAAATTGTACTATGTGTTATCATTAGAGAATCGATGCTCTATAATTCAGGTGATTTAAATAAATTTCGCTTCCTCTAACTCTATAATTGGAATGATTTATTCTATTGGGTACATTCCTTGCAGATATCATGATTTGATGACAGGGTGGACTGTGGTTCGGGACACTGTATGTGTGATCCTGGTAGGTTTTGGGATGACACTGGTTGTCCTAGTCACCCCCTTTATTGTAAAATATCTTTCATCGGGATGGAGGGCGTGACAAAGTGGTATCAAAGTATTGATGCTTTGCACCGACCACAGTCTAGCGTAACCTCTTGATTTACTCTCCACAATTAGGTTCTAAATTAAAAATCTCAAGAACATAAATAAGTGTGTGTAGATAGAGGAGATGACTGATTATGGTGAAATGAGAACCTAGAAGATAATAGGTAAACATGGAACTTAAGACTTGAAACATAGGTTGTTAAACGATAACCATGTTAATGTTTTGTTGGATCCTAAGTAAATAGATGGGCAATTATATGTGATGATTCATAATAAACAATGATAAATGAAATATAACAAACCCATAATGATCAACAATAATCAAAATGAGGAAAATAAACAGATATATATAACTAAATTCAAACTCCAAATTGTTCCAAATTTTCTGCTTGGGAATAACTGTGTCCTTCCCAACTCAAAGTGCAAGATTTCATCTATCTCAACTCAAAACATATGATTCTGTCCATCCCAAATCAAAAGATACAATTCCACCATCAAAAGTTCCCAAATTAACCGATAAAAAAAAAAGAGAAGAAAAGCAAGGAAATAAAGAAGAGTTAATGGAAAATAGTTCTAACAACAACCATCCAAAGACAAAAAATTAAAGGCCTGAACAAGACAACTTCAAATTTTCTTTGAGAGAGAAGTGGGCTAATCCTCTGCGCCATCGCCACCACCACGGCCGAGGAAAGTGTTGATGTCACTCAATCCTTTCTCTATGCCCTCGAGACGCCTAACGTGAGTGGAGAACTGCTTCTTGACATCTTTGCAACCCTCCAGCATCCTCAGGTTCATCCGCCTGATGGCCAACAAAATGTCACTCCCACCTCCCTCTCGAGCATTAGAAGTCCCTGCAGCAAATGGACCAGATCCTATGAACTTAATGTTATCATCATCATCATCATCATCATCGATCTCTCTGGGTCCTCCACCCTCCCCATACCTGACCTACTCCCCAAAACTGTCATAGTCATAGTACAACCCCATCCTCTGTATGGCATTGAACCCAAAAAGCCCCTCAGAACTGGTTTCTTTGGGCTCATGGTCGAGGTCTATCCCAAAGTACAAAAAGATTCGAGTGAGCAGTCTACCATATGGCAAAGTGTTCCTGCAGATAGGATTTAGCACTGCATGGGTCATGTGCTGAATGATCACATATGGCAGACATATGTGCTGACCAATGTACAGGGAGTATGCTAGTGCTACTGACATTAAAGGAGGCTGAGTTCTATGTGCCTTGAAAGGAGCCAAATTGGTCTTGGCTATGAATTTGAGAACCCGCTGAGAAGGAGGAAACCTGGAAAGATCTTCATTTTCATCATACTTCTTGTTGGTAAGTATCTTGAATAATTTTTTATTGTCTGCTGGGGATAAACACTTGGTGGGATCACTGCCAGGGGCATGATAGACCCTGTCTCCCTCTGCAGAAATATCTAGAAGAGTCCCCAGTTCCACCTCATTGAAGGCAATTGTGACCCCCTTCATAAAAGAGGTTAGCTTGAAGCCCTCAACATCCTCCTTAACCAACACCAGATTTGAATAGAATTCTCTAACCAATGTGGGGTGATAAAAGTTCGGGTGAGTCAGCATGCTACTCTATTTTAGCTTGTTGAATCTGGCGCCCACCTTGTAAGCAAGAAGTTCTTCCACCACCATATCCCTCTCCAATAAAATTTTCCTGTTGTGGAGGTATTCCCAAAAGATTCCCTCGGTCTTTGCCGAGATGAACCTCCCCACATTATAGGCTGTAGGAGTCGCTATCACTATGGCTAGTTCCCTCTTTCTTTTTGGAGGCATGAGCAAAATCTTACACACAAGACACCACCCAAGAAGACAATAATGGTAAGCTAAATTGGAATAAATGAGATATGATTGGCAAATAAGATTACAGAAGCAAAATGCCTATGTGATATGGAAATTGTTGGATGGAAAAATTACACAATGCGAAGATAGAACATGGATATCGTTGGAGATATGCTTAAATTAAGGGGAAAAGAGAAAAGAGTTATATATGTATAAAAAATCCATATGAAATACCTAGGGCGTGGATGTGAAGGTATGAGATCAATATGAATAACATATGCTTTTGGCTACTTTACACCCCAATCAATGCCAAACAAATAAGTGATTGAATGAAAGACCCCAACAAGAGATAAGGAAATTATTTATTTTAGGGAAAAAGGGTATAAATTCCAAGGATTGTACTAATAACCACATGAACAAGAAAAGAATGCATGAAGGTATGTCAAAAGAATGATTTTCTATGAAAATATAGGGCATATAATGAATTTAACATGGCTTTGAGAGTTTTCCCAAAGTATTGAGGATTTGAGAATTTTATCCCAACCAATACCTAGAAATAATTGAAGTAATTCAACTAGGCATGGCAAACTTGACAAACAATCTCTAAATTCTTGGAAAGACTTTAAAATTCAATAAAAGACACAATATGCATACAAAAATTCACTAACATAGTGTCATTGATCGATTAGGGCTTGATTCAACCGAAAAACCCTAGTCTCAATCGATTTTGGCATGATTTTGGTGTGTACATGGCTAGGGGAATGCAACCAAAGGCAAAACACAATCATAAATTTGAAATATTTATCCCTAATCCATGTGAAAGGAAAGGAAGATGAAGAGACACCATCACAAACCCTAAAAATGGAAAGGAAGAGAGAAAGGAAAGGAGAAATGGGGAGAGAACCATACCTTGAGAAAGTGAGAGATGGATTTTAGGGCTTGGATTTGCCAAAAATCACCAAGGAAGATCAATTGGTGATTGAACGGAAGTTCCTTGGAGAGCTTTTTCTCCTACGGTTGTGTCCCTCTCTTTTGGAGCCAAAATGAGTTTGAAAACTCGTGGCTCTGTGATTCCACCCGTGAATCCGCTCAGCACAAAATTGTAAAATTTCATTCTTAAAGCTGCACGGAACAACGAACAAATCCACTCTCGTGAGTCCATCCGAAGATCCAATCACCTCAGTATTTTTATAATACTTAGTCTTCTGAGAATGGACGAACGAACGGATTCACGTTCCACATCCGCCCGTTAGTCCGTCCTACCAGTTTTACGATGGAGCCACGAATGGACTCATAGCACTGATTCTGCCCGTGAGTCCATCCTTTTTTTTTTAGGATTTTTGAGCCCAGATTTTGAGACCTTTTGACCACACCTATATGTGATGAATATGTGTCTATACCTTAGTTTTGACACCCATGTTATTTGGTCCATTCGTGGACATCACTTAAATCTAGTTTAACGCCTTGAAATTGATAGGTTAGGGCCTGCACCAACTGGCCGAGCCAGTAAAAAGATGATAGGCATTAGTATACATTGTGGCTCCCCTCTTATGTGAGAGGAGGAGAGTTACCCTTGAGGATGAAAATCCTTAAACCCCATGAACGATTGGACCTAGAGTAATTAGTAAGGCCAAACCTATGCGGTGTAGAAACCTTTGATGAGATAAATAAGATCCAAATTCGTAGCCAGACAAGAAGAAAAGAAATAATAGGCTGGTTTTGAATAGCTTAGCTTGAGTGATCAATAGAGACCTAGTAGAAGTGAAGGTCAATTATGACACCTCACAGGTTCGTGACCACTCTATGAGGAATTTTGCTTGGTTCATCTGAACTTTTATTTACACCAATAGGTGGAGTTCCAAGCCGTATTTAGGACTCCTAAATGACCTAGTATACTATACCTAAGAATTGCCTATCTTTGAAAATTTACCTAGGTGAATGGTACATCTTTAGGGATATGAATGTAATTATTAAACTTATACTATGTATTTGCGTGAATTTAAAATAAAATAAATGTATCCCCTAAAATCTTGAAGTGTGTGACTAGACTATCATCTATACTACAAATGTGACCTTGTCTTGATCCTACTGTGATAGTTTATTTGAGTCCAACCTTGGTCAAGTTAATCGTGGATTAATAGGCAATGAATTTGACAACAACCGGATAGTCTAATAATAAGTAAGACCTTCTTAAAAGAGAAGACTTGGACCAAAACTAGTAGAAGATTATGGGGTTCTCGAAAGAAGACCATTGTAGACTTCTCTGATAAGTTGACCGGGTAGGTTAATTATTGGAACCTACTTGAAGGAATTGACTTAGACCGAAACTAGGATTGTTGGCTCTCGAGAGAGGACCAATATGGACTTTCCCCTGTGGAATAACTGAGTAGTAGGTTTATAAGGTTGTAAGAGCTGAAACTGAAGGATGTAACAAGACCTTCTCCAATAGCATAAATGAATGGGGGTAATGGGTCACCAAATGCATTCCCTCCATACTGGGAGTGAACAATAGGAGATTCCATCAATATTCCAAATCATTCTAAAGTTGGGTTAGGTAATGAGATAACCCGAAGTGAAAGCATTCAGAATATGAACCCTATGATTGGGGACTGTATAAGGTTAGATCCTGTAACTCAAGAATGATAGAATGTAATCCCAACCTGATCTAGAAGATCTACGAAACCTTCTGCTCCTTGAGGCTTAACTTCGTATTTGAAGCCCTGTTTCCTTGATATACTATAAGACTATGCATATAGTACAACCTGTGTTTTGCATAAATTGGGATATTTTATTTGGATGCCTTCAGTTAGTTTTTCATGGTAGTTTTCATGCATACTGGTTTCAGAATGCTTGATATGTTATCTTCTCTTCCATAACATATGATTTTTCGTTGCCATTCCATGTTGTAGATTTTTTACTATTTCTTGCATCTATTTTTCTCTTTCAGTTTCAGGGGGATTCTTTGGGGTGTTGATGACCACAACTTCTTCCTCTTTAATTACGACCTTAGGTTGTGCTCTGGGTATTAGTGTCAGCCTAGGTTCTTTAGGGATTTGTGCACTATCCCCTCGAGGCTGACTTTGCATTCGTTGAACCATCTGTGTAACTAGCTGCTTCATCTCAGCCATCACCCTTCGCATGCTAATCATTTCCTAACTCAACACTTCTACCAAAGAACCAGCCTCTAGTGGTTCCATGGTACTCGGAAGAGGAGGTGCCTCACTAGACTTTGCCTTGTGGACTAGAAGATTGGCTAGGATTTCTGTTGGATGAAGAGGATGGAGACTGGTGGAGGTCGGCCCGAGTTAACCGGCCAACCTGACGGTCCCAAGCCAGCAACAAAGAGTTCTTTCATCGTGGAATTGTGCCTTGCAAGGGCGAAAGATCATTTTAGGATCTTAAGTGATAAACAAATTATCATTTTTCTTTTTTCTTTTTTTGTAAAAAAAAAAAAATTTATAGACAAATTTATGTTTTGGTTTACAAGGCAAATATACAAACATATATATACAAACACCGGTTGGGTAGCATAATGATCCATTTCTGACCTCTTAGCTCCATTTTACTTGGGTAATTATTGGTGAGATCTTCATTAGACTCTGAAATGACTCCTATGGCCCTGCACGTTGATATAATTTTGCCATAAATCCTTCCTTGTTCGATGGCTCCCAGAGATTGAATTAGGATCATTACGAAGAGGACTTCTCAAGGATCTCCCGTCAATCTGTCCTTTGTTAATGTAGGGTACCTTCCATTTTGGGGTAACCAAAGCTCCATTGCCGACATAATATCCTAGGCAGTGTATCATTTTTCATGGGACTATCGAGGCTACATTTTTTGTTTTGATATACCATCTTAGACAATTGTGTTGCTTTTATCGAGGGACTATCGATGGACATCCGAGGGACGAATAGAGCTCATTCCCAAGATAGGTAAACTACATTAAGGAGGATATACTACCAAGAACCTCATTTTTGGCCCCGAAGGGTTGCTACGTTAGTTTGTGGCATATCCTAATCATATATTTTCTAATTTCCTACATGATGCATGTAATAGGTAGGCAAATAGGACTGAACAAGGTTTCCCTTGACAGAACCGATATACCTATTGCTCGTGGTTGCGAATTGCCAGCACGTGGTTCTTTTAGTATATCTAGAGAGTAGGTCACATGATCTCAGAATAATCAAGCTAGTGCCCTTTTTGAGTAGCAAAGTATCTTATGACACACTAGTGAATACTCTCGTCGATGATTCTAAACTCATATAGTAAATATCAAGGGCGGTGGCTTAGCCACAAATTACCCATATCTACATATGGGGTCTAACAACTAATCACGGGGCTTTGTGTTTCCATACTGTGTGTGTGTGTGTGATAGTGGTGGCGGAAGCAGGTATCATCTGACCTCAGAGTACTTAGTATGATGTGCACCACCTCCCCGGGGGTAGAGGCACAATAGGGAGTACCCTCGTCGTTTGATTTCATTTCGAACAAGATGCATCATGCATTTAGTACATAAAATGGAGCCAAACATGTTGTCAATAGAACAATGTAGAAGGGAGAATATTCTTGAGTTCACCGATAGCATCTAGTATTGAAAGCTTGATCATCAATCCCCAATGGAGTCGCCACTGTGAGGATCTATTCCTCCTTGTGGGGGGAAAAGGGGTTATGCTCCTTAGTTGGAGAGAGAAAGGAAGGCATCTTCTCGGAGGTTATGTTCATTTATCGAGGGATGGGAGTCTTACAATCAAGTGAAATTGAGTCGCCACCTAGGATTAGGGCCTAGGATCCATTGGTGTAGCCCTGTGAAGGGCTACAGGACTTCGTTTGGACTGGTCAAAGATTCAAGGTAAGTGGTCAGGTTACGAAAGTGGGGAGGTGTTAGGCACCCACCTCGCTCGCATAAACCGGTCTTTCTACTAAATGCTAGTTTTTGAATATTCTCCCTTTATAAATGTCCCAATCCCACATGTATAGGTAAGATGATGCACAAACAGCTTAAAATTAAACTAATCTAAATTAGCTACTCTACACTACACAAGTATAATTTAAAAGTCTACATTGTTACGAAATTATAGTGTGATGAAAGAATTAAATACCTATATGCTTTCAACCAATGCAATTATACGGGATAGATTGCGTCCCCCTGCATAGGTGGAGGCAAAAGACTGGCTTTGTCATTCGTTGAACAGAGTAATAGTGTCAGAAAGTAATCGCCCAAATGTCGAGCAGAGTAATGGTGTCAAAAAATCTTTGGAAAGTAATCACCCGGATGTCGGGTAGAGTAACGGCTCACCAGTGTTGGACACTAGAACCTCTGACAGAATAACAGCATTGAAAAGCTTTTGAAAGTAATCTCTCAAATGTTGGGCAGAGTAATGACTCACAAGTGTTGGGCACTGGGACCTCAAACAGAATAACAGCGTCGAATAGCTTTGGAACGTAACCTCCCAGATGTCGGACAGAGTAACGGCTCACAAGTATCGAGCACTAGGACCTCGGATAGAATAACGCCGTTGAAAATCTTCGGAAACTAGGCATTAGGACATCGAACAGGGTAACTAGGCCATGGGAGACTTCGGGGGTTTGGGAAAAAACGGGTTAGGGAAGGCGAATCCGCGGGATCCGAACTCCGGACAGAGGGACGAGGCACGAAGACTCAAAATTGAACTGGGGAAAGGCCTCGAGACTAAGAAAAAGAGAAAACTAGAGCTTTGGGAATGCCCCCTCTCCTCAACTTAGAACCTGTTGAAATGAGAGGTGGGGGAATTTATAGGAAAAAATCTCATCTGGCGGCGCTACGGTGAAATCTGAGATCCTGCTGGGTGAAAAAATCATTTTTTGGGTTCCCTGAGGTGCCACCACTCGGGGCGCAATGCTATTGTGTACCGCCGAAGGGCGGATTCCTGTTGGGGTGCAGCACTGCTGCGTGGTGCCACGGCCGGGTGTGGCGCTGCAATCGGGTGCAGTGTTATCGTGGGATGCCGCGACTGCACACGGCGTTGTCAGACTGTGGCTTCATGTTGGGGCACCACGCGGGCTCGAGATATTTTGTCCAAGGCCGTTCCGTGGATACAAGGGGACTGTGGGTGCCTTCGAGGTGGAATAGGGGGTGCTTGGGTTACTTTGAAGAAAAATGGGTTTAGAGGGCATTGCCAGTCTTTCGCATCCGATTGCCGTCATCGTTGGGGGGGTGACAAAATTCAGCGTCTACATAGGGCCCAGGACCCAATGGGTGTAGCTCTATCAACTATTAGTGGAAATGGGCTACGAGATTCTATATGGTCTGGTCAGAGATTAGGTTAGGAGTCATGTTACAAGTATGGGAATGTGTTAGGTACCCATCTTGCCAGATTAAAGATGGTCTTTCTATTTTAGATGATGAGTGTCAAATTTTCTCTCTTTGTAATGTATGCCTAAACTAACTGTACAACATGGATTCTATTTACATTATATACACTAAATCTGGAAAATACAAAGGACTGCATTGTAATGATAAAAATGCAATGATTGTAACTTTACACTGAAACTCCTTGACTGTTGGTGATCCCCTGGCTCAGGTGGAGACAGATGGGCGTAACATCACTGGTTCTTCAGATAGTGTATCGGCTTATTGGGAGTGCTTCTTGTTATCCGTACGTGAATAGAATAATGGCTATTTGAAAGGGATTTTTGTTATCCATATTCAAACAGAATAACGACTTGATTGGAATGAGAGCACTCGTCACTCAAGTGGGTAATCTGTAGATCTACCGATGGTTTAAGAAAACCACTCGAGGTCGCTCATAATGGCTCAAAAGGAAGCAAAGTAGCTAGGAAATCAAGTTTGGAGGGTCTCCTTCCCCAATTTCTCCATAAAGATGGGGGAGGGGAACCCTCCTATTTATAGTGGATGACCCACCCATCACGGCGCCATGGTGGTCTCCCACGGTACCATGGAAGGGGTTTCCACGGTGCCGTGGTGGGTAACCATGGTGCTGTTCTCTAGGCATGACATCACCAGGAAATATTTGGCACTTCTGGGCCAGTTTAGGCATATTTTGGGCTTTTTCTTGCTTTCTCAGGGGGTATGAGTGTGATGTTCTCCATTTGTGTCCTATTATCATCATTGCCAAGGGTGGTGGCAAAATTTTAGTATCAACACTATGTCTCATTCTGAGACCGTGGCACCAGGACGGGATTATCGTGGCTTGTTGGGTGACTGATGGCGCATTCGGGGACTGACATTCATCCTTTTGCAACTAGGGTTTGTATCATTGGGTGACCGAGCATAATTTCGGGACAAGGGATACTACCTATTGTGTTGCAGTAACACTATTGGCCATTGAATTAGTTTTGTTGTTAGAAGGATAATAAAATGAATTCATGCACCACATAATGGACTATCGGTGATTGCTTGCATGCCCCAATCCCCTCATTGAGAATAGTGAAGCTTACACCATATGCGTGCCCTTTTTGATGATGATGCAAGTGTTGTTGTGTCGATGAGCACTAACACATCTCCCTCCATTGCTGAGTGTGGTGGAAAATGGTGGATTCCAAAGTCCGAGGAACATGATGCAGGTTGTGCTTGTGATGACTATGCATATAGTACAACCTGTGTTTTGCATATGCCTTAGGTTTTTTTTTCATAGTAGTTTTCGTGCATATTGGTTTCACAATGCTTGATATGTTATGTTCTCTTTCATGATATATGATTTCTCATTGCCATTCCATATTGTAGATTTTTTACTATTTCCTACACCTACTTCTTCTTCCTTCCTCCTTCTCCTTCTTCTCTTGTCTCTTCTCCTCCACAGTTTACTTAGGAGGGAGAGAGATAAGGGAATAAAGATTCTCTTATCCTTTTAAGGGGTAAATGGGCCTTAGGTTGTGTTTTGTTTAGGTCCCTAGAATGTAGTTAAGCCTTAGGCTCAAATGGGTTTTGGGTTAGGTCTTAGGTTATGTTTGGTCCAAGATTTAGACCATTAGGTCCAATTAATTAGTTGGGTCTTGTTTGGGGTTGGGTCCAAGTCCATAGGACTTAATTGTCCTCTAAGGCTTGTTTGGTTTAGGTTAGGGTGTATAAAACCCATCATTCATTTAAGTTAGGCCTTGTGGGCCCACTTAACCAATCAATGGTAAGAGTGGGGGTCCATATGGTCCAATTATGGTGTCCAGGAGATGTGGGTATGGGTCCCACAGAAAATAATCCAAAAGGGCAAGTAATAGCACGGGCGGATCCTTGAGCGGATTCAGTACGAGTCCGTTCGTGACTTCGGTGCTGCTGTTAGGGCCCAAACTTCAAGGAAAGTTGCAGGGCTTTGGCCCACACTTCCAAGTCTTCGAGGGGATACTCTTAGTAATATTTTAAGTCTGAGGTTACAGGTGTTGGCCAGTGCCACCATGGCATTGCCTCTTAGGTAAAGGTCTAAACTGCCCCGGGGTACAAGGGTATATTTGGGGTGCGACTCTAACATCCCCCCAACCTTATTAAAAATTTCATCCTCAAAATTTGAGGTGGCTAGGGTCTCAAGGGTAAGGGCTTGTTAAGTAACAACATTTCCATTGGCCCACTACTTGGACTAGGTCAAAGGTTGGGTTTAATCGAGGTAGTGCCTACATGGCATAGCAAGTCAGGTTCTACAATTTTCTTTCCTTTTAGGGTCACATTACCACAGGGGTGTGGTTCACAGTAGCCCTAAGCTCCATTGGGTTAAGGGTCGGTGGTCATAATACTCCAGTGGGTAACATAAGTCTGTACACACTAAACTAAGCCATCAGGAACAGAAAGTTCCCAAGATCTTCTAGATCAGAGGATACCACTCAGGCCTTCACTATTCTGGTTACTCTTGGATTGCAGGGCTTAACCTATCTAGTACCTAGCACAGGGTTTGCATTTTGAATGCTATCACTTCAGGTCATCTCATTACCTAGCCCAACTTTAGAATGATTTAGAATATTGATGGAATCTTCTATTGTTCACTCCCAGTACGAAGGGAATGCATTTGGTGACCCATTACTCCCTTCTTATCTATCGTTGGAAAAGGTCTTGTTACATCCTTCAGTTTCAGCTTTCACGACCTTTAAACCTACTACACGGTTATCCCACAGAGGAAATGTCCATACCAGTCCTCTTTCGAGAACCACATAGCCTTCTAATAGTTTTAGTCTGAGTCAATTCCTTTAAGCAGGTTCCATTACTAACCTACCCAGTCATTATTAAATTAATTTCCTATTAACTTAAGGTCTGGTTGATCAGGGTTGGGGCTTAAACTAGCTACCACGATAAGGTCAAACCAAAGTCACACTTGTGGCCCAAAAGAATAGATCTAGCCACACGCAAGGGTTTAAGAAATATATTTATATTATTATTTTCATACCAATCATAGGTATAATTTAATAATTAAATTCATATCCCTATGGACATATCTGTAACATAGGTCAATCCATAGGAACAAGTAGTTCTTAGGCACGGCATACTAGGTCCTTTTTGGAGTCAACTCATGACTTAGGACTCCCTCTATGAGTCTAAACAGGGTTTGGATGAACCAAGTAAAGTTCAAATAGAGTTCGTCATTAGCCCGTGAGGTGGCATGAATAACCTCCAAGCACACGTGATCCCGATTGATCACTTAAACTAAGCTATCCCAACCAGCCTAGCGTTCTCCTTATTCTAGTCTGGCTATGGGTTTGGATCCTATGTACCCCTATAAGGTCTCTACACCACATAGGTTTGGTTCTATTAATCACTCCCGGTTTGCTCACTAATGGGGTCTAAAGGTTTTCATCCTCCAGGGTAACGCTCCTTCCTTCATGTGGGAGGGGAGTCCTAACGTACACTGGTGCCTGCCATTTCTCATTGACTGGCCCAGTTGGGTACAAGTCTTAATCCCTTTAAATTTTAGGGCATTAACTAGACTTAGGTGGTCCCCTCAAATGGGTCACTCATAGGGGTGTCCAATCTAGGGTATAGGCACACAATCAACACATATGGGTGTAGTCAAAAGGTCTCCAAAAATTCTAAGCTAAAATCCTCAAAGAAATCAGGCCGACTCACGATCTGTGTCAGTTCGTGGTTCCTCCGCGAAGATAGGGAGAGCAGACAAATGGGCGGATGTGGAACGTGAATCCGTTTGTTCATCCGTTCTCAGAAGGTTAAAAAGCTGAGAGGAAATGATTCGAATGGATCTACGGACGGACTCATGATTGTGGATCCGTTCGATGATCCGGGCAATTCTTAAAATGACAAATCTTAAGTTTTACGCGGGGCGGATTCGAGAGCGGAGTCACAATAAGTGGATCCGTTCGTTCGTCCGTTCATGGAATTTTAACAAAATAGAGCCGCGAGTTTTAAAACTCACTTTTGGTTCCAAGAGGGGATGCAACCGTAGGAGAGAAAAGACTCTAAGGGATTCCGTCCAAGTCTTCTTGCCCCATTTTGGTTGATTCCAAGCCTAGAATCGGTCTCTCCTTTACTCAAGGTAATGCCTCTCTTCTCTTTCTCTTTTCCATTCTCTTCTTCTCCGATTGCAGGGTTTTACTTGTGCCCCTTCATCTCCCTTTCCTTTTCTTCTGGGATGAATCACCTCAAGTTGTGATCATATCTTGATTTTGTTTGCATTTTCATGGTTATGTACGCCAAGTTCATGCCAAAATCGGTTTAGGCTAAGGTTGTTGGGTTTGAATCAAGCCCTAATTGATCAATGGCACTATATGGTTGGATCCTTGTTTGTTTATTTTATCTCTTATAAATTTCAAAGTCTTTGCAAGCATTTTAAAGGTTGATTACTATGTTTTCCATAAGTAGTTGAATAACTTGGATTGGTTCTAGGTTTTGGGTAAGGTAAAATCCTTAAACCTTCAATGCTTTAGGAAAACTCTTCAAGTTTGTGTTTAATCCATTGTATGCATCTCCATTTCATAGATATTAACCCATCAACGTATCCTCAAGTACATTTCTCATTTTCATTCAAATAGTTGCTAAAAATTCCTTAGTATTTATCTCATTTTCCCTCAATAATTCATTCCCTTGGTGTATGCTAAATGTATTGCTTATTCATGGGATTATTTGCAAAACTCTTGGTGCTTATCCCCTTTTTTCCTCAAATGCATAGTTCTTGTCTCTTGTTGGGGTGTCTTATTCAATAACTTGCTTGTCTGGCATTGGTTGGGATGTAAGGTAGTCAATAGCGTATACCATTCACATTAACCTCATTCTCTACATTCTAGCACTAGGGATCTCATGTAGACTTCATGTGTGAATTGATCTTGTTTCTTTTCTTCTCAACATATCTCCAATGGTATCCATATTCCATATTCCATATTCTCATCATTTACATGTGTATATTTTGATTTTCTCATCATGTATAGCCTTCTCTTCAAACCATTTCCATATCATTTAGGCATTTCTCTTTTACAATTTATTTGCCAACCATATGTCATCATCCCAATTTGGCTTACATTTATTGTCCTTCTTTGGTTAGTGCCTTATGTGTAGGTAACTAATCATGGGTCCCAAAAGGAAGAGAGATCTATCTATTGTGCCTCCCGCTCCTATGGCTTACAATGTGAATTAGTTTACCTCAGAAAAGACTGAAGGAATCTTCAGGGAGCATCTCTTCAATAGGAAGATTCTCGTGGAGAGAGATGTAATAGTAGAAGAGCTTTTGGCCTACAAGGTGGGGGCCAGGTTTGATAGATTGAAGTAGACAGACATGCTCATTCAGCTAGAATTCTACTACCCCACCTTGGTTAGGAAATTCTACTTAAATCTGATAATGGTCCAGGAGGGTGACGACGGCTCTAGATTGACTTCCTATGTAAAGGGAGTGGTCATTAGCTTCAATGCCATGGAGCTAGGGGTTCTTCTCAATATATCCTCAGAAGTTGAAAGGGTATACTATCCTCCAGGCAGTCATCCAGACAAGTGCCTCCCTCCAGATGAGAAGCAAAAATTGTTTAAGGTTCTCTCCAATGATAGGTTCGAGGAGAACGAAGATCTTTCCAAGTTCCCTCCTTCACAGCGTGTTCTAATCTTTATAGCAAGGACCAATCTGGCTCCTTCTAAGGCACACAGTACATTGCCTACTCTGATGTCTACAATTTTGGCCCATTCTCTGTATGCTGGCTAGCCTATTTGTCTGCCTCACGTGGTCATGCAGCACATGGCCCGCGCGGTGATGAATCCTGCCCGCAATAATACTCTACCCTATGGTCGACTGCTCACTAGGATTTTCTTATTCCTTGGGATTGATCTTGACCGTGAACCCAAGGAAACATGCACTGAGGGACCTATTGGGTTCAATGCACTGCAGAAGATGAATCTGTACTATGATTATGACAGTGCAGGGGAGCAAGTTCAGTACGGGGATGGTAGAGGGGCCAGGGAGGAGGATGAGGATGACAGTGATGATGACATCGAGTTCATGGGTTCTGGACCATTTGCAGTAGGTACTTCATGTGCACCAGGGGGAGGTAGCGACATCTTAATGGCTATTCGGCGACTAAACTTGAGGATGGCGGATGGCTTCGATGATGTCAAGAAGCAATTCTCCGATCAGGCTCGGCATCTAGAGAGCATAGAGCGAGGAGTGGACGTTCTTAATGCCTTCCTGGGTCGCAGTGGTGGCGGTGGTGCAGATGACTAGCTCAGTTCTCCTCCAGTAGTTCTCTGAAGTTATTTTGATCAGCTCTTTTAGTTTCTTGTCTTTGTGATGGATATGGGATGTTGGGACTATTTTCTTTTTAGTTTTTTTTCCCTTAAACTTCTTGCATTCTCTCTTTGCTTTCTTTTTTATCAACAGTTTGGAAACTTTTTAGAAACATTATAATTTTGGTGGATGAATGTACTCTTGGTTTGGGTGGAACAAATCAAGTGTTTTGAGTTGGCACAGGTGAAATCCTATGGTTTGGGTTGGAAATGGCACAGTTATGCCCAAACAGAGAGTTTGGAATAATTATGGTGCTTGGATTTGTATTCCTTTGATTTGACAGGGTAAAATCACATGTCCAGGTTGGAACGAATGAAATCACGGGTTTAAAGTTGGGAAAGGCTTGACTAGCTTTAAGGAAGGATTTGGAACAGTTTAGACTTGTAGTTTGTATATATATATATATATATATATATATATATATATATATGTGTGTGTGTGTGTGTGTGTGTGTGTGTGTGCGTGTTTGCTTAATTCTCCCTTGTTTAGATCATTGTGGATTATTGTGGTTGGTTATGTTTAGCTCATTATGATTTATGAATTAAAGCACATATTTACCCATCTACCCCCTACTTAAGACTCAACCAAACAATTGCATGATTATATTCATCAGGCTGTGTTTCAAGTTCTAAGTTCTATGTTACCTATTATCATCTAGATTCTTGTTTTCACTCCAATCACTCTTCTCCTAGGTCTGCATGCAACCATTTATATTCTTGAGATTTTTAATTTATAACCTAATTGTGGAGAGTAAATCAAGAGATTATGCCTGAATGTGGTCGGTGCAGAGCATCATCGCTCTGATACCACTCTGTCACGCCCCCATCCCGATGTAAGATATTTTTCCACATAGGGGTATGACTGGGACAACACGTGTCATCCCAACACCTACCAGGATCGCAAATACAGTGTCCAGAGCCACAGTCCACCCTATCATCACATACTAATAACAGAAAGGAACGTATCAAAATGGAATAAATCGTTCCAATTACAGAGTTAGCGGAAGCAAAATTAAATTAAATCATGTGAAATTATAGAGCATCGATTCTCTAATGATAACACATAGTACACTGTTTGTAAATGTAACCATTCAATCAATCTCTCCTATATAAATAAACATACAATTTATACATAATTGTAGAATGAAGATAGAATTTAAATAGTAAATAATTGACCCAAGGGCACCAATCTTGGGTGTACATCTACATCCAAGTCACAGCTACCGGCTCCACTTGATTCGCATCCATCGGTGCTCATCAAAATAGTACCTCCTGCATAATAACTAAAATGGGTTGTGCAACGGGGTTAGCTACACCAGCTAGTGAGGGAGCAAAGGGGAATGCATATACATCATACAATCAATTTCAAACAGAATGATGTATGCTAATGTTAGATTCATTTTTCACCTAGCACACAATTCTATCAGTCAAGTATATGCTACTGTGATAACTCGGGAGACACTGAGGGTCACTTATCCTATCGCCCCAGTGAAACCTCAATTATCACGAGAGGACCTACGCCGGTAGAAACCATCATGACCACCCAGTGGCAGACCCCGATAGCCATCACTACCCCTGTCCTGGCCTCTCCCACCTCCACAGACCACATGTGCTCAGACTATCCAACACATAAACCCCTATTGGCAAGAGTCGTAGCATAAGGGAACAAGCATCCTAGCTACAGATATACTATATGCAGGTCCTATAGTCCTGAGAGGTATTCCGGGTGCAACAACGTCCCATTCCATCTAGTACCCGGGTACCAGCACGGCACGACACATACAGATCAGGATGGCATATAATAATTTTTATAATTAAATAAATTAGGGTTCCGGTACCGACAAAGCTGACACCATAGCCCGATACAATGGTGGGAGTAATATCGCAATCATAACAGTTCACATATGAGATAATTAATGCAATGCGCACATTGCTTATAACTATAATAGCATTCTTAAGATTTCATATTATATATATATTCAAACCCAACAAAATCACCCAGAACCCACTCACCTAACACGGGTGTCGCCTGTGTGTTGACATGAATCTCACCTGGGCTTCCCGCTATCCATCGAGTTGGGTAGCCTAGGAATATAAAAACAATCATTAAAGCATGCATAGATGGGTCCCATGCTAGGCCTTAAAGGTTAATGTTAAATCCGTGCCCAAAACCCGGTTTGAAACGCGATCTGACCACCGGTCTGGTTTGAACATTTTGTGTAGAACCAAGAGTGGAGTACGCTCGTGAACTGTGGGTCATAATACTCAAGCCATCACACGAGATTGTGGACCGCGAAACAAGGAAGTCCTCGAGGAAAGATCCACCGTCAGAGACAGGGGGAAAATCATCCACTAAAGCATATTCTTGGAATTCCCTTATGATAGGGATCCACGGGGCCCGCACCTGAATCGCCCTTATCCACTTAGCGATGATTAGGAGTAAGTCACTATCCGAATAATTCATGCCTATGCATGACCATTAATAAGCATAAGAACTAGAATGGGCTTGGGCTTAGGAGCTTAGTCTCTTTCTAATTGTAACTAGAACTTAGGACATGGGCCATGGACCATGGGCCATGGGCCCAAGTGGATCCAATGGCCCAATGACTTAAACTAGACCTTGGGCTTATACCTAACCAAACAAGCTCCTAAACAAATGGACCTAAGGACTTGAGACTAACCAAACAAGATCTAATGCCTAGATGGGTTATTAAAGACCCAAAACTACTATTCACCTCACATTTCAATCCTAAATCGTGGAGAGGAGAGGAGAAAAAGAAAGAAGAAGAAGAGAAGAAGAAAGAAGAAGAAGAAAGAAGAAGAAAGAAGAAGAGGAAGAAGGAAGGAGAAGGGAGAAGTATGGTGGAGCACAAGCTATCATCATCAACCCTTGGTGAGTCTCTTTCTCTCTCTCTCTCTCTCCATCTTTCTTTCCCTAATTCTATTACCTAGGGTTTGAATTGGTTGAGCACACCTTGAGTGCTCCATCTAGTCAATTAGAAGAGCCATTAATGGCAAATCCTTGATGTTTAACTATGAAGCATCTAACCCTACCTTAAACCCATTCACCCTTCTCCATTTATGAACCCTAAGTTGGGGATTTACCTCCATTTATGGGTTTTACCAACCCTCATGGAAGACCGTAGATGTGTGGGTTTGAGGGGTGTTAAATAACATTGATTAAAGACCCTTTCAAAACCCCAATACCCAAACCCATGAGTTTTCTTTCCATATGTATTTTAATGGAGGAAAACCTAATCGATCATGGGGTTTACAAACCCATGTTGGGTGTGTGCTATGGCACCTTGGTTGGAGTTGTTCTCATGGCCAAAGAGACCCCTAAAAAACCCCAAAGAATACCCCATTTTAGCCCAAGACTTTGGGGCTGCAAAACCATTCTCGGAATGGCATGAACAGCAAGACTGGCACGTGGACAGGCACATGCAAGTGCCAGTCCCTGAGAAACTAGATCTGCCGGTGGGAAGTCCGAGAGGGACAGGCACATGGACAGGCACATGCAAGTGCCAGTCCCTGAGAAAGATCTGCCGGTGGGAGGTCCGAGAGGGACAGGCACATGGACAGGCACATGCAAGTGCCAGTCCCTGAGAACCTAGATCTGCCGGTGGGAAAGTCCGAGAGGGACAGGCACATGGACAGCACATGGACAGCACATGATATAGCCTTCTTTGTATGTGCAGTCCCCTATTTTAGCCTTGTTTGATAACTTATGGGGCCCAACTCTTCTAGCCCTAAGGCACTAATCTCTCCCCACGTTGTACACTCTCTTTAGGTTGACTGACCCGGCTCGGGGGCGTATTAGTACGTGGGACAGTGTACTTGGCATCGAACGCCGATTTGAAGAGCTTCGTACTGACGATTGACTGAGAATCAGGTGAGTGAGTTAAGCAAACGTCTTAATTTATGGAATGTTTGTGTGTCGTGTCTTGCGAATGTCATTCATGCATGTGTGCTATAATATATAATTATTAGTAAGATATAGGACGATATAAATGTTTAGATGTTGATAAGATTTTACATTCTTGTCTTGCGATATTATTTATTTTACTGCACTATGGTGCGAATGGTGTTGGATTTAGTTATGGGACTCGGGTGCCGGTTGGTGCTGGACCTGGGGATTCCATAATATGGACTCACTCATGGCATGTAGATCTAGGGCTTCGGAAGCGGGATCCAAGTGCCGGTGGGTGCTGGGCTTGAGATTACCGTACTTGAAATTGCATTAGAATTGTCCATTGCATTAGGTGGAAACGGGATGGTGACCGACCGACTACCTTCGGTATTCACATCTCGTACTTGTATACGCTTATGGGCTAGAGGGGCGAGAGGATAGCCGGCCGACCGTATTTCGGTATCTATGGACTCGGCCTCTGGCTTATGCACATGCGTACCTCACTCATACAATAGGTGAATGCTGGCTAGGATAAATGTTTACCCAGTACTATGACCCTTACCGACAGGGGGGTTAGGTGTCGGTCAAATCTGTGGGTTCCGACCGTTATTCGGGTATACCCACCCGGGAAGTTCGGGCGCCAACCGTATTTTGGGCCGAACGCCAGGACGGGATTTGACTCGGGGGTTTGCGTATATCTCTTGGTGGAGACCGGTACAGCAGGCTTCCAGCGCGACTCGGGTTTGTCATCGCCGGTATACCATCCGTTTATGGTACCGATGTCGGGGATGCTACCTAAGGTGTTGCTATAGTACTATACCTGACTTAGTTGTGTGTTAGGTGGATAACAATAAAACTATACATCATCATTCATTCATGTAGCATGATTGTAAATTATATGTGATGTACGGTCTACCTTGGTGGTATGGGACACCTTGGTATCCGTCCATCATGTATGGTTTGCAGTCAACCCCATTCATTATTATTATTGTGTATGCTTGTGTGGCTTAGCCACTCATTGGGCTCAGTTGGAGCTCACTCCTCGAGGAAACATATTTTTAGTTGATGCAGGTACATTCGAGCAGAGTGGCACAGAGTACGAGACTCCTGAGGCTGGTTACGTTGATTGGTGGGCTCCGGAGATCGTGGGGCATGGACCAGAGTGTTGCTGCGATGTGTGTTCCTTGGCGGGACAGTGACTTATGGCCGGTGGCCATCTTTTGATGCACTTGATTATTCATTTTGAATTATAGGTGTATTCTTTTGATTCCTTTCATGATAGATGTATTATTTATATAGTAGGTAATACATAAGTCCTGATTAGAACGAATTGTACTTGAAGGGGTAAACTTGAATAGATAATATTTTATATGTTATCACCTAGCTTCTGCTAACTCTGATGTTATTAATATTAATCCTTTCCTTTTTACCTATTATCTGTCGTTGTGAATGAGTTAGTCTTGGGTACTGCATCAGTGATTCTGGTGGTTGGAGAGCGTAGTTGTATGCTCCGGTTGCATTTCCCGTGGTTCAGGGATGGGGGTGTGACAGTTAAAATCAGATTTCAACCAAGACAGCACAAGTGGACTCACAGACGGTTGTAGCAGAGGTGAGTTCGTCCCTGACTCCGTTCAGGCTAAAAGGTAAAAACAGAGTGAGCGGACCCACGGACGGAACATTTTACTTGGATCCGGCCGTGCATCCTTTCGACACCTGAGACACACCTAAAAGGGAGCGGGTCAACGGGCGGATGTGCTTCTTGGGTCCGCCCCTACATCCAGTCGATCCCTGAGACATACCCGAGAGCAACTGGCCTCCGGTGGATGCAACAGACTTGAGTTTGTTCCTTCATCTGGTCAGTTCAATACACAGGGGTTATACTGGGTGGACTAACTGATGATACCATGATTAGTGGATCCGGTCGTGCGTCCGTTGGCAGTCTCTTCCGAGATTTCAAATGGCTTTTGCTTCACCTTGAAGCTTGGAGCACCCTAGTTCTTTAGGGTCATGGAGGGGGTGTCTAAGCCTCCTTAGTGTCACTAGAACCTAGGTTCACCTCAAGGATCCAAGATTCTACAAGGTTTGGTCTCAAATTAATCCAAGGGTTGGGTTTCAAGGTTCAAAACCAAAGCTTCACCAATCATGGCTAAAATGCAGCACAATTAGGTCACAAATGGGGTTTGGTCTACATTATTAGGACTCCCAAATTAGGGCCAAGCATGACCTTGAGTCCCAAATGGAACCCTAGGTTAGCTCAAGCTCAAGAACTTCTACCAAGAATGGAAATGAGAATGGAGGAGATCCAAGTTTAAGGTTTTACCTTGGTGAGATCCTTCTTCCAACCATCCTCTCCATCTCTCCTCCTCCTCTTTCTCTTCTCCCTTGGGTCCGGTCAGCTTGGGGAGGAGATGTAGGGCAGCCAGCCATCTTGGCATGATTTCCATCCTCTTCCCTTCCCCTCCTATTCCTTTCCTACTTCTACTTCTTCTTCTTCCTTCCTCCTTCTCCTTCTTCTCTTGTCTCTTCTCCTCCACGGTTTACTTGGGAGGGGGAGAGATAAGGGAATAAGGATTATCTTATCCTTTTAAGGGGTAAATATTGGGCCTTTGGTTGTGTTTGGTTTAGATCCCTAGAATGTAGTTAAGCCTTAGGCTCAAATGGGTTTTGGGTTAGGTCTTAGGTCATGTTTGGTCCAAGTCTTAGACCATTAGGTCCAATTAATTAGTTGGGTCTTTTTTGGGGTTGGGTCTAAGTCCATAGGACTTAATTGTCCTCTAAGGCTTGTTTGGTTTAGGTTAGGGTGTATAAAACCCATTATTCATTTAAGTTAGGCCTTGTGGGCCCACTTAACCATTCAATGGTAAGGGTGGGGGTTCATATGGTCCAAAGGTCCAATTATGGTGTTTGGGACATGGGGGTGTGGGTCCCATAGAAAATAATCCAAAAGGGCAAGTAACAGCACAGGCGGATCCTTGAGCGGATTCAGTACAAGTGAGTCTGTTCGTGACTCTAGTGCTACAGTCAGGGCCCAAACTTCAAGGAAAGTTACGGGGCTTTGGCCTACACTTCCAGGTCTTCGAGGGGATACTCTTAGTAATATTTTAAGTCTGAGGTTACAGGTGTTGGCCAGTACCACCGTGGCATTGCCCCTTAGGTAAAGGTCCAAACTGCCTCGGGGTATAGGGGTATATTTGGGGGTGCGGGTGTAACAATAATAGCATAAAAAAGCTTTGGAAAGTAATCTCTCGGATGTCGGACAGAGTAATGGCTCACAAGTGTCGGGCACTGAGACCTCGAATAGAATAACAGCGTCGAAAAGCTTTGGAAAGTAATCTCCCGGATGTTGGGTAGAGTAATGGCTCACAAGTGTCGGGCACTTAGACCTCGGACAGGATAAAGACGTCAGAAAGCTTCAAAAACTAAGCATTAGGACATCAGACAGGATATTAGGACATGGGAGACTTCGGGGGATGGGGCGAAAATGAGTTAGGGAAGGCGGCTCCGGAGGACCCACACTCTAGATAGAGGGAGGAGGCTCGAAGGCTCAAAATACTACTAGGGAAAGGCCCCGAAACTAAGAAAAAGAGAAAACTGGAGCTATGGGGTTTCCCCCTCCTCAACTTGGAACCTGTTGAAATAAGAGGTGGGGGTATTTATAGGAAAAAATCTCGTCTGGCGGCGCTGCGGTGAAATCTACGACACTGTCGGGCAAAAAAGTCACTTTTTAGGTTCCCTGCGGTGCCGTCGCTCGTGGCACAGCGCTGCCTCATGTCGCCACAGGGTAAATTGCCAGCGGGGTGCGGCACTATCGCATGATGCCATGGTCGAACGCGATGCTATCGGGCAGCGCTGTAGTAGGGCACGGCACTGCCGTTTGGCATTATGGCCGAGCGCGGCACTACCGTACTGTGCCACAGCTGCGCGTGGGGCTGTCGGGCCATGGCTTCGTGTGGGGGCATAGCACGGGGTCGAGGTCTTTTGCGCCGAGCTGTTCTAAGGATAGAAGGGGACCGTGGGTGCCTTCGAGGTGGAACAGGGGGTGTCTAGGTTACTCTAAAGAAAAGTGGGTTCAGAGGGTATTGCCAGTCTTTTGCGTTCGATTGTGGTCATTGCTGGGGGGTGACAAAATTCATCGTCTACATAGGGCCCAGGACCCAATGGGTGTAGCCCTATCCATTATTAGTGGAAATGAGCTACGAGATCCCATATGGTCTGGTCAGAGATTAGGTAAAGAGTCAGATTACAAGTATGAGAAGGTGTTAGGTACCCATCTTGCCAGATTAAATTGGTCTTTCTATTTTAGATGCTGAGTGTCGAATATCTCTCTTTGTAATGTATGCCTAAACTAACTGTACAACATGGATTCTATTTACATTATATACATTAAATCTGAAAAGTACAAAGGACTACATTGTAATGATAAAATGCAATGATTGTACCTTCTCACAGAAATTCCTTGACTATTGGTGATCCCCTGGCTCAGGTGGAGATGAATGGGCGTAATGTCACTGGTTCTTCAGATAGTGTATCGGCTTATTAGGGGTGCATCTTGTTATCTGTACGCGAACAGAATAACTGCTATTTGAAAGGGAGTTTTGTTATCCTTGTTCAAACAGAATAATGACTCGATTGGAATTGGAGCACTCATTACTCAAGTGGGTAATCAATAGATCTACCTATGGTTTACGAAAACCACTCGAGATCGCTCACAATGGCTCAAAAGGAAGAAAAACATCTAGGAAAACGAGTTTGGAGGGTCTCCTTCCCTAATTTCTTCATGAAGATGGGGGAGGGGACCCTCCTATTTATAGGGGATGACCCACCCATCATGGTGCCGTGGTGGTCCCCCACGACAGCATGGAAGGGGTTTCCACGGCACCGTGATGGGCTACCATGGCGCCGTGCTCTAGGCATGACATCACCAGGTAATTTTGGGCTTTTTCTAGGCCAATTTGGGCCTATTTTGGGCTTTTTCTGGGTTTCTCAGGGGGTATGGGTGTGATGTTCTCCATCCGTGTCCTATTATCATCATTGCCAAGGGTGGTGGAAAAATTTTAGTGTCTACACTATATATGATTTCGAGACTGTGGCACTAGGATGGGATTATCGAGGCTTGTTAGGTGATTGATGGCGCATTCTGGGACTGACATGCTTCCTTTTGCAACTAGGGTTTGTGTCACTGGGTGACCGAGGATAATTTCGGGACCAGAGATACTGCCTATTATGTTGCAGTACCACTACTGGCCCTTGACTTAGTTTTGTTGTTAGAAGGATAATAAAATGAATTCATTCACCACATCATGGACTATTTGTGACTGCTTGCATGCCCCAATCCCCTCATTGAGATTAGTGAAGCTCACACCATGTGCGTTCCCTTTTTAGATGATGATGCAAGTGTTGTTGTGTCGATGAGTACTAACACTTCTTCCTCCATTGCTGAGTGTGGTGCAAAATGGTGGATTCCAGAGTCCGAGGAGCATGATGTAGGTTGTGCTTGTGATGACTATGCATATAGTACAACCTATGTTTTGCCTAGATTTTCATATTTTATTTGGATGCCTTAGGTTAGTTTTTCATGGTAGTTTTCATGCATACTGGTTTCACAATGCTTGATATGTTATGTTCTCTTTCATGATATATGATTTCTCATTGCCATTCCATGTTCTAGATTTTTTACTATGGCATGCATATAGCTTTGTTTATCATATTTTCATGTATATTTAGGATTTCTTTTCTACTTTTCACTCATGAGCATACTGCAATCTAGGGTTATTTTCTATGTTTAGGGTACATATTTTTCTTTGTTTTCACTTGTTGTGTTCTATTTGTCATCTATCCATGATACTCTCATGATGTTGATGTTCTTTAAGTCTATATGTTGACATATTGTGGTTTTATCATTGATAGGTTTCTTGTTTCTTTTAGCAATACATGTTTTCTCTTTCCTTATGCTTTCATGCATTAGTACATGATTTACTCCTCATACTTATAGATAGACTTCATCTTTTCCATGTTTGATGTATATTTTTAGGAATCTCATGCATTAATGATTCAATATTTTAATTGTGTTTGCATGTTTTCTTCCTCCATGCCTTCACCATGAGAATAGGATTTCTCCTCATGTTTGGCATAGTTTGCATCCTCATGATTTCACCTTGTCTTTTTTCCTTCCCATACGTCTCATATTAGATATCTTTTGTTTCATGAGTTTTGCCCATGTCTAGGATTTTCATACATCATTAACTCATATTTATTGTGCAACTTGTCTTCTTCTTCAATAGCTTTAACTATCAAAATAAATATATTATCAATGTAGGGTTTTAGCCACGCATTATATGCATCTTTGCATTCTCAAGGTTTCTCCTTGATTTACCAATCATTCATTCATCCTAGTCTAGGGCTTGCATATTTAGGATTAGTTTCCTCATGCATTGTGCATTCTTATTACCATGCAACCAAACACTTCAAGTATGTTTTCCTCAACTCATGTCTTTTATTTTACTTTCCTTGCATACTAACTATTGCCTTGTAGCCAAGACCCCCTTAGTAAGTGCATTAAACTCTTCTCTTTATTTCTATATTTCTATATTTTCAAGCATGTTATACTACTAGTTTCGCCAAGTAATAGGAAGATCGGCTTGACCGAACAGACTGGGGTGCCTAATTCCTTCCTCAGACAATAACTTGACCCGTACCCAGACCAATGGACCGATCATGTTATAACCGCACCCCGAACCCTAATATATAATTATAATGTTATGCCATGTAGGCGAGGCAGCAGTGTACGCCGGTGAATTATTTACGATGGTTGTCAAGCAAACTCGTAAGATCGTCAACCGAAGCACCGGACTCCTAGTTGAAGAGATATTCCTTAATCGAAACTGGGGAAGGTTCATGGATGGTGATTTCCTAGATTGCCCTCCTAGCACCAGTCCCAAAAGCGAAGAGGGTCGCAAGGAGAACCCGGTGGCCACTTGCATCAACAAGTGGTGCCTCTGTGCCATGTGCATTGAAAAGAGACTGTTGTTTGGGGTCCAGGAACTGAACCTGCATGAAAGGTGAGTAAATACCATAGGCATAGTGTCACGTCCCTATCCCGATGTAATAAATATTGCCACATAGGGGTATGACTGGGACAATTACACATCATCCCAACACCTACCAGGATCACGGATACAGTGTCCCGAGCCACAGTCCACCCTGTCATCACATCTTGATAACAGAAAAGAACGTACAAAAGGAATAAACCGTTCCAGATACAGAGTTAGCGGAAGCGAAATTAAATTAAATCATGTGAAATTATAGAGCATCGATTCTCTAATGATAATACATATTACAATTCTAATCATAAGTAACCAATCATTACTCTCCCTACACATAAACATACAGTTTATACAAGATTATGGAATGAAGACAGAAAATAATAAAATAGCAAATAATCCCCCCAAGGGCACCAATCTTGGGTGTACATCTACATCCAAGTCACAGCTACCGGCTCTACTTGATGCGCATCCAACGATGCTCATCTAAGTAGTACCTCCTGCATAATCAACTAAAAAGGGTTATGCAACGGGATTAGCTAGACTAGCTAGTGAGGGAGCAAAGGGGAATGCACATACACCATACAATTAATGTCAAACAGAATGATGCATGCTAATGTTAGATTCATTTTCTGCCTAACACAAAATTCTATCGGTTAAGTATATGCTACAGTGATAACTCGGAAAACAGTGAGGGTCACTTATCCTATCGCCCCAGTGAGACCTCAATTATCACGAAGGGACCTGTGCCGGTAGAAGCCATCATGACCACCCAGTGGCAAACCCTGATAGCCATTACTACCCCTGCCCTGGCCTCTCCCACCTCCACAGACCGCAGGTGCTCAGACTATCCAACACATAAACCCCTGTTGGCAAGGGTCGTAGCATAAGGGAACAAGCATCCTAGCCACAGATATACTATATGCAGGTCCTATCATCCCGAGAGGTATTTCGGGTGCATCAATGTCCCATTCCATCTAGTACCCGGGTACCAGCACGACAGGACACATACAGTTCAGGATGACATACAACAGTTTTCAAAATTAAATAAATTGGGGTTCCGGTACCGGCACACCTGACACCATAACCCGATACAATGGTGAGCATGCTATCACATTCATATCAGATCACAATTGGATAATAATGCAATGCACATAATGCTTATAAATATATATTAGCATGCTTAAGTTTAACAATTATATAATATTCAAACCCAATAAAGTCACCCAGAACCCACTCACCTAACACAGGTGTCACCATGTGTGGTTGACATGAATCTCACCTGGGCTTCCCGCTCTCCATCGAGTTGGGTAGCCTAGGAATACAAAAACAATCATTAAAGAATGTATAAAAGGGTCCCATGCTAGGCCCCTAAGGTTAAAACCAAGTTTCAACCAAGATAGCACGAGTGGACTCACGGGCGGTCTCAGCAGAGGTGAGTCCGTCCCTGACTCTGTTCAGGCCGAAAGTTAAAATCAGAGCGAGCGGACCCACGAGTAGAACATTATACTTGAGTCTGGTGGTGCATCCGTTTGACACCTGAGACAAACTTAAAAGGGAGCGGATCCATGGGTGGATGTGTATCTTGGGTCTGCCCTTGCATCTATTCGATTTCCTGTGACAGGACCCGAGAGCAACAGGCTTCGGGCAGAGGAAAACAGAGTAAATCCGTGCCTTCATCTGCTCAGGCCAACACACAGGGCTTATACTGGGCGGACTGATGGGCGGTACCATGATAGATGGATCCGGTCGTTCGTCCACCGGCAGTCTCTTCCGAGATTACAGAGGGCTTTTGCTCCAGCTTGAAGCTCGGAGCTCCATAGCACCTCAGGGTCATGGAGAGGGTGTCAAAGCCTTCCTAGGGTCACTAGGTCCTAGGCTCACCTCAAGGATCCATGATCCTACAAGGTTAGGGTCTCACATTGGTCCATGGGTTGGGATTTAAGGTTCAAACCAAGGGTTCATTGGCCATGGCTGCAATTGCAGCACTTAGAGGCCTAGGTCAGCATCCATTAGAGCTCTCAACTAGGGTCGGGCTTCACCTTGAGTCCCAAATGGAACCCTAGGTAAGCCCTAGCTCAAGAAACCATCAAAATCAAAGAGAAATGAGGGAGAGCTAGGTTTGGGGAGCTTACCTTGGTGAGTTTCCTTCTTCCAGCCACTCTCTCCATCTCTTCTCCCTTGGGTCCAGCCAGCTTGGGAGGAGGTATGGAGCTGCCAGCCACTTTGGCATGGCTTCCATCTTCTTCCCTTCCCCTCCTATTCCTCTTCTACTTCTCCTCCTTCTCCCTTCCTCTTCCTCCTTCTCTTTTCTCTTGTCTCTCCTCCTCCACGATTTGTGGGGGAGGGGGAGAGATAAGTGAATGAGAGGGGTTTAGGTATTCTTTAAGGGGTTAGATGGGCCTTAGGGTGTGTTTGGTCTAGGTATCCCAAATCAATTAGTGGCCCTAGGTCTTTAAATGGATTTCGGTTGGGGTCTTAGGGCTTGTTTGGCTTTAGCCATACCCATTAGGTCCATTAGGTCATGTTTGGGGTGCACCCTAAGTCCATAGGACTTAATTATCCACTAGGGTCTGTTTGGTTTAGGCTAGGGTGTATAAAACCCATTAATTACTTAATTTAGGCTTTGTGGGCCCCACTTCATTGTCCAAATAACCAATCCATGACAAGGATAGGGGCTCATATGATCCAAGGGTTAAATTAAGATGTCTGGAACACGGGTATGTGGGTCCCACAGGAAAAAAATCCAAAAAGGCTAATGATAGCACGGGTGGATCCTCGAGTGGATTCAGTAAGAGTGAGTCTGTTCGTGACTCTGGTGCTGCTTTCATAGCCCAAAATTTGAGAAAAGTTGCAGGGCTTTGGCCCACACTTCCAGGTCTTCAAGGGGATTCTTTTTATGGTATTTCTTATTCAAAGTCATTAGGGTTGACTATGGTCATAAGGCATTACCCATTAGGTAAGGTCCAAACTGCCCCGGGTATAAGGGATATCTGGGGTACAGGTGTAACACATAGTCCTTACCCTAACACTTAGATGGTCGGACCCTCCTCGAAGCCCTTGAAGTGCGGGTCAATGTCCATGGCATTTCTTGGTTGATTTAGCCTTAACAGCAGGAGCGGAACATCGAACGGAACCATTGTTGGTGAGTCCATTCGATCATCCGTTCGAGCTGTCATAGCTGTTTTGGGTATTTTATGCATGGGACCCACAACCCCGCACTCTGGACATAGTGTCTAGCCCCCGAGAGTGGTAAGCCCCACTCTTGACCTTCACTTACATTATTAGGCCATGTAGGTGGGCCCACAAGTCTAAACTTGGACAAAAAGGTAAATTTTATAACTTGGGGCTACACCAAACAGAGCCTTAGGGCCATTTTCATTAAATAAGACCTTTGGCCTTATTGGCCATTTCTCATTCCAACCACAATCCATTGGGGCATTGAAGAGAAGAGAAGGAAAGGTGGAGAAGGTGGAAGAAGGCTTGAATGCTTGCTAACTTGGGGGAGGTTTGCATTAACTCCTACATTAATTGAGGTACTCTTCCTCTCTCTTTCCTTCTATTTTATTTTGGGTTTGGGGATCTGATCATGTCGTTAACCAGTCAAAAATAAAACCCTAAATTAATCTAGCAAGTAGCAAGTAAGGTGTTGATCTATGGGGATCTGGAAGGCTAAATTATTAAAATGATAAGATGAAAGTGATGAAAATTAAAGTACAATAAATCTAATTTTAAACTACGAATGAAAGAAACAAATCTAAACTAACAACGAAATGCAAATACAGGAGAAGACTATCTTTAGGGTTCGAATCCCCAATGGGTTGCTATTCGATTTGGTTGCATGCTTCGGTTTATCATAACCACAGGCCTAATAATACCACAGAATGTAGGGTTCCTCCTAGGTATGAACTATCTTGACGAGTACTATCGTCCTTCACTTGTAAGGCTTGGCACGCTTAGTTTGTTCAGCTATAATTCATCATCGGTACAACCACATAAGAACAAAATATTATTGCTTAAATGAAAAATAATGAATCACAGAAACAAAATCCTTCAACTAAATATATCAATTAAAATCATCTAAATAGGGATGGGGTCTCAACATCAAGCAATTAAGAATGCAAACCAGAATTTTAAATAAAAAATACTATCAGTTCATCTACACCTAAAGATAGAAAAAACTTAGCCGATCATGGTGCTAAGAGACAGGGGGCAGCAATGGTGACGATGATCCATGGAGGTGTGCTTGGTGTTCTCTACGAGTTGCTGCCCAAAAAGAAAACGTTGGAAGAAGGTGATAGAGATGCTTTGCTGGTTCGGTAATGGTTCTAATTTCCAGAATTGAATCCTCCCTGGCTTTGGCAGATTTCAATATATATATATATATATATATATATCAAAGGAGGGGAAACCGAGAGAGAGAGAGAGACTGTGAGGGATTAGAAAGTAGAGATATAAGAGGAAAGAAAGAGAGAAGTGGAATAGAATTAGGAGGACATTTCACGTGGTCTAGAGATTGCTTTTCGAGAGAACAGCTTGCAATTGCTTCTAGAGGAAGCTTGAAGGGAGCCAGCTGGCTTCCATTTCCTTGGCCTTTCCCTGTCTATAAGTGTAGGGACCTTTCTTTCCCAGTCTTTTTGGGATCTTGGATGGTTCTTGTCTCTGTGAGCGGCTTCCTGCGAGGGGTTCTTTGGCGTTTTTGTCTCGGAGGTTTCTCCGAGTGCTTTTCGCCCATTCGTTTGAAGCACCTCTGTGGAGCATTTACGTAGAGGTTTGCTTGATCGTTTATGCGATTCTGTCTCTGTTAAAGGTCGGTGTTTCTTTAGTTTAGCTCTTGGTGTTTAGCCTATTTCTGTGTTTCTTTTCTCTGTCTCTTCGCCTCTGTTGCTGGTCCTGTCTCTTTTGGTCTAGCTTATGGAGATCATACTGTGCTTCCTATTTTCTTGATTAGTTTTCGCCTATAATCTACTATGATCATGTTCTTTTCTGCGTTTTTTTCTTTAGATCGGAAAGTTTGCTCGCCTTTGTAGGCTCTAGCAGGTTTTCCCTTCTGATTGAGCCATTTTTTTTCAGTTTGCTAGTTCGTTTCTCTACAGTGCTTTGTTTTAGGTTTGTTTTGTTTGATAAAACTATTTTCTGTTAGTTCCTTTTAGATCTGTGTAGTTTCTTACTGAGATGTGTTCTGGTTTGTCTTGTTCTCTTCGCCTTTGTAGCTGTTCCTGTCTCTCTCGTTGTCTGGTGTGTGTAGATCTTGCTGTATTTTCTATTTTCCTTTAGTCTTTCCTTTATAATCTACTATGGTCATACTTCTTTTCTGCGTTTTTTTTCTTTTGATCGGTAGGCTTGCTCACTCATAGGCTTTAGCTGGTTCTCTTTCCTGATTGTGCCATGTTCTTTTATTAGTTTGCTAGTTTCGTTTCTTTACTGTGCTTTAGTTCAGGTTTTATTTCGTTTAATAATAAGTTTGGTTTTCTTTAGTTTCTTTAGATCTGTGTAGTTTCTTCAGGTTTTACTGTGTTTGATAAATCTAGTTTTCTTTAGTTTCTTTAGATTTGTGTAGTTTCTTTTTCTATTTTAGTTTTAATACTTGTCCATCCGTTCCTCTTGCTGAGATGTGCTTTGTCTGATCTGGTAGTTGTCTTTACTTTGTGGATCTTGCTCCAGAATCTACCATGGTCTTGCTGTGTTTTTTTAAATCGGATAAGGTGCTCGCTTCTGTAGGTTTTCCTTGTTTTTTGCTTCTGGTTTATGCTTTCTTACTTGGTTTTGCTCAATTTCGTCTCTACTGTACCTTTGTTTAACTCTGATTAGCTTGGTAAACATGCTACTTCTTCTATATCCCTTAGATATCTTTTGGTTTCCTAAGTTAGGACAGCAGATCTGTTTCTGTTTGAGCTTGTCCTACTCTAAAGATTCTGATAGGTTAGACTTCTGTGTGTGCTCGTTTCCACTGTGTTTGCTGTTTGCATCTACTAGTTTCAGCTTCGATTTGATCTACTTTCCTTTAGTTTTCTTGGCAGTTTCTTGTTTGTGTGAATGTCCGACTGTAACCTACTTGACTTTGCTTTGTTTTTGTTGTTGTCTTTCAAGTACCAGTGGTGATCACGGTATGAGCTCTCTCTCGTGTTGGTTTTGGTTTGTTACCCTCTTTCTTCTTAGATCTTATTTCTTTCTTTGTAGTTCTTTGTCCTATGGCAGATCCAAAGAGTTCCTGGAACAAATAGCTCGAAGCACAAATTCCTGTATTTCTTTGTTAATATTGGGTTGTGTTTCGATTTTTTGTAAACTTCATGTCTGGAGGGAAGTAGTGTTTGTAATTGAAAGGGGTTTTCGATCTGCTTGTTTGTTGTATTTGGGATATTGGCTGGGATCTAATGGAAGAGGGTTTGTGTAATGCGGAGGTAGATTTCAGTAGTAATCCCTCTGCTCTGGGGTTAGAAATTGTAATGGAAGATTTAGCTGCTATGAGTGGTGTTAATTGGGAACTAGTTGTTGTGGGGAAAGTCATTAGTCAGAAACGGGGTTTTGGCTATCATGATATCAAAGGCTTTAACGACAGCATGGACTTTGCTGCGGGAGTTGATGGTTCGACAGCTGGAGAGGCTAACATTTTCATTGTCCAAATGGAAGACCAAGAAGAAGTCAGGATAGCTTTGGATGAGGGACCTTGGCTGATCAAGCAACTACTCTTTGTAATCAAAAAATGGAATAAAGATATCCCCCCCCCCCTCTCTGTGCTTTGATTGGGTGGACCTTTGGGTCCACGTCTATGACCTCCCTTTGCACCTGCATACAAGGGAGGCTGCCATCCGAATAGCCTCATAGTTAGGGATCTTCAAGAAGGTCCACCTACCAACATCTCTTGGGGATATTATAAAATCCCTAGCTATATGAATTATCCTTCATCTAGATCGCCCGCTTTGATGTGGGTTGCGCTTACTCCTCCCTGGTAACAATGCAATTTGGGCAGAGTTTGTCTATGCAAAGCTTCCTAATTTTTGTTTTTATTGTGGATTGATTGGCCATGAAATTAGGAACTGTCCACACAAGGAGGCTTTCCCATATGACTATCGGTCTGAGCTATTCCTATCTATCCCTGAAGATCTTAGGGATGAATACTTTATGGTCAATTTTAGGGATTGGCCCCGTCTAAGAGGCATTGCTAGTCACCATACTCTTGCAGTTCAGATGCAGCTTACTGCCAAAGTACTTCTAATGGAATATGAGAGACTATGTCTCCTCCCTGGGAAGGTTAATCCTCCCAATCCTGAGACGCTATGACATGTGAAGGATCAAGTTACATCCTTTTTGAATCCACATCCCAAATTTAATAGGTAGATAACCCAACTACAACTCCAGCCGGGTTATTTTCGTGGTGTGCCTAGAAGGGGTCGTGGTAACCATGCCTCTCGTTTAGATAGGCGAGATCCTCCCTTGATGGATACTACCATGGGTTCTGTGTCATCTGGAAAATCAAATGATATGGATTCCAAACTAGCTTTGGAAAATTTTCTAATGGACTTGGCTGACTCAATTGAGGTTGCTGTGCAGAATCCTCAAAGTCCCCAAAGTGGCTACCAAATTTTAAGTCAACCTTTGTAACTTGAGGAAAAGGACGGGGATTGCCCTGTGCTTATGGTCCCAAAATCTCCAACGCTTTTGGATACTGCTAGTCTCTTGTTCCCCAGCATTGTCTTCCAAAGGCCAAAATAGCACTACTTTGGAGAAGATCAGCTTTCCCAACAGCATTTCTGTTAGTCTGCCAGACCCTCCTCTTCATCCGTTTAGTGGTAGCAGAAGACTTGGCTCGAGTGAGCAGTCTTGCAATAGCTGTTATAAAAAGTTACTGCCTCCTATCTTATTAGGGACTGAGTTTGGGACACAGCAAGCTACAAATCTAGCCCTTGCGCAGGCTTCAAAGATCATTTTGGTCACCCTGTAGACAGATTTATCTGAGGATACTACGTTTTCCACATCAGTAATAATTGAAGAAATTGTGCAGGAACATCTTGCTAGGGCCCCTGCCGTGAAGAGGAAAGCCCCTTATATACCTAGCCCAGTGATAAAAAGTTTCAAACAGCTTCAAATATCACCCAAGTTAGTTTGTGTCTGATGTGCTTCCTCCTGTACTATTTACTTAGCGCTCTCCTGAGAGAGTTGGAGGATCAACCCGTAGATGTCAGTTATATTTCTCTACCCCATCTTCATCGACATCAACTGAAAGGGTTTGGGTGGCTGCCCTCGATCAGCCCCCCAATACCAAATGAGCCTATTGGTGTGGAACTGTCAAGGGATCGGTTGCCCCTTGACAGTCCAATATCTAAGTAGATTGGTTTCTACTATGTGACCATGTTTAGTTTTTCTCATTGAAACTAAGCAACCTGAGGCTTACATGGAGAATATAAAGAAAAGGTTAGGATTCCCTCACTCTTATTTTCTAAATCCAGTTGGTAGATCAAGAGGTTTAGCTCTTTTTAGGACTAATTCAATTCCAATTTCCATCTTATCTGCCTCAAGTAGGATAGTTGATACACATGCCACTGCAGTTTTTCTACCTGCTTCTCTTAGGATATCCTTTGTCTACGGTGAACCGCGGTCCGAGTTAAGGGCTAATGTTTGGAGAGAACTCTCTCAACTAGGACTCATTGTTGGCCATCTGGAGATTTTAATGAGGTCTTATTAACATCTGAAAAAGTTGGTGTTAATCAAAAAACCCATCTCACATTCAAGATTTTCAGGATGCAATCAATGATTGTAGTCTGGTTGAGCTATGATTTTCAGGCTCCTCATTTTCTTGGTCTAATAAATGGAAAGGTCCTGATCTGATTCTGTCAGGCATAGACAAGGTCTTTTGCAATGGAGAAGCCCTTCGTACTCTCAACTATATTGAGGTTCAATGCTAGGCTATGGTAGGATCAGATCACACACCTATGGTGGTTAATCTTTTGTCTTTAAAGAAAAAAGGTAGATGCTTTTCCTATGAAGCTAAATGGGAAGGTCATCCAGACCTTCCAAATGTGATTTCCAATGCTTGGGTCTCCCATTTTCATGGCTCCCCCGTTCTTCCTCTTATACAAGAAGTTGTTAAACTGTCAGCTTAGGCATTGGAGTAAGGTCCAGTTTCGAAATAGTTTTGGTTGAAATAGATAAAATAAGCTCTGAGCTTGCACAGATCCAAAATTCTATCTCTCGTTCCAACTTACAAGCTGAAGAGTAGCAATGTTGTAAGCGCTTAGAAGAGATTTTAGTTTAAGAAGAGAAATATTGGGCCCAACATTCTAAGATTAAATGGCTTCAGGCCGGGGATAGGAACTCCTCCTTTTCTTTATTGTGGACTATTTTTTTTATTCTTACTCAACATCAACCCCGATTGGTATTGATGGATTTGTAGATTGTGTCCCCGCTCGTGTCTCAAACACCCAAATCTTGGCATTTTGTTGCCCCTTTACTGTTGGAGAAATTAACTGTGCAGTATTCCAAATAGGGGCTTTGAAAGCCCCTGGTCTTGATGGATTACCTATGAAGTTTTATCAAGCTCATTGGAATATTGTAGGTGGTGATGTAATTGCTGTTGTACAATGGTTTTTTGAAATTGAACACATGCTAAAATATTTTAATCGTACAGCAATTGTCTTGATCTCAAAGCAGAAACATCTTGAGAACATCACCCACTTTAGACCAATCAGCCTTTGTTCTGTCTTCTACAAAATCAGTGTGAAGTGTCTTGTCAATTGGCTTAAACCAATTCTAAATTTCCTAATTAGCCCATATCAAAGCGCTTTCATCCCTTCAAGAGCAATCTCTAGTAATGTTTATGTTGCTCATGAAATCTTGCACCAAATGCGTAGTTCCAAAGGTAAATCTGGGTTTATGGCTAGTAAACTTGACCTTTGTAAAGCCTATGATAAAGTTGAGTGGACCTTCTTAGAACTCTTACAAGGTAAAATTGGTTTTGAGGGAAAGTGGGTTAACTGGATAATGCAGTGCGTATCTACAGTCTCCTATCATATTAAAATAAATGGATCCGTCATAGGGAAAGTTGTTCCCCAGCGTGGGCTTCGTCAAGGTTGTCCTCTTAGCTCATACCTTTTTATCTTGTGTCAGGAGGCTTTCTCTTGTTATCTGTTGAAGGTAGAGTTAAATAATCACATCGAGGTATAAAGACAAGTAGAGCTGGACCCCAAGTTAGCCATCTTCTCTTTGCAGATGATTGCATGTTATTTTCAAAAGCTAGCCTATATGAGAGTGAGACCCTTTTGTCATTACTTATCGATTATTGTTTAGTTTTTGGCCAGTCTGTTAATGTTTGCAATTCTAGCATCCTTTTTAGTCCAGGTGTCCCTTCTCCTATCAAAGAAGCCATATCTTAAGCTTTTGGTTTTCCTATTGTTCATAATCATGGAAAATACTTGGGACTCCCTACTGACTTTGGGTGCTCCAAAAGATTGCTTTTCTCTAGCATTATAGGTAGGGTACAAGCTAAGCTCTCGGGCTGGAAGGAATCTCTCCTATCCTTGGTAGGCAAAGAGGTTCTCATTAAATCTGTTGCCACTAGCATGCCAACTTATGTTATGTCTATGTTCTCTATCCCTACATCAATCCATGATAATATTAATAGCCTTATCAGACGGAATGGGAAGGGGGTCTTTTGGAAAAAATGGGATGTTCTTTGTTCCCATAAGTCGGTGGGTTGTTTGGGCTTTAGAGATTTGGGGTCGTTTAACCTTGCCCTGCTAGCTCGCCAAGGGTAGTGTATGTTGCATCGTAGTGATGTGCTTTGGTCCGAGTATTTAAAGGGAAGTATTTTCCATCCTCTTCTTTTCTTGAAGCAAAGGGTCGGCAAAACTGTTCTTGGGGTTGGCGTAGTATTCTTAAAGGAATGGAATCTTTACTTCTTGGTTTAAGAAGGCATATTGGTAATGGGTGTACGATTAGAACTTTTGAGGACTCATGGATCTCTTCTCTCCCTGGAGGGCATATTACTAGTTGTCTTCCAAATCCTAGATACAATTTGGTTTCTAGCCTTCTTCATCAGCCTCTTAAGGAATGGAATTACTCCATTCTTTCTAATCTCTTTTCAGCTGATGAAGGATTGGCTACTAGGTGTATCCCTTTGCCTATCTCAGATATAGAAGACAGCTAGATTTGGACTTATTCTAAAAATGAGCGTTTTTCGGTCAAATCAGCTTATCATATTATATTCCGCAATCTCGTTAGCACCCCCTCTCTATCCTCGGATCCTTTTTGGAATTGGTTATGGAGCCTGAAGCTCTTACCCAAGATAAAGCTATTTCTTTGGCGAGCATGTTCTAATGCTTCGGTTGTTAATGAACTCCTCTTTAGGAGATCTCTGGCTCAAAACCCTTTGTGCCTTTTTTGTAAAAATATTGAGGAGTTTATAGTCCACTCCTTAGTACCTTGCCCACTTGCTTTCACTTGTTCGCGGCTCTCTCCTCTTCGAATTGATACCAATCTATTTAATGGTTAAAGATTGAAAGAATGGATTGCATTTTTAAACACAATAGGCCAGCATTATCCAAACGCGAATGATTTTGCTTTACATTGGGCATCCCTTTGTTGGGAAATTTGGAAAAGCAGGAATAGATTTATCTTTTCTTTTATTCAGCCTAATCCTCTCACTCCAATATCTACTTTTTATTTGTTCTTGGAGGAAAGCTTTGTTGGATTTCAATCTTCTCACTCGCTACCAAATGTACACTTGTTTGATCCATGTCCTTTTCTGAGTGTGCCTTTACATTGTCCTTGTGCTATTACTGACGGTGCGTGGTCTGCCAGCTCTTCTAAAGGCGGGCATGGGGTTATCCTATTTGATCCTTCAGGAGTCTTTATGGTAGCTCGTTGTCGGTCATCTTTTGGATGTTCTGCTTCTATGTTAGAGGCTTTAGCCATTTGCGATGCGGTTACTTTGGTCAGCAGTCTTTAGCTACCTCAGTTGCAGATTCATTCTGATTGCTTGCCAGTTGTCCTTGCGCTTCAGAGGTTGCCAACCACTTTGGATTGGGCATCACAGTTAGTTGTTGATGATATTTTAGTTCTTTGTGCTACTTTTTCTTTTGTATAGTTTTTGCATGTTTCCGGAGATTGTGTTAAAGGGGCTCATTTCCTTGCTATGGGGGCTTCTAGGTTTGGTTTGTCTCGCTTTTGGTGGTCTAACCCACTTCCTGTCCTTATAAATCATCCAGTCGGCCAGGGTTTCTCTTTTGCCGATTTCCTTTAATAAAATTTTTTCATCTATGACCAAAAAAAAAAGAATAGAAATAGGCAAGGTGGGACCCGTGAGGGATTTGAGAGGGAGAGGGAGAGAGAGAGAATTGAAGTAGGAGAGAGAGAACCGTAATGGGATGAGAGAGAATTTGACCCAATTTGAGAATTAAAGTTGCTCTAATTAATATTCTGGACGATATGAGCCTAATATTGGATATCTTTTGAAAATTTCCTAATTTTCTAAAATTATGATTATGCCCTTGGGTCTTTAGTGAAATTTCTTCCCATTTCGCCTTTGATCACATGTGAGTCGATTCATGGATAGACTGGTGCCTAGATTGCATCAAATCCTTCCTTGGTTCTGGGCTCGAGCTTGCATTTCAATTCATATTCTTGCCCATTATTTTTTTTTGGCCCAAAAAGAATAATCACATGTATTGTCTTCAATACTAATGCGTACTTTTAATGCAACGCGTCCATCTTGCTCAAAATTCAGTCCTCTTCGTAACTATGAAAAGGAAATGGACCACTTTACGTGTAAATCTAAAGATACGATGTCCGATAGTCCAAAATAGTATGAAATCGCATAAAATGACCTAAACCTGAAAAAATAGAAAATACCCAAGGTAGATCCATTCTAAACAGATAAAAATGCAGAATTAAATGGAATAATTTCACACATAAATGTGCTCATCAAATACCCCCACACTTAGATTTTGCTAGTCCTTCAGCAAAAAGAAAATAAAAAAAATAAAAATCCTAACTCACTTTCGTAGGATTCACGATTGCACTTAGCATGTGCAATAAGCCTTTAAACCTTTAGGTTATCCATAGTGGACGAGTTTTATCTTGTCAGTGTTTGCAAGGAATATAAACACAAAATTCATGATTGCAAGTTTAAATTTTGACAATGGGTAAGAAGCACACAAAACCCAAAACAAAGATGTTCAACTTAAGATCAAGAAGACAAAGGTACCCCCATACTTAAGCTCTTAATATCCAATATGGATTCTAGCAACATGTACACATCTTAATTAGGGAATCTCCTCATATCTTCCAAACACCACATTACTTAAGGTAAGACCACTCATGACGTCAAGGGTATCAAGGATTTTAGGCTTCAGAGCATTTTAGACCATACAATTGTACCAATGCAACGACATTTCTTCCTTCTCTTTTTTTTTTTTTTTTTTTTTTTTCATAATGAATTCCATTTGTTACTCTACTACTGTTCCTCAAATGCCATGCAGGGTCACTACTTAAGACATCCGAGCTACTTGGTAGCTTTGGTTCTTACATATATCCACAAAGATAGTGATGCTAGAGGTCTTTTTCAAAATTTTCACCCCAAGAAGTGTCGATCAAGTCACCTCGCTTCCTGAGGCGGAGTGCCCTCTAGCTTCGAGGAATTTAACTCTTACTTTTATTTATTCTTTTTTCTTTTTCTCTCTTTTTTTTTTTTTTAATTTTCATGTCATGCCAAAACTAAACTTGGTTTCAGCTCCTAACCAAAAGCTCAAAGAAACACAAGTTAGCCAGGTGGCCTGTCCCTTTAAACAAGTTGAGGCTCTTATTGTTTGAGTCAAAACCCACCTTAGGACACATACTAGGTACTGTCCTCTCAACAGGGTTTTCATTACTTCAAATTAGGGTTCCTAAGTCTCTCTCTCCCGCGTTTCGCATCAAAGTAACAAAGAGACATGTAAAACTTACCAAAAGCCAAAAAATAAAAATCTGCCAATCGGTCTCACACCCCCTACACTTAAAGTATGCAGTGTCCTTAATGCATGCAGAAGAATAAAACAGGGATCAGGGAAGGAAAGTACTAGAATCAGCAATATATGGCAGAACAGTGCATACAGCAATCAGTAGCAGCTACCTAAAAAAAAACAAACAACCACAAGAAAACAAAAGAACTAAGGGAAAATAGTGGGCTGCCTCCCAAAGAGCGCTAAGTTTAGAGTCTTCAGCCAGACTCAGAATGACTCATGGAGAATCAAGGAACACATCTTGCAACTCCAATGACTCAATAAGTTGGCCATCAACAAGGCCATCCATATACGGCTTCAATTGTTGGCCATTAACCTTAATGGTATGTCCAGTCTGAGGGTTACGAACCTCCACAACACCATGAGGGGAAACATCCACTACCACAAAGGGGCATCCCATCGAGATCTAAGCTTTCCAGGAAATAAATGCAACTTAGAGTTAAACAACCACACTCGCTTATTGGGCTCAAAGGACTTTCGGACTATATGTTTATCATGAAAAGCTTTAGTTTGGTCCGTATAGAGGCACGAGTTGTCATAAGCATCGTTGCGCAATTCATCCAATTCAGATAACTGGAGATGACATGTCACACCCGCCATCCTAATGAAAGATATTTTACAATATAGGGGGTGATTGGGACAACCAGTGTCATCCCAAAACCTACCAGGATCATAGATATAGTGTCTCGAACCACAATCCACCCCGTCATCAAATCATGATAACAGCAAGGAGCGTACCTAATGGAATAAATCGTTTCAATTACAGAGTTAGCGGAAACGAAATTCATTTAAATCATATGAATTATAGAGCATCGGTTCTCTAATGATAACCCATAGTATAATTTCAATATCTCATAACCATTTATTTTTCTCCTTATAATTAAACATAAAGTTTATACATATATAAATGAATACATAATTTAAATAATAAATCATGCCATTAGGGCACCATTCTTGGGTGTACATCGACATCCAAGTCACAGCCACCAGCTCTACTTGATTCATATCCAACGGTGCTCATCAAGAGATTTTTTGCATATCAACTAAAAAGGGGTTACTCAACGGGGTTAGCTCTACAAGGTAGTAAGAGAGCAAAGGGGAATGCACATACACACAAACACACAATTTTGAGAAACTATGATGCATGCTAATGTTAGATTCATTTTTCACCTAGCACACAAATTCTAAGTTAATTGTATGCTACTGTGATAACTCGGGAGACACTGGGTCACTTAACTTATCGCCCTAATGAAACCTCAATTATTACATGGGAGCCTACGTCGGTAGAAGCCATCAGACCACCCAGTGGCAGACCTCGATAGCCATCACTACCCCTGACCTGGCCTCTCCCACCTCCTTAGGCAACAGGTGCTCAGACTATCTAACACATAAACCCCTGTTTGCAAGTGTCGTAGCATAAGGGAACAAGAATCTTAGCCACAGATATACTGTATGCAACTCTATCGTCTTGAGACGTATTTCGAGTGCATCAATGTCCCATTCATCTAGTACCCGGGTACCAGCACGGTACGGCACATACAGATTAGGATGGTAATTAATAATTTTCATTATAAAGATTAGGGTTTCGGTATTGGCCCACCGGACACAGTAATCCGATACAATTGTGAGAATAATATCACATTCATAGCAATTCATAATTGAGGTAAATAATGCAATATGTACAATGCCTATATTTTATATAATAGCATGACCAAGATTGCTTAATATATATATATTCAAGCCCAACAAAATCACCCAAAACGCACTCAGCGAACTCGTAAGTCACCCAGCGTGGTTGACATGAATCTCACCAATGCACCAACTATCCATCGAGTTGGGTAGCCTGAAAAAACAAAAGCAATCATCAAAAGGTGTATAGAGGTGTCCCATGTTATGCCCCTAAAGTTAAAATCAAGTTTCAACCAAGATAGCATGGACAGACTCATGGACGGAAGCAACAGGGTGAGTCCGTCCCGGACACCGTTCAGGCCAATAGCTCAAAACACAAGGGACGGATCCACGGATGGAACTTCTGCTTGGATCCGTTCCTGCATCCGTTCAATTTTTTAGACACATTTGAGAGCAAGCAGATCCAAGGACGAAAGCACCATCTTAATCCATCCTTGCACTCATTCGATCTTTGAGACATTCCTGAGAGGAAACGGTCCCATGGGTGGAGGCAACAGAGTAAATCTGTTCCTTCATCCGTTTAGGTCCAGTGAATGGGATTACACTGGACGGACTGACAAACGGAACCACGATGGTGAATCTGTTCGTGCGTTCATCAAAATTCTTTTATGAGATTTCTAAGGGTCTTTCCTCTAGCTTGAAGCCTAGAGTTCACCTTGCACTCAGGGTTATGGAGAGGGTGTCTTAGATCTCCATAGGGTCACTAGAACCTAAGCTTACCTCATGGATCCAAGATCTCATAAGGGTTTAGCTCCATTTGGTCCAAAGGTAGGGTTTAATGGTTTAAAACCAAGGGTTAAGAAACAATGGCTGCAAGGTAGCTCATGGAAACCTTAACTAGGGTTTGGTCATCACCATTTGAGGTCCCTTAAAGGGCCAAGCCTCACCTTGAGTCCCAAATGGAACCCTAGGTTAGCTCAAGCTCAAGGGATCTACTTCTATCAAGAATGAAAAATGGAAAAGAGGGTTGTACCAAGATTTAGGTCATACCTTGGTGAGTGGAGCTCCATTCCGAGCCCTAGCCAGCCTTAAAGATCCACCTCCTCTTCCTCCTTCCCTTCCTTTTCATCTCTCCTTTTTCTTCTTTTGTTCAAGCCTTGTCCGGACAGCAAGAGGAGGGAGATTAGTGCAACCAGCCATCTTGGCATGCCTTCCATCTTCTTCCCTGCTCCTCTCATTCCTCTCCTACTTCCGCTTCTTCTTCTACCTTGTCTCTTCTCCTCCATGGTTTGCTTGGGAGGGGGAGAGATAAGAAGATATGAGGCTTATCTTATCTTTTAAAGACCAAAGGGCCCTTAGCTCTTGTTTGTTTAGGTGCCCCTAAAACACAAGATAGTCTTTTAGGTTTAATTGGGTTTTAAGGCTTGTTTGGCCCAAGTAATAACCTATTAAGTCTATCTAGTTAGGACATGTTTGGGTCTACCCTAAGTCTTATAAGACATATTTGTCCTTAAGGTCTGTTTGGTTTAAGCTAGAATAGAAAAGCTCATTATTTATTTAAGTTAAGCCTTGTAGGCCCACTTTCATGGCCCAAATAACCATAAGAAGGTAAGGGTGAGGGTTCATCTGGTCTGGGGATCTAATTATGGTGTCAGGGAGACGGGGATGTGGGTCCCACAGGAAAATAAATCAAAAGGGCAAGTAATAGTACAGACGGATCCATGAGCGGAACCAGTCAAGTGAGTCCGTTCGTGACTCCGTTGCTGCTGTCAGTGTCCAAACTTTGAGGGAAGTTGCGGGGCTTTGACCCGTACTTCCAGGACTTCAAGGAGACACTCATAATTGAAATTTATGTTCAAGAACATAGATGTTGACCATTGCCACCATGGCATCATCCTTTGGTAAAGTCTAATTTACCCCGGGGTATTAGGGTATATTTTGGGTGCGGGTGTAACATTCCCCCAACTTTATTAAAAATTTCATCTCCAAAATTTGACGGGTCTATGGCCTCAATGGGTGAGGACTGTTAAATAACAACACCTCTAATCACCCACTACATGAACTAAGTCAAGGGTTCAATCAAGGTGGGGCAGTGCCTATATGGCACGACAAGTTCCCTCCACCAATGTTGCTCAGTTCTCATCTTATGATCGTTGGCACCAACGTCTAGGTCATCCTCATGATCGTTCACTGCATTTTATGGTTCCTGATGTCAAGATCCCATTGTCTGCGCATTTGTGTACTGCTTGTCAAATAGGAAAATCCAGCCGTTTGACGCTTTGTGAATCAAACCATCGTAGTAGTTCTGCTTTATCTTTAATTTTTAGTGATATTTGGGGACCTTCTCCCACTATTTCTTCTAATGGACATCGATATTTTATAATTTTTGTGGACGATTTTACTCGGTATATTTGATTTTATCCTCTTTAGGCCAAATTTGATGCCTTCACACTGTGTTTAAGGAATTTCAAGCTTTAGTTGAACATCAATTTTCCACTAAAATTAAAAATGTTCAAACTGATTGGGGGGGGGAGAGTTTCGCTCTCTTCTTTCTTACTTTGCAAACCTTGGTATTCACCATCGGATCTCCTGCCCTCACACCCTGAACAACAGGACACCGTTGAAAGGCGTAATCGCCATATTGTTGAGACTGGGCTAGCTCTTATGCACCATGCCTCAGTCCCTTAACTTTATTGGGATTATGCCTTTGAAATGGCGGTCTACTTAATAAACAGAATGCCCACTCCCACTCTTGGGAATCTTTCCCCCTATCAGCTTCTCTCCTCCCATCCACCCGATTACAGTTTTCTTAAGGTTTTCGGGTGTCTCTATTTTCCTTTTCTTCGTCCTTATAATAATCACAAAATGGATCCACATTCCGCTCCTTGCATTTTTCTTGGGTATAGTTCCCATCACCATGGCTACCATTGCGTGCACCTTGCATCACATCGCATTTATATTGCACGTCATGTACGGTTTGATGAGCTTAAATTTCCCTTTAGTGAATCCCAATCAAACCTCCCTCCCATATCCCCCACACCCACATGGGCTTCCTTACCCCTCACTGTCTTACCCGATCCACCGGTCCCTACTATCCATCCCCCCACCCCTAACCCCCAATAGACACCCATACCTCACACCCCCATCCCTGAAGCTGATCCCATGTCCACCTCACCTAGTCCGACACCCTCCCCATCCCCTACCCCTTCATCAGATTTGGCCTTAAGAGGATAAAACCAAATATACCAAGTAAAATCGTTCACAAAAATTATAAAGTATCGATGTCCATTAGAAGAAATAGTGGGAGAAGGCCCCCAAATATCACTAAAAATTAAAGATAAAGCAGAACTACTACGATGGTTTGATTCACGAAGCGTCAAATGGTTTTATTTGCCTATTTGACAAGCAGGACACAAATACGCAGACTATGGGATCTTGACATCAGGAACCATAAAATGCAGTGAATGATCATGAGGATGACCCAGAGGTTGGTGCCAGCGATCATAAGATGAGAACTGAGCAACATTGGTGGAGGGAGGATGTGAAGATGGCAGGTGGTAGAGACCGTCTTTGCTAGGCCCCGTAGGCAGTATGCGATTGGACGTCGGATCCTTCACATGAAAGTGAGTAGCATGAAATTCAAAGAAAACGTTATTTTCAAAAGCAAACTTATTAACAGAAAGTAAAGAATTAGAAAGCGATGGTACATGTAAAACATTAGAAAGAGATAAAGAACTAGAAGAGGAGGGGATAGAAGTGTGTCCAACATGAGAGATGGGAATAGATCTACCATCACCAACCAATAAACTGTGCTTACCATTGTAGGGAGCATATGATGAGAGAGACTGCAAGTCAGGTGTAACATGATGAGTTGCCCCAGTGTCAGGAATCCAAGAGGCTATGCTAGAGTTGGTAGCGGGTGGGGGTAATGGCCATGGTGGGGTAGATGGGATGGTTGGGCTGGTGGCTGATGTGCGTAAGGCCATGGGGTGGGCAACAATGGGGTAGTGTTTGCTCATGGCAATATAGGCAGATGGAGAGGGTGTTTGCTCAGGCTGTTGGCCAATGACCATATTCTTGTAATAACATATGGCAGCCTGATGATTTGTACGATCACAAATAGTACAGGGACTATGTGCAAAGACATTAGATCGGCCAAAGCCACTTGGGCCATGACCCCTGCCCCAGCCACGACCACCAGGAGTGCCACGACCTTGGGGCTGGTTAGGGGGATTGCTTTTGTATTGTGAGACATTGGCAGTAGCATTGGCAGCAAGATCAACAACGACTTGGCGCGATTGGAGCAGGTACACATGGCTAACAAGAAGGCCATGCAAATCGGTATAACTGATTGGGTCTTTGCGATCCATCATTGTTGGAACAAGAGGCTGAAACTCGGCACGTAGAGCACGAAAGATGTGTAAATTAAGGTCCTCCGTGGGGAGGGGTTTGCCGGCAGCCCCAATTCATCAGAAAGAGCTTTGGCCCGGCTTAGAAATTGAGTGACTGTTTCTTCAGGTTTTTGAACTAGCTGTTGAAGGGCAGCATTAATTGCCAAAATGCGTGGGGTGGAGGCATTGCTATAGGCAGCATGAAGGACGTCCCAAAGCTCCTTACTTGTCTCACGTCTGACTGCAAGGGACATGGCTTCATCAGAGAGAGAGAGGAAATGAGTATGCTCATGATTAGGGAGTCTTTTTCTTCCCATTGTTCAACCTGCGATGCATCCTTGGGGCAAGAATTGGAACCAGGGTCATAGCCATAGAATCATTGGCCTTTTAGATAAGGAACAATTTGTGTCTTCCAATAAACAAAATTTTTAGAAAAAAGTTTAATAGAAAGTATTTGAGATAGGCTAGGTGTAGGTGGAATAGTGGAAGAAGTAGAGGAAGAGGTGGGGGTAGAGGGAGGGGAGCCCATTTCGTCCAAGGTAGAGAGGACGTTGGGGGTTAGGATATGGAGAAGAAAAAAAAAAAGAAGGGAGATGGGTTCTCTTGCTCGGTAGATCTAGAGGCTTATGATACCATAATAAGTTATGATTTTATGTGATGATTCATTACATTTGAATGGCAATAATGAGTGTATATATAGGTGAAGGAATCCACATGTTGGAAACTCAAACACCTGTAATACATATATCAGAAATAAAGGATTACAATATTGTGTCATACCATACATGGAAGATTGAGAGAGATAACATAGAGGATTGCATGGGATTGCATGAGATTGTGAACTTGATACCCAAGCAACGACAGGTATGGAAAGAAATCGGGTACGGTTGATATGGTCTGATAGGATAAAACTACCCTTGAACCCATATTACAACACAATTATGAAGACGCTTATAGTGTTGAAAATGCAGCCACCAAAATTCTATAAGATATGCTTTAACATGGGGGGAAGAAAGCTCTAATCAATGTGCGGCACACCCCACTATACTACACGGACCTGCAGAAAGAAGAGAGCATCCTAAGGAACCAATTAGTATGTAAACCGAAGCTAGACAGATATATGAACTTAAAATTGGCACCCAATTGATAACAATTACGGTGGTTGGACATATACCTCAAATTCTGGATCCATTTAATTTCCAACCGAAATCCATAAAACAGCTAGGATGGAAGACCATATTTCTTTATCTTTTGGATTGATGCCAAGAAGGTGTCAGAATTAGACAAGTTGGCAAGACCCTAGGAATTACCCAAGCTAAGATGATGAATCCAAGCACCCTATACCAGAACTCATGCAAGGGGAGGTGGATCAACAAACTCCTGCTGTTTCAACATCATCAAACTATGTAAAGCAAGAAATTGAAATACTGCACTCCTTGGGAATCAAGTGATCAGTTTTGGTAACCAGAGATGATGAGCAGATACAGAAATACACGTGTGCCAAACCCATTTAACACATATCTACAGCTAGAGGTGAATCCAGAAGTTTGAGACTCGTCAACCAGATTCTGCTCTTATGATTCTAACATTTGTTTTAAACCTTAATGGTGAATCCAATTGAATATAACATTATAGCTTAATCCCGAAACCCAGCACCAAGGAGAAATCACATAAAATCAATCCCAGAATACAAGAATTACTTGCCTCTGAATGCACCAAACCTAACCTGTCCTCAAGAACGATAAGGCAAAGCATCAAACGAGGAGAAAACTGAACTTTAAGCAGTCACAAGCACTCCTCGCGAGGCAATCTGCCACAAAATTGGCCTCAAGGAGCACCATGTCACACTTTAAAGGACACTAACATCTGTAGTCTATAATCCTCTTCAACCACCTTCCAGCAGTCCAAGGAGAAGTAGAAATACCAAGCACAAGATCCACCAAAATATTATCCATAACAGAAGAAATTGAATCCATCAATGCTCTTTACTGTGACAAAAAACTAGTAGACTCAATATAAAAAATGTCAGATTGTAATCCCAATATCAATATATATTGAAAAACACGCTAACCATGATAAATTAATTAAATCATCAAGATGATAACCGACAAGCCAAACGGAACTGGAGTTTCTCCCCTACACAACCCGAATTGTAAGAGTGATGAGATCATTGTAATTGCAATGTTGCTGCTAGGGTAAAGAACAGCCACATATATAACCTTACCATCAAGGATGGTATCTACCGTAATCTTTCAATACACACACACACAATATACTTAGTGCACAAGTTAGGACACTTTCTTTGTATAGAGATTTCCTTATTGAACCTAAGACAAAATAGTAGGGTGTGTGCTAATACTGGTGAGCAACCGGACACATTAGGAAACTTCTAACAAAACAGAGCAGAGAGGCTACAGCTGAATAACACTGGAACGCTAATTGCTCTAACAAAAAGCCTCAAAACTTGGAAGCCAGAATGCACTTATTAAACACGCATACAACAAACAACAAGGGAGATTTCATGAACCAACCAGGAAGACATATTATTGAAGAGGACTATCAAAGTAAGTAATGAAGATATCTAATTTGATGAATCAAACAGAAATAATGGCAAATGGATTATAAGAGAATCAAACATGATACCTGAATGGTATGATTTCTGAGTAAGGGGTGATCAAATGCTGGTTGCTTCTTGATATCCACACAATCATAAATATCTCCATATTTAGTCTGCACAGAACATGCATGCAAATTTCTTGTTTTCAGGTAGCGAAGGAAAGTGTTTTGATCAGGTCACACTATAAGCTTCACTGACTCTGGAGTCTGGAACATTGTGTTTATTTGAAAATGGAATCCACCACCACATGGTCCAAGCACCATTGGTAAACCATCCCAGTTCAGGCCACGGATCATTACAGTTGTGAGCTGTCACTGGCCAAGCTAGCTCAGCATTTGCTTCAATTCTGGCTTTGAAATGTTTACGACCGGACCAAACCGCGGTGCTGTATACAAGAAAAGAAAACAGAACCGTCTTATTTTTTGTTTGTATTTCTTCTAAGACCGAACCAAACTGAGATGTTGAATTGGAAAAATAAAAAACAGAACCAAAATTGAAAAAGAAAAAAAAAAAAAGGGATTCAAAATGGCATTGAATCCACCCTATATGAGAAATTCTAGGGTTGAGTCAGATGCTTGAGTCAAAAGATATGGTTAGATCTGTTCAACAATAGAATTCAAGATCAATTCTACAAAGTATAGGGATCACAAGTATCTGGCTCAACCCTAGAATTACTCAGAGTCCAAAACCAAATTGAGGATAGCCCTAACATCAATTCCAAACTCGGCTTTATAGAACCAGATAGCCATCACAAGGTTTAAAACCCATAATTGGCTTCCATTGATTCTGATTGGATTCAGGTCGGAATCGGCATGAATTGGCTTGAGCCCTGGAAATTGGGACCGTGAAGAGGAAGTAAGGATTTCCCAAAATACATGATTTTTTAATTTTTTGTAGTCCAAACACTAAGATTTTCTACAAAAGGAAAGTTTCTTGATTTTCTGATATGTCAATCACTAAAGACAAGGAAAATATCAAAAAATGAGGATCGAAGAGTATTCATGAGCAATTCAAAAGAGGGTTGCAAGAATCGAACGTAATAGGGATCAAGAATGGTCGATTCTGATTTGAATCAATTATTCGATTTCGAGTTTTGAAACCATGAACCATCATGATCTCCAACTTTTAGATCTCTTAGTGTTGCGTGTGAAAACCTTCGGTACTTGGTTCGTCCGTGGATGAAGCTGCAAAAACCAAGCAATGAGCACAAGAGGGCCGGTGTGGCTCTGGCCTAGGACTCTCCGATGCTCAAGTCAGGTCTCCAGCGCGACAGCGTAACTGCGTAGTAAAAAGCAAGATGATGAATGGTACTCCATACCTGGGTATTTATAGAGTGAGGAGGAGACGAGACGGTTGGCAGAGTCCTAGTATGGTAGGAGTCCTTCTTTCGGAAGGTTCTCTCGCGTAGAGCGGAGTGGAGAGTTATTTTCGGGGTCGGACTCTTATTAAGATAAGAGTCCATGTAGAGTGCGATTCCGTGATGCACGGGGATCGTGGCTCGATCCCTATCCCATGATTCTCAGGATGTGTTGACGTGGCCCAGAGTTCCTCGGTGGGGTGCTATGGGAGCCTCAATGGAAGAGGGCTCGGCCTCGGAGGTCGGCTCCGGGGGTCGGCAGAGGAGGTCGGCAAGGGAGCTCGGCCTGGGAGGTTGGTCTCGGCCATGAGTTCGGCTAGGAGTCTATGGCTGACCTGTAGGGGCTCGGCCTCGACCACCGGCTAGCTCGCTCGAGTCTGGCCTCGTCGGGTGACTTATCGGAGATGGGGTCAGCCCAATCTCCTGCTCGGCCCAAATCGGTTCCTAGCCAGCGGTCGGGTCGGCCACGTGGCCGCCTCTGACAGGCGGGGTGTTTTATGCCTCATCACAGGCCCCCCCACTCATCAGGGGTCGGCTCGGCACTGATGAGTGAAGTTTCCTAGTCGTTTATCTGGGAGATTCTTGCGGTTGAGCCGAGCCTATTTATTGCTGCGGATTTGACGTTGCACGACCTGACGGTTGGGTGTCAGTGCCACATCAGCAGAGTCATTATGGCAGGCTCGGGAATTCGAAATGTCCTTTGATCTGGGCCGTTGGATCATGCTGAGCTCTGGTCGGCCGTTGGATCAGTAAAACCCAAGGATTATAAATAGGCGACTCCTAACTATTCATTCCTCACTGCTTTAAGTTATTGACTTCTCGGCAAGCTTGGATCCTTCAGCTCGGTAGATCTCGGCATTTATTTGCTCGCGATCGACTCCGCCGTTGCTTCGTTCGTGATCGACTTGGTCGTTGCTTCGTTCGCGCTCAGCTCTTCTTTACCAGTAAGTCTTCTCCGCCCAGTATGTCAGTTGGTAGTAGTCCCATGGGCGAGCTGTTCGCCAGGGCGGCGGAGGGCGCGAGTCCGAGCCGAGAGCTCCCCGCTCGTTCTCCCACCATAGACCGGTTGGGCTCGACCTCGGATGAGCCCGATGTGGTGGAGCTTCGTCAGACAGAGGTGGCCGAGCTTCCGTTATGCCTGGAGTTTGACCACGCGGCCCAATCCATCACCGCAGACCGAGCCGAGAACTCTGGGTCGTCCTCATCCGATGAGGACTCAAGTGAGGGAGATTCGTCCGAGGTGGGGGTTGGCTCGGTCAGCTCGTCTGCTGGCGCCCCTGAGCCCGAGGAAGGCAGTGTCGGCACTGTTCTGAGCACGATCATGGAGGCCGACCTCGACTATCTGAGGACGACCTATGCCATCCCCGAGGACATTCAGCTCCGAGTTCCTAACCCCGGGGAGATGGCCTGCTTCATCAGGCCCGGCGAGGTGGCTCTGTACGAGACGCCCTTCAAGTATGCGTTCAGGCTCCCCGTTCTCAGCCTGGTGGACCAGATCTTGGACCACTTCCATCTGTCTCCTGGTCAGCTGGTGTCGAACTCTTGGCTGGCCGTGTACGGCTTCTACGCCTTGTTCTGCGAGATGGGCTGAGGTGCGAGCGTGGCACTTTTTTCTCGGCTCTTCTTCTTGAAGAAGTCTCCCGAGAAGGGGTGGTACTACTTCTGCCGCCGATCAGGAAAGAGTGCGGCTCTTGGTAGCCACAAATTTCTGGTCGGCACGCCGACCTTCAATAAGTATTGGAAGCCTCATTTTTTCTTCGCTTCCATTCCCAACAGCCCTCTCCTAACCGAGTGGAAGGAGATGAACCTGAACTACATCAATAGGGTACTACCCCTGACCGAGAACGAGATGACCTCACTCGACCTGATCCTCCAGCGTCCGCCCTTCGATGTCCTCCAGCTTCAGGACGAGGGGTTTCTTCAGAGGTGGCATATGACCCCTGGTAGGAGCCCGAGCCGAGCCCGTCTCCGTTGTCCGAGCTGACCCTATTACTTGGTTTTCTTTTCCTTTTTTGACTTATTTTTGATTTTCTCGGTTTCTTTGCAGTGGTCGGCCACATTCCCCCTATGGATACAGCTCGGCTAAGGGCCGAGACCATTGCGGATTGAAAGAAGAAAAATGCAGAGAAGAAGCCCCGGGGCGAGTCCTCCAAGGCCCCCAAGGGCAAGGCCGTGATGCCGGGGCCATCGGATGCTGTGGTCGGCCTTGAGGCCGAGAAGAACACGGGCCCAGCCGGGTCTCCGAGGAAGGGGAAAGGCTGAAAAGGCGAGAGGAGCCCGTCGAGAGACATTAAACGTCAGAAGCTCTCGGTCAATCTGACGAGTGGTGGCCTTCTGCCCGTGGCTTCTCCCACCGACATCTCCCGATACATCTTGGGGAGGGCCTCGGTCAACAACGTTCCTGTGAGGCCGACCTGGCGTCTCTTCCTGGGGGACTCAGCTTTGACGTCGGCCGCTCACGCCAAAGAATGGCTGGATGCAGGTCAGCTTCCAGCCGACAAGGAGAAGCTCGAGGCGCTGTCTGACCCCGAGCTCCTCTCCACTCTATTTCAAGATTTCAATATGGTAAGTTTCCTTGTCGGCTTTTGTAATTAGATATGATCTGTGTAGTTTGTCTTGATTTTTGTTCTCATGCTTTTTTGTAGGGCTTCGCCAAGGCAGTGGAGACCATGCTCCGCTTCGAGCGGCTCCTGACCGAGAACTATTCCTTGGACGTCCAGTGCAAGAAGGCTTATCAGGATGCCCAGGATGCCGTTCAGAGGCATCGGGAGACCCAAGAGAAGCTCACTGCTGCTGAAGCCAAAGTGGAGAGCTCTTAGGCCGAGGTGGTCAGGCAGAGAGAGAAGGTCCGGGCTCTGCAGGCTCAGCTTGCCTAGGTGAAGGAGAAGGCCAAGGAAGATCTGGCCACGGCTCGGAGCGAGGCAGTCAGCGACTATCTTCAATCGGAGGAGTACGCCGATGTCTGCCATGAGATCAGGAAACCTCCCTACGCCGAAGGTTTTGAGGTAGGCCGAGCTGAGCTTTTGGCCGAGATCAAAGCGGCATACCCTGATCTCAATCTCTCCCATTTTGATGATGATGCGACTACCTTCATCGGGGAGATGGGAGATGAGGAGGGAGCCGAGGTCACCCAGGCTCTGCCCCTTGAGGCACCTCCTCCGGTCGACGTCTTCCCTCTAGGAGCTGGACCACAAGACCCTGCTGCCGAGCCTATTGCTGTGGACACTTCCGAGGTCGCCTCTAAGTCCAACGCCAAGCACACCGAGATGTAATTTTTTTTTTTTTTTTTTTTTGGGGGCCGGACTGCCCATTTTGTAACCGTGCCGATCAGTCAGCTTATAATGAATGAAACAACTTATTTTTGCCAGAATTTGTCTAAGTATTTTAACTCGGCGCTCTTAGCCTTCTTTTCTTTGTATATTCTATTCTATTTGTGACCAAACTGCCAAGTCGTTTCGCTAGCCGAGCTTAGGAACTCGTCTCTTTTTTTTTTTTTTTAACCCATGCCACATGTGGTCGGCGGCTCGGCCACGCCATGCCCGAGGTCAATGGGATCCTCGCCTTGGTTGGTTAATTCGCCGTTCCCTTCGGTCCGATTGGAGAGGTTATCATATAAGCTGACGCGTGGCCGAGTATCCTTCCTGGCCGAGCCTAATGCCTTAGCTTAGTTTTGTACTTTGTTAGGCTCGGCCAAATAGGGATGTCCGCTCTTGAGAGGTCGGCCAGGTCTATGAGGACCGGTCTTTCGACTTGGCTGCCGACCTAGGAGGGTCGGTCTTTGAGGTCGGCCGGGTCTATGAGGACCGGTCTTACGACTTTGCTGGCGACCTATGAGGGTCGGTCTTGAGAGGTCGGCCAGGTCTATGAGGACCGGTCTAATGACTTGGCTGCCGACCTATGAGGGTCGGTCTTAAGAGGTCGGCCAGGTCTATGAGGACCGGTCTTACGACTTGGCTGCCGACCTATGAGGGTCGGTCTTTGATGTCGGCCAGGTCTATGAGGACCGGTCTTACGACTTTGTTGCCGACCTATGAGGGTCGGTCTTGAGAGGTCGGCCAGGTCTATGAGGACCGGTCTTACGACTTTGTTGCCGACCTATGAGGGTCGGTCTTTGATGTCGGCCAGGTCTATGAGGACCGGTCTTACGACTTTGACTTAGGAGCTTGCAAATATGTTAAGTGGTGGAGAAAGACTTTATTGAATCAAATGTCAGAACTGAAGCCGAATACAAGCATGCTCAATTATTGAAAAAACTTTCTTCAAATTTTCCGAGTTCCATGGTCTCGGTACCTTCTTGCCCCCCGGAGTCTGCAAGCGATACGTGCCAGGGCAAATTTGCTTGGAGACTATGTACGGGCCTTCCCATTTTGGTGCTAATTTTCCTTGTTGCCTCGGCTGGGATGCGCTGAGTTTTCTGAGAACAAGGTCCCCTTGACGGAAGTGTCGCTCTTTTACTCTTGAGTCATAGTACTTTGCCGTCTTCTGTTGGTACGCCGCGTTCTGGAGTAGGGCTTTTTCTCGGACTTCATCGAGGAAGTCAAGGTTGGCTCTCAGCCCATCTTCATAGGTCTTCTCATCGAAGCTGAGCACTCGGTACGATGAAGCCATAACTTCAACCGGGGCGAGGGCTTCTGTCCCATAAGCGAGGCGAAAAGGACTCTCCCCGGTTGGAGTTCTTACAGTCGTTTGATATGCCCATAGGACACTTGGGAATTCTTCCACCCATCTCCCTTTGGCCTCATCTAACCTTCTCTTAATGCCGGCGAGTAATGTTCGGTTGGACACTTCTACTTGGCCATTTGCTTGTGGATGAGCTACCGAGATGGGTCGGAAGTCAATGTAGAAGTGCTCGCAGAACTCTCGGAAGGCCGGGTTGTTGAATTGCGTGCCATTATCAGTGATGAGAACTTTCGGTAGCCCGAACCGGTAGATGACCTTATCCCGGAAGAATTTCTCCATGTTCTTCTCAGTGTGGCAAGGGGCTCAGCCTCGACCCACTTGGTGAAGTAATTGATCGCTACTACCACGTACTTTCTGTTTCCCGATGCCGGGGTGAAATCTCCGAGAATGTCCATTCCCCACATAGCAAATGGGATTGGGCTCAGCATTGAGGTTAGCTTTGTTGCTGGTCCGCTTGGGATTGGTGCGAACAGTTGGCACTTCTCGCACATCTTCACGTACCTCATGGCCTCTTCTTGCATTCTTGGCCAATAGAATCCCTGTCGAAGTATCTTGTATGCAAGAGCTCGGCCACCCATGTGACTCCCGCATATTCCCTCATGCACCTCGGCCAATGCATACTCGGCCCCCTTTGGTCCCAGGCATCGAAGAAGGGGGGCCGAGATTGCTCTTTTATAGAGCACTCCGTCGATCATCGAGTACTTGGAAGCTCGGATCTTGACCTTCCTTGCTTCATCTCGGTTCCCCGGGAGCAGGTTATTCTCCAAGTAGTTGACAATGGGGTCCAACCAGGTCGGCCCATCCTCTTCAATGTGCTTTACGCTTTCTTCTTGTAAGGAGGGCTTCTCCAATATTTCTATGTATACTGACCGGCTCAGATATTGGAGGTCGGTCTCGGCCAGCCTGGACAAGGAGTCAGCTGCGGCATTCTCCTTTCTTGGTATTCGAGTCATCTCGAAGTGCTCGAGTTCGGAAATCAGATCTCGGGCTCGGCTCAGGTAAGCTATCATCCTTTCGTCTTTCGCCTCATAGTCTCCGTTGACCTGGTTGACCACGAGTTGGGAGTCTCCTCTTGCCTTTAACCGCTTTATGCCCATTGCCTTGCTGACTCGAAGTCCAGCTAGGAGGGCTTCATACTCAGCCTCGTTGTTCGAGGCGGGAAACTTGAACCTCAGGGTATATTGGATCAGAAACCCTTCGGGGCTTACAAGTATTAGGCCGGCCCTGCTTCCTCCGGAGTTGCTTGAGCCGTCGACATTCATGGTCCAAGTCGGGTCGGCCGTAGCCCCGACCCCTTCTACTGTCTCTTCTTCTCCGACCTCAAGGTCGGGCCCTGTGCATTCGACGATGAAGTCAACAAGGGCCTGTCCTTTTATCGCCGTCCTCGGATGATAGCTTATATCGTATTCACTTAGCTCAACCGCCCAGGTAATCAGCCGTCCCGACACGTCGGGTTTGTGTAATATCTTCTTGAGTGGCTGGTCGGTTAGTACCGCGATCGGATGAGCTTGGAAATACGGCCTTAGCTTCCTTGCCGCCGTAAAAAGAGCGAATGCTACTTTCTCGAACCCGGAGTACCTTGTCTCGGCATCGACAAGAATGTGGCTGATGTAGTATATCGGCCTTTGAGTTCGACTCTCTTCCCTGATCAACACCGCACTGACCGCTACAGGGGTAGCGGCTAGGTAGACTTGAAGCTCCTCTTTTGGTTCGGGTCGGCTGAGAAGAGGCGGGTTCTCCAAGTATTTCTTTAGCTTTTCAAAAGCTTCCTGACATTCGTCCGACCAAATGAAGTCCTTTGGGTTTCGGATATTCTTCAAGGCTTTAAAGAATGGTAGGCACTTGTCGCCCGATCTCGACATGAATCGTGTCAGCGCCGCCACACGTCCATTTAGCCTCTGTATTTCTCGGATCGTCCTTGGAGGGCTCATCTCTTGGATGGCTCTGATTTTTGCCGGATTGGCTTCGATGCCTCTGACAGAGATCATGAAGCCGAGGAACTTTCCCGAGGTCACGCCGAATGCATACTTGGCGGGATTTAGCTTCATTTGATTCTTCCTTAATACGCCAAAGGCTTCTTCCAGGTCGGCTAAGTGATGTTCGGCCTTCAAACTTTTCACCAACATGTCGTCTACGTAGACTTCCATGTTCCTTTCGATCTGCCCGCGGAATATATAGTTTACGAGGCGCTGGTATGTTGCTCTGGCATTCTTCAATCCGAACGGCATGACCTTGTAGCAGAAATTTTCTTGGTCAGTTCGGAATGCCGTGTATGACTCGTCCTCCTCATGCATCATGATTTGGTTGTAGCCGGAGTACGCGTCCATGAAACTCAGCATCTCGTGATCTGCCATGGCGTCGATCAAGAGGTCGATCCGAGGTAGTGGGTACTCATCTTTTGGACAAGCCTTGTTCAAATCGGTGTAATCGACACACATTCTCCATTTCCCGTTCGGTTTAGGGACCATGACGACGTTAGCCAACCAGGTCGGGAATTTTTCTTCTCGGATGAATCCTGATCGGCGAAGCTTCTCCACCTCTTCTTTGATTGCAGTTTGTCAATCAAGTGCGTAGTTCCTTCTCTTCTGCCGGATTGGTTTTTGACCCGGATCTACATGTAGTCGGTGCTCAGCTATATGCCTGGGTATGCCCGATATGTCAGCGGCCGACCAGGCGAAGACATCGGCGTTCGCTTTTAAGAAAACTCCGAGTCGATTCCTTTGATCTTCATTTAGTAGTGATCCGAGCTGGACCACCTTGGCTGGGTCATCTTCGCTGAGACGAAGTGGGGTCAGGTCTTCCACGGGTCGTCCTCTTCTCTCGATAAGCTCATCCCGCTGATCCTCGGGGAGATGCTTGACGCACATGGCCATTCCTCGAACATTACCCTTGTTTTGCTTGACGAAAGTAGCGTAGCACTCCCGTGCCTTCTTCTGGTCGCCTCGGACCTCGCCGACACTGTTCTCGTTGGGGAACTTCATCTTCAAGTGCGTCGGGGAGATGATGGCTTGGAGGGCGGTCAATGAAGGATGGCCGAGTATGGCGTTGAAAGCCACTACCGACCGTACCACCATGATTTGACTTGGATCGTCGTCTGGCATGGAGCTTGCCCAATTGTGACCAGCAGGTCGATCGAGCCTTTGATGGTCGCTACAGCTCCCGAGAACCCGTGAAGCGAGGTGCCTTCTGGCTTGAGCGCTTCATCGCCGAAGCCAAATTATCGGTACGCTTCTAGTGACATAAGGTCCACGGATGCGCCGGTATCGACCAATACACGGTGGACGGGTCTGTTCGCAATTTCTACCTACACCACTAAAGCATCATCATGAGGTAAACTTATACCTTCGAGGTCGGCTTCGATGAAGGAGATCGTCACCGCCAGCTTGAGTTTCTTGGCGGGCATCTCGGCCACTCCGACGAAGTGCGCGTTTGCCTTAGCCCTTCGAGTGGTCTCTTGCCCGGGCCCTCCGAGGATAGTGTATATGGGGGCTCCTTTGTCATTGCTCGGCCCGGATCCATCCTCCTTCTTCTCGGCTCGGACTTTGTCATCGTCTCGTTCAACTCGCCTATTTTCGGCCCTAGGCTCGGCTCTTCTTTGATCTCGGTCTTCAGGCCGCCGACCTCCACGATCTTCTCGGCCTCCTTTGATATATCGCTTCAAGTGGCCCGCTTTTATCAGCTCTTCGATTTCTCTTTTTAGCTAATAACAATCCTCGGTGTCATGACCGGTGTCTTTATGGAACTGGCAATATTTGTTGGGATTCCGAGATGACCCCGCTTGCATCGGTCAGGGTCGACGGATGTACCCCCCATCTTGTATTTGCATCAAGATCTCCTTGCGAGAGGCATTCAATGGAGTATAGTCGGGGCTCCGAGCTCGATCCGACCTGTCAGCTCGGCGATCTGTCCTTGGTCTTTTCTCTTCCCTGCGGTCATCTGTTGTCGGCCTTTTCTTGTCGGTACGGCCTTCGTTGCCCTTCCGGGCTTGGAGGACCTCGGCCATATTTGTGAACTCGTTGCACCTCTCCAAGAGCTCGGCCAGGTTTCTTGTCGGCTTCGGGGCCAAGTCCTTGATAAGGTCCATGTCGGCCAATCCGTTGCTCATGGCCGTATGGGTCGTGGCCTCATCCAAATCCTTGATGTCTAAGGATTCCTTGTTGAAGCGGGAGACGAATGCTCGGATAGACTCGTCAGACCTTTGCTTCACGCTGAGGAGGTTGACCGTTGTCTCCTTGTGTTTTATACTACTCTGGAAGCGCGTGACAAAGGCTTGGCAGAGTTGAGCGAAGCTTTTTATGGAGTTTGGCGGCAACCAGGAGAACCATGAGGTCGCCCCGCCCTTGAGGGATGCAGGGAAAGCTCGGCAAGAAACGATCTCGGTTCCCCCGTACATGGTCATCATCGCATTAAAGTAGTTGATGTGATCTATCGGATCGGTCGTCCCGTCGTATCGGTCAAACGGGGGAGGTTTGAACCTGTTTGGTAGCGGCGCGGTCATGATCTCGGGAGGATACGGGTGACGCCCGACCAAAGAGTAGGCGTCCGGGGTCGCCTATTTCTTCAACCCCTCCACTTGGTCCGCCAAGTCTCGTAGCCGCTTCTCCAGCTCGGTTTTAGGTGCTCGGCCAACTGGCTCCTCGGCCCGGGGTCGATAGGGTCGGTCGTCCCGTTGTAGTCAGCCATTCTGGTCAGCTCGGTCCTCACCATCCTTCCTTGTTCTTTTTTTTTCCTGGAAGTTGGACCCCCGCGGGCTCCCCTGTTGTTCTTCTCGGGGAGGTGAGCTTTGACGCCGGGGAGTATGACGAGATCCTTCTCCTTGCCTCAGGGCGCGCCTTTCAATCGGGTCTTTCCTTTGTTCTCGAACTCTCCTCGACTGTTCGTCCTCTCCGATCCGTCCAGAAAATACCGGTCTCCTCGCTACCAAGCCTGCCGGTTCGATTTCCTGCCCTGTTCGCGGGCTTTGGTGATGCTCTTGTTCAACCCGCCGAGCGCCTCTACTAGGGCGCAGAGGTGGAGTCTTCTGACGAGACGGGTGTGAGGACGCAGCTCGACTCGGCTCGGCTCTACGTCGGCCACCATTTTGCTGCAAGCTTCTTTCTGCGCGCACTGGAGCTAGAGGGGGCGCCTCCAGCGGCTAGCCCATCAGCCCGCCTCGGGCCATCTGGTTCATGAAGGTGCGCAACATCTCATTGGTGTGGAGCATCTGCAGCTGCAAATCCATAACCTGTCGATTATTTACCGGGGCTTCAGGATCCAAACTCTCTGACAAGGGTGGCGGTGCTGGTAGGCCCATCCCGTCCAAGCTTGGCTCGGCCTGTACCCGGCTAGCCGCGGCCGTGGTTAGCGCACCTCCCCCATTCCCACTCTCTGGCGGGGGATTGGTGCCCGTGATGGGCTGCGCACCACCTGCCCTAGGGGGTCTTCTATTTATCCCCTGCCGAGAGGCTTCGGGGGGCGGTGATCGCCTCGTCTACACAACAGGTTGCGGCTCCTCCGTGCGGGAAGTTGAGCCATGTTGCCCTGACCTCGTGTGCACCATTGTTGCTGCTCTTGAGGTTGGTAGAAATGACAACAACTTGCTGATGTCGTTCCCACAGACGACGCCAAATCTGTTGCGTGTGAAAACCTTCGGTACTTGGTTCGTCCGTGGATGAACCTGCAAAAACCAAGCAATGAGCACAAGTGTGGCTCCGGCCTAGGACTCTCCGATGCTCAAGTCAGGTCTCCAGCGCGACAGCGTAACTGCGTAGTAAAAAGCAAGATGATGAATGGTACTCCATACCTGGGTATTTATAGAGTGAGGAGGAGACGAGACGGTTGGCAGAGTCCTAGTATGGTAGGAGTCCTTCTTTCGAAAGGTTCTCTCGCGTAGAGCGGAGTGGAGAGTTATTTTCGGGGTCGGACTCTTATTAAGGTAAGAGTCCATGTAGAGTACGATTCCGTGATGCGCGGGGATCGTGGCTCGATCCCTATCCCATGATTCTCGGGATGTGTTGACGTGGCCCAGAGATCCTCGGTGGGGTACTATGGGAGCCTCAATGGAAGAGGGCTCGGCCTCGGAGGTCGGCTCCGGGGGTCGGCAGAGGAGGTCGGCAAGGGAGCTCGGCCCGGGAGGTTGGTCTCGGCCATGAGTTCGGCTAGGAGTCTATGGCTGACCTGTAGGGGCTCGGCCTCGACCACCGGCTAGCTCGCTCGAGTTTGGCCTCGTCGGGTGACTTATCGGAGATGGGGTCAGCCCAATCTCCTGCTCGGCCCAAATCGGTTCCCGGCCAGCGGTCAGGTCGGCCACATGGCCGCCTCTGACAGGCGGGGTGTTTTATGCCTCATCACTTAGCTATGTGATTCATTTAGCAAAAATGTGTACAACCCAGTTTGGAACTATGGAGGAAAAAAAAAAAAGAGATAATTTAAAGACAGGCCTTGCTTGGTGTAACTTTGTTTTTTTACACCGAGCCTGACGGATTTCCGTCGGCTCAGAACCTCTACGATAAGGGGTATTTTGGGTAATGAAAAAATTATCATCATTAATTTGTTTTGTCTTATATAGGAATGGGAATGGGTTTTGTCTCTTGTGTGCCCAATAGGATGTTAATGACTTATTGTCACCACCCTTGGTTACACCAAATTATCCATTTAAAGACAGGTTTAGAACAACATAAGTTGAAATCCTTTGCAAGGACATACCTTGATGGACTTCACTGCTGGCTTGTTAAGAAGCTTGAGTTGCATCTCCAAATCCAGGTCTTTATCTTCATGTTTTCTAGAAAGCCTTCCATCTCCTTCCACTCCATTCTTGCACAACACCAAATATATCATTAAGTGAACAAAAATAGTTTCCATCTTGGGATCCTTTAGGCCAACCATGATCCGCGAGAGCCTAAAGACTTAGTGCAGCAGTCCAAGCAAGAGGTAGCTGTATAAATGGTCTGGAAATGTGTACTAATTACTATGCATTAAATGACATTTACTCTCTCATCTCAAAAATAGAATGGAGTTAACCTGTTAGTTATCCTTACTACAAGGCACATTTACTCTTCCATCCCAAAAATAGAATGAAGTTCAGAATGTAAGTTGTCTTTACTTACACCAAGGCAACGTTTTTTATTTTCTCATTTTGGTTAAAAAGATACAGTAGACGGCCACGCACAACTTGCATTATGCTCCTTGGACTCTGGAATCCACCATTTTCCATCACACTCAGCAATGGAGGGAGAAGTGTTAGTGCTCATCAACACAACAACACTTGCATCATCATCTAAAAAGGGCACGCACATGGTGTGAGCTTCACTAATCTCAATGAGGAGATTGGGGCATGCAAACAGTCACGAATAGTCCATGATGTGGTGTATGAATTCATTTTATTATCCTTCTAACAACAAAACTAAGTCAATGGCCAATAGTGTTACTGCAACATAATAGGCAGTATTCCTGATCTCAAAATTATCCTCGGTCACCCAGCGATACAAACCGTAGTTGCAAAAGGAAGAATGTCAGTCTCGAAATGCGCCATCAGTCACCCAACAAGCCTCGATAATCCTATCATGGCGCCACGGTCTCAGAATCATACATAGTGTAGACACTGGAATTTTCCCACCACCCTTGGTAATGATGATAACAAGACACGGATGGAGAACATCGCACCCATACCCCCTGAGAAACCCAGAAAAAGTCCAAAATAGGCCCAAACTGGCCTAGAAAAGCCCAAAATTTCCTAGTGATGTCATGCTCAGACAACGGTGTCATGGTAACCCACCACGGCATTATGGAAACCCCTTCCATGGCCCACCATGGCACCATGACGGGTGGGTCATCCCCTATAAATAGGATTGTCCCCCTCCCCCATCTTCATGGAGAAATTGGGGAAGGAGACCCTCCAATCTTGGTTTTCTAGCTGTTTTGCTTCCTTTTGAGCCATTGTGAGTGATCTCGAGTGGTTTTCTTGAACCATAGGTAGATCTATCGATTACCCACTTGAGTGATGAGTGCTCCCATTCCAATCAAGTCGTTATTCTATTTGAATACGGATAACAAAAATCCCTTTCAAATAGCTGTTATTGTATTTGCGTACCGATAACAAGAAGCACCCCCAATAAGCCGATACACTATCCGAAGAACAAGTGATGATACACCCATCTGTCTCCACCAACAGTCATGGAATTTCTATGTGAAGGTACAATCATTGCAGTTTTATCATTATAATGTAGTGCTTTGTATTTTCCAGATTTAATGTATATAATGTGAATAGAATCCATGTTGTACAGTTAGTTTAGGCATACATTACAAAGAGAGAATATTTGACACTCAACATCTAAAATAGAAAGACCAATTTAATCTGGCAAGATGGGTACCTAACATATTCCCATACTTTTAACCTGAATTCTTACCTAATCTCTACAAGAACATATGGAATCTTGTAGCCCATTTCCACTAATAATGGATAGGGCTACATCCATTGGGTCCTGGGCCCTATGTAGACGCTGAATTTTGTCACCCCCCAGTGATGATGATAACCGGATGCGAAAGACTGGCAATGCCCTCTAAACCCATTTTTCTTCAAAGTAATCCAAACACCCTTTGTTCCACCTGGAAGGCACCCACGGTCCCCTTGTATCCTCAGAATGGCCTCAGGCAAAAGAACTCGATCCCATGTGGCACCCCCACATGAAGTAATGGCCCGATAGCACCACTCACAGCCATGGTACCGCATGGCAGCACCGCGCCTGGTAGCGCTACGCCCTGGTCGCGGCGCTGCACCCCACCAGGAATCTGCCCTGCGGCGCCTCAATGCAGCATCGCGCCCCGAGCGTTGGCACCTTAGGGAACCTAAAAAGTGATTTTTTTCACCCAACGACACCGTAGATTTCACCGCAACGCCGTCAGACAAGATTTTTTCCTATAAATACCCTCACCTCTCATTTCAATAGTTTCCAAGTTGAGGAGAGGGGGCACTCCAAGAGCTCCAGTTTTCTCTTTTTCTTAGTTTCTAGGCCTTTCCCCAGTCTGAAATTGAGCCTTCAAGCCTCGTCCCTCTTTCCAGAGGCCGGGTCCCCTGGATCCACCTTCCCTAACCCATTTCTGCCCAAACCCCCGAAGTCTCCCTTGGCCTAGTTACCCTGTCCGATGTCCTAATGCCTAGTTTCCAAGCCTTTCTGACGTCGTTATTTTGTCTGAGGTCCTAGTGCCCGATACTTGTGAGCTATTACTCTGCCTGACATCCTGGAGATTACTTTTCAAAGCTTTCTGACGCTTCGAGGTCCTAGTGCCCGATACTCGTGAGCCATTACTTTGCCTGACATTTGGGAGATTACTTTCCAAAGCTTTCCAACGTTGTTATTCTGTCTGAGGTTCTAGTACCGAACACTGGTGCGCCATTACTCTGCCCGACATCCGGGTGTTTACTTTTCAAAGATTTTTTGACGCCGTTACTCTGCTTGACTCGAGCGATTACTTTCTGACACCAATTACTTTATTCGACGAAGGACAAAGCCAGCTTTTTTCCTCCACCTGAGCTGGGAGACGTGATCTGTCCAGTATAATTGCATTAGTTTAAAACATACAGGAATTTAATTCTTTCATTGCACTTTAATTTCATAACAATGTAGACTTTTAAATTATACTTGTGTAGTGTAGCATAGCTAATTTAAATTAGTTTAATTTTAAGCATATTGTGCATCATCTTAGTTATACATGTGGGAATATGACATTTATAAAGGAAGAATATTCAAAAACCAGCATTTAGTAGAAAGACCTATTTATCCAGGCGAGGTGGGTGCCTAACATCTTTTCACTTTCATAACCTGACCACTTACCCCGAATCTCTTACCAGTCCAAACGAATTCCTGTAGCCCTTCACAAGGCTACACCAATGGGTCCTAGGCCCTAATCCTAGGTGGTGACTCAATTTCACTTGATTGTATGACCCCCATCCCTCGATAAATCAACATAACCTCCAAGAAGATGCCTTCCTTTCTCTCTCCAACCATGGAGCATAACCCCTTTTCCCCCCACGGGGAGGAACGGATCCTCACAGTGGTGACTCCATTGGGGATTGATGGTCAAGCTTTCAATACTAGATGCTATCGTTGAATGCAAGGATATTCTCCCTTCTGCAATGTTTGATTGATAACATGTTTGGCTAACCCATTTTATGTACTAACTGCATCATCCATCATGTTCGAAGTGAAATCAAACGACGAGGGTACTCCCTGTTGTACCTCTACCCCCGAGGAGGTGGGACACATCCTACTAAGTACTCTGAGGTCGGATGATACCCGCTTCCGCCACCATTATCATCCATACACATAAGGAATGGAAACACACGGCCCCGTGATTAGTCATTGGACCCCATATGTAGATATGGGTAATTCGCGGCTAAGCCACAACCCTTGATATTTACTGTATGAGTTTAGAATCACTGACGAGGGTATTCACTAGTGTGTTGTGGGGTACTTCGCTACTCAAAAAGGGCACTAGCTTGATTACTCTAAGATCATGTGACCTACTCTCCAGGTATGTTAAAAGAACCACGTGCCAGCAATTCGTAACCACGAGCGATAGGTATATCGGTTCTGTTAAGGGTAACCTTGTTCTGTCTTATCAGCCCACCTATTGCATGCATCATGTAGGAAATTAGACCATATATGATTAGGATATGCCACAAACTAACGTAGCAACCCTTCATGGCCAAAAATGAGGTTCTTGGTAGTATATCCTCCTTAATGTAGTTCACCTATCATGGGAAAGAGCTTTATTTGTCCCTTGGATGTCCCTCGATAGTCCCTCGATAAAAGCAACACAGTTGTCCGAGGTGGTGTATCAAAATAAAAAATATAGCCTCGATAATCCCATGAAAAATGATACACTGCCTAGGATATTATGTTAGCAATGGAGCTTTGGTTTCCCCAAAATGGAAGGTACCCAGCATTAACAAAGGACAGACTGACGAGAGATCCTTGAGAAGGCCTCTTCGTAATGATCCTAATTCAATCTCTGGGAGCCATTGAACAAGGATAGATTTATGGAGAAATTATATCGACTTATAGGGTCATAGGAGTCATTCCTAGGTCATTTCAGAGTCTGATGATGATCTCACCACTAATTACCCGAGTAAGATGGAGCTAAGAGGTCAGAAATGGATCATTGCGCTACCCAACCACTGCTTGTGTATATATATTTGTATATTGGCCTTGTAAACGAAAACATAAATATGTACATATACATATATAAAAAAAATTAAAAAAAAAAAAGAAAATGATAATTTGCTTATCACTTAAAATCCTAAAATGATCTTTCGCCCTTGCAAGGCACAATTTCACAATGAAAGAACTCTTTGTTGCCCACTTGGGACTATCAGGCTGGCCTGTTAACTTGGGCTGACCTCCACCAGTCTCCATCCTCTTCGTCCAACAGAAGTCCTAGACCATCTTCTAGTCCTGCAAGGCAGAGTCCAGTAAGCTCACCTCCTCTTACGAGTACCATGGATCCACCAGAGGCTAGTTCTTCGGTAGAAGTGTTGAGTCAGGAAATGATCAACATGCAAAGAGAGATGGCTAAGATGAAGCAGCTAGTTACATAGATGGTTCAAGAAATGCAAAGTCAGCCTTGAGGGGATAGTGCATAAATCCCCGGAGAACCTAAGGGACACCACCCATAGCACAACCCAAAGTCGTAATTGAAGAGGAAGAAGTTGTGGTCATCAACACCCCATAGAATCCCCCTAAAACTGAAAGAGAAAAATAGATGAGAGAGAAAGTTAAAAAATTGGAGATTGCTGTGCAAGGGAAAGTAGTAGCAAAGCCAGAAGATGATTTGGTCTTCTTCCTAACGGGGAGAATACCTAAAGACTTCAAGTGGAAGCTTGAAAAATTCGATGAGATAGGGGACCCAAAGCCCACCTAAAAATCTTCATTACTGTGGCCAAGTCATGGGAGCTTACAAAAAGTCAAATGGGTCAGGCCTTCCTTTACTCATTAGCTGGATCAGCTCTGAGATGGCTCACTCAATTGGACCAGACTCAAACACGAACCTGGTTGGTGGTGGTGAAGGAGTTCACCAAGCAATATTCTTACAACAGTGAGGTGGACATCACTCAACGTGTGTTAGAAACCTTATGGCAAGGAGCCGATGAAGGATTTTCTAATTTCATTATGAGGTTCTACGAGAAGGCGTCTAGGATGTGGAAACATCTGAATGAAGCAAAACAAGTGAAATGATACTAGAGAACTTACATGGGGAGTACCATCACCGCCTCTACGGTCAGCACATCATAACATTTGAAGCACTCATAGCTACAGGAAAGCGAATTGAAGACAAGCTCTTCTAGGGAAAGTAAGCCTAGGCTTCAAATAAGGAGGCCTCTGGATTTTATCCTAATAAGAACAACAAAGTAGGAAGAGGGAAGGGTACCAAGAAGAAGATTTCACCGTCAGCCACTGCACTGTTGGTTATCCAAGCAGAGCAGTCAGTTCCTCCTAGATAGTTTACTTTTGGCAATATGACTCCTACTTGCCTCTTCTTCAAGCTCAAAAGGGAAGGGATGCTGGATTTTATACCATTAAGACATGTAGATTTGGCCAGTCTGCCTCCAGGATACAATCCAAAATTGCACTGCTACTATCACAATTAGAAAGGTCACCAGACCGACAGATGCATACACCTCAAGCATGCCATACAAGACCTAATTGACGCAAGGAAGATAGCGTTGAAAGTGGAACAACAGCCCAATGTAACTACAAACCCTTTGCCAAACCATGAGGTAAATATGTTACAAGAGAATGTCACCTAGGAGGACTCGATGGTCTTGATTCAACCCATAGAGCAAGAACGGAGGCTGATGGATTCTCAAATTTATAGGGCTATCCTAGCAGCCCAAACTAAGGAGAGTGAGAAGAAAAGAAAAGAATTGGAGGAGCCAAGGCAAAAGCCGAATGAAGGATTCTCCGACTTCGTCAAAGGATTCCGTAAAGAAGCTGAACAAATACAACTTCACCTAACGGAGGAAGAGTAAGTGGGCTGCATGGAGTGTATCATAAATATCTTTACCCTCAGCGACATGAGATACTAGAAGCATTCGCCACCTTGAATGGGTCGCTTGATGAAGATAAACTTGACTCCCAAAGATCGTCCATGGAATCTGTGAATGCCTTGGAAGAAGGGACAACAGGTTTGGACCCAACCTCACTGATTCGGCCCCTAGGGAGTCCCTTTAAGGAATTAAAGAGAATTTAGAAGGACAAGGTGCATCTCATGTGGCAGATGGACCTCCCAACAGAAGCAAGGACCAATATCGATAATTTCCTAAGAGATATGTACAAAGAAGAGATGATTAAAAGTTAGCCAACACCATTTCGTGGCCGAAGCTGATATGCTCAGAAGAGGAGATCGAAAAGGATGATGGTGTGTGCCTATTGTGCAAGAACAAACTGCAATGGAAAGTTCACAAACGACAGGTAGCGATGTGACCGAGGGAAGGGCATAGCCTCTGACTACTAACCGATGAAACTTGAATATCTAGAGAATGAGCTAGATAGCCTTGGACCTTATGTGCAATTCAAAAAGTTTGGGTTCACTGATTATGAGATCAGCTACATGACATAAATGGAAAACTCAGAAGATGAATAAGAATGCACTGAAGATCCACCTAAGGGTAACATGAAAGCCATTGAAGAGGTCATGCCAAACTTGATCCAAGCCATATCTGCACCAGCCATTGGTGGGACTCTCTTCGGAGACACTTTCCTGGTCCAAATGGAAGTAAATATCGACGACAGTGAAGAAGAAGACTTCGAGTCACACTTTGAAGATGATTTCTCCATTGAGACTGCGATAAACAATATTGGAGCACAATGATGGAATGGACCCAACTGATTTCATCCAATCTATCCCTCTTGAAAATGAGGGAAGTGGCAACAGTGAGGAAGAAAGATCTCCAGAAAATCCAAGAAGGGTATGGTTCATCAAAGAAGAAGATTTCAACAGATGGGGCATGAGTGTCTTCCATCAAGTGCAAGACATCCTTGAGCTAGTATCCACAACCCATGACATCATGTCCAAAGCTACCTCTAACTTCCCGAACATGGTATGCAGTCACTTGGCGAAGCAAGCTGAAAAGATAGTATTACTAGCAGAAGGAGATACACTTTAGAGAATATTGCTTGAGCTGAGTGCTTGGTTGAATCTTGCCTTAACAAAGGATTTCTTTGGGAATCCACCTCAAGATCCTATGTTATACTCAGATGACTTCCCCTGTGCAGATCCATAGAGAATGATAGAGGAATGGGAAAATTGGGTTAGTAACATCAATACTGGAGATCCGTATTTTGATCTAACAAAAGGATTTCACCCTATTGATAGTAGTGGGGGAGAAGAAGAGGACCCAGGTCATCAAGATTCTAAAGAACAGTCAGATGAAGAAACATCCAGTAAAAGTCTAAATGATGAAGTAATGGATGAAGGCAATGGTAGTGAACTACCCAGCGAAGAGTTTTAAACGGAGGAAGAACCTACTGTCAACCAGTATGAGGAAATCTATGGGCCAAGAGCTCGGTCCCTTCCATTCGAAGCAAGAGGGTCGGGAGAAATTTTAATGAATTTGCAACTTCAAATTGGTCAACTACCCATTCACCTCTAAGAACAAATCATGCATGGAATCTTGCAAGAAAGAAGTGAAGACTACCTCAAGGTGTTTCAAGAAATCACTATTTTTAATCATGGAGATGACAATCTCCAAGGGATACCCATTCATCCAAAATATCCATTCTTCAATATTTTCCAGATAAGGAACCTCTATCGATTGTCAACCGAAGCCCTTTATTTCTTGTCATACTTGTGTAAGAGATACAAGGTGGCATTCAGCTTCCGGGTCCAGCAATTGCTAGTCTATATGGGGACAAAAGAATTGTCTCCCAAGTTCGCCTCTTGTCAATCAAATGCAATGAAGTTTCTCCTCAAATATCAAACCCGAACTCAATGGCTCAAACATGAAGAAGGAAGGCTACCAAAAGGACATTTCCCTAGAAAAGAGACTGAGCACTGCCACCCGAAGGCGTTAAACAACGACCATTAATTAGGTGAGAATTATTGAAGTCACAAAAAAAGAAAAGAAAAAAAAAGAAAGTAGGGGCAATGGCCTCAAGCTGACATAAAAAAATGAAGTTTATCCATGAAGGGAAGAAGATCACTATCTTCGGTGACCTAGAAATAGTCCACACCTTGGCAAACATTGAAGTAGGAGTAGAAACTCCAGAAGACACCCAGCTTGGTGGATTCGAGATTGGGGCAATCGGTGTGAGGACCTCAAAATTAAGAGAGATAATCCCATTCGGATATCCATCTACTTGGGGTAAGACAACTTTGAAGATGATGAACAACGTGGAATATTTCTCAGGGCTTGGACAGGGAAAGAATCAGTAAGGGATTTTAGAATTCCTTGAGTTTCCAACTTACAACAACCGTCACGGACTGGGATATGAAGCACCAAGAAAGAAAGGTAAACTTGAAAACAGCCAGAAATGTAAGAAGGCGAGCACTGCCATGGGACCATCTCCATAATTCAAGACTTTGAACGGGTATTTTGTCAAGGAAGGATAGAACTTCCCATATTGCGGGAACATTGAACCTTGGTTTAATCATGACAAGGGAAGCCTCCAGCTGGGATTTGAAGTCTTATTTCAAGACAACATCGACTGGGTGATGCTAGAAGTGAAACAAGTAGAACTGAAAGTTGCCAAAGAAGATTTGAGCATTGGAGGATTGTTCGAGATAGCCATGATTTCTGTAGGGAATGAAGAAGGGCTAGAATCTCATCTTTTGATTCACCCTCTTCAAGAACCAATTGTAAACTGAATCAGTGTCTCTGAAAGGTTTTAAGAAATAGGGTCTCAAGGAGTGGTCAACTCCAAACTAGTCTCATCTGTTAGTAACTCTGTTGTAATCAAGGAAGGTAGTACCTTCTAGTTTGTCGAGTCTGCTTGTACTTCTCTTTCCATCATAAATGAAGTCAACCATTCCGAGTATGTCTCTTCTTCTTCTTTTGATTCATCTTCCGATGATGAGGATATCCTTGAACACCATCCCTTAATAAAACAACTAAAGCAAAGAAAACCGAAACTGTCCAAGAGGACACGTGTCTCATAAATTTGGGGTTAGAACAATGTCCCTGAATGGTTTAAATTGGCTCCTTACTCGATAAGGAGGAAGTTGGTCAGATGATAGCCCTGCTGAAAGAATTCCAAGAAGTGTTCGCATAGTCTTACGAAGATATGCCAGGCATCGATCCAAAGATAGTACAGCATCAACTGCCCACATATCCAGATACTCGGCCTATCAAACAGAAGCCTAGAAGAATGCCGCCTGAATGGAGTGAAAGATATCAGGGAGGAAGTCATCAAGCATTCGAATGCAGGATTTCTCCAAGTGGCATAGTACCCCCAATGGTTATCCAATATTGTCCCAGTTCCTAAGAAAGATGGGAAAGTACGGATGCGTATGGATTTCAAGACCTCAAGAAAGTCATCCAACGACAATTTTCCATTGCCTCACATTGATTTACTGGTGGATAACACAGCAAAGCATGCCCTATTTTCATTTATGGGAGAATTCTCTAGGTATAATCAGATCAGCATGTGTCCAAAGGACAGAGAGCAGACAACGTTTACCAGACCATGGGGAACTTATTGCTATAAGGTAATGCCCTTTGGTCTAAAGAATGAAGGACCATTGTATCATAGAGTAGCCATGGTCATCCTACATGACATGATACACAAAGAAGTAGAAGTGTATGTGGATGACATGATCCTCAAATCGGTCACCAGGCGAGGGCATTTTTCGGCACTGAGAAATTTCCTCGAGCGAATCTAAGAGTACAAGCTCAGATTGAACCCTCAGAAATGTGTATTCGGAGCAACAACAGGGAAGCTTCTGGGATTTCTCATCAGTGAAATAGGAATAGAGGTAGATCCCAACAAAATAAAGGCTATAACAAAAATGCCGTCAACAAAAATAGAAAAAGTGGTCCAAGGATCTTGGGTCGCATCCAATACATAAGCTGGTTCTTAGCATGCCTAACACGACATGTGAACCCATCTTCAAGCTCTTGAGAAAAGAAGAACCAAAAGAATGGAACAAGAAATGCCAAGAGGCATTCAAAAAGATAAAAGAGTACTTGACTCATCCGCCCATTTTTCGGCACTGAGAAAGTTCCTCAAGTGAATCAAAGAGTACAAGCTCAGATTGAACCCTCAAAAATGTGTATTCGGAGCAATAGCAAGGAAGCTTTTGGGATTTCTTGTCAGCGAAAGAGGAATAGAGGTGGATCTCGACAAAATAAAAGCTATAACAGAAATTCCATCACAAAAAATAGAAGAAGAGGTCCGAAGATTCTTGGGTCGCATCCAATACATAAGCCGGTTCATAGCACGCCTAACCGCGACATATGAACCCATCTTCAAGCTCTTGAGAAAAGAAGAACTAAAAGAATGGAATGACAAGTGCCAAGAGGTATGCAAAATGATAAAAGAGTACTTGACTCATCCGCCAGTACTTGTCCAGTCAATGTTACGTGAACCGCTACTGTTATACTTTTTTTTGGGTGATTAAAAAAAATATACATTCAATGAAGCCCTAAATTCTTTCCCCACCCCCAAAAAAAAGGAGGAAAGAATATGGAAATAAAGAAAAAAGAAGAAGAAAAAAATTACATAGAGAGATCCACAACAAAATCCATGGCCTATCCCAAGTGCCGGATTAAACTAGAAAGGAAAACTAAAGAGAAAACAAGAATGGAGCTAACCCGACCAAAATAGCCAAAAACCAAGGCCACCCCGAGGGAAACTAACCGACTAAGAGGACAATCCAGAGGATCAAACCCCAACTAACCCTTAACCACTACTACTTTCTTTAACAAAAGAAAAGCAATCACTTGGAATGACTCCTAGTAACTCTAGCCATCGAAGGAGGGTGAGAACATGACGGAACAAATTTGGCCTTCTTCCCACTTTGATTTTTGGGAGGAAGCATCCCAACCCCTGGACGATTCTTTGAAACTATGAAAGGACTCAAATGATCCACATGTAATACTACAGGTGGAGAAAGGACTACAGAAGAATCCATCAAGCATTGGTTGACAACGAGACAGTCACCCACAAGCACAACTTCACTAACCTCGGCCACATAATTATCCTTACAAGGGGCCATCGTGGCTGCCACCACACCAGTACCATAATGACTGGAGTTCTCAATTCTCGAACTCCTGGACTTTTCATTACCAATATCATGAGTGGAGGAAACAATGTCTCTCTCCCCATAATGTCCTTGAGCCTCTTAGACAGAGCAACCTGCAGGGACTGTTGCTGCAGTAGTAACACAAGAGCCGGATATTATACCCACAGAGGAAGGCATGTGTTCCACACTTCCCACCTCATCTCTAGTCCCAACCCAATTTGGTGAAAGGTCATTGACCATCACCCCTTTAGATGTCTGGCCACCCACCACAGGGACAATAGCTCCGGACTGACCTCTTAGAAGTGCCTGATGATCATGGGCAGCTAGCATGCACTCATTTCCCAAAGGAGAAATAGAGTTCACAACATCAATGCATGGGGTAGTGGGATTCTCCGTTGGGTCCCACCTCAGAGAGTGGGGGGACCATCACCTCCACAAACACCCTACGCAGTAAGAGCATTGTTGCAACCCAACCCACTGGTACCTGACGATGGCACGGGAGGACTCAAATTTAGAACTACCGTTGCTTTATGTTGGCCCTCTGCGTGACTCTTCCTGTTCCTCCTAGCACGTACACGCTGGAATCCATCGCCAAGAGAGGCATCCACACCTCTATGCTCCTCAATGGATCTAGAATTCCCAGAATTAGAATGTAAGTTTGATGAGGCACATTGGTCATCACAGTGGCTAAACTGCGAGCAGGAAGAACACCTGGTTGGATACCAGTCATAAACCACCTCTTGGGAGAAAGAGATCCCCCCTTCGATCATAACTTCCAAAGAATGAGGCATCTCCATAGCTACTGAAACCTCGATGCAGATCCGAGCAAATGACAAATGACCCTTTAATTGAGTCCATTTATTAGTATAGAGAGGATAACCAATGTTACTGCCAATAATAGTCAATGCCTCCTCACTCCACAGGTGAAGGGGAAGGTTTGGCAAGTTCACCCAAATCGGCATGGATGAGTAAGAGATTCTAGACAGGTTTACATAAGGAGACCATGGTCTAATAAGTAAAGTTTTGCGCTGAACAAACCATTATCCTCCTTTAAGAACCTTGAGTTTATCATCCTCTGTAGAGAACTTGATGGCCATGAATCCCGAATCCTGGAAAAAGAACTCAATATCCTTTATACACTTCTAGAGCCTCGTCAAAGTGGCTTTCACAAGGTTGAAAGGGGATCTCTTGCCTAGGAAATGGCCGATCAATGTATTGCTCAACCCCTCAACTTCGGGTTTCACAAGCTCTGCTACGCAGAGGGCAACAAATCTTCCTATGACACATTTTGGTTGCACAAAATGGAGCTTCAATCCTTCAGCCAAGGAGCTCTCGGAAGAGAATAGAGATCGCCATTGTTTCCTCCCCATATTAGATGGGGCCTCAATAACCATCTCCTCATTCTAACCTTCTGCCGACACACCTCCCCCACCTTCAGACGATGGAGTGCCTTTATAGCCACCAGACACTCCCTTACATCCAAAGAGAGAACCGTTTCCAACTCCTACAACCATTGAAAGAGTTCAGTTTAGTGTGAGTAGCATGGCGTTAGGAAGCCAGCGCCTTAGCAGTGAAGATGTTAGCTTGAGTGTTGGCTTCTCCATACTTGCTTATGGTGCAGTTCCCCACCATCCATCTGTTGTTATACTTTTCCGTTGAAGAAATGACAATGGGATCAATGGTAGCACAGCTTAATCAGAAGAATGGGGAAGAGCATGCAATCTACTACTTGAGCAAGAAATTGTTAGAGTATGAAACTCGCTATACCCCTTTGGAAAAGACATGTATCGTCTTGGTTTGGGTAACTAAAAGATTGAGGCATTACATGATTTCACATCCAATCTGACTCATCTCAAGGATAGACCTGATAAAGTATTTGTTTGAAAAGTCAGAAATAACTGGAATTATGGCCAGATGATTGTTGTTATTATCAAAAATTGACATAACATATGTCAGCCAAAAATCTATGAAAGGGTGAGCAATCTCGGACCATCTAGCTACGCATCCAGTGGAATCGAATTCAAAACCCACGAAAGATCTTTTCCTGGATGAAGACTTAGCATGCATGAAAGAAGAAGATCTTTACCTCCCTTCTGCTTTTCGATTAGAATTCCCATGCACCAACAACATCGCAAAGTACGAAGCATGTGTGATTGGCCTGGAGGCTGCCATGGCATTAGGAATCAAGAAGCTGAAAGTTTATGGGGATTCATCAATTGTAATTTGTCAAACTCAAGGGAAATGGAAAATGAAAGATGAAAAGTTGAAACACTATTAGGAACACTCGGAAGGGGTAGTCAAGAATTTTAAAGAAATCACATTCGAGTATTTGCCAAGAGTCAACAACAGATTTGCAGACGCTTTGGCCACCCTAGCCTCAATGGTTGAATGTAGCTCAGATACCCGGATCTGACCATTTCTGATAGAAAAAAGATGTTAGTTGACGTCTTAAGAATCAGTGAATGTCTTGACATCCGATGGAAAAATATGGTTCGCACCCATAATTGACTTCATCAGAGAAAGGAGGTATCCTAAACAGTTCACTATGGATGAAAAGAAGCAGCTGCGAAAGTATGCCACGCAATTCATGCTCCAAGGAGACTTATTGTACAAAAGATCTTATGATGGCATACAACTACTCTATGTAAATGAGGAACAAGCTCAAACAATCATGAAAGAAATCCATCAGGGAATCTGCAGACCGCATATGAATGCCAGAATGCTCATCAAGAAGAGCCTAAGATTAGGGTATTATTGGGCAACCATGGAAGAAGATTGTGCCACATTCGTGAAAAGATGTCACAAGTGCCAGATATTTGCCAACATTATTCACATTCCTCCCATGGAACTCCATTTAATGAATGCTCCCTGGCCATTCTCCACATGGAGCATTGACATTATGGGGATGGTAGCGCCGAAAGCATCCAACGGACATGAATTCATCCTCGTAGCCATAGATTATTTCACCAAATGGATGGAAGCATAGTCTTATGCCATCTTGATGGCCGTGAAGGTAGCAAAGTTCATCAAGGAAAATATCGTATGCAGATACGGAGTACCACACGCCCTTATATCCGATCAGGGAGCACATTTCTTGGGAAAATAGATAACTTTTACGCCAACTTTGATATCAAGAGACACTGGTCTACGAATTATAGACCACAGACTAATGGAGCAGTGGAAGCGGCCAACAAAAATGTCAAAGTCATATTTCAAAAAATTGCTGATACTCATAGAGATTGGGCAGACAAGCTCCCATATGCGTTATGGGCTTATTGGACGTCGATTCAAACTTCTATTGGGGCAACTCCTTTTTCATTGGTCTATGGAATGGAGGCAGTATTACTTATAGAAATCCAAGTACCATCCCTTAGAGTATTAATGGACAGAAAATTACCCAAAGGAGAATGGATGCAGGCGAGGCATGATAAGCTCAACCTTCTAGATGAGAAAAGGATGAAAGTTATGGATCACCTCAAAAAGTACCAACTCAGAATGGCGAGGGCCTTCAACAAAGGAGTTCGCCTACGAAACATTGAAGAAGGGGATTTGGTTCTTCGAGAGCAAAGAGCACCTGTCCATGACCCAAGGGGCAAGTTCAGGCCGAATTGGAGTGGACCTTATCAAGTAAAGGAAATCCTAACTGGGCAAGTTGTTCGACTCATGGATCTTAAAGGAGAAGACGCTAAGGGCCTTGTCAACATAGGCCAACTCAAAAAATATTTCGTGTAGCAGTTAGGTCTACATGAACTACGTTTGACTTGATTCCTTTTTAAAGGATATGTAGGCAACTTGGCATGCCCAAGTGCGGCATATTCCTAAATCCACCACCAGGCAATCTCCATCACCCATCCAAAAAAAATTCCGTCAACCAATGAAAATCTACCATCCGGCATCTTCTCATGTGTTACTAATAGGAGCTGACTATTCCTTGAGTCCAAAAAATATTTAAAAAAGAAAAAAATAGAAAGAGAGATCTTTTCCAGTTTACTAAAAAGTTCTTCAGTTGAGTACATGCAAGATGCATCCCCCAAAGAGCTCGACGAGACTTTAAGTAAGTGGACCACCGACATGAGTTCGGATGATCCAACCACTTTGGAAGATGTATATTTACCAATCCTTGGGAGGATTATGTATGTGGAGATCCATCATGACATGCTTTGGAAAGTATACCAATGTTGGGATCTAGAACTGCATGTTTTCAGATTTGGAGATGTGAAGACAACCCCTACAATTGAGGAGTTTCGAGCTTACATGCTCTCACTGTCGTCAAGAAGACTTTTTCGTCCCCCTCTACGCAACAACTATGAATAAGTTTTGCAAGATTTCTTTGGATAGACCAAGAAGGAAGTCAAGAAGGTCATGGAATATGGTAGAGTTGACATTATGAAAGTGGCAAAAATCTTTTCTAAGCAGGAAAGCGTCGGAAAAGCTCAACAGAAGAATAGGAAGAAAGCATATTTTTTTACATGATTGGGAGATACTTGTTGTGCACCTGGAGAAAAAGTGGTCTCCCTATAATGGCCAAAGTTGTTCAACAGCTTCTGGAAGGATGTGACATCGCCCATACAGTTCTAGCTGAGACTTTCAAGGGCCTGGATGGCATGAGTGCTTCCTAAAAATATGGCACAGATCATTGTGCAGGATCGCCCACAATTTTGTAAATATGGTTACTGGAAAGGCTATGATTGGTCCAACCAATACCCAACACTAAGCTACAACTAAAGCATTTCCGAATTTGAAGAAAAACAATAGAGTTTTATGCGATCAAGGATTGGAGGAAATATTTGGAAGAAAGAATGGAAGAGAAGATCCAGTGGAATTTCCATTGATGGAATATAAAGACCCCAATTTTTAAGACCCAGGGTTGTGATTATGTATGGTTGATGGGTTTGACCCATACCACTTCCTATTTGCCTCATCTTGTACCTATGGAGTATCATTTTGCTCTAAATGCATCGACCGTGAAGGTTCGATCACCAGAAGAGCTAACGTCGAAGATCGTGAATCTACTAGATGGATTGTGGATGAAACATGTAATTATAGGGTAATCTTATTGAACTATTTATCAATTCCATCTTTATCTTTTTCGTTGTTTTACCATTCCCATGCATGTAACAATAAAAAATTAAATGAAAAACGTTTGGGATTGTGCCTTGCAAAGGAAAAAGTGAATGTCTAAAAATAATTAATATATTTTGTTTGTAAGATAGAACAAAGAAAACAAACAACCACCATCTAAAATCCATACAACATTCTAAAAAGGTTAAAAGAAAAAATATGTGTAATAACTTGGGGAGGGGAGAAAGCTAATTCTAGCCATCGGAGGATGAATCCTAGCTCTAACCCTCCGAAATACACTCATCATCATAACCGTCGTTGTCATCATCATCATCATCACCGTCGCCGTCATCATCATCATCGCCCTGTGCCATGGATGGTGATGGGAAGAGTCCTACAGATGCTAACTGCCTCCAAATGCGCCTATTCTCCTCTGAGTATTGCTGACAGCGATTCCCATAGAAGTCTCAGGATTCCCTCATCTTATTGAGTTGATCACTCTAAAAGGGTAAACAAACAAGGTTACTTCAAGAGAGTAAGATTCCAAAGAAGGGAAAGGAGACAACAAAAGACATGGAAGAGAAAGTACTCACCAACCACTGGATGTCATATGTCTACTCCAGAAGTTCGGTGTCCATGCTTGCCTACATATGATGTATATCGGCATATCGTTCAGCACTAATCTGTTATGATGATACCAAGCATGAAACAAGGGTCACTGCCAAGACCAGGGAATCAATCATAAAAAAAAAAAGGAAAGAAAAGGAAGAGGTAACATACTCTAGCAAAAGGAATTGGAGTCCCAGATCATGATCAAAAGCCCGACAAGCAGGAAGGATAATCTAGAGATTGGTATCAAATCTAAAAGGTATGGTCCATCCCCAGTATCCTGGAATGTATTACCCATTTGCACAATAGGCAGACCGATGCCAGTAGCATGGGAGGGACGAGAATTCACACTACAACCATGTGAAGGGGGCAATCCATACTCGCCAGGGATCAGACGATGACCTGGATACTGCAGAAAACAAAAAAAGAAAGAGAAGATGAGACAAGATTGTCAATTTTAAGAAAAGAAGAAAAATGCCACAAAGGGAGACAAGGTTTAAGAAAGCACCATAGGACCTTCCTAGGTCAAGCAACCACAGATTGTCTCCCGATAGAGTAAGTCTTGATAGTTTTGATAAACCACGGTCATTTCCAATGCTGGAAGCCCGACCCTCAAGTCCTCAATATTAGGAGATAAGAGAGGAGAAGGCATATGAGAAGGAGGAGATCGAGGCACTATCTGAGTAGAATGCCATTGAAGGGTTACCCTCTCCTAGAGATAAAGCTCAACCCTGGTGGGACCCTTAAAGGCTATCCGCCTCTGGACAAGTCCGGAGACATACTAATACTCCTCCTGGTCATCAGGATCATTGATCTGCTCCTCGTTATAGGGCTGCCAGTGGACCTGCCCACAGAATCAACTCAGTAAAGCCCATGCAAAGGGGGACCAATTTAGTAAAGAAAAAAATACCTAAAGAAGTTTCTTTTATGTTACCCAGTTGATTGTCAAGTCACTAAGCTGGAGGTGTACTTGCAGCTCATCAATAAAAGAACACCCTGCCTTCCCCCAATGAGTCGCTCGGTGGATGTAAGGAGCTGCTTCATCGGGAAGACAAGGGGCATGAATCCCCAGGACCTCATAACACCATACCTGTCAATAAGAGATGAAAGTGATATCAAGAACCAAAGAAAGATTGAAGACCAAAGGGAAGCCAAGGGAGCGAAACATACCCAAAGAACATAGGCACATCCAATAAGGCCAGGCGCACCGAAATCAATGCGATCTAACATCTTCAAGAAATGGGTGTAAGCAGACCCACCCCAGTCAAAGGTCTCTGCCTCCTCAAAATTTTCAAATAAACAGGCACGAAAAGTATCTATGCGACCCCGTCCATCATAGAAGAGGACATTGGAGACAAGATAGTGGAGAAAACTCCTAGCAGCGTGATCTAGTAACTCCTCAAGGGAGCTATCATCAATTACTCAGACGTCCCACTCTTTCTTTAGAGTGGTCAAGAGAATGATGCGAGAAGTCACCTTGAAACCCAAGAGGTCACTAATTTCCCCAAGAGATTTCATCTAGATTGAGGGAGTCAATGAAACAAGTCTCCTAGAGAAAGGGATCCCAGTGATCATAAAGAAATCTAAGGGAGTGATGGTTACCTCCCAAGCAGGCACTTAAAAGGTATGAGTAGATGGCCCCCAACAGTCTGCGAGAGCATGAACTACTGGCGTACTGAGCTTTGGTGAAACTACCTGGGCAGTACGTCCAACACCCGTCCGGTCCACTCTCTCTCTCTCATAGCAGGATGCAGTCGCCGGTACCATGACAAGACTTCAATGGTATGATAATATTTCTTGTAGCTGGGAGAGCAAAGTTCCTACATAACAATTGGCAGAAATCAAGTACTAACTAGAACATGTGCTGCATGAAAAGGAAGAAAAGGCAAGTACCACTTACCATTTTGAGGGCCTGGCCCCAAATAGTATAGCATTTGTGGAGGATAATGTCCACCAGGATGCTGTTAGGATACCATTCCGCTTTCAGGTTGCCAGTTACCTCAAAGGAAGACAACGATGGCCTACCCCACTTTGATGAAGACATGGTAAATGGCTAAACAAGAAGAAAATGGGAAAAGAGCCAAGAAGAGAGAGAAAGAGGAGAGAGTGCAGAGCTCAAAGTAGAGGAGGAGAGGGAAGGAGAAATAAGGACCCCCCTTTTATAGAAATTTCATGCCGACGGTGTCATGGAGCCATGGGCGCGTCCCTGGTGGTGCCGCATGGCCTCAGCTGCAGCCCTAAATGGTAGCACTGTGCACAAAAAAAAAAAAGAAGATGCGATCTCATCATACAATTTCAAAATCTGGTCATGATGCCATCTTGTCGTACAATTTCAAAATTTGGTCACGATGCCATCTCATCGTATAATTTCAAAATCTGGTCATGATGCCATCTCATCATACACTTTCCAAAAATTTTTCACAATGCCGTCTCATCCTACATTTCTAAAGTTCGGTCACGATGCCGTCTCATCGTACGTTTGAAAAAATTGGTCACGATGCCATCTCATCGTACAATTTCAAAATCTGGTCACAATGCCATCTCATCATACATTTTCCAAAATTTTGTCCCGACATTGTCTCATCATACGTTTCTAAAAATTAGTCACAATGCCATATCATCATACATTTTAAAAAATTGGTCACGATGCCATCTCATCGTATAATTTTTAAGACTTTTTGGTCGTGATGCCGTCTCATCGTACATTTTCAAAACTTGGTCACCATACCGTCTCATCGTACATCTCCAAGAGAAAATTCGATTATTATGCCTTTCAGATCGAGTGGTGCTCAAAACCAAACTCTGCTTAGCGTTGCTCAAAACCAAAACTTTGCTGAGCATTGCTCAAAACCAAAGATCCCTATTGAGTGTTGCTCAAAATGAAAACCCCATCGAGCGATGCTCAAAACAAAAATTCTCGTTGAGTGTCGCTCACAAATCAGAATCCAGCAAATCGTCACTCAAAACCATTACCCCACTTGATCTGTTGATCACCGTTGTCATCCGATCCTTTGATCACCATTGTCATCCGATCCTTGGATCGCCTGTTGCCATTTGATCCATTGATAACCGTTCATCAGATCCTTGGATCGCCCATTGCCATTTGATCCGTTCATCATTTTTGTCATCTGATCCTTGGGTCGCTCATTGCCCAAGGATCGCCCATTGCCATTTGCTCTGTTGATCATTGTTGTCATCCGATCCTTGGATCGCCCGTTGCCATTTGATCTGCTGATCACCCGTTGTCATCCAATCTTTGGATCGCCCATTGCCATTTGACTTTGTGATCATCCGCTATCATTTGATCTACTGATCTCCCATTGCCATTAAATCATCGATCCCTCGTTGACACCCAATCCTCTAGATCAACGGATTGAGCACCCATTGCTACTGAACCATTGTGGAGATAGGTTTTTATTGTTTAGAATTCCAAAAAGAGATTTTTATTGGATGGTTTGCCCAGACAGGTTTTATCATTCAAAGCAAAAGATTTCACCGGATGGTTTGACGAGATAGGTTGCATCGTTCAAAACAAAGATTTTTCGGAAGGTTTGCCGAGATAGGTTTTATTGTTCAAAGCAAAATATTTCATCGGATGGTTTGCCAAAATAGGTTTTATCGTTCCAAATTCAAAAAAATGTTTTGCTGAATGGTTTACCAAAATAGGTTTTATCATTCACCGAACGATTTTTTGAATTAGGTTTTGTCGTTCAAAACATCGTCACCTATGAGCAAAGTGGTGATAGCAGTTGCTTGACCCGAGGAAGTTTACTAAGGGATCTTTGTTGCCTTTGAGCAAAGTAATGGAGTAGGAGGCTTACTGAAAAGTTTGCTGAGGGAACACCGTCACCTATGAGCAAAGTGACGGTATTAGTTGCACAAAAGATTTATCGAATGGTTTACTGAGACGTGGTTTTATCGTTCAACTCCACCACCTTTGAGCAAAGTGGTGGCAGTACATGCTTATCACACCCCAAACCACCCCTGGGAGGATTAGGTAGGTGACCCGAATTGCATAACGACAATCCGCCAAATCCCACAGACCTAGAAGCAGTTAATACATTCACGGTCCCACATTCGTAACATTACTTCAAGTAAGATCAGAGTGCTGCAGATAATCTACAATTGTAACAAAGAAAGAGAAAGCATAGTGATACTGGAATGATGATGATATATATACATAAGTTTGTTCTGAAACATTCTCCAGTACAACCCACAACTAAAAAGTAAAACTGACATATACATAAGTAAAAGAAAAGTACATATATATATAGGGCGAGATAACTCAACCCCAAAAAGGAAGAAAAGACTAAGCCTAAGAAAGAAGTAGAGACGGGGATAAACTCCTATCAAAAGCAAAAAGGATTCCCCAAGATAAAAAGCATCAAGTGCGCCCCTCATTGGTCTTCATCAATGACCACCGAGAACGTACGCATCATCGGCACGACCTCCGTCGGAGTCCATACCAATAGCATCATAATCACAAGGGCTCTCCTCCTCGTAACAAGCCTCCATGCCACAGTGGCATCGATCTGCACAATCATCTAAAAGAAAAACATATATAACAGAGTGTGAGCCCCACTAAGCTCGTGAGAAAAACATATCATCATGCATGCATATGCAACCACAATCCACATGTTCCTACAAGATATGCAAGTCTAGTTTATTTATTAGCCACCTAACAATACAGATAAGTTAGGTGAGTGCTACTACAATCCCCAATACATGTATCCCTGGTGTGGGCATGGTTACCCTTTCCCGCGATACACCCATTGAGTTGTCGGAGAGAACCAGCCGGCTCCAGCTCACTAGTCCTTGGTCAGCCCGACCGACCCTCTGGATTAAACTTGTGAGGTAACCAACTTAATAATAATTCACCTTTTGGTGCTTCCCGACATGTAATTCGAGGATAAACTTTAAATGTGGCATATAGCCATGATTCACCTATTGGTGCTTCCTAAGCTTGTAATCCGAGGCTTCTCGACATATTTTCCCTAGGGCATCCCAGCTGTGCTGAGGCTTCCCGGTGTAAACGCCCGAGGTTTTACGGTAGTCCTCACAGTCATCCAACACCTTAACCCCTGTTGGCAAGGGTTCGTAGCACGGGTGATGAAACTCTAACCCCATGTCTATATGGCATCGTATCAGTCGGGCGGTGTCAACTATATCCCATACTACGGGCTACTACCGGCCTCATTTCCAAGCCGACTACGGCGTCTAATCTAGCATTCACAATCATCATGATATAATCACAGAGCACTTATAATTAAATAACAGAGTAATTGAACTGAAATAAATAACAGAGCACTTATAATTAAAGAATTTAATTGCCGGCATCATAATACTGTTACACGTACATACACGATAATATTTCACTCACCTGGGTCTGGTTCTATGAACTCAGTTGCAAATTCAGTTTTGGTTACAGTCTGGCTGTAGGCCTCGAGCGTGGGATCAAATCCTAGATATAAATAAAAAGCTTATCATTTAATATTCCAAACTATTTTTGGATGTCCTAGGGTTGATCTAAGCTTACTGGGTTGACTTGGTGTACAGTTGGTCATCACTTGAAATTCTCTGGGCCTTGCACTGGGCCCTAGGCCTATGTCCTGGTGCATCATCCAGAGATTATGGCCAAGGGGCAGAATGGTCATTTTTCATAGTGGTACATGCACCTAGGCTAGTTTAGTCTCACAATACAGTCCTCAACTTGACAGTGCTGCAGGACCATCACAGACAAGGTTTCCAAGCCCTACGGGGCCCACTTGAGCACCCAAGGTGTTCATTTATGAAGACAGATGTGGGGAGGGGTGTTTTGGTCATTTACCACCTCCCAATGCTGATTTATGACCTATGGTTGAAGATCCCCAGGTCAGATCAGAATTACAGTGAAATTTCATTCACTGGGCGATGTCTCTGGGTGATGTCTACATCGCCCAGTGCATCGCCTAGAGTTTGCAAAACTGGAATCAGGCTGAGATTCCAAGGTTTTTTATCATGGGCAGTGCATGGATCCTCTCCCCATGCATGTTAGGTCATCTTGGACCCCCAGGGGCATACTTTGCATTGGTCCTCGTGGAATTTCACTTGGGCCCACCACTTGGTTGCCAGGAGCTGCCTAGATAGCCTGATGAATAGTAACCTAGCATATCTTTGGTTGCAAAACAGGGTTTTGGCTGCATGCAAGGCTGGTTTCACGTTTATTACTATGATCCAAGGCTGCTACAACCTAGGGTTAGATTTCATGCAACCAGGGCATACAATTTGGACCTCAAACAGCTTGTTCCTAGTGTAATAGGGTAGTGCAGCCTAGCACAGCCTAGGTTTCGGTCCCAGATGTAAAACAGATCTGTAAATCACCATAAAACACTCAAATCTTCCATGAATCATGCTTGCATGGTAGATTTGAGATGGTCCATGGCAGCCCCCAGTTGTTCTGGGCTGCCAATGGCCAGATATCCATCAAAATCACAGAGATTCAAAGAGGAAAATAGAGAACAACATCACAGTAGGATGTAAGTTCAGATTCTATACCTAAACTGCGTTGGAGATGGATGCTAGGGCAGGTCTGAGCCAAGGTGAGACCTCCTCCCTCTTCTCCTTCTCCTTCTCTTTTCTCGCTTTTCTTTGTTCTCCTTACCTCTACGGTTTCAATAGTGCCAAGGGTTCTAAAATGAGCCTAAGGCCCCCTATTTATAGCCCAGCCCACGACTAGGGTTTGTTTGGCTGTTAAGGGCCCTTTTAAAAATCCATTTTTGACTGCATTCTCAGTCATTCTGGGCACTCAGGTGGGGTCCACAGTGATCCAAGGGTATGAGGTTGTCCCTCAGACTTCCCTCAACCTATGGGGGGTGGCCATGTCCAGTATGGGTGGTCCCCATGGATCAATTCATGGAGAAACTGCAATTTCCCACCCTGGGCGATGTCTCTAGGTGATGTCTGCATTGCCCAGTGCATCGCCCAAAGATTTCAGCAAGGCTGATTCTCTAAGGGCTTGCACAGGGGTTTGACCCAGACCGAGGGTCTTGCACCCACATGTCACTTAGGGTCTTTTGCACTCATTTTTAGATGTGGGAGCCACATTTATGGAGAGGAGAGAGAATAGCTAGCGTTCAGGCAATACATTATGCTGTGAGTTGTGCAATTGCTTGGATCTGCAATCCATCTTCTGACAGGTATGTAGGAAAACATCCTCAGGGTCTCTTCATCAAACTCAATCACTGGAGTGATACACCACAGTGTGCTTGGATGCCATGTCAGGGGTTCCTGTCCTTCAGTCAAGATTCTAGTCAGTCAGGGGCTGACAATGCTCCTAGTGACAAAATCAAGTGGCCTTTTGTCTTTGCCTATCGGCTGTTGGCACAGGTCTCATCCAAAGAGGGGCAAACTATAGACGCTGAATTTTGTTAGCCCTCTAGCGATGACAACAACCAGATGTGAAAGACTTGCAATGCCCTCGAAACCCATTTTTCTTAGTAACCTAGACACCCCATGTTCCACCTCGAAGGCACCCACGGTCCCCTTGTATCCTCGGTATGGCCCCACACAAAATACCTAGACCCCGTATGGCACCCCCACATGAAGCCATGGCCCGCTAGCACCGTGCGCAGCTGCGGCACTACACGGTAATGCCGTGCTCAACTGCAACACCACCCATCAACGCCGTGCCTGGCTATAATGCCGCATTCAGATGGAGTGCCGCCCCGTAGCACCCGTCACAGCATCGTATGGCAATACCGTGCCCAGCCATAGCGTCACACCCCACTAGGAATTCACCCTGCTCCCAAGTCACGATGCCTTGGAAAACCCAAAAAGTGATTTTTTTTGCCCGGCGGTGCTGTAGATTTCACCGCGATGCCGCTAGATGAGATTTTTTCCTATAAATACCCCCCACCTCTCATTTCAACAGGTTCCAAGTTAAGGTGAGGTTGCACCCCTAGAGCTCCAATTTTCTTTTTTTTTCCTATTTTTCCTAGTTTTGGGGCCTTTCCCCAGTCCGATTTTGAGCCTTCGAGCCTCGTCCCTCTATCCGGATTCTGGGTCCCCTGGATCCGCCTTCCCTAACCCACTTTCGCCCAAACCCCCAAAGTCTCCCATGGCCTAGTTACTTTGTCCGATGTCCTAATGCCTAGTTTCTGAAGCTTTTTGATGTCGTTATTCTGTCCGAGGTCCTAGTGCCCGACAATTGTAAGCCGTTACTCTGCCCAACATCGAGGAGATTACTTTCCAAAGCTTTCTGACGCCGTTAATCTATCCAAGGTCATAGTGCCCAAAACTTGTGAGCCATTACCCTGCCCGACATCTGGGAGTTTACTTTCCAAAGCTTTCTAACGCCGTTGTTCTATCCGAGGTTCTAGTGCCCGAAACTGGTGAGCCGTTAGTCTACCCGACATCCTGGTGATTACTTTCTAAAGATTTTCTGACACACCGTTACTTTACCCGACATCCAGGCAATTACTTTGGGACAATGTTACTCTGTCCGACGAAGGACAAAGCTAGTGTTTTGCCTCCACTTGAGCTGGGGGATGCGATCTATCCCGTATAATTGCATTGGTTTAAAGGATATAGGTATTTAATTCTTTCATCGCACTTTAATTTTGTAACAATGTAGACTTTTAAATTATACTTGTGTAGTGTATAGTAGCTAATTTAGATTAGTTTAATTTTAAGTAGTTTATGCATCACCTTAGCTATACATGTGGGAATAGGACATTTATAAAGGGAGAATATTCGAAAACCAGCATCTAGTAGAAAGATTGGTTTATCCGGGCGAGGTGGGTGCCTAACACCTGACCACTTACCCTGAATCTCTGACCAGACCAAACGATGTCCTGTAGCCCTTCACAGGGCTACACCAATGGGTCCTAGGCCTTAATCCTAGGTGGCAACTCCATTGCACTTGATTGTATGACCCCTATCCCCCAATAAATCAACCTAACCTCCGAGAAGATGCCTTCCTTTCTCTCTCCAATCGAGGAGCATAACCCCTTTTCCCCCCACGGGGAGGAACGGATCCTCACACCCTAATCCTAGGTGGCGACTCCAAATTTATGAAGCATGATCCCCATCCCCATTGACGATATCAATTCAATGAGACTATTCCTTGTCATCAAAAAGGCTGAGGAACCTTCATCTTGAGGATCGCAGTACTTACAGTGGCGACTCTGCTGGGGAGGAGTGTGGATATAAATACTCACTTGTGGTCAAGCTTTAAAAAATTGATGCTTCTGATGAATACAAGAATATTCTCTCTAATTTGTGTGAAAACATGTGTGGCTAACTTTTGAATTGTACTAACCGTATCATGCATAGTGTTAGAAGTGAAATAAAACGACGAGGGTACTCCCTGCCGTATATTTACCGAGGTGAGATTCGTCATACTAAGTACTCTGAGATCGGATGACAGCCGCTTCCTGCACCATTTCATGCACATACACATAGTATGGGAACACATTAATCCATGTGGTTAGTTGTTGGACCCCATGTGTAGTCATGGGTAATTCACGGTGAAACCACAGCTCTCGATATGTACTTTACGGGATTAGCTATCACCGGCGAGGATAATCACTAGTGTGTTGTGGGGTGCTTTAGCCACTCATAAAAGGCACTAGCACGGTCGTTCTAAGACCATGTGACCTATTCTCTAGGTATATCAAAAGAATCACATACCCATAACTCGCGTAAGTGAGAGGTATATCGATTCTATCAAGAGTGACCTTTTTTGTCCTATAAGCCTACCTATATCATGCACCGTGTAAGGAAGTAGACCGGATATAATAGGAATACAACACAAACTAAATTTTTTTAGCATATTCGAGGTCCAACTTAAGAGTCATCAATGATTAATATTGTTTTAATACGCGATGCCAACCAAAGTGGGAAATTATGTGGTCCTACGATAGCCCCTTGAAGGAAAATTGGTAATGTATTCCCATGCATTGGAGTCCTACTTGTCCCTCAAAGAATAAGCATCTTGTATTATCTCAAGACATATCTGTAGACACTGAATTTTCCCACCCCCCAGCAATGACGACAATCGGACGGGAAAGACTGGCAATGCCCTCTAAACCCTTTTGCTTCAGAGTAACCCAGACACCTCCTATTCCACCTCCAAGGCACCCACGGTCCCCGGTATCCTTAGTTTGACCCCGCACGATGCCCCCGCCTGAAGCTATGGCCTGGCAGCACCATGCAACCACGACACTGTACGGAAGCGCCGCACTCGACTGCTACGCTGCGCCCAGCTGTGGCGCTCGATTGCAGTGCTACACCTAGCCGCGGCGTAGTGGGGGACCCAAAATGTTATTTTTTTTTCCTAGCGGCGCTGCAGAATTCATCGCGGCGCCGCCAAACGGGATTTTTCCCTATTAATACCCCCACCTCTCATTTCAAAAAGTTCCAAGTTGGGGAGAGGGGGGACCCCCAAAGCTCTAGTTTTCTTTTTTTCCTCTTTTTCCTAGTTTCGGGGCCCTGCCCTTGTCCGATTTCGAGCTTTCGAGCCTCATCCCTTTGTCCAGAGTCTGGGTCCCCCAGATCCGCCTACCCTAACCTATTTTTGCCCAAACCCCCCACAGTCTCCCATGGCCTAGTCACCCTCTCTCCACTATCTTAATGCCTAGTTTTTTAAGCTTTTCGACAGCGTTATACTGTCCGAGGTCCTAGTACCTGACAATTGTGAGCCGTTACTCTGCCTGACATCCGGGAGATTACTTTCCGAAGCTTTCTAATGTCGTTATTCTGTTCGAGGTCCTAGTGCCTGACACTTGTGAGCCATTACTCTGCCTGACATCCGAGAATTACTTTCTGACATCGTTACTCTGTCCGATGAAGGACAAAGCTAGTTTTTTGCCCCCACCTAAGCTGGGGGACGCGATCCGTCCTGTGTAATTGCATTGGCTTAAGACATACAGATGTTACATTCTTTCATCACACTCTAATTTCATAACAATGTAGACTTTTAAATTACTCTCATTTAGTTTATAGTAGATAATTTAGATTAATTACATTTAAAGCAGTTTATGCATCATTTTAGCTGTACATGTTGAAATAGGACATTTATGAAGGGAGAATATTTGAAAACTAGCATCTAGTAGAAAGATCGGTTTACCCGGGCGAGGTGGGTGCCTAACACCTTCCCACTCTAGTAACCTAACCACTTACCTCGAATCTCTGACCAGACCAAACGAAGTCTCGTAGCCCTTCATAGGGCTACACCAATGGGTCCTAGGCCCTAATCCTAGGTGGCGACTCCATTTCATTTAATTTCATGATCCCCATCCCCTGATAAATCATAACCCTTGAGAAGATGCATTCCTTCTCTCTCTCTCTCCAATCGAGGAGCATAACCCCTAAAACCCCCATCCGAACTAAGCATTTCGGAACGCATACGGTTTCTTCCCCCGGGAGGAACGGATCCTCATAGTGGCGACTCCATTGGGGATTGATGGTCAAGCTTTCAATACTAGATGCTACAGTTGAACGCAAGAATAATCTTCCTTCTGCATTGTTTGATTAATAATATGTTTGGCTAACCCATTTTATGTACTAACTGCATCATGCATCATGTTCAAAGTGAAATCAATTGACGAGGATACTCTCTATTGTACCTCTACCCCCGGGAAGGTGGGGCACATCATACTTAGTACTCTGAGATCGGATGATACCCGCTTCCGCCACCACTCTCATGCACACACACATGGCATGGAAACACACAGCCCCTTGATAAGTTGTTGGACACCATATGTAGATATGGGTAATTTAAGGCTGAGCCACAGCCCTTGATATTTATTGTACGAGTTTAGAATTACTGACAAGGGTATTCACTAGTGTGCCATACTTTGCTATCCAAAAAGGGCACTAGCTTGATTATTCTGAGATCGTGTGACCTACTCTCCAACTATATTAAAAGAACCACATGCCGGTAATTCATGACTACGAGCGATAGGTATATCGATTCTGTCAAGGATTACCTTGTTCTGTCCTATCAGCCTACCTATTGCATGCATCATGTAGGAAATTAGACCATATATGATTTGGATACATCATAAATTAACGTAGCAACCCTTTAGGGCAAAAAATGAGGTTCTTGGCAGTATATCCTCCTTAATGTAGTTTACCTATCTTGGGAAAGAGCTCTATTTGTCCCTCAATAAAAGCGACACAATTGTCCGAGATGGTGTATAAAAAAAAATGTAGCCTCGATAGTCTCTCGAGAAATGATGCACTGCCTAAGATATTATGTCAACAATGGAGCTTTGGTTACCCTAAAATGGAAGGTACTCTACATTAACCAAGAATAGATTGTTGGGACATCTTTGAGAAGGCCTTTTCATAATGATCCTAATCCAATCTCTGGGAGCCATCGAACAAGGAAGGATTTATGATGAGATTATATCAACTTACAGGGCCATGGGAGTCATTCCTAGGTCATTTCAAAGTCTGATGAAGATCTCACCACTAATTACCCGAGTAAGGTGGAGCTAAGAGGTAAAAAATGGATCATTACGTTTATATATATGTTTGTATATTTGATTTTGTAAACCAAAACATAAATATGTACATATACATATATAAAGAAAATAAAAAAAAAGATAAAAAATTCGATAATTTGTTTGTCACTCAAAATCCAAAAGTGATCTTTCGCCCTTGCAAGGCACAATTCCACGATGAAAGAACTCTTTGTTGCCTGCTTGGGACCGTCAGGCCAGCCAATTAACTTGGGCAGACCTCCACTTGTCACACCCCAAACCACCTTGTGGGAGGATTAGGTAGGTGACCCGAATTGCACTGCAACAATCCACCAAATCCTAAGGATCTAGAAGCAGTTAATCCATTCATAGACACACACATCCTCCATAATACATAATGTAAAACTCAGAGTGCTGCAGAAAGCAATATTTACATAAACAATTAAAAAGGAAAAACAAAGGAAGGACAAATATATACATCACAGTGTTTTAGTTCATTCTCTCTCTCACTCCCAGAATACAATAGCTCCTAACTCTATCAGATACAACGTTATACAAAAGAATATAAACAGGGCCAGGTAACCCGAGCCCCCAAAATAAAGCTTTATAAAAGATGGAATCTCTGACAAAAACAAAAGGAGTCCCAAGGTCGAAGCAGAGTCAGCTGCACCCCTCACGGGTCATCCTCAGCTACCACCAAAAATACTCGTACCAGCGATATAACCTCTGTCCGGGTCCATACCAATATCATCATAACCACCATGGCTCGCCTCCAGGAGATAAGCCTCCCCACCACAGTAACATCCACCTGTAGGATCATCTAACAGAAACATATATATAACAAAGTGTGAGCTCCACAAACCCGTGAATGAAATATCACCATGCATGCACATGCAATCACAACCATATGAGTCCTACATGAGGTGCAGTTCATTTTATTTATTAGCCACCTAACATCACAACTAAGGCAGGTTAGTGCTACTACAATCCCCAATACATGTATCCCTGGTGCGAGCTTTTAACCCCTTCTAGTGATACACCTATTGAGTTGTCAGAGAGGACCGATCAGCTCCCGCATTAGTCACCAAGGTCAGCTCGACCAGTCCTCTAGGATTAACCTGTGAGGCATCCATCCTTTCTTTCACATATCACACTTCTTTTTTGGCTTATAGCCCATAACATTTCTCTTTTCTTTTCTTTTCTTTTCTTTTCTCTTTCATATGGTCACCCTCACAGGCATCCAGCACCTTAACCCCCATTAGCAAGGGTGCATAGCATGGGTGATGATACTCTAGCCCAATGCATCTATATGGCATCATATGAGTCGGGTGGTGTCAATTGCATCTCATTCTACGGGCTACCAAAGGCCTCATTTCAAAGCCGGCTACGGCATCTAGTCTAGCAATTGACATACAACATTCAATGTGCAACTACAGAATTCACTAGATAAGTATTTTTTTATTCAATAGAATTCACAGTAAATAATTTGAGTGAACAATATAATAATATCATTATAATATGTGTTGACATATTAGCCGTGTCCCATTTACATACACGGTGTAATTCCACTCACCTTGTTCTGGTCCTACTGGTTCAGCTGTCGATTCTGTTCCGGTTGGTGGTTGACTGTGCACCTCAAGCACGGATCAAAACCTAATTTGTCGGATCATAAATGTGTGTTAAATAATATTTAAAGTTGTATAAATATCTGAGTGTTGGTCTGGGCTTACTGGTTTGACTTATGTTTATACAGATGTTACTTGGAATTTCTCTGGGCCTTGTACTGGGCTTTCGGGTCTATCTCCCGGTGCATCATCCAGAGATGTGGAATTCTATCTGACTTGGTACCTAACAGCATAGTCAGCCAATACATGACCCAGAAAATTGTACAAACCAGTACCCAGGTCAGCAGTTCAGCTGAAACCAATCTTGTACATGGTTACCTGGCCTTGTGGGGCCCACTTGAGTACCCAGGGTATGGAGGATAGCAAGCATAAGTGGAGAGGGGTATCTTGGTCATTTACATCCTCATCACACAGCCCACAGGTCACTGGTGGAGGCCCAAAAAGCCAGAATACAAAATAATCCCAATTTATATCTCTAGGGGTTTCACTGGGTGATTGGGCCAATCGCCTAGAGCTTGTTTGACATGGATTTGGGCAGTTTTTCTTGGATTTTGGAGCAAGGGCTGCCATGGCTTCGATCAAGGATGCATGAGGGATGGTCATGGACCATAATTGGAGTTTAATTCAATGGTCCCAATGGTTTTGGGTTTGTTTTTCCCATTTGGAAGCCAGAAGCTGTTCTGACAGCACAGAGAACAGGTGTCCAGGTTGTGCTCAAGCTCAAGGATTCAGTTTGGGCTGCATGCAAGGCCTGTTCTACGTATACTTTCATGGTAGAACATTGATCCTATGCTAAGGTAAGCAAGGATCAGCTTACATGCAAAGATCCATGCCAAGACTGCCTATTCTGGGTGCAACTGTGCTGTGCAGTCAAGCATAGAGACTGACTTCAGTCTCAGTAGTAATAGTAGTAAAATTTTCTTTACAATGATCACATCTTACATGCAATGGCTTTGCATATTAGATCTGATGCATCCCAAGGCATTCCCATGGTGCTTTGAGCATTACTATCCAGAGACACCACCATCAGAGCAGAGATCAAAGGACAGCCATAGGAAATAGTGGTGCACAAAGGTTATGATCATTACATGGAGGTTGTGTGAGGTTGGATCAATGCTCTAAAGCAGCACCAATCTTCCTTCTTCTTCTCTCTTCCTTTCCTTCTCTTCTTCTTCCTTTTCCTTCTCTTTCTCTCTTTCTCTCTTTCGACTACAATGGCAAGGACGACATGAGGGGCTTCCCCTCCTATTTATTGAATTGGGTTTACTAAGGCCTGTTTGGCCTCAGGGTCCGTTTCCCAAGAATGCATTTTTTATTACATTCTGGGTCATTCTAGCTGCACAGGTGGGGTCCACATGGCTCTAGGGGTGGGTAATGGTTCCTCAAATTCCCATCTACCCCTAGGGGGTGTTAATGGTCTATATGGGTGGTCCCCACATGTCTGGAGTCCAATAAACCCATTTCTGCTACTCTAGGCGATTCTCTGGGCCTTTGGGCTAATCGTTCAGTGCATCGCCCAAAGAATGCAGCATTACTGTATAGACCTTGGGCTTGTACAGGTGCTTGGCCTATGGTTTGGGCATTGTACTAACACCTCATCCAGGGTCTGACACATCTATATAGGTGTGGGCCCCACAAATATGGATAGGAGAGAGAGTACCTGGAGTTGATGCAGTACATCCTGTTGTGGGCAGTGCAGCTGCATGGATCTGCAATCCATCTTTTGACAGGTATATAGGAGGACATCCTTGGGGTTTCTCCACTGAATTCAACCACTGGAGTGATGCTCCATAGTATGTTTAAGTGTCTGGTCAGAGGTCCCTGTCCTTCATCCAAAATTCGAGTTAGTCAGTGGTAGGTTTGACATTTCTCCCCACCTTATAAAATTTTCATCCACGAAATTGGCTTACCTTGTAGGTCGAAGAGTTGGGGATACTTCTCTCACATTTCTTCTTCGCGTTCCCATGATGCTTCCTCTATGGGACAGTTTCCCCACCAAACCTTGATAAATGCGACCGTGCAGTTATGGAGGTTATGTTCCTTTCTGTCTAATATCTTTGTTGGTTGCTCTTCGTAGGTCATATCCACATCTAGTTGTTCAGGTTCAGCTAAGAGTGCATGTGCCAGGTTGTTGATGTACTTCCTTAGCATTGACATATGGAAGACATCATGGATGCCTTGTAAGGATGGCGGTAGTGCCAGTCGATACGCTATAGGTCCCACTCTATTGAGGACTTCGTAAGGACCAATATATCTTGGGCTTAGTTTGCCCCTCTTGTTGAAGCGTAATAACCCCTTCGTTGGAGATACTCGGAGAAATACCTTCTCTCCAACCCTAAGTTCAATATTCTTTCTCTGATTGTCGGCATAACTTTTCTGTCTTGATTGGGCCGCTTTAATCTTTTCTTTGATAACATCCACCTTCTCGTAGGTTGCCTGTATCATTTCGGGCCCAAGATACTTCCGTTCTCTGACTTCGTCCCAATACAACGGTGTATGACACTTTCGACCATATAAAGCTTCATACGGTGCCATGCCGATGGTAGAGTGGTAGCTGTTGTTGTATGCAAATTCCACCAAGGGTATGTGGGTATCTCAACTGTCCTTCATTTCTAGTATACAGGCTCTGAGCATGTCCTCCAAAGTCTGAATGGTTCTTTCGGACTGTCCATCCGTTTGAGGATGGAAAGCCATGCTGAGATTTAGTTTAGATCCCAGTGCCTGTTGCAAGCTCTTCCAAACTCTTAAGGTGAATCGGGGGTCCATGTCGGATACAATGCTGACGGGCATGCCATGCAGGCGGACTACATTCTCAATGTATAGTTAGGCAAGATTTTCCATCAAATAGTTTATCCTGATGGAAATAAAGTGAGCCGCCTTCGTTAGTCCGTCGATAATCACCCAAATTGCATTCATCCCTTTCCTAGTGTTGGGTAGATTGGTCACGAAATCCAAGGTAATTCTTTCACATTTTCATTCGGGAATAGGGAGTGGCTGCAATAACCCATATAGTCTATGTCTTTCCACCTTTATTTGCTGACAGGTGAGGCATTTGGACACGTATATAGCTACAGTTTGCTTCATTCCAATCCACCAATAGTACTTCTTCAAATCCTTGTACATCTTTGTGCTTCTAGGGTGGATTGAGTAGGGTGAATTATGTGCTTCCCTAAGAATTCAATTCTGCAAATCATAGTCACTAGGCCCGCATAATCTATCTCTGAATTTTAATTCCCCATCGTGGGCCAACGAGAAGTCTGGGTGTTTGCACAAAATAATAACTGCAAGCATACAGATCAATCGTAGCTACGGGTCGAACTTAAGGAGATGTACGCCACTTTATCTTACTCACTTAAAAGCAATGCAAAGTGAACCAAATTAATTAAAGTGTGAAATTAAATTAATGATAATTAAATTAACGTGTCCTAACTCACAAGCTTCTAGCGAAATTACATATCTAACGAATTTAATTGGCATCCTAACACACATCCATCTAACCTATCAATACTAACACGGATTGGAAGGAATAAATTGCAGCCACACACCACAACCACATAAAAAAAAAGCAAAAGAAAGAGATTAGAGAGGGAGAATGAGACTAAGAGATTAGAGATGTAAAACCAAAAGGTACTTGAACCGGATTGAAATTGCTTGCTTCTCGCACTTGAAATGGCATTACCAAATCTGAAATTAAAATAAAAATAATTAAATTAAAATCCTAACATAATGCATGATAATAATAGTGAATAAAAAAAAAAAAATCCTAAAAGCATGATTGAATTAGAGAGGTAGAGAATGAGAAATAAAAAAAAAAATGGACAATGAGAGTCCTACTAGAATGGATGGAATGCAGGTGCTGAGAGTGTGATTAAAATAAAAATAATGAAGTAATTAAAAGATTAAGAAGAGGAAGAAACTAAAAATAAAATTAAGAGATTAAGAAGAAGAAGAAGAAACTAAAAATAAAATTAAGAACTAATACTCCTTTCTACCAAAGTTGAAACTGTATGAATTAATTAGCCCTTGCATGAATGTAGTTGAAGAAGCTTGAACTCTTGAATAATCCTTGCATAGCTTCCTCTTCTAAATCTCCAAGTCTTCTCACAAACTTAGGAACTTAGATTAGAAAGCTCTAAAACTAAACTAGAATTAAAGGATTACAACCATATTGAAGACATAATCAAATTAAAGCATGAATCAAAATCATTACAACCATGGAATTAAACTTATGAAATCAAAACTAAGAACTAGAAAGCCAAAACTCACAAATTAGAAAGAGAAGAAGAAGAAAATTCACTAAGGAATTGAACAACTTTACAAGCCAAAGCTAAGGGGTATTTATAGGGGGAAGGAGAGGAGAAGAGGGAGAGAGGCCTCCACGGTTTTGGGGGCTTCTCTCCTTCAAGAACCGTGGAGGGGAGAGAGAAGGGAATCTCCAAATAAAAATATTCCCCTCTCCTTCCTTTACAATAAAGATAGAGTCCCCAAATAGAATAAAAAAAAGGAAGGGAAGAGATATGTACAAAGCTTGGTCCATAAACTTTCTATTTATCAAAAAGTAGACTTTCTAATTCTATTTTGTGCTTCCTTTTCTTTGTAGGAGTCTTCTCCAAGTCATGTGATCAAGGCATCTTTGACTTTTCAACCTTCCATGGATGAGAGAATATTTTTCAAAAGAAATCTATCCAAAGTCAAATTCCAAAAGTGCCCTTGGAAAGTTGGAGGAGAGAGAGAATGATGACTAGGATTCCACTCAACCAATTAAATAAATCCCCATCAAGTCCTCTAGAAAAATCATGGAGGGTTGTGTGCACCCTCTAAAAATCATGGACAGCTGTGGGCCGTCAAAAATCGTGGAGGGTGTAGGCAGTGGGGGTCCCCCCTTGTGGGTAGCAGCTCTTCTCTCTCTTCAAGATTGAAAAATTGCCAAAACGGTCCTGTACTTGCAGTAGATCTCCACCATTGATTAGAAATGCCTTCTTTAATGTCAAAAGTACCTTTGGGAAGTGGCAGAATGGCTATGGGCTTGCAGTATAGCTCATTTTTGACCCATTATCCTTTCTTGGCCTGAAAAGAATAATCAACTGCATGGAGGCCTAAACGAATGCTTGCTTGCAGTCCGTCACGTTCATCTTGCTCAAAATTTAGTCCTCTTTACAGTCATGGAAAGAAAAATGGTGACTTTACGTGTAGATTGGGACATGCAACTCCCGATAGTCTAGAATAGCATAAAATAGCCCAAAAACCTGAAAAGCACAAGAAAGCATCGAGTAACTCTGTCCAATGTGGTAAAATGCATGCTTTATGCCCTAAGATTTCATACATAAATGTGCTCATCACTGGGTCCCCGTGAACTTCATGCTTCACTTCCCAGATTATCTTGGCTAGATTGGGGTCTTTGGGTTGCTTCTCAATTATCTCTTACCAGATCGACGATTGTATATCCATAGCTGCTAGTTGCATAGCCGTTCCTTCGATCATGAGTTCTAGATCAAACTTCCGAGCTACTTCTATCAGTTGTTTGCTAACAACCAAGGAAGCGAGGGATGCGGTTTGGGATTTCCTGCTTAATGCATCCGCCACTACGTTGGCCTTGCCAGGGTGATATTGAATCTCACAGTCGTAATCCTTTACCAATTCTAACTACCGTCTCTGTCTCATATTCAACTCCTTCTGATTGAAGAAATACTTCAAACTCTTGTGATCGCTGAAGATCTCACTCTTTTCACCATAGAGACATGTTGCCAAATTTTCAATGCGAAAACCACCGCAGCCAACTCTAGGTCATGAGTGGGTGATAAGCACATTTATGTGTGAAAATATTCCATTTAATTCTACATTTTATCTGCTTAGAATGAAGCTACCTTGGGTATTTTCTGTCTTTTTCAGGGTACAGGAGCATTTTATGCGATTCTGCACTATCAGGCATCATATCTTCTAATTTACACGTAAAGTGTCAAGTTTTTTTTCATGGTTACGAAGAGGGCTGAATTCTGAGCAAGATGGACGTGTTTCATTAAAAGTACGCATTGGTTTCAGAGTTCATTCATGCGATTATTCTTTTTGGGCCAGAAAAGAATAATGGGTCGAAAAATGAGTTGAAATGAGAGTCCGAGCCAAGAACCAGGAAAGATTGACTAACATAATACAAGTGGGCCCCTCCTTCATTGTTGGACGAATTTCCTCCCCTATATTCTCTCTCCTCTATTTTATTTTTTTATTTTATTTCCTCTCCTATTTTCTCTCTCCTAAATTTTATATATTTTATTTCTTTTTCTTTATCTTTTTTCTCCCAATCATCTTCCTTTTTATTATTATTACTATTTAATTCTTTTTTTTTTATTATTTTATTCAAACCCCATACGTAAATCACTCTCCCTTTCTCTCTTAGATTCCCATTCCAAACCATATTCTATCTTTTGTTTTTGTCTTTTTCCTAATTTTTAAAAGCCATTCCCCTCTCTCACGTTCCCATTTTGTTTTTTTTATTATTATTAAATTCTTTTATTGTAGGTTATCGATGGCCACCCATATGTTTGCGGTTTTTGGCTTGATGTGGCTGATTTGGATTAGAGAATATGAATGAAGAAAATAGAAGATAGAGGGAAAAATTAGGATTTAGAGAGGAATAGGATTTTGAAGAACATGCTGTCCATGTTTTCCTTCTCCTATCTTCCCTAAAACTCTCCTTTCTCTCTCCCATTCATCCACGATTCTCCCTTTCCCATCTTTCCTAAAAGCTTTTTCTTTGCTAATCTATCACCTAAAATCTATCTCTTCCTTACGGATTCTATATCTCTCTCTCTTTTAATCTCCCCGTTATCTTTATCTTATTTTATTTTGTTTTTAAATCCTATCTAGCCTATTCACGTGGGAGGGGGACTGATTATCTTTATTATTCCCATCTCACTTTCCTAATCCCCATCTCCCTCTACCTCTCCTCTATCTCTCACGTTCTCTTTTTGTTTTTGTTTCTTTTTTATTTTATTCTTTCTAAAAACCAACTATAAAACACCCATTGATTATCCCATTCCATTCCATTCCAATCTCATAGCAGCAGCCGTGCCCCTCTTCTCTTCTTCTTCTCTCTATTTTTCCTTTTTCTTTCTTTTGTTTTTGTTTTTGGATTTTGGTTCGGCAAGGGGAGGAGGATCACCATTCCAGCAGCTTCATCTCCATGGATCATCGTCACTATTACTGTCCTTTGTCTCTTAGCACCATGATTGGCTAAGTTCCCTCTATCTTTAGGTGTAGATGAACTAATGATGTTTGCAATTGAAAATTCTGGTTTGCATTCTTGATTGCTTGATGTTGAGACCCCATCCTTGTTTGGATGATTTTAATCGATGTATTTATTTGAAAAATTCTGTTTCTGTGATTCATTATTTTTCATTCAAGCAATGATATTTTGTTCTTATGTGGTTGTACTGATGATGGATTATAGTTGAACGAACCAAGCGTGTCAAGCCCTATAAGCGAAGGACGATAGTACTCGTCAAGATAGTCCATACCTAGGAAGAACCCTACATTCTGTGGTATTATTAGGCCTGTGGTTATAATAAATCGAAGCATGCAACTGAATTGAATAGCAATCCATTGGGGATTCGAACCCTAAAGATAGTCTTCTACCTTATTTGCATATCGTTGATAGCTTAGATTTGTTTCTTTCATTCGTAGTTTAAAGTTAGATTTAATACAATTTAATTATCATTACTTTCATCTTATCATCTTAGTAATTTAGCCTTCCAGTTCTCCGTAGATCAACCCCTTGCTTGCTATTTGCTAGATTAATTTAGGGTTTTATTTTTGACCGGTTAACGACATGATCAGTGGGGTAGTTTTTTTCGTGTTCCTTCAATTGCCTTGAGGCATAGGCTACCACTTTACCTTTCTGCATCAATACACCGCCCAATCCTGTTCGGGATGCGTCGGTGTATACCACCATCCCTCCGATGCCATATGGAATAGTCAATAGTGGCGCCATCACCAATCGATTCCTTAACTCTTGGAAGCTTTTCTTGCAAGCATCGGTCCACTCAAACTTTGCACCCTTCTTTGTTAGCTTTGTCATGGGTGTCGAGATGCGCAAGAAATTCTCAATAAATCGACGGTAGTACCCGGTTTAGCCCAAGAAGCTTCGGATCTCAATGACATTCTTCAGAGTCTCCCACTCGAGAACCGCCTTAACCTTGTCAAGGTCTACCTTGATGCCGTCTTTGGTGACGATATGCCCTAAGAATCTAATCTGGTGGAGCCAAAATTCGCACTTGCTGAACTTGGCGAATAGCTGGTGCCCCCACAATCGTTGCAACACAAAAGTAAGGTGTCGAGCATGCTCCTCTTCACTTTTAGAATACACCAAAATGCCGTCGATGAATATAATGACAAACTTGTCCAACACATCATTGAACACCCTATTCATTATGTCCATGAATGCTGCAAGAACGTTGGTTAACCCGAACGACAGTGCTAAAAATTCATAATGTCCGTATGGAGTTCTAAACGCTGTCTTATGAATGTCGTCGCTCTTGATCTTCAATTGGTGGTATCTGGACCTAAGATCAATCTTAGAGAAAACTCTTGCTCCCTATAGTTGATCAAATAGGTCATCGATGTGTGTCAACGGGTATCGATTCTTGATCGTAAGTTTATTCAGTTCAGGATAATCGATGCACAGTCGCATGCTACCATCCTTCTTCTTCACGAATAGCACGGGTGCTCCCCAGGGAGACACGCTAGGTCATATGAACCCTTTCTTCAATAGATCTTGTAATTGGACCTGTGACTCTTTTAATTCAATAGGTGCCATTCGGTATGGTGCCTTAGATACCGGTGTTCACCAGGAATCAAGTCAATTGTGAACTTTGTCTCATGATCTGGTGGTAGCTCAGTCAGATCTTCTGGGAAAACGTTGGGAAATTCTCTAACGACGTCAAGTTCTTCCAATGGCATTATCTTTACCTCGGTATCCATTACCAAGGCCAAGTGGCCCTGACATCCATCATTCAACAACTTTCATACCTGGAGAACGGATATAGTTATTCTTTTGGACTTTTTAATCAGTTCACTCTGGTAGGTGAAAACCGAGTCATCATCCAACTTGAATGTGATTTTCTTCTCCGTACACATGATGTTCACTCCAGAGGCAGATAGCCAATCCATGCCTAGTATCACGTCAAAGACCCTCATATCAGACTTAATCAGACGGGAAGTTAAGTCCTTCCTGCAAATTTCCACCAGACAGGGGTCGTAGACTTCCTTCAGGCTCACGACACTACCAGTCGGTGTACTGACTACTAAATCATGCCCAATGTCCCTTGGTTGAATGGTCATCCTACTCGTAAAAGTGTTGGAAACAAAAGAGTGGGATGCACCGGAGTCGAATAGTACTCGCGCAGGGGCGGACGAGACAATCAGGGTACCTAGGGTTTGTATAAAATAAGGATGCAATTAATTTTTCTTGCATCCACAGGTTATTTCCTACAATTTAGTAGTGTTAGGTGGACTTACCTATCATCACCTCGGGATTTGCCTCCACTTCTTCGTTAGTCAGCCAAACACTTTTCCTCAAGTCCGATTATCGCGTGGCTAGAAGGGTCGAGCGTGGGACTGGTTTGGCGAGTAAGTGTTGTATCCGCAGTGCATGCATTCCCTGGCCATATGTCCTGTCTTATGGCACATGTAAGATCTATTGGACAACACGGTCGGTGATGAGGCCTGGCTTGGTTGGCTCATTGTAGGTCGGGTTGGCAGGGCTAAAGTTGTCGCTTGGCTTGCAGTTGGTTGGGTAGGCTGGCTGTAAGTGGGGCGCAAAGAGGTTTGGCCCACATCTGGCCGATGATACTAAGTTGGGTTGGGGCTCGAATTAGTTCCTTGAAAAACCTTATTTGGCCTTCCAAAATTCTAATAGTTGCTTGGCCTCTTGACCAAGCCAGGCAACGCTGTAGCTTTCTCTTTCTCCTTCAATCTGTCTTCCATAGTCTTTGCCTTGTCGACCATTTGAGCGTAGTCCTGAATATCTAGGACCGACAGAATAGACCCGATCTCTGGTTTGAGTCCTTTTTCTAATTTCTTTGTTTTACTAGCTTCCCCCCTTCATGTGCTCCGGAGCAAAATGGAACAAATCTTTGAATTGTTACTGGTAATCTAGTACGGTCTTGGTTCCTTGCACAAGAGCAAAGAACTCAGCTTCCTTCTTGTCTCTAAAGCTCTCAGGGAAGTAGTTCTTAAAGAAAACTTCTTTGAATTGCTCCCAAGTGGGATTTGGATGAGCTACTTCAAGATTAGGCTTGGTTGCCTTCTACCATGCTTCTGCCTCATTCTGCAGTTGATATCCAACACATATCAGTTTCTACGCATCCGTTCATGTAAGTACGTTAAATGCCTTTTCCAAGGCGCTAATCCACTATTCAGGCTGCATTGCCTCAGAATTTATCTTGGAAAATGTGGGTGGCTGGAGCTTCTTGAATCTCTCCATCACCTTAGCTGTAGAGTTTTCCGTTGTGTGTTGGGGCACAGGTTATGGAAAATGCAGCGTCTGGTTGGGTGGTGGTGGTGGCACTGCTTGCTCTTGCACCATGGCCGCAAATTGTGTAGACATTTGGCCCAACAACTCCTGTTGTTGTTGTTGCATGGTTCGCATCATGGTGGTCACGATGGTGTTCACCTCTCCAGCTGCCATACCTGGCTGAGGTGCAGCGGCAGTAGCTCGGGCAGCCATTGGTACCCTTGGCGAAGTAGCTGATACTTCAAAATTCTGAGCTTTGGCTCCGTGCTATAGCTCAATTTCTGGGACAAATCGAGGGCGTCTTCAGTGACGACCACCTCAGTTAGATCTAGTATTGACCATGTTTGATTTTCTGAAAGAAGCTTTATGTTCAATATTCCCACATCCTTAAAGGGAACAATTTATAATTTCTAACTATCACATGTACATTATCAATTCCACAATTCCAGTGTAATATCGTTATCATTCCAGTAAGATGTGTTATTTACCAATAATATTTTCGGCTATATTACCATTGCTAAGAGTTTTATGTCTATGAGGTGTTTTATGTCATGGTATGTTATGCAAGATGTCATGTTAAAGATTTATATTAAATAGTGGTTACTTAGTCTTATACCTGTACCTAGCATGCAAGTCTCTCCAACTTCTTCCCGGCCATAAAGGCCTGTATATATAGGTATCCTATATCACTCCTAACCTCGTCAGCTAGGACAAGGTACACGGCACGCTCCGCTGGTCCACTAGTGTCTGCGAGTGCTAAGAAAACAATCAGTCGCTTTTCTGCCTGGGATTGAATCTCTCGAATCCAAGCTAGTCTCTTCCTCATTCGCCTAATGTAGAGCATGTTGCTGGGGTGTCCAAGCCCGAACAACACAGTCAGATCTTGCCATGGAGAATTTCTAGGTATTAGGTTTCAATGGTCACTTAACTCAAAATCATGCTCAACGCTATAGGTAATTAAAGCAATATATATAGGAAGTCAACTGGATCAGCTCGAGGTTGCACACAATGCTACAGTGTTCTACTGGATCTAACACACCACTTAGGTAGGGATATGTACAGTGTATAAATTTCTTATTTTGCTCTATAGCCTATCGGGTTTAATTTTGGTTGGGCTAGGCTATGGGTAAGGTATGGCCTACTTGCAGGCATAGCATCATAGAAAGTTTCTAAATTTTAAAATACTACTATCTACATACTACCATACATCCTATGTATCTATGTTTGGTTTTTCACATGCATCAATCATACATTGGTTCATACATCCAAGTGTATACATATATCACTTTATGCATAGTAGTTATGCCCAATTTAGGCTATATAAATAAAAAAAAAAATTCTTCTTGAAATTTCTACTTATTTATCCTACCTCGTATACATCTATGTATTTTGCTTATTATTGATAGTTATTATATATATTTATTTATTATTATTATTTTTTCTTTTATTCACATTATTATACAAATACTTTAATGGTGTTATTTATACCATTACTTTATCGAAAACATAAGCCCATGTATTAAAATTGCATTTTCTGCTGAAATTCCATTCTCTGGGCATTTAGCTCAATCACCCAGTGCATCGCCTAGAGAATCGGAGCTCAGTTATAAATAGTCCGTGAGCTTATTGTTTCATTCCATATTCTATTTTGAGAGCTCCAAACCACTAGGGCAGTGCTCCAAGGAGTTCTTGGCTAGTTCCCCACCAAATCCAATCATCTTTGCAAGTCTTCTGGGCATCTACGCGAGTTCAAGTAGGTTTTCATCGAGATTTTTACTGTTATAGGGCTGCTGTCCCCATTTTTCCTTTTCTTTTGTTTGATTTTATTGTTTTTATGCCCTAATCCCTCTTCTCCTTCTTCTTGCTTCGCAACAACCATGTCTACAAGTGGCAGACACAGCACAGTGAGGAAGGCAGTGACCCGCAAGCGCCTGCGGTCTAATCCAGTGCCATCTTCACCTTCGGTAGTACCTTCTCCATTGCCCGAAGAAGATTCCTCATCCGAGGAACCGGAGTTTGATCGATTTTGGTTCTCTCGGTACGAGCATTCGCAAGATTGAGCGAAGTTCTATTCTAAAAACATTATGAATGATAGGGTGGTGTAAGTAGATGACTTCCACCAGTACAGGCTATATGCTAAGTTCATTGCCCTAGGCTGGGCACCGATGCTCTCTCCTACGCTGCCGTGCTACCCAAACTTGGTTCGGTATTTCTATTGCAACCTTGTATCGGTCTCTGGGGTTCAAGGGTTTGGATTACAAAGCAGGGTGAAAGGGGTAGACATAAAGTTCACTATTGCCATACTCGCAGAGATTTTGGGACTGCCCGACACAGGTGACAGGTGCTACTATAAGCCTAGGGTGGACATTTCTGATATGTTTTCTTTGGAGACTAGGTGGACGGTCTTCAAAGCTTTGACTGGGGCTGAAGGGATTCTGAAGTCCGAGGCGGATTACAAGCCTACTGCCAGAGTCATTAGCAGATGCATCTCCTATAACATCTATCCCAAGGGTGGGAACCGGGGTAGTATTTCTATCTTCGGGCTTACATTACTTACTGCTTGCTGAGGGCCGGCAAGGGGGGTCTAGTGATCAACCTCCCTTACTGATGCAGGTGATGCTCTACTATGCACAGAACCCATCAGATGGGAACCTGCCCTATGGGAAGTTCCTAACTCATGTGTTCCAATATTTTTGGGGTTACTCTTGCTGGCGAGTACGAGGGAGGTGATAGGTCGAAGCCTATCAGGAAAACCTCCATCCAGAAGATGAAGATGCAAGGGGAACCAGAGAGCGATCCCGAGTTTGAGGAGGAGGAGATGGAGGTAGGGCATGAGGCAGTAGAGGGAGCTGGGTTGGATGAGCAGGAGGGTGATTCAGTGGATCCTAGTACACAGTTTGGAGATCTACTTTCCTATGGGTCGATTGGAGCTTCTAGTTCTCAGGTGCCACCTCAAGTGCCTAAGTCCTATGGTTGGTCTGATATGATGGCACAGTTCCGAGGCCTCCACACTTAGCTTGCTCAGATGTCGACACGGATGGATCAGGGCTTCACTTCCTTGGATGGGAGAGTAGGTTCTGTTGAGCAGTGCCTTGACTTCTAGGATTTCTACTACCGAGTTGACTCACGACAGGCTTGGCCTCCGCAGAGCGATGATCCTCCACAGGAGTAGTCCCCCAACTTCAGTCTCATTCCTAGGATTTGGTCTCTTTTATTCCAGCCTGACTTTATGTAGTTTTTTTTTATCATGGATTATGTAGTTCTTTGCTTGTAGTTTTTTTTTTTTTTTTTTGTTTCTCTATCGTTTGTATTTGGAAGTAGTACTTCCATTATGAACTTCTATGTAATGGCTTCTGCCATATTTCAGTCTGTATTAAAGCTTAATGTTAGTGTTCTATCTTTCTTTACTGTTTATTATTTATATTTGCCCCTGTTAATTTGATTATTACATGTTTTACTTCCTTGCAAGTTATTAATCCTATTCCGCTGTCTGGGAATGTAGAAAGAGCTTCTCGCTTTGATTACAAGCTCTATCACACCCCAAACCACCCCCTAGGAGTACTAGGTAGGTGGACCGAATTGCAATGCAGCAATCCACCAAATCCCAAGGATCTAAAAGCAGTTAATCCATTCACAGACACACACATCCTCCATAATACATAATGTAAAACTCGGAGTGCTATGGAAAGCTATATTTACATTAAACATTTAAAAAGGAAAAACAAAGGAAGGACAAATATATACATCACAGTGTTTTAGTTCATTCTCTCTCTCACTCCCAGAACATAAGCAGCACCTAACTCTATCAGATATAGCTTTATACAAAAGAATATATGTCACACCCCAAACCACCCCTGGGAGGATTAGGTAGGTGACCCAAATTGCGTAATGGCAATCCGTTAAATCCCACGGATCTAAAGGCAGTTATTACATTCACGGATCCACATTCATCACTTTACCATAAGCAAGATCAGAGTGCTGCAGATAAACTACAATTACAATAACAAAGAGAAGCGTAGCGATACGGGAAATAATGATAATATATACATACATATGTTTGTCTAGATACATTCCCCAAACTACCCACAAAGTGAGAAGTAAAGCTAACAAGAACAAAAGCAAAAGAAAATACATACATATATATACAGGGTGGGCTGACTCAACCCCAAAAAGAAAGTAAAAAATAACTGCAGCTAAACCATAAGCAAGACGGGGATAAACTCCTAACAAAAGCAAAAAGGAGCCCCCAAGACAAAAAGCATCAAGTGCACTCTTCAATGGTCTTAATAAATGACCACCGAGAATGCACGCATCATCGACATGACCTCCGTCGGGGTCCACACCAATATCATCATAATAACCAGGGCTCTCCTCCTCGAAATGAGCCTCCATGCCACAGCGGCATCGATTTGCAAAATCATCTAAAGAAAAACAATGTATAACAGAGTGTGAGCCCCACTGTGCTCGTGAGCAAAACATATCATCATGCATGCACATACAACCACAATCCACATGATCCTACATGATATGCAAGTCCAGATTTAATTATTAGCCACCTAGCAATACAACTAAGTTAGGTCAGTGCTACTACAATCCCCAATACATGCATCCCTGGTGTGGGCTTGGTTACCCCTTCCAGCGATACACCCATTGAGTTATCGGAGAGGACCAGTCAGCTCCCACATTCGTTCACCAAGGTCAGCCCGACCAGCCCTCTATGATTAACCTCTAGGGAAATCCATCACTTTTCTCTTTTCTTTTCTTTCCTGGCTTATAGCCCATAATCACCATTCCGGTGCAAACACATTTCTTTCTTTTCATTCCATTTCTTTTCTCATATACACATATGGTCACCCTCACAGGCATCCAACACCTTAACCCCTATTGGCAAGGGTGTGTAGCACGGGTGATGAAACTCTAATCCCATGTCTAAATGGCATCGTATGAGTCAGGTGGTGTCAATCGCATCTCATACTACGGGCTACCACAAGCCTCATTTCCAAGCTGACTACGACATCTAGTCTAACATTCACAATCATCAGATAAGATTCACAGTGTTGATCAACAGACAGTCAATATGTAGTAACTTGAGTAATTGAACAGAATTAAATAACACAACATTTAAAATTTAAGAATTTATTTGCCGGCATACAATTACACATGCATATATGATAATACTTCACTCACTTGGGTTTGGTTCTAGGAACTCGGTTGCAATTTTAGTTCCAACAGCAGTCTGGCTGTAGGCCTCGAGCGCGGGATCAAATCCTAGATATAAATCAGAAGTTGTCATTTTAATATTTCAATCTATCTCTGGTGATCCTAGGGTTTACCTAAGCTCACTGGGTTGACCCGGTGTTCAGTTGGTTTCCACTTGGAATTAGCTGGGCCTTGCACTGGGCCTTAGGCCTATGTCCCGATGCATCATCTAGAGATGGTGGTCTAGGGGTAAAATGGTCATTTATAGTATCAATACCAGACCCTAGGTCAAAATAGGCTTATAGTGCTGTCCTGAACTTGGCAGTGCTGCAGGACTAAGCACAGGTGGTGTTTCCATCACCTGCGGGGCCCACTTGGGTTCCCAAGCATTCCCTTCCTATGGACAGATGTGGAGAGGGGCTTTTTAGGTCATTTTCCACCTTCCCACATAGTGCCATGGCCAATGGGTGAGGTCCCCCAAGTCAGAATGCCAAAATAGCAGTGTTTCACTCACTGGGTGATGGCTCTGGGCGTTGGGTGCATCGCCCAGAGTCTTCAAACCGAGATTTGGCTGAGATCCCTAGGTTACTGCTTATGGGCAATGACCAAAACATCTCCCCATGCATGTTAGGGTGATAGGTACCCCCAGGGGTGATCTCCATTTGGGCCCATGTGGATTCTCCACTGGGCCTACCACTAGGTTGCCAAAGGCTACCTAGACAGCCCAGTGAATAGTATCACAGGGTTTTCTTCAGTTGCAGATCTGGATTTTGGTCACTTGCAAGGCTGTAGTTACATAACAAATGATAATCTAGGGCTACTACCACCTAGGGCTAGGTCCCATGCAGCCAGGGTTTGCATCCAGGGCTCTAATCAATCAAATAACTGACCATCTGGAAGTGCAGCTGTGCACAGCCAGATTTCGGCTCCAAGAGTAGCATAACAACCCTGTATTTTTACTCAAAAATCTCAGATCTTCCATGCCTTACACTTGCATGGCAGATCTGGAGTAGTTCTAGTCAGTTCCCAGCTGTTCTAGGCTGCCAGAGAGCTGATACACTATCAAGTGTATGAATTTAAAGGTAGCAGCAGGTAGGAGCAATATTGTTTATACCTGCCCAGGTCTGAGAAGGCTCGATCCAAGCTTGGATGCAAGGCTGCCACCCAAATCCTTCCTTCTTCTCTTCCTTCTTCTCCTTCTTCCTCTCTTTTCCTCTCTTTTCTTTCTTCTTTCTCTCCCATGATTTGGACAGTAGTAAGAACTCTAAATGAGCCCATGGTTCACCTATTTATAGGCCCAGCCCATACTAGGGTCCGTTTTGCTGCTAAGGCCCTTTTTCAAAATGAGTTTTTGAACTGTTTCTCAGTGATTTTGGGCACACTGGTTGGGTCCACAGTGAACCAGAGGTATGAGGTGGTCCCTCAGACCCCATTCTATCTATGGAGGGTGCCCATGTTTATTATAGGTTGTCCCCATAATTTAAAATCAATTTAATATGCTGTTTTGCACACTGGGCGATGTCTCTGAGCCTTGTCTGCATCGCCCAGAGATTTTAGCAAGGCTGAAACATAGTGAGGCTTGCACAGGGGTTTGACCCATGGTTAGGGCATTGTCCCCACATGCCATTTAGGGTTCTTTAAACATATTTCCAGGGGTGGGTCCCACAGTTATGGGGAGGAGAGAGATTACCTGGAGTCCAGGCCATACATAATGCTGTGAGCTGTACAGCTGCAAGGGTCAGTGACCCATCTACTGACAGGCATGTAGGATGATCCACTCAGGGTTTCTTCATCAATCCAAATCATTGGAGTAATACTCCATAGTATTCTTGGTTGCCTGGTCAGGGGTTCCGGTTCTTCAATCAAAATTCCAGTCAGTCAGGGGCAGGGTTTGACATTTCTCACCTTACAAAAATTTGGTCCTCAAAATTTGCTTACCTTGCAATTCGAAGAGTTGAGGATATTTCTCCTTCATTTCTTCTTCATGTTCCCATGAAGCTTCTTCCACCGGGTTGTTTCCCCATCGAACCTTTACAAAGGCGACTGTACGATTACGGAGGTTATGCTCCTTTCTGTCCAATATCTCCGTAGGTTGCTCTTTGTTGGTCATATCCACATCCAACTGTTCAAGTTCAGTTGATAGTACATGTGTCGGGTTGTTAATGTACTTCCTCAGCATTGACACATGGAAAACATCATGGATGCCTAACAAAGATGGTGGTAGTGCCAGTTGGTATGCTATGGGTCCCACTTTATTAAGAATTACGTAAGGACAGATGAATCTTAGGCTCAACTTGCCCTTCTTGTTGAAATGTAGCAATCCATTAGTTGGAGACACTCAAAGGAATACTTTTTCTCCGATTTCAAATTCAATGTCCTTCCTTCGATTATCCACATAACTTTTCTATCTTGACTGGGCTGCTTTGATCTTTTCTCTTATAACATCCACCTTGTCGCAGGTTCCTTATATCATCTCAGGTCCGAGAAATTTTTTGTTTGCCAACTTCATCTCAATATAGCAGAGTTCGACATTTCCGTCCATAAAGAGCTTCGAATGGTGCCATGCCAATGGTAGAGTGATAGCTATTATTGTATGCAAATTCCACCAGAGGTATGTGAGCATCCCAACTATTGTTCATTTCCAAAACCCAAGCTCAGAGCATATCCTCCAGAGTCTGAATAGTTCTTTCTGACTGTCCGTCCGTCTGCGGATGGAAAGCTGTACTAAGATTCAGTTGAGATCCCAATGCCTTTTGTAAACTCCTCCAAAACCTTGAGGTAAACCGAGGATCTCTGTCAGACATAATACTGACAGGCACACCATGTAAGCGGACTATATTTTCTATATATAATTGGGCAAGCTTCTCCATTAAATAACTTATCTTGATTGGTACGAAGTGAGCTGCCTTTGTCAGTCCGTCTACGATCACCCAAATCACATTTATGCCCTTCTTAGTGTTGGGCAGATTTGTCACAAAATCCATAGTGATCCTTTCCCACTTCCATTTAGGTATAGGAAGTGGCTGCAACAATCCATATGATCAGTGTCTCTCTACTTTTATTTGTTGACAGGTGAGGCACTTGGACACGTATATTACTATGGTCTACTTCATTCACATCCACCAATAATACTTCTTCAAATCCTTGCACATCTTTGTACTTCCAGGGTGGATTGTATAGGGTGAGTTGTGCACCTCTTTAAGGATTCGGTCTTGGACATCAAAAGCCTCAGGCACGCACAATCTGTCTCAAAACTTTAGTGCGTCATCATGGGCCAAAGAAAATTTTGGGTCCTTATGGACACCTTGTTGTACTTCCCAAATGATCTTGGCCAGCTCGGGGTCCAATGGTTGTTTTGCAATTATCTCCTCTCGTATCGACGGTTGTAGATCCATGGCTACTAATTGCATAGCCGTTCCTTCGATCACGAGTTCCAAATCAAACTTTCGAGCTTCTTCTACCAGTTGTTCGCTTACAACCAAGGAAGCAAGAGATACAGTTTGAGATTTGCTGCTTAATGCATCAGCAACAACGTTGGCCTTACCAAGGTGGTACTGGATTTCACAGTCAAAATCTTTTACCAGTTCTAACCACCGCCTCTGTCTCATGTTCAGCTCCTTCTGGGTGAAGAAATACTTCAGACTTTTATGATCGCTGAAAATTTCACTCTTTTCACCATATAGGTAATGCCGCCATATCTTCAGCGTGAAAACTACCGCTGCCAACTCTAAGTCATGAGTGGGGTAGTTCTTCTCGTGTTCCTTTAATTTTCTGGAGGCGTAGGCGACTACTTTACCTTTCTACATCAGGATGCCACCCAATCCTGTCCTGGATGCATCAGTATATACTACCATTCCTCCGGTGCCGTCAAGAATGGTAAGAACTGGAGCTGTCACCAACCGATTTCTTAATCCCTGAAAGCTTTTCTCGCATGCTTCATTCCACTCAAACTTGGCTCCCTTCTTTGTAAGTTTTGTCATGGGTGCCGAGATCCGTGAGAATATCTCAATAAACCATCGGTAATATCCGGCCAATCCCAAGAAACTTTGAATCTCAGTGGCACTCTTTGGAGTCTCCCACTCGAGAACTGCTTTCACCTTGCCTGGGTCTACTTTAATGCGGTCCTCAGTGACAATGTGTCCCAGGAATCCAATTTGGTGTAGCCAAAATTCACACTTACTGAATTTGGCGAAAAGCTGGTGTTCCCGCAACCGCTGCAACACAAAGGTAAGGTGTCGAGTGTGCTCTTCCTCATTCTTGGAGTATACCAAAATTTCATCAATAAATACAATGACGAATTTATCCAACATGTCATGGAATACTCTATTCATCATGTCCAAGAACGCTGCAGAGACATTGGTTAATCCGAACAACAAAACCAGGAATTCGTAATGTTAGTATCGAGTTCGGAACGCCGTTTTGTGAATATCACCGCTCTTGATCTTCAATTGATGATATCCCGACCTAAGATCGATTTTGGTGAAAACTCTTACTCCTTGTATCTGATTAAATAGGTCATCGCCGCGCTACAGCGGATATCGATTCTTGATAGTCAGCTTATTCAGCTCGCGGTAGTCGATACATAGCCGTATACTTCCATCCTTCTTCTTTACAAACAGCACAGGTGCTCCCCAGGGTGATACGCTGGGTCGTATGAATCCCTTCTTCAGCAGGTCTTGAAGTTGAACCTGCAACTCTTTTAGTTCGATTGGCGCCGTCCGATATGGTGCCCTGGATACCGATGCTGCACCAGAAATTAGATCAATCGCGAACTCTATATCATAGTCAGGCGATAGCTGCATCAGATCTTCTGGAAAAACATCAGGAAATTCTCTGACAACTTCAAGTTCCTCTAAGGGTTTTATCTTTGCCTCTGTGTCTACCACAGTGGCCAAAAAGCCTTGGCATCCTTCGTCTACAATCTTCACGCCTGGAGGGCTGATAAGGTTATCCTCCTGGGTTTCCTTCTTTGTTCACGTTGATAGGTGAGGATTGACCCATCATCCATTTTAAACACTATCTTCTTCTCTGCACACAAGACGTTTGCACCATAGGCGGATAACCAATCCATGCCTAGTATCACGTCAAAATCCTTTATATCCATCTTTATCAATCGTGCGGTTAGATTCTTCCCATAGATCTCAATCTGGCAAGGGCCGTAGACCTTCTTCATACTCACGACACTACCCGTCGATGTGCTGACTACTAGTTCATGCCCAATGTCTTTCGGTTGATCTTTCATCCTACTCGCAAAAGTGGTAGAAATGAAAGAGTGGGTTGCGCCCGAGTCGAATAACACTCGTGCAGGTATGGTTGAGACATTCAGTGTACCTAGGGTTAGTAGGCAGTTTAGGTTACATGAGGTAAACCAATTATTCCCTATAACTTAGTAGTGTTCAGCAGACTTACTTGTCAATACATTGGGGTTCGCCTCAGCTTCTTCATTCGTCATCGCGAACACCTTTCCTCGCGTTCGATTGTCTCATGGGTGGAAAGATCTGGCGTAGGGTTGATTCGACGAGTTGTTACCATACCCACGTGATCTGCAATCTCTAGCCATGTGCCCTTCCTTATTGCACACATAGCACTTATAGGGTGGGACAGCAGGTGTTGAGGCTTGGCTCACTTGACTTGTTGCTGGTCGGGCTGACGAAGTTGCTGTTGTCTCTTGACTCATAGTCAGTTGAGCAGGTCGATTGAAAATGGGGCGGAAAGGGTTCTGACCCACGTTCGGCCTACGATATAGAGTCGGATTAGGACTTGAACTTATTCCTCGATAAGCTTTATTTGGCCACCCAAATTTCTGAAAATTATTTGGCCTTTTGTTCAAACCAGGCGACGTCGTAGCCTTCTCTTTCTTTTTCTCTTTAAATCTATCTTACCTTAGTCTTCCGGCATTTTGAGGTTCCTTTGGCGGGTGAGTACATGGAAAAGGATAGATCCAGGCCTATTGATAAGACCTCAATACTAAAGATGAAGGTGCCAGGGGGTGATCCACCAGAGGATGAGGAGCAGATGGAGATGCAGCAGAGGGATGAGGAGCTGGAGGAGGTGTAGGGTGGTGATGAGCAGGATGTGGGTTAGGGCGACTTCGAGGGTGTTGGCACACAGTTCATAGACTTACCTGCCTATGAGGCGATAGGTGCTACTAGTTCTCAGGTTCCAGGACCTTCCGAGTGGGCACAGATGATGTCACATTTTCAGGGCCTCAGTACCCAGCTTATTCATACGGCGACTAGGATGGATTGGGGCTTCACATCATTGGAGAGCAGGGTAGGATCTATTGAGCAGTGCTTGGACTTTTGGGACAGATTCTATCGCATTGACTGACTCCAAACACAGCCTCCTTCGAGCGACTTACCTCCACTGGAGTAGTTCTTCTGACCAGCACTGGTGTCTATGCTACGTAGTTTCGACTTATCTCTCTTTTTTTTTTTAGGTTATGTACTTTTCTTTGTTCGGTATGTATTTAGTTTTAGTTTTTTTTTTTTCCCAGCTTATGTAAATATTGAAGTAATACTTTCAATCAAACTGATGTAGTGGCTCAGCCACAGTTGTCTTTAAATTAAATAGAAATTATGCATCTTTTATTTAATTTCATCCACCTCCCCTATAGCTTTTAGATATTACTTATTTTAGTGTTGGTAGCTTATTAATCCTAATCTGCACTCCGTGAATGTAAGAAGAGTCTCACGCTCTGATACCAAGCTCTGTCACATCCCAAACCATCCCCTAGGAGAATTAGGTAGGTGATCCAAATTGCGTAACGGCAATCCGCCAAATCCCACGGATCTAGAAGCAGTTATTACATTCACGGATCCACATTCATCACTTTACCATAAGCAAGATCAGAGTGCTATAGATAAACCACAATTACAATAACAAAGAGAAGCGTAGCGATACAGGAAATGATGATAATATATACATACATATGTTTGTCTAGATACATTCCCCAAACTACCCACAAAGTGAGAAGTAAAGCTGACAAGACCAAAAGCCAAAGAAAATACATACATAAATATACAGGGTGAGCTGACTCAACCCCAAAAAGAAAGTAAAAAAAAAAATTGCAGCTAAACCACAAGCAAGACGGGGATAAACTCCTAACAAAACCAAAAAGGAGTCCCCAAGACAAAAAGCATCAAGTGCACTCTTTAACAGTCTTCATCAATGACCATCAAGAATGCACACATCATTGGCACGACCTTCGTCGGGGTCCACACCAATATCATCATAATAACCAGGGCTCTCCTCCTTGAAATGAGCCTCCATGCCACAGCGGCATCGATCTGCAAAATCATCTAAAGAAAAACAATGTATAATAGAGTGTGAGCCCCATTGAACTCGTGAGCAAAACATATCAACATGCATGCACATGCAACCACAATCCACATGATCTTACATGATATGCAAGTCCACATTAATTATTAGCCACCTAGCAATACAACTAAGTCAGGTCAGTGCTACTACAATCCCCAATACATGTATCCCTGGTGCGGGCTTGGTTACCCCTTCCCGCGATACACCCATTGAGTTGTCGAAGAGGACCAGTTAGCTCCCGCATTCGTTCACCAAGGTCAGCTTGACCAGCCCTCTGTGATTAACCTATAGGGCAATCCATCACTTTTCTCTATTCTTTTCTTTCCTGGCTTATAGCCCATAATCACCATTCCGGTGCAAACACATTTCTTTCTTTTCATTCCATTTCTTTTCTCATATACACATATGGTCACAATCACAGGCATCCAACACCTTAACCTCTGTTGGTAAGGGTGCGTAGCACGGGTGATGAAACTCTAACCCCATGTCTATATGGCATCGTATGAGTCAGATGGTGTCAACCGCATCCCATACTACGGGCTACCACATGCCTCATTTCCAAACCGACTACGACATCTAGTCTAACAATCATAATCATTAGATAAGATTCATAGTGTTGATCAACAGATAGTCAATATGTAGTAACTTGAGTAATTGAATAGAATTAAATAACACAGCATTTCAAATTTAAGAATTTATTTGTCGGCATACAGTTACACATGTATATATGATAATACTTCACTCACCTGGGTTTGGTTCTAGGAACTCGGTTGCAATTTCAGTTCCAACAGCAGTCTGGTTGTAGGCCTCGAGCGCAGGATCAAATCCTAGATATAAATCAGAAGTTGTCATTTTAATATTTCAATCTATCTCTGGTGATCCTAGGGTTAACCTAAGCTCACTGTGTTGACCAGGTGTTCAGTTGGTTTCTACTTGGAATTATCTGGGCCTTGCACTGGGCCTTAGGCCAATGTCTCGGTGCATCATCCAGAGATGGTGGTCTCGGGGTAAAATGATCATTTATAGTATCAGTAGCTGACCCTAGATCAAAATAGGCTTATAGTGCTGTCCCCAACTTGGCAGTGCTACGCACAGGCAGTGTTTCCATCACTTGCGGGGACCACTTGGGTTCCCAAGCATTCCCTTCCTATGGACAGATGTGGAGAGGGGCTTTTTAGGTCATTTTCCACCTTCCCACATAGTACCATGGCCAATGGGTGAGGTCCCCCAAGTCAAAATGCCAAAACAGCAGTGTTTCACTCATAGGGCGATGGCTCTGGGCATTGGGTGCATTGCCTAAAGTCTTCAAACCGAGATTTGGCTGAGATCCACTTTGGTCCATGTGGATTCTCCACTGGGCCCACCACTAGGCTGCCCAGACAGCCCAGTGAATAGTATCACCGGGTTTTCTCCAGTTGTAGATCTGGATTTTGGTCACATGCAAGGCTGTAGTTACATAACAAATGATAATCTAGGGCTGCTACCACCTAGGGCTAGGTCCCATGCAGCCAGGGTTTGCATCCAGGGCTCCAATCAGTCAAATAACTGACCATCTGGCAGTGCAGCTATGCACAGCCAGATTTTGGCTCCAAGAATAGCATAACAACCCTGTATTTTTACTCAAAAATCTTAGATCTTCCATGCTTTACACTTGCATGGCAGATCTGGAGCAGTTCTAGGCAGTTCCCAGCTGTTCTGGGCAGCCAGAGAGCTGATACACTATCAAATATATGAATTTAAAGGTAGCAGTAGGTAGGAGCAGTATTGTTTATACCTGCCCAGGTTTGAGAAGGCTCGATCCAAGCTTGGATGCAAGGCTGCCACCCAAATCCTTCCTTCTTCTCCTTCTTCCTCTCTTTTCCTCTCTTTTCTTTCTTCTTTCTCTCCCACGATTTGAACAGTAGTAAGAACTCTAAATGGGCCCATGGTTCACCTATTTATAGGCCCAGCCCATACTAGGGTCTGTTTGGTTGCTAAGGGCCTTTTTCAAAATGAGTTTTTGAACTGTTTCTCAGTGATTTTGGGCACACTGGTGGGGTCCACAGTGAACCAGAGGTATGAGGTGGCCCCTCAGACTCCCCTCTATCAATGGAGGGTGCCCATATCAATTATGGGTGGTCCCATAATTTAAAATCAATTTAATATGCTATTTTGCACACTGGGCGATGTCTCTGGGCCTTGTCTGCATCGCCCAGTGCCATCGCCCAGAGATTTCAACAAGGCTGAAACTCAGTGGGGCTTGCACAGGGGTTTGACCCATGGTTAGGGCATTGTCCCCACATGCCATTTAGGGTTCTTTAAACATATTTTCAGGGGTGGGTTCCATAGTTATGGGGAGGAGAGAGATAACTTGGAGTCCAGGCCATACATAGTGCTGTGAGTTGTATAGTTGCAAGGGTCAGTGACCCATCTACTGACAGGCATGTAGGATGATCCACACAGGGTTTCTTCATCAATCCAAATCACTGAAGTAATACTCCATAGTGTTCTTGGTTGCCTGGTCAGGGGTTCCTGTTCTTCAATCAAAATTCCAGTCAGTCAGGGGCAGGGTTTGAGAATATATATAGGTAAGGTAACCCGAGCCCCAAAAACAAAGCTATACAAAGATCGAATCTTTGACAAAAATAAAAGGAGTCCCAAGGTCAAACCCCTCATGGGTCATCCTCAGCTACCACAACAAATACTCGTACCAACGGTATGACCTCCAATCGGGTCCATACCAATATCGTCATAACCACCATAGCTCGCCTCCAGGTGATAAGCCTCCCTGCCATAGTAACATCCACATGTAGGATCATCTAACAGAAACATATATATAACAGAGTGTGAGCTCCACCAAGCCCATGAATGCAATATCACCATGCATGCACATGCAATCACAACCATATGAGTCCTACATGAGGTGCAGTTCATTTTATTTATTAGCCACCTAACATCACAACTAAGGTAGGTTAGTGCTACTACAATCCCCAATACATGTATCCCTGGTGCGAGCTTTTAACCTCTTCCCATGATACACCCATTGAGTTGTCGAAGTGGACCGATCAGCTCCAGCATCAGTCACCATGGGCAGCTCGACCAGCCCTCTGGGATTAACCTATGAGGCATCCATCCTTTCTTTCACATATCACATTTCTTTTTTGGATTATAGCCCATAATATATCTATTTTCTTTTCTTTTCTCTTTCATATGGTCACTCTCACAAGCATCCAACACCTTAGCCCCTGTTGGCAAGGGTGCGTAGCATTGGTGATGATACTCTAGCCCAATGCATCTATATGGCATCGTATGAGTCGGGTGGTGTCAACCGCATCCCATTCTGCAGGCTACCATAAGCCCCATTTCCAGCTGGCTACGACATCTAGTCCAGCAATTTACATACAGCATTCAATGTGCAACCACAGAATTCACCAGACAAGTATTCTTTATTCAATTGAATTCACAGTAACTAATTGAGTGAACAATATAATAATATCATTATAATTTGTGTTGACATATTAGCCATGTCACATTTACATACACGGTGAAATTTCACTCAATTTGTTCTAGTCCTACTGGTTCAGCTGTCGGTTCTATTTCGATTGGTGGTTGACTGTGTACCTCGAGCACAGGATCAAAACCTAATTTATCGGATCATAAATGTATGTTAAATAATATTTAAATTTGTATAAAAATCCTAGTGTTGGTCTAGGTTTACTGGTCTGACTTGTGTTTATACAGATGTTACTTGGAATTTTTTCGAGCCTTGCACTGGGCTTTTGGGTCTATCTCTCGATGCATCATCCAGAGATGTGGAATTCTATCTGACTTGGTACCTCACAGCATAGTCAGCCAATACATGGCCAAGACAGTCATACAAACAAGTACCCAGGTCAATAGTTCAGTTGAAACCAATCTTGGACATGGTTTCCTAGCCCTGTGGGAGCTACTTCAGTACCAAGGGTATGGAAGACAGGAAGAATAAGTGGAGAGGGATATTTTGATCATTTACCACCTCATCACATAGGCCACACATCACTAGTAAAGGCCCAAAAAGCCAGGACACTAAATAAGCCCAATTTATATCTCTGGGCATTTTACTAGGTGATTGGGCCAATCGCCCAGAGCCTGTTTAACACGGGTTTGGGAAGTTTTTCTTGGATTTTGCAGCAGGGGCTGCCATGGCTTCAATCAAGGATGCATGAGGGATGGTCATGGACCATAATTGGAGTATAATCCACTGGTCCCAATGGTTTTGGGTTTGGTTTTCCCATTTGGAAGCTAGAAGCTGTTCTATTTGCATAGAGAACAGTTGTCCAGGCTGTGCTCAAGCTCAAGGATTCAGTTTGGGCTGCATGCAAGGCCTGTTCTATATATACTTTCATGGTAGAACACTGATCCTATGCTAAGGTAAGCAAGGATCAGCTTGTATGCAAAGATCCATGCCCAAACTGGCTATTCTAAGTGCAACTGTGTTGTACAGTCAAGCACAGAGACTGACTTCAGTCTCAGCAGTAAAACTTGCTTTACAATGATCAGATCTTACATGCAATGGCTTTGCATGTTAGATCTGATGCATCCCAAGGCATTCCCATGGTGCTCTGAGCATTACTAGCCAGAGACACCACCATCAGAGCGGAGATCAAAGAACAACCATAGGAAATAGTAGTGCACAAAGGTTATGATCATTACCTGGAGCCTGTGTGATGCTAGATCCGTGCTCTGAAGCAGCACCAATCTTCCTTATTCTTCTCTCTTCCTTTCTTCTCTTCTTCTTCCTTTTCCTTCTCGTTCTCTCTTTCTCTCTTTCAGCTACAGCAACAAGGATGAAATGAGGGGCTGCCCCTCCTATTTATACAATTGTGCTTACTAAGGCCTATTTGGCCATAGTGTCCCTTTCCCAAGAATCCATTTTTGACTGCATTCTAGAACATTTTGGCTGCACAGGTGGGGTCCACATGGCTCTAGGGGTGGATAATTGTTCCTAAAATTCCCATCTACCCCTAGGGGGTGTTCATGGTCTGTATGAGTGGTCCCCACATGTCTGAAGTCTAATAAACCCATTTCAACCACTCTGGGCGATTCGCTGGTCCTTTGGGCCATTCACCCAATGCATCGCCCAGAGAATGCAGCATTGATGTACAGGCCTTGGGCTTGCAAAGGTGTTTGGCCTATGGCTTGGGCATTGTACCAACACCTCATCCAGGGTCTGACACACATCTGAATATGTATGGGCCCCACAAATATGATAGGAGATAGAGTACCTGGAGTTAATGCAGTACATCATGCTGTGGGCATTATAGCCGCATGGGTCTGCAATCCATCTTCTGACAGGTGTATAGGAGTACATCCTCAGGGGTTCTCCACTGAACTGAACTCAACCGCTAGAGTGATGCTCCATAGTGTGGTTAACTATCTGATCAGAGGTTCCTATCCTTCATCCAAAATTCCAGTTAGTCAGGGGCAGGTTTGACACCACCAGTCTCCATCCTCTTCATCCAACAGAAGTCCTAACCAACAGAAGACATTTTGAATCAAGAAATGATAAGCATGCGAAGAGAGATGACTGAGATGAAACGGCTAGTTAAACAGATGGTTCAGGAAATGCAAAGCCAGCCTTGAAGGGACAACGCACAAATCCCTAGAGAACCTAGGGTGATACCAATACCCGGAGCACAACCTAAAGTCATGATTGAGGAGGAAGTAGTTGTGGTCATCAACACCCCCACAAAATCCTTCTAAAACTGAAAGGGAGAAATATATGAGAGAGAAAGTTGAAAACTGGAGATTGTTGTGCAAGGGAAAGTAGTAGCAAAGCCATAAGATGATTTGGTCTTCTTCCCGACGGGGAGAATACCTGAAGACTTCAAATGGAAGCTTAACAAATTCGATGGGATGGGGGACCCCAAAGCCCATCTAAAGATCTTCATTACTATAGTCAAGTCATGGGAGCTTACAGATCAAATGGGTCAGGCCTTCCTTTACTCATTGGCTGGATCAGCTCTGAGATGGCTCACTCAATTGGACCAGACTCAAACTCAAATATGGTCGACGGTGGTGAAGGAGTACACCAAGCAATATTCTTACAACATTGAAGTAGGCATCACGCGATGTGGAAACCTTAAGGTAAGGAGCCGAAGAAGGATTTTCTAATTTCATTATGAGGTTCCGCAAGAAGACATCTAGGATGTGGAAACGTCTGAATGAAGCAGAACAAGTGGAAATGATACTAGAGAACTTACATAGGGAGTACCATGACCACCTCTACTGTCAGCACATCAAAACAATAAGCTCTTTAAGGGAAAGCAAGCCCAGGATTCAACTAAGGAGACCTCTAGATCTTATCCAAATAAGAATAATAAAGTAGGAAGAGGAAAGGGTCCCGATGTGAACGCAGTCACCACTGGTCAGTACAACCAGAAGAAGATTTCACCAACAGCCATTACACTATTGGTTATCCAAGCGGAACAGCAGCTTCTCCTAGGTAGTTTACTTTTGGCAATATGACTCCTACTCGCCTCTTCTTCAAGCTTAAGAGGGAAGGGATGCTAGATGTCATACCACCGAGACATGTAGATTTGGCCAATCCGCCTTAAGGATACAAGCCAAAATTGCACTGTTACTATCACAATCAGAAGGGTCACCAGACCGATCGATGCATACACCTCAAGCATGGCATATAAGACCTGATCAACACAGGGAAGATAGCGTTGAAAGTGGATCAACAACCCAATGTAACTACTAACCATTTGCAAAACCATGGGGTAAATATGTTGCATGAGGATGTCACTTGTGAGGACCCAACGGTCCTGATTCAACCTGTGAAGCTAGAATAGAGGCTAATGGATTCTCAAATTTATAAGGCTATCCTAGCAGCCCAAACCAAGGAAAATGAGAAGAAAAGAAAAGATTTAGAGGTGCTAAGGCAAAGGCCGATTGAAAGATTCACCGACTTTGTCAAAAGATTCCATGAAGAAGCTGAACAAATGCCACCCCGTCTAACGGAGTGTATCATGAATATCTTTACCCTCAGTGGCATGAGATACTGGAAGCATTCGCCACCCTGAATGGGTCGCTTGACAAAGATAAATTTGACTCCCCAAGATCATCCCTGGAATCTGTGAATGTCTTGGAAGAAGGGACAACGGGTTTAGACCCAACTACTCTAATTCGGCCGTAGGGGGCCCTTGAAGGAGTTAAAAAGAATTTGGATGGATAAGGTGCATTTCATATGGCAGATGGACCTCCCAGCAGAAGCTAGGACCAAGATTAGTAATTTCCTAAGAGTTATGCATAAAGAAGAGATGAAAGAAAGTTAACCAACGCCATTTCGTGGCCGAAGCCAATATGCTCGGAAGAGGAGAGCGAAAAGGATGACGGTGTGTGCCTATTATGTAAGAACCAACTGCAATGGAAAGTTCAGAGATGGCGGGAAACGTTGTGACCAAGGGAAGTGCCTAGCCTTTGACCACTGAACTATGAAATTCGAATATCTAGAGAATGGGCTAGATAGCCTTGGACCTTATGCGCAATTGAAAAAGTTTGGGTTCATCAATTATGAGATCAACCACATGACATATGTGGAAAACTCAGACAATGAAGAAGAATGACTAATCTAACGGTTCATATTCAATCCATTAGGGAAGAGCCACCTGAGGGTACCATTAAAGCCATTGAAGAGGTCATGCCAAACTTGATCCAAGCCATATCTGCACTAGCCATTAGTGAGACTCTCTCCGGAGACACTTTCTTTGTGCAGATAGGAGGAAATACCGACGATAGTGAAGAAGAAGACTTCGAGTCACACTCTGAAGATGAGTTCTCCATTGAGACTGCGATAAACAATATTGGAAAAGACAATGACGAAATGGACCCAACTAATTTCATCCAATCCATCCCTCCCGAAAATGAGGGAAGTAGCAATAGTGAGGAGGAAAGATCTCCAAAAAATTCGAGAAGATCGTGGTTCATCAAAGAAGAAGACTTCAATAGATGGAGAATTAGTGTCTTCCATCAAGTGCAAGACATCCTTGAGCTAATTTCCACAGCCTATGACATCATATACAAAGCTACCTCTAGCTTCCCGAACATGGTGTGCGGTCACTTGGCGAAGCAAGTTGAAAAGATAGAATTACCAGCAGAAGAAGATGCAATTTAGAGAATATTTTACGGGTTGAGAAACCTGGCTTGGCTAAATCTTGCCATAACAAAGCATTTCTTTGGGAATCTACCCTAAGATCCTATTTTATAATTAGATAACTTCCCCTATGCTGATCCACCATGAATGGTAGAGGAATGGGAAAATTGGGTCGATAACATCAATATCGGAGGTCCGTATTTTGATCCAACAGAAGGGATTCACCCTATTGACAGTAGTGGGGGAGAAGAAGAGTACCCAAGTCATCAAGCTTCTGAAAAATAGTCAGATGAAGAAACATCCACTGAAAGTCTGAATGACGAAGTAATGGATGAAGGCACTGGTAGTGAACTACCCAGCGAAGCGTCTGAAATGGAGAAGAACCTACTGCCAACTTGTATGAGGAAATCTATGGGCCAAGAGCTTGGTCCCTTCCATTCAAAGTAAGAGGGATCCTCAAAACGGTTGATAAGATTCATCAAATGCTCTTTAAGGTAGTACTTTCAGACAAAAGATATCAAGAAGAACTGCAATGGCAACCGCCGGTAAATGAAAAATGGCCATTACCTTAAGTCTTGAATTGGAAGATGCGGTCATCCTCATGTTTGCTCTGGTAAGATATTTGGGCGGAAGTCCTCCAGCATCTCCAGATTCTGAAAGTGAGGAGTATCACGAATGGGCACAAGCACATGATAGGTTCTAGCTCTACAACATCAACATGAATGAACAAATGAGAGATCCCATAAAGAATATTCATCCTGTAATTTCCAGTGAAGAAGAAGCATCAGAAGAGGCGATGAAGATGATGAGTTTATTCTGGAGGTTGAGAGCGAGGCTTCATCCTCTGGCAGCGAGAATTAGCCTTCTCCCCCTCCCTAAGTTATTACACATACTTTTCTTTTAAGCTTCTTCGAATGTTGTATGGATTTTCGATGTTGTTTGTTTGTTTTCTTAGTTCTATCTTATGAACAAAACATGTTAATTATTTTGAGACATTTACTTTTTCCTTTGCAAGGTATAATCCCAAACATTTTTCATTTAATCTCTGATTGTTACATGCATAGGAATGGTAAAACAACGAAAAAGAAGGAGATGGGGTTGATACATAATTCAATAAGATCACCCCGCAATTAGATGTTTCATCCACAATTTGTCCAGTAGATTCACGATCTTCGGCGTTAGCTCTTTTGGTGGTCGAACCTTCACTGTCGATGGTTTTAGAGTCAAATGATACTACATGGGTACAAGATGAGGCAAATAGAAAGTGGTATGGGTCAAACCCATCAACCAAACATAATCACAACCCTGGGTCTTGGAGATTGGGATCTCTATATTCCACCAATGGCAATTCCACTGGATCTTCTCATCCAGTCTTTCTTCCAAATATTTCCTCCAATCCTTGATCACATGAAACTGTACTGTTTCTCTTTGAATTCAAAAATGCTTTAGTTGTAGCTTGGTGTTGGGTACTGGTTGGACCAATTGTAGCCTTTCCAGTAACTTTATTTGTAAAATGGCAAGCGATCCTACACAATGATCTGTGACATATTTTCGAGAAGCTCTCATGTCACCCAGACCCTTGAAAGTCTCAGCTAGCACCATAGGGGCGATATCACATCCTTTCAGAAGCTGTTGAAAATCGGCCATTACAGGGAGAACACCTTTTCTCCGGGTGCATAATAAGTATCTCCCAATCATGCAAAATAAATATGCTTTCTTCCTGGTTTTCTATCGAGCTTTTCTGACGGTTTCCTGCTTGGAAAAGATTCCTGCTACTTTCATAATGTCAATTCTGCATATTCCATGACCTTCTTGGCTACCTTCTTGGTCCATCCGAAGAAATCTTGCAAAACTTCTTCATAGCTGTTGCGTGGAGGGGGACGAAAAAGTCTTCCAGACAGTGGTGAGAGCATGCAAGCTCAAAACTCTTCAATTGTGGGGGTTGTCTTCACATCCCCAAATCTAAAAACATGCAATTCTAGATCCCAACATTGGTATACTTGCTGAAGCATGTCATGATGGATCTCCACATACATAATCCTTCCAAGGATTGATAGATGTACATCATCCAAAGTGGTTGGATCGTCCGAACTCATGCCGATGGTCCATTTTCGTAAAGTCTCATTGAGAGTTGTCCTCTTTGGGGGATGCATCTTGCCTATGTGAAGAACTTTTTAGTAAACTGGAAAAGATCTATCTTTCTTATTTTTTTATCCCTTTTTTAATTTTTTTTAATTTTTTCTTGGACTCAAGGAATAGTCAACTCCTATTAGTAACATATGAGAAGATGCCGGATGGTAGATTTTTGTTGGGTAGTGGAATTTTTATTTGGATGGGTGGTGGAGATTGTCGGGTGGCAGATTTAAGAATATGCCCCTGGTGAACGGTTGTTATGACCGCACTTGAGCATGCCGAGTTGCCTACGTACCCTTTAAAAAGGAATAAGGTTAAACGTTGTTCATGTAGACCTGACGGCTACACGAAATATTTTTTGAGTTGGTCCATGTTGACAAGGCCTTTAACATCTTCTCCATCAAGATCCACGAGTCGAACAGCTTGCCCAGTTAGGATTTCCTTTACTTGATAAAGTCCACTCCAATTTGGCCTGAACTTGCCCCTTAGGTCGTGGATAGGTGCCCTTTGCTCTCAAAGAACCAAATCTCCTTCTTTGATGTTCCACAGGCGAACTCCTTTGTTGAAGGCCCTCGCCATTCTGAGTTGGTACTTTTTGAGGTGATCCATATCTTTCATCCATTTCTCATCTAGCAGGCTGAGCTCATCATGTCTTTCCTGCATCCATTATCCTTCAGGTAATTTGCAGTCCATCAATACTTTGAGGGATGATACTTGGATTTCTACAGGTAATACTACCTCCATTCCATAGACCAATGAAAAAGGAGTTGCCCCAGTAGAAGTTTGAATGGATGTCCAATAAGCCCATAATGCATATGGGAGCTTGTCTGCCCAATCTCTATGAGTATCAGCCATTTTTTGCATTATGACTTTGACATTTTTGTGGCCGCTTCTATGACTCCGTTAGTCTGTGGTCTATAAGTCATAGACCAGTGTCTCTTGATGCCAAACTTATCTGTTTTTCCCAAGAAATGTGCTCTCTGATTGGATATGAGGGCGTGTGGCATTCCGTATCTGCATACAATATTGTCCTTGATGAACTTTGCTACCTTCGCAGCTGTCAAGACAGCGTAAGACTATGCTTCTACTCATTTGGTGAAGTAATCTATGGCAACAGGGATGAATTCATGTCCGTTGGATGCTTTCGGTGTCACCTTTCCTATAATGTCAATGCCCCATGTGGAGAATGGCTAGGGAGCATTCAATGAATGGAGTTCCATGGGAGGAATGTGAATAATGTTGGCAAATATCTTGCACTTGGGACATCTTTTCACAAACGTGGCACAATCTTCTTCCATGGTTGCCCAATAATACCCTAGTCTTAGGATCTTCATGGCGAGCATTCTGGCATTCATATGCGGTCCGCAAATTCCCTGATGGGTTTCTTTCATGATTGTTTAAGCTTGTTCCTCATTTACACAGAGCAATTGTATGTCATCGTAAGATCTTTTGTACAACAAGTCTCCTTGGAGTATGAATTGTGTGGCGTACTTTTGTAGTCGCTTCTTCCCTCCCATTGTGAAATGTTCAAGATACCTCCTTTCTCTGATGAAGTCAATTATGGGTGCAAACCATATTTTTCCATCGGTTGTCAAGACATTCACTGATTCTTCATATGCCGGCTCACATCTTTTGTCTACTAGAAATGGTTGGATCTGGGTATCTGAGCTGCATTCAACCATTGAGGTGAGGGTGGCCAAAGCGTCTGCAAATCTGTTGTTGACTCTTGGCAAATATTCGAATGTGATTTCTTCAAAATTATTAATTATCCCTTCTAAGTGTTCTTGATATGGTTTCAGCTTTTCATTTTTTGTTTTCCATTTCCCTTGAGTTTAACTGATTATGATTGACGAATCCCCATAAACTTTCAACTTCTTGATTTCCAATGCCATGGCGGCCTCCAGGCCAATCACACATGCTTCGTACTCTACAATGTTGTTGGTACATGGGAATTCTAATCGAAAAGCAAAAGGGAGGTAAAGATCTTCTGGAGTTATCAGCAATATTCTAGCCCCGTATCCCCTTTAATTGGCTGCGCCATCAAAATACAACTACCACCAGTCTTTGGATTCTTCTTCTCCCATGCATGCTAAGTCTTCATCTGGGAAAAGATCTTCCATGGGTCGTGAATCTGATTCCACTAGATGTGTAGCTAGATGGTCCGAGATTGCTCGCCCCTTCATAGACTTTTGGTTGACATATGTTATGCCAAATTCTAATAATAACAACCATCTGGCCATCCTTCTAGTTAATACTGGCTTTTCAAACAAGTACTTTATCGGGTCCATCCTTGAGATGAGTCGGATTGGATGTGAAAGCATGTAATGCCTCAATCTTTGAGTTACCCAAACCGAGGCGGTACATATCTTTTCCAAAGGGGTATAGCAAGTTTCGTACTCTAGTAATTTCTTGCTCAAGTAGTAGATTACGTGCTCTTCCCCAATTTTTTGATCAAGCTATGCTACCACTGATCCCATTGCTATTTCTTCAATGAATAAGTATTACAACAGCGGTTCACCCAACATTGGCAGGACAAGTACTGTCGGATGAGTCAAGTACTCTTTTATCTTTTCAAACGCCTCTTGGCACTTGTCGTTCCATTCTTTTGGTTCTTCTTTTCTCAAGAGATTGAAGATGGGTTCACATGTCATGGTTAGGCGTGCTATGAACCGGCTTATATATTGGATGCGACCCAAGAAACCTCAGATTTCTTTTTCTATTTTTGGTGATGGCATTTCTGTTATAGCCTTTATTTTGTCGGGATCCACCTCTATTCCTCTTTCGCTGATGAGAAATCCCAGAAGCTTCCTTGTTGTTGCTCCGAATACACATTTTTGAGGGTTCAATCTGAGCATGTACTCTTTGATTCACTCGAGGAACTTTCTTAGTGCCAGAAAATGCCCTGTGGGGTGACCAATTTGATGATCATGTCATCCACATACACTTCTACTTCTTTGTGTATCATGTCATATAGGATGACCGTGGCTAGTCTTTGATACATTGCTCCCGCGTTCTTCAGGCCAAAGGGCATTACCTTGTAGCAATAAGTTCCCCATGGTGTGGTAAACGTTGTCTTCTCTCTGTCCTTTGGACACATGCTGATCTGATTATACCCAGAGAATTTATCCATAAATGACAATAGGGCATGCTTTGCTGTGTCATCCACCAGTAAGTTGATATGAGGCAATGGGAAATCATCTTTGGGGCTAACTTTGTTGAGGTCTCAAAAATCCACACACATCCGTACTTTCCCATCTTTCGTGGTATCTGGAACAATATTAGGCAACCATTGAGGGTACTGTTCCACTTGGAGATACCCCGCATCCACTGCTTGATGACTTCCTCCCAGATCTTTTCACTCCATTTAGGCTGCATTCTTCTGGGCTTTTGTTTGACAGGCCGACCGTCTGGATATGTAGGCAGTTGATGTTGTATTGTCTTTACATCGATGCTTAGCATATCTTCGTAGGACCATGGGAACACTTCTTGGAATTCTTTCAACAGGGTTGTCATCTGACCAACTTCGTCCTTATCGAGTGAGGAGCCAATTTTAACCATTTAGGGACACTGTTCTGTTCCCATACTTATGAGACACATGTCCTCTCGGACAGGCTCGGCTTTTCTTTGTTTTAGTTATTTTATTAAACAATGGTGTTCGAGGATATCCTCATCATCGGAAGATGAATCGAAAGAAGAAGAAGAGATATACTCAGAATGGTTGACTTCATTCATGATAGAAAGAGGAGTACAAGCAGACTCGACAAACTAGAAGGTACTACCTTCATTGATTACAATAGACTTACTAATAGATGAGACTAGTTTGGAGCTGACGTCTCCTTGAGACTTTATTTCTTAAAACCTTTCAGAGACACTGATCCAGTTTACAATTGGTTCTTGAAGAGGATGAATAAAAAGATGAGGTTTTGGCCTTTCTCGTCCTCTGCAGAAATCATGGCTATCTCGAACAATTCTCCAATGCTTAATTCTTATTTGGCAGCTTTCAATTCTGCATGTTCCACTTTTAGTGCCACCCAATCGATGTTGTCTTGAAAGAAGATTTCAAATCCCGGCTGGAGGCTTCCGGTGTTATGGTCGAACCAAGGCTCAAAGTTCCTACAGTATGGGAAGTTCTCCCCTTCCTACAAAATACCCATTTATGGTCGTGAATCCGACTCCATCGGATGTGTAGCAAGATGGTCGGAGAGTGCTTGCCCCTTCACAGACTTTTGGTTAACATATGTTATGTCAAATTCTGATAATAATAACAGCCATCTGGCCATCCTCCAAGTCAGTGTTGGCTTTTCAAACAAGTACTTTATCGGATCCATCCTTGAGATGAGTCGGATTAGATGCGAAAGCATATAATGCCTCAATCTTTTAGTCACCCACACCAGGGCGATATATGTCTTCTCCAAAGGGGTATAGCGAGTTTCGTACTCTAGTAGTTTCTTTCTCAAGTAGTAGACTGCATGCTCTTCCCCATTCTTCTGATCAATCTGTGCTACCATCGATCCCATTGCCATTTCTTCAACGGACAAGTATAACAGCAGCGGTTCACCCAGCATTGGCGAGACAAGTACTTGCGGATGAGTCAAGTACTCCTTTATTTTTTTGAATGCCTCTTGGCACTTATCATTCCATTCTTTTGGTTCTTCTTTTCTCAAGAGCTTGAAAATGGGTTCACATGTTGTTTGAGTTTAAAAATTACCGCAAGCGTACGGGTCAATCGTAGGAACACGAGGAGATATACGCCACTCTATTTAACTAACTTAAAAGTAATGCAAAGTGAACCAAATTAAAGTATTAAATTAAACTAATTAAACTAATGAAAATTAATGCATCCTAACTCATAAGCATCTAACAAAATTAAGGGATTAAATTGACGTCCTAACACATGAACATCTAACCTATCAAACTAACGTAAATTGGAAGGAATAACAAAAACGCAGCCACACTTCATAATCACATAAAAAGAAATAAGGGAATAAAAGTGCATCCACATACCACAACCATATAAAAAAAATAAAAGAAATAGAGGGAGAAGAAGAAGAAGAAGATAGAGAGAGATAGAGGAAAGGGAGAATGAGATTGAGAGTTTAGATAGTAAAACCTGGATGTGCTTGCATGAATGTAATTGAAAAGCTTGAATACTTGCATAAACTTACCATGGCCTCCTCTTCTAAATCTTCAAGCCTTGTCATCAACTTAAGAACTTAGACTAGAAGGCTTAAAACCTAAACTAAAATTAAGAAATTACAGCCCAATTGAAGACTTAAATTAAAATTAAAGCATAAACTAAACCTATTACAACCATTAAATGAAAATCAAAAACCAAACTAGAACTTAGAAAAGCCAAAAATCACAACTTAGAAAGAGAAGAAGAAAAGAAATTTTACTAAGTGAATGAACTAAAAATTACACTAAAAATTGAATTAAAATTGAATTAGAAACTAACTAAAAACTGAACTAAAAAACTAACTTGTTACAACCTAAAGGGCAAGGGGTATTTATAGGGGGAAGAGAGGAGAAGAGAGAAGAGGGAAGTGTAGGAGAAATATTCCATAAGAAAAGAGAATATTCTCTTCTCCTTCCTCTTTTACAATGCCTTGAATCCTAAGAAAAAAGAAAAAAATAGAAAGAAGAAGAAGAGAAAATTGTTTACATAGAACTTCTATTTCTAGAAAAGTAAACTTCCAATTATAATAAGTGCTTCCTTTTCTTTGTAGATATCTTCTCCAAGCAATAAAATCAAAGATGCTTTGACTTTTCAACTTTTCATAGATGAGAGAATATCTTTTAAAATAAATCTATCCCAAGTAGAATTCTAGAAGTGCCCTTGAGAAGTTGGAGGAGAGAGAGAATAAGGGTGATGACTAGGATTCCTTCAAGAATAAATAAAATATCCATTCTGTCCTTCAGGAAACGTGGAACATGGGGTGTTTATGTAGGCCTCACCATTGTGTTCCTTGCGAAAAATTACCCAAAATAGACCCAAATTTTGTCCAATTTGGAGTTCGGGAGCCGAAGATATCTCAAGTTGAAGTTGGACTGTCCAGAGCCCTCCAAATGGAATCTTTCGGGTATAGGAAATATAACTTCTGGTTATTGCGGTAAGGCCCCTAGAATCCGAACTTTCGTTTCATTTTATCTCCGGCCGGCTGTCAATATTTGCAAATAAACCCCTATAAACCATTTTCGCGCTTCGTTACGGAAACGGCCGTAACTTCTTCGTTTCAACTCGGAATCATGTGCCGTTTGAACCGTTGCAAAGCTGACTCGATGGGCTACGTATCCAAGCCATTAACACCTCTAAACTGCTTAAAAACATTTTCTTAGCATCATCTCCTCCATTTTCATAAGAAATCACCTAAAACCTGAAAAGCACAAGAAAGCAGCGAGTAACTCTGTCCAATGTGGTAAAATGTATGCTTTATGCCCTAAGATTTCACACATAAATGTGCTCATCAGATTCCCCCACACTTGAACGTTACTTGTCCTCAAGTAAAGCAAAAAATAAACTAACCTAGAATGCAAAAAAAAATCCTAACTCACTTTCGTAGGAATCACGGTTGCACTTAGCATGTGCAACAAGCCTTTCAACCCCTAGGTTACCCCTAGTGGACGAGTTGTGTCTCGTGGGTGTTTGCAGTAAATATACACCCAAAATTCAATAAATAAAAAAGAATGATGTAAATTTTTCTCATGGCATAAGTAAGATAGGGCACACAATCTCAAAGAAATACTCAACTAAAGATTAAGGGGCCAAAGGTTCCCCCACACTTGAATTTTATCACCCCACATCAATTCAAGTAACAAGCATACAACAAGTTCAAGGGATCTCCTCATATTTTCTGAACACTACTCACTTTCAAGTAAACCCCCCCCCATAGCATCGATGGAACCAAAGACTTAGGCATTGAGTATTGTTGACCATACTTTCTTTCTTTTTTTTCAGGCATTAAGGCAAAAGTTTTTTTTTTTCTCAACCACAAACTCTATTTCTACTCCACTACTGTTCTCTGAATGACATGGTGGAGCATACACCAGACACCCAAATACTTGGTAGCTTCACTTTTTGCATATATCCATAGAGACTTTGAGACATTGATGCAAGAGTTTTTTGAGTTTTCTTCTAAGGAATTTCGATCAAGTCACCTTACTTCATGAGGCACAGTGCCCTGTCTAGTCCCAAGGAATTCCACTTTCTTTTCTGTTCCTTGTTTTTTTTTCTTTTTTTTTCTTTTTTTCATTTACTTCCACTTTCATGGCTTACCTTACCACAATCAACTTGGTCTCAACTACTAGCCAAAAGATCAAAGGGTCCATAAAACACATAGAGGAATCTAGCCATCAAATGAAATAACGCTCATATTTTCAAATTCAATCCCCATCACCGGATACAAACCAACTACCGTCATTGAAAAGGGATTTTTTATTATTTCGCATGCTAGGACACCTAATTCCCTCTCTCTCTCATTTTGCAATCAAAGAGACATGTGTACAAAACAAAACTATTGCCACAATCAAAATTCACCAATTAAGCCCAACATCTCCCCCACACTTAATTCATGCAGTGTCCTCAATGCATGCATAAAAGAAAGAATAAGGACAAGGGAGGAGAGGAAGGGGCTTACCAGATATAATCAACAAAGAAGATCATGAAGAGTGATGAGCTCTACAAAAAGTACTAGGAGCAGCAACAGAAATCTCAATCCATGGCCAGTAAATAGAGAAATAGCTTCAGACCCAGAAAACACTCGACCATGAATTTTAGTAAAACGAGAAATAATATAAAAGTTAAGCACAACTGAGAAATATCCAATAGAAAAAACTGTCCTCATGGGATAGTGGAAAATGAAGGCACTAAAACTCAAGCCATAAATCCTTCCCTTCTCTCCCATTTGTAATGTAGAACACCTATCATTCTTTGAAAAACCAATCAAAAACGGATCACAATAAGTATAAAAAGGATTATGAATAACCTCATCTAAATAATCATCAAAAATTGGAGATTTACTCAAATCAATCCTAGCAATACAACTATCCACTCTTTGCATAACTTGGTTTGCCAAATAAGGATCATGGAAATATGCTTGAAAGGCATTATGACTAACATTGTCCTCCTCAATAAAATCGTCAAACCTAGGAGGTTTGGACAAATCAACATGTGAGACAATGGAATCCTCAAAATGACAATTATCTAAGTTTTCCAAAGAGAGAGGGGGAGATCGAATTTCTTGGCTTTCTATGTTATCATGAAAATCTGATTCTAAATCAATAAATTCACTAGGCTCACTAAAATCAGAAATTTCAGGCAAAAGGTGGACTTCCCCAAGTAGTTCATCAAACCTCGCTTCACTAATATCTTGAGGAGACTCAATCTCAACAAATAAATCATCATGAAAAGCAACTTGTTGGGAATGATGCTCATTAACCTCAAACTGGGGTGGTGGACTTTCAATATCATTAAACTGGGGATGGGACGGTTCAGGCTGACTAGGTAATGTACCCGTTTCCTCCTCTTGCACCATGGTTATCAGTTGAGAGAGTTGCTTCTCCATGGTATTTTGGCTTATTGTGAGAAGGTCTATGTATTTCTCAAGCTCATTCAGTCTGGCCTCCTCACCCATGTTTTGAAGCTCAAGGGGTTGGTGATATGGTTCAAGGAGAGATGGACCATTGAGATTTAATGGAGGGTTGGGCATTGGAGGACCAAACTGACCATGATATTGGAAATTGGGTGGTCCAGCTTGATAATTCCATTGATCCCACAAAAAATCGGGATGATCACTCCACCCCTGATTGTAAGTGCCAAAAGAATTGTATTGAAATTGAGGACTCACATTCTCATCACCATAACTACCCCCATAAAGATTAGGGCATCCTTCCATAACATGGATTGTCTGGGGAAGTGACCAATCAAAATTTTCCGAAAGCCCATAGTTGGGTTGGGGAGCAAAATTGTATTGGGGTGGTGCAAAATTGTTCTCTATCTCACTACTTTTGGCTTCCCTAACCTGTTTAAACATTTCCTCCAAAATCATGGTTGCCTTAGCATAGGTCCATCTTTCCCCCAAAGTCTTATATGGAAGTGTATCTCCCATTATTCTAAATTAACCACCTATCCCAAATTGAGGTCTCCCATAAAAAAAAAGTTTAAAGAAAAATAAAAGACTAGAAAAAAAAATACTAAATACAAGAGGGAGCCCAAGGTAGATAGTGCATCTATCCCTCAGAAATCGAAACAATGGTTCCAAGCTGTAAGGTTGTCATATAGGTTGACAGCAAGGGAACCCGTATAGTCTTCACGAGCCACCTACATACGACTCCAAATGGATTATGATGTAGGGTGGAGGACTACTATACGTTTATGTTTCCAAAACTCTCACTATGTTGTTTTCCTGTTATCAAGAGTAGTCACCTCCAAAGATAAGTCACATGCCAATCCAAACCACCCAACGAATCAAGGGCCTTCAAGATTGGCTGGGTTTGGGCATATGAAGGACTTTAGATTGGGCGCACACTATTTGAAACAGAAGAGAAACAAGAAGAGGTTTTCAAAAACTTTTTTTTTTTTTTTAAAAAAAAAAAGAAAGAAGAGAAAGAGAAGAAACTAAAGCACTTCGAATTACTTAAAAATCAAAAAAATAAAGTGGTCAATAATCTCCCCGACAACGGCGCCAAAAACTTGTTTGAGTTTAAAAATTACCGCAAGCGTACGGGTCAATCGTAGCTACGGGTCGAACACGAGGAGATATACGCCACTCTATTTAACTAACTTAAAAGTAATGCAAAGTGAACCAAATTAAAGTATTAAATTAAACTAATTAAACTAATGAAAATTAATGCATCCTAACTCATAAGCATCTAACAAAATTAAGGGATTAAATTGACGTCCTAACACATGAACATCTAACCTATCAAACTAACGTAAATTGAAAGGAATAACAAAAACGCAGCCACACTTCATAATCACATAAAAAGAAATAAGGGAATAAAAATGCATCCACATACCACAACCATATAAAAAAAATAAAAGAAATAGAGGGAGAAGAAGAAGAAGATAGAGAGACATAGAGGAAAGGGAGAATGAGATTGAAAGTTTAGATAGTAAAACCTGGATGTGCTTGCATGAATGTAATTGAAAAGCTTGAATACTTGCATAAACTTACCATGGCCTCCTTTTCTAAATCTTCAAGTCTTGTCATCAACTTAAGAACTTAGACTAGAAGGCTTAAAACCTAAACTAAAATTAAGAAATTACAACCCAATTGAAGACTTAAATTAAAATTAAAGCATAAACTAAACCTATTACAACCATTAAATGAAAATCAAAAAGCAAACTAGAACTTAGAAAAGCCAAAAATCACAACTTATAAGGAGAAGAAGAAAAGAAATTTTACTAAGTGAATGAACTAAAAATTACACTAAAAATTGAATTAAAATTGAATTAGAAACTAACTAAAAACTGAACTAAAAAACTAACTTGTTACAACCTAAAGGGCAAGGGGTATTTATAGGGGGAAGAGAGGAGAAGAGAGAAGAGGGAAGTGTAGGAGAAATATTCCATAAGAAAAGAGAATATTCTCTTCTCCTTCCTCTTTTACAATGCCTTGAATCCTAAGAAAAAAGAAAAAAAATAGAAAGAAGAAGAAGAGAAAATTGTTTACATAGAACTTCTATTTCTAGAAAAGTAAACTTCCAATTATAACAAGTGCTTCCTTTTCTTTGTAGATATCTTCTCCAAGCAATAAAATCAAAGATGCTTTGACTTTTCAACTTTTCATAGGTGAGAGAATATCTTTTAAAATAAATCTATCCCAAGTAGAATTCCAGAAGTGCCCTTGAGAAGTTGGAGGAGAGAGAGAATAAGGGTGATGACTAGGATTCCTTCAAGAATAAATAAAATATCCATTCTGTCCTTCAGGAAACGTGGAGCATGGGGTGTTTATGTAGGCCTCACGATTGTGTTCCTTACGAAAAATTACCCAAAATAGACCCAAATTTTGTCCAATTTGGAGTTCGGGAGCCCAAGATATCTCAAGTTGAAGTTGGACTGTCCAGAGCCCTCCAAATGGAATCTTTCGGGTATAGGAAATATAACTTCTGATTATTGCGCTAAAGCCCCTAGAATCCGAACTTTCGTTTCATTTTATCTCCGGCCGGCTGTCAATATTTGCAAATAAACCCCTATAAACCATTTTCGCGCTTCGTTACGGAAACGGCCGTAACTTCTTCGTTTCAATTCGGAATCATGTGCCGTTTGAACCGTTGCAAAGCTGACTCGATGGGCTACGTATCCAAGCCATTAACACCTCTAAACTGCTTAAAAACATTTTCTTAGCATCATCTCCTCCATTTTCATAAGAAATCACCTAAAACCTGAAAAGCACAAGAAAGCAGCGAGTAACTCTGTCCAATGTGGTAAAATGTATGCTTTATGCCCTAAGATTTCACACATAAATGTGCTCATCACATGTTGCGGTTAGGCATGCTATGAACCAGCTTATGTATTGGATGCAACTCAAGAAACCTCGGATCTCTTTTTTTGTTTTTGGTGACGGTATTTCTATTATAGCCTTTATTTTGTTGGGATCTACTTCTATTCTTCTTTGACTGACGAGAAATCCTAGAAGCTTCCCTATCGTTGCTCCAAATACACATTTTAGAGGGTTCAATCTGAGCTTGCATTCTTTTATCCGCTCAAGAAACTTTCTCAGCGCCAGGAAATGGCCCTTCCGGGTAACCGATTTGATGATCATATCATCCACATACACTTCTACTTCTTAGTGTATCATGTCATGTAGGATGACCATAGCTGCTCTTTGATACGTTGCTCCTGTGTTCTTCAGACCAAAGGGCATCACCTTGTAACAATAGGTTCCCCATGGTGTGGTAAACGCTGTCTTCTCTCTGTCCTTTGGACACATGCTGATCTGATTATACCCAGAAAATCCATTCATAAATGATAATAAGGCATGCTTTGTCGTGTTGTCTACCAGCAAGTCAATGTGAGGCAATGGGAAGTCGTCCTTGGGGCTGACTTTGTTGAGATCTCTGAAATCCATGCACATCCGCACTTTCCCATTTTTCTTGGGAACTATGACAATATTGGACAACCATTGAGGGTATTTTGCCACTTGGAGAAATCCTACATTCCACTGCTTGATGACTTCTTCCCTGATCTTTTCACTCCATTCAGGCCACATTCTTCTGGGCTTCTTCTTGACAGGTCGAGCATCTGGATAAGTGGGCAGTTGATGTTGTACTATCCTTGGATTGATGCCTGACATATCTTCGTAGGACCATACGAATACTTCTTGGAATTCCTTCAACAGGGCTATCATTTGACTAACCTCCTCTTTATCGAGTAAGGAGCAGATTTTAACCATTCAGGGACACTGTTCTCTTCCCAGATTTATGAGACAAGTGTCCTCTCAGACAGGTTGAGCTTTTCTTTGCTTTAGTTATTTTATTAAGTGATGATGTTCAAGGATATCCTCATCACCGAAAGATGAATCAGAGGAAGAAGAAGAGACATACTCGAAATGGTTAACTTCATTCATGATGGAAAGAGAGTACAAGAAAACTCAATAGACTGAAAGGTACTACCTTCCTTGATTACAAGAGACTTATCAACAAATGAGACTAGTTCAAAGCTGACCACTCCTTGAGCCTCTATTTCCTGAAACTTATCAGAAATGCTAATCTAGTTTACAATGGGTTCGTGGAGAGGGTGAATCAAAAGATGAGGTTTTGGCCCTTCTTCGTCCCCTACAGAAATCATAGCTATCTTGAACAATTCTCTGATGCTCAGATCTTCTTTAGTAGCTTTCAATTCTGCTTGTTTTACTTCTAATGCCACCTAGTCAATGTTGTTTTGAAAGAAGACTTCAAATCCCTTTGTCATGATCGAACCAGGCTCAACGTTGCCACAGTATGGGAAGTTCTCTCCTTCCTTGATAAAATACCCGTTCAGAGTCTTGAAATAAGGAGATATTCCCATGGCAGTGCTCGCCTTCTCACATTTCAGGCTATTTTCAAGTTTGCCTTTCTTTTTTAGTTCTTCATATCCCAGCCCACGATGGTTGCTGTAAATTGGAAACTTAGGGAATTCTGGAATCCCTTGCTGATTCTTTCCTACTCCAAGTCTTGGGAAATATTCCATGTTGTTCATCATCTTCAGAGTTAACTTACTCCATGCGGATGAATATCCGGATGGGATTATCTCTCTCTCTTCTATGGTTGTCACAATGATTGCCCCAATCTCGAATCCACCTAATTGGGTATCTTTTGGAGTTTCTACTCCTACCTCAATGCTTGCCAAAGTGTGGACTAATTTTGGGTTGCCGAAGATAGTGATCATCTTTCCTTCATGGATAAACTTCATTTTTTATGTAGGCTTGAGGCCATTGCCCCTACAAAGTGTAGCCAAGGTCGCCCCAATAACATGTTGAATGCTGCTTGAATGTCAATCACTTGACATTCTACCGTGAACTGGACAGGTCCAACTCAGATCTCAGTGGTCAAAACTCCCAGAACCTTTTTCTTCTTGTGTTGTCATATGCCCAAATTGTTAGAGCAGAGGGTTTCATACGAGTGAGGTCTAGCCCCATGCAGCTTACAGCTTTGAGAGGTATAACTTTGAGAGCCGATCCGTTGTCTATCAAGACTTGGGGGACCCGGTTTTTATTGCATTCCATGGTAATGTGCAAGGCCTGATTATGATTCTTTCCTCCAGGTGGGAGATCGTCATCGAAGAATGAGAGAGAATGTGTGGCATAGGTAGCCCCCACGATGTTTGAAAGTTCTTCTGGGCCCATCTCTATTGGTACCTGAACTTTGTTGAGTGCTTTCAGGACTGCTTCCCGATGTGGCGCGGAGGCCATCAACAACCCCCAGACAGAGATATTGGCTTGTATCTTCTTTAGTTTGTTCAACACCTGGTTTTTTGGCTCATACTTGCTTTGAGTTAAGGTACGCACGTACGACTTCTCTATAATCTGACCCTTATCTTTGAAATTTCTTCCACTTCGGGTCTTGGATACTTTAGGTTCTCTTCCCTTGACAATGAGCTCTATCGAGCACAACTCATCATCTTCCAGGTCACTTTCAATTATCACCAAGGTTCCTACCATTGGGCTCTTCCTTCTTGGATGAGTGACTTTGCCTTCCACTTTCAAGGTAGTGATCATCTCTTGGGCCTTTCGAAGAATCTTGGACAATGCTTCTTGCTTCCCATAAAGATGCTTGATAAGTTGGTCATGTTCTTGTTTTCTCGGGCCTACCAGCATCATCTGCTGGATCGTTTCAAAGACCTCACTGGCTAACTTTTTGAACCTCATGGCTTCAGATAAGGATCTGAAATGCTCTTCATCTTCTGATGTTTCTTCCTCACTGGAGATCACTGGATGAATGTTCCTTGTGGGGTCTCTTACCTAATCATCCACATTGATGTTATAGAGATAGAACCTATCATGTGCTTGTGCCCATTCATGATATTCCTCACTTCCACGGTCCGGAGATGCTGGAGGACTTCCCCATAAATCCTTTGCCAGAGCAAACATGAGAATGACCTCATCCTCCAATTCTTTCAGGATTTGAGGTAATGGCCATTTCTCATTCACAGTCTATTGTCGTTGTAGTTTTTCTCGATAGCTTTTGTCTGTAAATGCTACTTTAAGGAGCATTTGGTGAATCTTATCGACCATTCTGAGGATTCCCCTTGCTTCAAATGGAAGGGACCAAGCTCTTGGCCCACAAATTTCATCATACTAGTTGACATTAGGTTCTTCTTCTGTTTCAAACGCTTCATTGGGTAGTTCACTACCAGTGCCTTCATCCATTATTTCGTCATTCAGACTTTCACTAGATGTTTCTTCTTCTGACTCTTCTTCAGAATCTTGATGACCTGGGTCTTCTTCGTCTTCCCCACTGCTATCAATAGCATAAATTCTACTTATTGGATCAAAATATGGACCTCTAGTATTGACGTTATCGACCCAATTTTCCCATCCTTCTATCATTCTTTGTGGACCGGCATAGGGGAACTCATCTGAGTATAACATAGGATCTTAGGGTGGATTCCCAAAGAAATCCTTTGTTAATGCCAGGTTCAGCCAAGCCATGTTCCTCAGCTCATGCAGCATTCTCTGGAATGCATCTTCTTCTACAGGTAATTCTATATTTTCAACTTGTTCTGCCCACAAACCATGTTTGGGAAGCTGGAAGGAATTGCTTGATATATGATGTTGTGGGACATGGATATTAGCTCAAGGATGTCTTGCACTTGATGAAAGATGCTCATACCCCATCTATCGGAGTCTTCTTCTTTGATGAACCATGCTCTTCTCAAACTTTTGGGGCACCTTTCGCCCTCGTTGCTGCTAATTCCCTCATTTTTGCGAGGTACGGGTTGGATGAGATCAGTTGGGTCCCTTTCGTTATTGTCTGCTCCAATATTATTTATCGTAGTTTCAACAGAGAACTCATCTTCAGAATGTGACTCGAAGTCTTCTTCTTCATTATTATCAGTATTTCCTCCCATCTGGATAAGGAAGGTATCTCCAGAGAGAGTCTCGCCAATGGCCAGCATAGATACAGCTTGGATCAAGCTTGGTGTGACCTAACCAATGATTTTTGTATTATCTTTAGGTGGCCCTCCCCCAATGGGTTGAATGTGAATCGTCGGGTTAGCGTATTCTTCTTCATCTTCTGAGTTTTCCATATATGCCATGTGGCTGATCTCATAGTCTGTGAACCCAAACTTACTTAATTTTGCATGAGGCCCAAGGCTATCTAACCCATTCTCTAGGTATTCCAGTTTCATCATGCGATGGCCGAAAGCTATTCCCTTCCCTCGATCACACCGCTGTCTGCCTTCTTTGAATTTTCCATTGCAGTTGGTTCTTGCACAGTAAACATATACCATCATCCTTTTAGCTCTCCTCGTCTGAGCATATCGGCTTCTATCGCAAAAAGGTGTTGGTTGAGCTTCAATCATTTCTCTCTTGTACATGTCTTTTAAGAAATTGCCGATGTTGGTTCTATTTTCTGCTGGGAGGTCCATCTGCCATATGTGATGCACCTTATCCCTCCAAATTCTTTTCAACTGCTTCAAGGGACCCTCTACGGGCCGAATTAGGGTGGTTGGGTCTAAACCTAGAGCATCCTCTTGCAACATATTCACCCTATGGTCTGGCAAAGGGTTAGTAGTTACATTGGGCTATTGTTCCACTTTCAACGCTATCTTCCCTGTGTCAATTAGGTCTTGTATGGCATGCTTGAGGTGTATGCATCTATCAGTCTGGTGACCTTTTTGATTGTGATAGTAGCAGTGAAATTCTGGCTTGTATCTTGGAGGCGGATTAGCCAAATCTATGTGCCTCAGTGGTACGACATCTAGCATCCCTTTCCTCTTGATCTTGAAGAAGAAGCGAGCAGGACTTATATTACCAAAAGTAAACTGTCTAGGAGAGGTTGACTGTTCTACATGGATAACCAATAGCGCAGTAGCTGTCGGTGAAATCTTCTTCTCAGTGTAATGGCTAGTAGTGACTGCATTCACTTCAAGACCCCTCCCCCTTCCTACTTTGTTGTTCTTGTTGAGGTAAGACCCAGAGGCCTCCTTAGTTGAAGCCCGTGCTTACTTTCCCTTATAGAGCTTATCTTCAAGTCGCTTTCCCATAGCTATGGGTGCTTCAAAGGTTTTGATGTGCTAACAGTAAAGGCGGTCATGGTACTCCCCATGTAAGTTCTCCTGAATCATTTCCACTTGCTCTGCTTCACTTGGACGTTTCCACATCTTAGATGCCTTCTCACGGAACCTCATAATGAAATTGGAAAATCTTTCATCGGTCCCTTACCTTAAGGTCTCCAATTCACACTGAGTAATGTCTACCTCAGTGTTGTAAGAATACTACTTGGTGAACTCCTTCACTACTGCCGACCAGCTTTGAGTTTGAGTCTGGTCTAACTAGGTGAGCCACCTCAGAGCTGATCCAACCAATGAGTAAAGGAAGGCTTGACCCATTTGATTCTCAGTAAGATACCATGACTTGGCCATAGTAATGAAGATTTTCATGTGGGCTTTCAGGTCCTCCGTCCTGTCGAACTTATCAAGCTTCCATTTGAAGTATGTAGGTATTCTCCCCGTTAGGAAGAAGACCAAATCATCTTCTGGTCTTGCTACCGCTTTCCCTTGTAGATCAATCTCCAATTTTTCAACTTTTTTCCATGTCTGTTTCTCTCTTTCAGTCTCAGGGGGATTTTGTGGGGGTGTTGAGGAACACAACATCTTATTCCTCTATCACCACCTTGGGTTGTGCTCTGGGTATTGGCATCACCCTAGGTTCTCCGGGGGTTTGTACATTGTCTCCTCGAGACTAATTCTGCATCTCCTGAGCCATTTGTGTGACTAGCTGCCTCATCTCAGTCATCTCTCTTCTCATGCTGACCATTTCTTGACTCACAACTTCTCCTGAAGAACTGGCCTCTAGTGGATCCATATTTCTCATAAGAGGAAGTGACCCTACTGGACTTTATCTTGTGGGACTAGAAGATGGACTGTGATTTCTATTAGATGAAGGGAATGGAGACTGGTGGAGGTGGGCCCGAGTCAATTGACAGGCCTGACGGTCCCAAGCGGGCAACAAAAGGTTCTTCTGTCGTAGAATTGTGCCTTGCAAGGGCGAAAGATTGTTTTAGGATTTCGTGTGATAAACAAATTATCATTTTTTTTTTGTTTTTTTATCTTTTTTTAATTTTTTTTCTTTATATACGTATATATACATATCTATGTTCTGGTTTACAAAGCAAATATACATACATATATATACAAACAGTGGTTGGGTGGCATGACAATCCATTCCTGACCTATTCACTCCACTTCTGGCCATAAATCTTCTCTTGTTTGATGGCTCCCAGAGATCGTATTAGGATCGTCACAAAGGGGGTTTCCTAAAGATCTCCTGACGGTCTATCATCAGTTAATGTAGAGTACCTTCCATTTTGGGATAACTAGAGCTCAGTTATTGACATAATGTACCAGGCGGTGTACCATTTTTCGAGGGACTATCTAGGCTACATTTTTTTATTGTGATACACCATCTCGGATAATTGTGTCGCTTTCATCGAGGGACTAGCAAAGGACAAATGGAGCCCTTCTCCATAGCAGATAAACTACATTAAGGAGGATATACTAATCGTATCCCTTTTTTAGTAGCGGAGTAACCCCCGACACACTAGTGAATATCCTCATCGGTAACTTTCTAAACTCGTACAGTAAATATCAAGGGTCATGGCCTCACCGCGAATTACCCATATCTACATATGGGGTCCAACGACTAACCATGGGGCTGTGTGTTTCTATGCAGTGTTGTGTGTGCATGATAGTGGTGGCGAAAGTGGGTATCATCTGATCTCAGAGTACCTAATATGATGTGCCCCACCTCCCCGGGGGTAGCGGCACAATAGGGAGTACCCTCGTCGTTTGACTTCACTTCGAACACGCTTGATGCAGTTAGTACACAAAAGGGGTTAGCCAAACATGTCATTAAACAATAATGTAGAAAGAAGAATATTCTTATATTCAACAGTAGCATCTAGTATTGAAAGCTTAACCATCATTCCCTAGTGAAGTCGCCACTGTGAGGATATGTTCCCAGAACCACGGTTTCTCGTGCTCGGTGGGTTTTGGGGGGTATGCTCCTCGGTTGGAGAGAGAGAAGGAATGCATCTTCTCAAATGGTTGTGGTTCGTCGAGGGATGGGGGTCATACAATTAAATGAAATGGAGTCGCCACCAAGGATTAGGGCCTAGGACCCATGGGTGTAGCCTTGTGAAGGGCTACGGGACTTCATTTGGTCTGGTCAGAGATTCAGGGTAAGTGGTTAGGTTACGAGAGTGGGAAGGTGTTAGGCACCCATCTCGTCTGGGTAAACTGGTCTTTCTACAAGATGCTGGTTTTCGAATATTCTTCCTTCATAAATGTCCTATTTCCACATGTTCAGCTAAAATGATGCGCATATTGCTTAACTAAATTAACTACTATAGACTACGCAGTTATAATTTAAAAGTCTACATTGCTATGGAATTAAAATGCGATGAAAGAATTAAAATACCTGTATGTGTTTAAACCAATGCAATTATAAGGGATGAATCAAGTCCCCTAGCTCAGGAGGAGGCAAAAAAACTGGCTTTGTCCTTCGTTGGACAGAGTAACAGCATCGAAAAATAATTACCTGGGTGTCAGACAGAATAATGGCATCAAAAAAGTATCTGGGAAGTACTTACCCAGATCTCGAGTAGCGTAATGGCATATGGGTGTCGGGTGCTGGGACCTCGGACAGCGTAACGGTGTAGGAGTGCTTCAGAAATGAGGCTTCTTCAAATATCGGATAGAGTAACGGCACGCGGGCGTCAGATACTAGGACCTCGGGTACAATAATGGCGTCGAAAAGTGCTTCAGAAACTGGGGATTAGGACATCGGACAAGGGGACAAGGCCATGGGAGGCTTCGGGTTTTCAGACAGAATCGAGTTAGGAAAGGCGGGTTTAGAGGACCTGGACTCCAACAGCTGGACTAGGCTTGAAGGCTCGAAATCGGACAGGGACAGGGCCCCGAAACTAGGAAAAAGGAAAAAAATTGAAAAAATGGAGCTCTGGGGTCCCCACACTCCTCCACTTGAGAACTTCTTAAAATGAGGGGTGGGGGCTATTTGTAGGAAAAAGTTCATCTGGCGGCGCCACGGGGGATTTGGCGGCACCGTCAGATGAAAAAATCTCATTTTGGGTACCCTGGCGGCGCTGCCAGGTGGTGCCGTGGCCGAGCACAAAGCTGCTGAGCACGGTGCTGCCAGGCAGTGCCGCAGCCACGTGCAATGCCATTGCATAGTGCTACGGTCATGCGCTATGCCGCTGGGGTCAAGGCCTTAAGCGAGGGCATCGTGGGGGGTCATTCCAGGAATGTGGGGGGTCTGTGGGTGGAAACACAATGGAACAGGGGGTGTTCGAGATATCCCAAAGGAAAGGAGTATTTAAAGGGCATCGCCAGTCTTTCGCGTTCGGTTTTCGTCATCGCTGGGGGTGGCAAAATTCAGCATCTACAGGTGGCTGTATCCATATCCAGGACAAGGAAGTCCACAGGAAAGTACAATTCTTCCACCTTCACTAAAACATCCTCTAACAAACCACGAGGTGTCTTGACTAAATGATCAGCCAACTGAAGGATGACCTCAATGGGTTTCAAATCTCCTAAGCCAAAACTATCATAGACTAAACTAGGCAAGATATTCACACTAGCCCCTAAATCAAGTAGTGCCCTGCTTATGGAAAGATCTCCAAGATGTAGGAAATAAGAGGCGCACCTGGATCCTTAAGCTTATGGGGTAGGTTGTTGGAAATTATAGAGCAAACCTGTTCAATCAAATGGACGGTCTTAGAGATTTGAGTTCTCAACTTATGCTTTTGGGTGCAGAGGTCGTTTAAAAATTTAGCGTAAGCAAGAACTTGCTTTGTAGCATCCAAAAGGGGGGGATTGATGCGAACTTGTTGGAACAAGTCTATGATCTCTTGCATCTTTGCACCCTTTTTATCCAAAAAGTTTGGGGCTAGTATCTGAAAGGGCTTGGGGGAAAGGGACCTTTGGAATGTAGGAATTAGGTGATGGTCCCTCCACAATAGGAATGTGCAGCCCCTTTCTTGGGAACTGATGAGTGATTTCCATAGGTGGTGTTTGTGTACTGGACTCATGCGTTTCTACACCACCATCAAAATTATCTAAGGTTGACTCAGCCTCTCCCTGGCTTTGAGACTTAGTAGGCAATGTCCCATTAGTGGCTAAGGTTGCATCAGGTTTTTCCACCCTTTGCCACTCCTCAGGACTGTGATCGATTGGACCTGTTCTTTCCCTCGACTCATTTGACTATTTGGGTTACCTATTGGCTGGCTTGGCAATTGGCCTGCCTCCCTCCTACTTATAGCATTGACTAGCTGACCTAGTTGGTTCTCTAGCTTATTAATGAACTAAGTATGTGAATGTAGCAGCTGTGTGTTTTGCTCGAGTCCTGCTTTTAGCACCTTCTCCTCAAAGGGTTGATTCTGTTGGGGTTGAGGATATGGTGGCTATCTACTCCTATAGGCATTGGTTTGAACATTGAATGGTGGCCTATATGGTGGATTTGGAGGATTATTAGGCACTGAGTTCCTCCATGAAAAGTTTGGGTGGTTTCGCCATCCTAGGTTATAAGTGCTGAAAAAAGGATCATTACCTGGTGTAGCGAAACTTTGAGTTACTTGTACCTGTTCCTGAGCAAACTCTGGGTATTGTGCAGCCAAAGGACAGTCCGTCACATAGTAACTAGGGCTAGCACATAGGGCATAGGCTTCAGTCTGCTTGGGTGGAGGGAAACTCATTGGGAAAGGGGACATAGGATGTTGCCCTATAGACATCAAATAGTCCAATTTCTTGGACAGCATGTCAACCTTAGCAGTCATCTCAACAATTGGGTTGATCTCATAGAGACCACCCTTCTTTGGTTACCCTATATGTGGAATTTCAGTTCGAGAGGCTGAAGCGTGATGTTGGGAATTCTCACTAAGAGTTTCAAAAAGATCCCACGCTTCGGTCTCATTCTTGTGCATAAATGTTCCTCCACAAGAGGAGTCCATCATCTACCTATATCGGTCACGGAGATCATCATTAAAATACTAGGCTAACTGCCATTTTGGGCCAGCATGGTGGGGGCACTTCCGAAGTAATTCCTTAAGTCTTTCCCACACTTCATGAAATTGTTTGCCCTCTAATTAGGAGGTAATAGCAATGGCTTGACTAAGGCTATTAGTCCGGCCAATGGGGAAATTTTTTTTCCAGAAATTCCTATTACATTCCCGCCCATGTAGAAATCCTAACCGAATCTAAGGAATGAAGCCAGTGTTTGGCTTTGTTCTTTAAAGATAATGGAAATAGAAGCAACTTTATGGTATCTTCAGAGACATTTTGAATTTTGACTATAGAGCATACCTCTAAGAATTCATCAAGATGTTTTTAAGGCTCCTCATTAGAAATCCATAATAAGATGGTAACATTTGTATGATGCTGGACTTGATCTCATATTGAGCGGCCTGAATGGCAGGCAACTGAATGCAAGATGCAAGGGTATAGGCAGCTGGAGTGAAGTGCTCACTCAACGGCTTTCTTGGCTGATCCTTGTCACCATTTTATTACTATCTTTAAGTCTAACCAAAGATTGCTCTATTTCTAGGTCAAGGGTAGTCAGGTTGGGGTGCAAAGAACGCCGACCATGCATAAAACACAACACAAGTTGAACGTGCTAATTAAACAAAAATTAAAATTAGTAAATGAAAACATGATAACTAATAAAACAAACAATTAATAAAAATAAAAATCAGACTAAAAAAAATAACTAATTTAAAACTAACGAAAATACTTACCTGGTGTTGGCGGTTGTGCAATTCCACGTGCTGCCCCCTGATGAACGGTTACACATATGATCTTAAGGGGCTGGGAAATTAAAATTAAACCAAAACACCCAATCTAATGCTGGAAATAAAAATTACATAAAACAAAATAAACCCTAATTACATAAAATCTAGAAAAGAACCGAAATTAAAAAGAATAGTCCAAACGCAAAATCTGTCCTTGCTCTATCTACTCAGTTTCCTGCAAAAACAAAGAGAATACTAGTTATATGGTACTAAAATTACCCTAATAATGAGAAAAAAGAAATAAAAATTCTGAAATTATAAAATTAGAACTAAAACACACTAACACAAATCAATCTTAGCAACCAAGCTTCGGTTCCTCGGCAACGGCGCCAAAATTTAATCGTGTCGTTAATCGGTCAAAAATAAAACCCTTAATTAATCTAGCAAGTAGCAAGTAAGGGGTCGATCTACGAGGAACTTGAACACCAAATTACTAAGATGATTAGATGAAAGTGATGAAAATTAAAGTGCAATAATCTGATTTTAAACTACTAACGAAAGAAGCGAATTTAAGCTAACAACGATATGCAATTATGGGAGAAGACTATCTTTAGGGTTCGAATCCCCAATGGGTTGTTATTCAATTCGGTTGCATGCTTCGGTTTATTATAACCACAGGCCAAATAACACCACAGAATATAGGGTTCCTCCTAGGTATGGACTATCTTGACGAGTACTATCGTCCTTTGCTACAGGGCTTGGTACGCTTAGTTCATTCAGCTATAATCCATCATCGGTATAACCAATTAACCACAGAAGAACAAAATACTATTGCTTGAATGAAAAAAATATTGAATCACAGAAACAAAATTCCTCAAATAAATACATCAATCAAAATCATCCAAATAGGGATGGGGTCTCAACTTCAAGCAATTAAGAATGCAAACCAAAATTTTAAATAACAACTATCATTGGTCATCTACACCTAAAGATAGAGAATACTTAGCCGCTCATGGGCTAAGAGACAGGGGACAGCAGCGGTGATCTTCCATGGAACACAATATGCAGGTGATGATGACGATTGGAGAGCAATGGTGATGGAGATCGAACTGCAACCAGCCGCCACTTTGAATTTTTTCAACAACCCGAATGAAAAATAGCCAAGAACTAGAAGCCAAAACAAAAAGAGAGAGAGAGAGAGAGAGAGAGAGAGAGAGAGAGAGAGAACCAGTCCCCTTCTCACGTTTCTACCAACATATATAGAGGAGGAGTACCAATTTGGTGGAGAGGAGAGGGCGTATGTGGGTTTCAGAGATATGGGATAGAGACAATGTGGAGGAGTTTAAAAGGAATGGGAGAGAGATGTGGGCAGCAATGGAGAGAATAGGGATTTTAGGAAGGAGGGAAGAAATAGGAGAGAGAAAACAGAATTGAGAGAAGTAGGAGAGATGGGAATCGTAGAAGGGTGATGGGGAAGAGAGAGATATTAGGGAGGAGAGAGAATTTAACCTAAATTCTAAATTTAATCAAAATCCTCTTTGTGAAAATAACTCTCCATCCTGGCCCCGGATGAACCCAGTTCGAGAATTAAAGTTGCTTCAATTAATGTTCCAAAAGATATGAGCCCAATATCGGATATCTTCTGAAAATTTCCCAATTTTCTAAAATTATGATTATGCCCTTGGATCTTCAGTGAAACTTCTTCTCATCTCGCCCTTGATCACATGTGAGTCGATCCATGGGTAAACTGGTGCCTAGATTGCATCAAATCCTTCCAATCAACATCTTTTATGCGCATGACCCCCTAAGACCAAATTTGGTAGAGATAGGTGGGGGTCACCCCCTGAACTAAAAAATACAAGAGGTCTTCATTGGGCCGGGCTTATGTAGCATTGAACCCCTCCAAATTTGTTTTCTCAATTTAAGCTCCAAAAATGCACTTTTTCCAATTCTTCCAATATGCTAAAAATACCCCTGTACCCTATAAATACAAAAAAGTACCCGAATAGCTCCATTTTAAGCAGATAAAAATGTAGAATTAAATGGGATAATTTCACACATACATGTGCTCATCAAACATCTTCATGAAATGGGCGTAAGCAGACCCGCCCCAGTCAAAGCTCTCTGCCTCCTCAAAATTTTCAAAGAAATAGGCAAGGAAAGTATCTGTACGACCCCGTCCCTCACAGAAGAGGACATTGGAGATAAGATAGAGGAGAAAAATCCTAGCAACTTGATCTAGTAACTCCTCAGGGGAGCTATCACCAATTACTCGGACATCCCACTCTTGCTTCAGAGTGGTTAAGAGAATGACACGATAAGTCACCTTGAAACCCAAGAGGTCACTAATTTCCCCAAGAGATTTCATCTGGATTGAGGGAGTCAATGAAACAAGTCTCCTAGAGAAGGGGATCCCAGTGATCATAAAGAAATCTAAGGGAGTGATGGTTACCTCCCCAGCAGGAAAATGAAAGGTATGAATTGACGGCCACCAACGGTCTGCGAGAGCATGAACTACTGGCGTATCAAGCTTTGGTGAAACTACCTAGGCAGCACGTCCAAGACCTGTCCGATCCAGTCTCTCTCTCATAGTAGGATGGAGTCACCGGTACCATGACAAGACATCATTAGCACGGCAATATTTCTTGTAGCTGGGAGAATAAAGCTCCTACATAATAATTGATGAAAATCAAGTACTAAACAGAACATGCATTGCATGAAAAGGAAGAGAAGGCAAGTACCACTTGCCTTTTTGAGGGCCTGGCCTCAAATAGTACAACATTTATGGAGGGCAGTGTCTACTAGGATGCTGCTAGGATACCACTCCATTTTTAGGATGCCAATCACCTCAGAGGAAGATGACGATGGCCTACCCCGCTTTGATGAAGACATGGCAAATGGCTAAACAAGAGAAAAATGAAAAAAAAGCAAAGAAGAGAGAGTGAGAGGAGAGAGGGCAGAGCTCTAAGTGAAAAACCCAAGCAAAGGAGGAGAGGGAAGTGAGAAATGAGAAGGACCCCCCTTTTATAACAATTCACGCATGGCGGCACCGCAAAGGCATGGGCGCGCACGGCAGCGCCGTCAAAAAAATTATTTTTTATTACGATGCCACCTCATCGTACATTTTCTAAAACTTTTTCAGTCGCGATGCCACCTCATCGAACAATTTCAAAAATTTGGTCACGATGCCATCTCATCGTACAATTTCAAAAAATTTGTCATGATGCCATCTCATCGTACATCTTCAAAAATGGGTCATGGTGCCGTCTCATCGTATAATTCCAAAACATTTTCGATCGCAATGCCATCTCATCGTACAATTTCAAAAAAATTTGTCACGATGCCATCTCATCGTAAATTTTTAAATCGGTTATGGTGCCGACTCATCGTACATTTTCAAAAATCGGTCACGATGCCGTCTCATCATCACTTTTCAAAATTTGGTCACGATGTCATCTCATCATCACTTTTCAAAATTTGGACATGATGCCATCTCATCGTACATTTGCAAAATTTGATCACAATGCCATCTCATCGTACAAATTCAAAATTTGATCACGATGCCATCTCCTCATACATTTTAAAAAATTGGTCATGCTGCCATCTCACCATACATTTTCAAAATACGGTCATGATGCCTTTCCACCGAGCGTCTCTCAAAACTCAAATTCTCCTGAGCGTTGTTCAAAACTTTGAGCATTGAAATTCCTGCCGAGTGTCACTCAAACCATTACCCATTTGATCTGTGGATTACCCATTTGTTATCTCATCCTTGGATCACCCGTTGCCACTTGATCTGTTGATCACCCATTGTCGTCCGATCCTTGGATCACCCATTGCCATTTGATCTATTGACCACTTCTTGTCATCCGATCCTTGGATCGCCCGTTTTCATTTGATCTGTTGACCACCCATTGTCATCCAATCCTTGGATCGCCCATTGCCATTTGATTTGTTGATCACCCATTGTTATCCAATTCTTGGATCCCCTATTGCCATTTGATCTATTGACCACCCATTATCATATGATTCTCCTATCACCAATTGATATTGGATCTATTAATCTTCCGTCGACACCCGATCCTCTAGATCTGCGGATTAAGCACACGTTGCTATCGAATGGTTTACCGAAATAGGTTTTATCGTTCAAAGCAAATGATTTTGATTGGACAGTTTGCCGAGATCGATTTATCGTTCAAAGCAAAATATTTTCATCGAACGGTTTGCCGAGATAGGTTTATCGTTCAAAGCAAAATATTTCATCAGACGGTTGGCCAAAATTGGTTTTATCATTCCAAGTTCAAAAAGAAAGTTTCACCGAATGGTTTACCGAATAGGTTCAATCATTCACCAAGCGATTTGCCGAATTAGGTTTTATCATTCAACTCCATCACAGTTGAGCAAAGTGGTGGTAGTACATGCTCCTGGTGACAAAATCAAGCGGTCTTTTATCTTCGCCCTTTGGCTGTTGGCATAGGTCTCGGCCAAAGAGGGGCAAACTATAGACGCTGAATTTTGCCACCCCCAGCAATGACGACAATCGGACGCGGAAGACTGGCAATGTCTTCTAAACCCTTTTTCTTCAGAGTAACCCGGACACCCCCTGTTCCACCTCGAAGGCACCCATGGCCCCCTATATCCTCGGTACGACTCTGCATGACGCCCCCGTCTGAAGCCATGGCCTGGCAACGCCGCATGCAGCCGTGGCACCGCATGGTGGCGCCATGCCCGGTTACAGTGTCGTGCCCAGTCGCAGCAACATAGTGCAGCACCCAGCCAAGAATCTGCCCTGTGATGCCACGTGCCAACGCCCTGGAGGACCCAAAATGTGATTTTTTTTGCCCAGTGGCACAGCAGATTTCACCGCGGTGCCTCCAGATGGGATTTTTTCTATAAATACCCCCACCTCTCATTTCAACAAGTTCCAATTTAAGGAGAGGGGGGACCCCCAAAGCTCCAGTTTTCTTTTTTTCCTCTTTTCCTGGTTTTGAGGCCCTGCCCCAGTCCGATTTCGAGCCTTCAAGCCTCGTCCCTTTGTTCGGTGTCTGGGTCCCCTGGATCTGCCTTCCCTAACCCATTTCCAACCAATCCCCCATAGTCTCTCATGGCCTAGTCACCCTATCTGCTATCTTAATGCCTAGTTTTTGAAACTTTTCGACGTCGTTATTTTGTCCAAGGTCCTAGTACTCGACACTTGTGAGTCGTTACTCTACCCGACATCCAGGAGATTACTTTTCGAAGCTTTCCGATATCGTTATTCTGTCCGAGGTCCTAGTGTCCGACACTTGTGAGCCGTTACTCTGCCAGACATTCAGGTGATTACTTGCCAAAGATTTTTCTAACATCGTTACTCTACCCGACATCTGGGAAATTATTTTCTGATGCCATTACTTTGTTCAACAAAGGACAAAGCCAGTCTTTTGCCTCCACCTCAGCTGGGGGACGCGATCTGTCTCTTATAATTTCATTGCCTTAAAACATCAAGGTATTTCATTCTTTTATTGCACTTTAATTTCGTAATAATGTAGAATTTTAAATTACTCTCATTTAGTGAACAGTAGTTAATTTAGATTAATTTAATTTAAAGCAGTTTATGCATCATTTTAGCTATACATGTGGAAATAGGATATTTATGATGGGAGAATATTCGTAAACCAGCATCAAGGAGAAAGACCAATTTATCCGAGCAAGGTGGGTGCCTAACACCTTCCCACTCTCGTAATCTGACCACTTACGCCAAATCTCTGACCAAATCAAACAAAATCCCGTAGCCCTTCACAGGGCTACAACAATGATTCCTAGGCCCTAATCCTAGGTGGTGACTCCATTTCATTTAATTGCATGAACCCCATCCCCTGATAAATCATAACCCTTGAGAAGATGCATTCCTTCTCTCTCTATAACCGAGGAGCATAACCCCTTGATGAGCATATTTATGTGTGAAATATTAGGGCATAAAGCATGCATTTTATCAGATTGAACAGAGTTACTCGGCTATTTTTTTGTATTTTTCAGGTTTTAGTTCATTTTATGCTATTATGGGCTATCGGGAGCTGTATCTCCTAATTTATACGTAAAGTCACCATATTTCTTTTCATAGCTGTAAAGAGGACTGAATTTTGAGCAAGATGGACGTGATGCGTTAAAAGTACACATTCGTTTAGACCATCATGCAATTAATTATTCTTTTTAGGCTGGAAAAGAATAATTGGTAAGAAATGAGCTGAAATGCAAGTCCAAGCCAGTCTGCGTTTTCCCAAGGGTATTTTTGACATCAAAAAAGGTGATTTTCATTAGAGGTTGAGATTTCATCAAGCATAAGACCCCTTCTGCATTTTTTATTGCTTGAAGAGGGAGAATAGTTGCCAACTACACATGGGGGCCCCACCTTCCACGTTTTCTTTAGAGCACCCCATGCTCCAAGTTTTTTGAAGGGCAGAATGGGAATTTAATTAATTATTGAATAAAGGAATCCCAGTCATCACACACACTCTCTCTCCACCAAATTTCCAAGGGCATTATAGGGACTTAACTAGTGATGAATATTTTTGTGGGGAATATTCTCGCATCCTTGGAAAGTTGAAAAGTCAAAACATTACTTGGAGAAGACACCTACAAGAAAAAGAAAACACAAGAGTCAAATTGGAAAGCTTTCAATTGAGAAAATAGAAGGTTTATTGACCTAGGGTTTGTATTTTTTTTTACTTTCTATTTTCTTTTTTTTCTTGGGATTCAAGCTTTGATGTATAAGGGAAGAAGAGATGAAAGAATCTTAGATTGAGTGAGCAACACCTCCAACGAATTTTGGAGGTGGGACCCACTCAAAACCGTGAGGTTATTCTCTCCTCTCCTCCCTTCCTTCTCCTCTCCCTATATATACATAAGGGGGTTGGGGCTGTTTTGGGTGTTCATAGCTAATGAGAATTCTAGTCTTCTTCTTATTTTTGGCTTTTAGTTTCTAGCTTTATTTTTCTGAATTTTATTTAAATGGTTGTAATTCTTTTTTATGCAAGTTTAATTCAAGGATTATTCTTCAATTGTGGTTGTAATTTCTCAATCTCTAGCATCTAGTTTTTATTTTAAGCTTTCTAGTTCTAGGTTTCTAATTCTTGTGAGAGGACTTAGAGATTTGGAAGAGGAAGGCATGCAAGTTAATTCAAGTAAAGTAGGCTTCATCAACAACATCCATCCAATGCTCATTCAATACATTTAATTGCAAGTTTGGCAGAAGGGAGTATCGATCCTAATTTTCCCCTTTCTTTCTTTTATTTTTGTTTTCTCTATTTCTTCCATTCTCTTTATTTCATTCTCATTCTCATTCCTCTCTATTTCTTCCATTCTGTTGGGATTTTATTTTTTTTCTATTCTCATCCTCATGTCTTATGTTAGATTCTTATTTTGATAATTTTTATTTTATTTTTCAGATTTGGCAGATGCGAATTCAAGTTTGGTAGAGGAATCCTAATAAGGTTCAGTCCGGTTCAAGCAATCTTTGCGTTTTATTTCTTTGATCTCTTGGATTTATTTTCTTTGTTTATGTGTGGATGTGGTGATTTTGATCCGTCAATCTCGTAATTCGCATTAGTTTTTGATAGGTTAGATGATGAATAGTTAGGTTGTCAATTCGGTAGATACATGTGTAGGACCGTTAATTTAGTTTAATCATTAGTTTAGTTTAATCATCTTAATCTGGTTCACTTTTGCATTACTTTAAATGAGTAAGATAGAGTGGCTTATCTCCTTGTGTTCGACCCATAGCTACTATTGACCCGTATGCTTATGGTATTATTTCTTGACAAATAAGTTTTTGGTGTCTTTGCCGGGGAGATAACTGTCCACTTTATTTTTTTTATTTTTAAGTAAATCGAAGTGTTTTATTTTCTTTTTTCTGTTTTTTTTAAAAAAAAGAAAACCTTATCTTGTTTCTTTTTTGTTTCAAAGAATGTGCTCTCAATCCAAAATCTTTCGTATGCCCAAACCCATCCAATCTTGGTGTACCTCATGGGATTTCATCACCTATGACGCTGCCCCTTGATTAGTTTGGGTGGTTTGGATTGACATGGGACCTATTTTTGGAGGTGACCAACTTTGATAACAAGAAAGCAACATAGTGAGTGCTTTCGTTTGGAAACAAAAACGTATAGTAGCCCTCCACTGTACATTAGAATCCACTTGGAGTCGCACGTAGGTGGCTAGTGAAGACTATACGGATTCCCTTGTTGTCAACCTATATTGCAACCTTACACCTTTGGAATCATTGTTTCAACCTTTGAGGGGCAGATGCACCAGCTTTGGAATCGTGTTTTTAGTGTTTTTTCTAGTCCTTTTATTTTTCTTTATAATTAAAAAAAAAAAAAAAGAGACTTCTAAATCGGTTTAGGTGGCTAAAGTGTGGACCCATGATTCAGCCAACCGGCTTGTTAGAATACCTCTTTCACCCCCTCCACCTTTGACCATGGTTGACCAACCTCAGCCTAGGACTGTTAAGGATAGGTTCTACCCTACTAGGGCTGCACAGCCTTCCTGTATCAATCTACCAGTTGCTACAAGAAATAATTATGAACTCAAGACCAACTTCATTAGTATGTTGCCCCATTTCCATGGGATGGCCAATGAAGATGCCTATCTCTTCCTTAAGGAATTTGAGGAGGTGTGTGTTCTGATTAAAGTCCAAAATTTATCTGATGATGCAGTTAGACTTCGGTTCATAACGTTTGCTCTGAAGGACCAGGCTAAGAAATGGCTCTATAGACTGCCGACTAATTCAATTACTACATGGGATCAGTTTACAATTGTCTTCTTGAGAAAGTTTTTCCCTCTTCACAAAACCAATAAACTCAAGAGTGACATTCTTCAATTTAGGCAGAAACCACATGAGTCATTCTCTAGATTCATGGAAAGGTTCAAGGATCTCCTGTTAGAATGCCCTCACCATGGAATTGACTTGTGGCAAATTTGCCAAATCATTTATGAGGGCATTGACTTTCAGACTAAGCAACTATTGGAGTCTATGTGTCCTACTGGAGTTACATCTTTTACTGATGAGAATGAGGCTTGGACATTTTTGACCAACTTGGTCAATAAGACTAGGGAATGGGAGTCCATCCAAGAGGCTGAAAGGACCACTAAGGGTTACCTCATTGAGGGTGTACCAGCCGAAGAAGCTAAATTAGATAGCCTCATCAAAAGGTTAGAATCCATAGTTCCTAAGGAGCCTGTCTCGGCTAACCAAGTCAACCATGTCTCCATATGCAGTTGGTGCCATACACTTGTTCATCTTATGGAGGAATGCTCCAACTCCTTTGTGGGTAATTCCAACACCAAGAATGTAAGTGCTCTTTACTAGAATAATCCATATAGCAACATTTACAAACCAGGATGGAGAAATCATCCTAATTTCTCCTGGAATCAAGGGAACCAAGCAGGTCCATCTAACTTTCACCATCAAGGCCAACTTGGTCCCCAAAGGTCTAATTTTGCACCACAAAACCCAAGTCTGTTTCTTCATCCCCTTCCCCCTTGTCCTCATTTAGGACCTCCAATGAATTCTGCTAGGCCACCTCTCCTTGCACCTTATCAGCAATCCCTTGGGTTTACCAATACTGGAGAAGCAGCAAGAATAAGTGAGATGGAGAAAAATATGGCCCTTCTTATGACAAGCCATAATACTATGGAGAAGCTACTCACTCAGCTTATTACAATCTTGTATGAGAGGGAAAAAGAGAAATTACCTAGCCAACCTGAGACTAATCCTAGACATTAGACTCTAATTCAGCAAGGAACCCAACCTCCTCAGCTCAATGTTGCACAAGGTCAACAACATATAGGGCCCACCAGCTAGATTAATGCAATATATGCTTTACGGAGTGGCCATGAGTATCAACAGATTAGTACCCCTCAGTTTTTACCATCTGACATTCCTATTGACTCTCCCTTTACTGATGAGGCCGTTGTAGTGCTTTTTGTTCCAGGTTCGTCTGATGAACCTGAAAAAATTCAAGATGATTTAGTTGAGGAAACCAAAAATAATTCTTTTGAGAAAGTTAAAGGAACTAGCCCGAAAAGAGTATATACTCCACCTACCCCATTCCCAAATAGGTTGGTTAGCAAGAAATCTCCTTCTGTGGAGAAAATACTTGATATTTTTAAACAGGTTCAGGTGAACATCCCTTTGTTGGATGCTATAGCCCAGGTCCCCGATTATGCAAAAGTCCTCAAAGACTTATGTACCCAAAAGTAGACCACCAATGTGCCCAAAAATACATTCTTGGCTCTCACATTAGTTCTCTCATCACATAGCCAATAGCAACTAAGCATAAGGACCCTGAAAGCCCCACCATATCTTGCACTATAGGCAAAACCATTATTGATCATGCTTTATTGGACCTTGGTGCAAGTGTGAACCTACTGCCTTTTCATGTCTACCAACAATTAGGATTGGGAGAGCTAAAATCCACTAGAATCACCCTTCAGCTTGTAGATAGATCGGTAAAAATTCCTAAGGGGATGGTTGAGGATGTCCTACTTAAAGTTGGTGAATTTGTATTCCCTGTGAATTTCATTATCCTATATACCCAACCTATTGCAAACTTAAAGGATCAAATCCCTATCATCTTGGGTAGACCATTCCTGGCTACCAATTATGCTTTAATCAATTGTAAGAATGGTCTCATGAAATTATCTTGTGGCAACACATCTATGGATTTTAATGTGTTTAGGTTCGGCAAGCAACCCGATATAGATGAGGAGGTGCATATGCTTCAGGGATTCCCCGATGATGTTGAAACTTTCTTTGAGATTGATTTTGATTCGGGATTTCAAGAGTATATGAAGGAATTAGAAGGTGTTGATGATACCATCTTATCTGAGGTCTAGAGCATCCAACCACCAGTGGAGCCCCTTGGACTCCTATCCACCTCCATTCCTAAATCCTCCATTATTGAGCCCCCCACATTAGAGTTGAAAGCGTTGCCCTCCAACCTAAAATATGCCTTCCTAGGATATGATCAACCTCTTCCTGTCATTATTACTTCTGATCTGACTTCTAGTAAAGAAGAAGAGTTGATCAAGCTTCCAAAAGAACATAAGGAAGTCATAGGTTGGTCCATGTCGAACATCAAAGGTATTAGCCCCTCCATTGTTCAGCATCATATCTATCTGATGAAAAGTTCCAATCCTTCTAAGGAACCCCAAAGAAGGGCTAATCCTATGCTGAAAGAGGCAACTAAGAAGGAGATCCTAAAGTGCTTAGATCATGGCATAATTTATCCTATTTTTGATAGCCAATGGGTGAGTCCTGTGCAGGTTGTGCCTAAGAAAGTAGGAGTCACTGTGTTGAAAATGCAAATAATGAACTGATTCCAACCCGTATCCAAATGGGATGGAGAGTTTGCATTGAATATAGGAAGCTGAATGCGGCAACATGGAAGGACGACTTCCCCTTGCCTTTCATTGATCAGATGTTAGAGAGGTTAGCTGGCCATGAATATTATTATTTTCTTGATGGATATGCTGGCTATAACAAAATCCCTATTGCTCTAGAGGACCAACATAAGACCATATTTACATGTCTTTATAGAACTTTTGCTTACCGGTGTATGCCTTTTGGGTTTTGCAATGCCCCTGTTACATTCTAAAGGTGCATGATGAGTATCTTTTTTGATATGGTAGAGCACTTCCTAGAGGTGTTTATGGATGATTTTCCTAATCATGGCTGTACTTTTTCTAAGTGCATGCACCATCTTTCGTTGGTCCTTATGAGATGCATAGAAAAGAACTTGGTCTTAAACTGGGAGAAGTGCAACTTCATGATGAAACAAGGCATAGTTCTTGGTCACATTATTTCTATAGATGGGATCAAGGTTGATAGATTTAAGGTGGACCTTATTATCAATTTATCACCATCGAAGAGTGTGAAGGATATTAGATCTTTTCTGGGTCATGCTGACTTCTATGGAAGATTCATCAAGGACTTTAGCCAGATAGCTAGACCTTTAACTACCTTGTTGGCAAAGGACCGCCCCTTTGATTTTTCCCCTGAGTGTCATAAGAGCTTTGAGTTATTAAAGAGAGAGTTGACCTTAGCACCCATTATTCAAGCTCTGACATGGATAGTGCCATTCGAGCTTATCTGTGATGCCTCTGATTTTGCTATAGGGGCTGTCGTAGGGCAGAAAATCAATAAACTGCCCTATGTCATTTATTATGCAAGTAGGACTCTAGATGCTGTACAACTTAATTATACCACTACTGAAAAAGAATTTCTAGCTGTTGTATTTGCATTAGAGAAGTTTCGGCCCTACTTGGTAGGCTCACATATCATTATGTACATTGACCATGCAGCTATCAAATATCTTGTGCAGAAGAAAGATGCCAAGGCTCACCTCATTAGGCGGATCCTCTTGTTGCAAGAATTTGATCTTGAAATTAGGGATAAGAAGGATAGTGAAAATTTGGTTGTCGACCATCTATCCCAGCTACCAAATTCCTTGATTGATGATTCTCTAGTCAACAAGAACTTTCCTAATGAGTATTTGATGGCAGTGTCTAGTGAACCTTGGTTTGCTGACATTGTTAATTATCTGGTTACGGGTGTGACACTTGTACATTGGTCCACCCAAGATAAGAATCATTTCTTTTCTCAAGTTAAATATTTTTTCTGGGATGATCCTTATCTTTTTAAGACCTGTTCAGACCAAGTCATCCGTAGGTGTGTTCCTGATCATGAGCAACACTCTATTTTATTTTTTTGCCATGATCAGGCTTGTGGAGGCCATTTTGGTCCCAATAAGATAGCGGCCATGGTTCTACAGTGCAGATTCTATTGGCCTAGTCTTTTTAAGGATGCCTTTAATTATTGTAAGGTGTGTTCTTCATGTCAATCCTTAGGGCATCTCTCCAGGAGAAATATGATGCCCCTCAATCCAATTCTGGTGGTTGAGGTGTTTGATGTATGGGGTATAGATTTTATGGGGCCTTTCTCTAATTCTTTTGGTAACCTGTACATTTTACTTGTTGTGGACTATGTTTCCAAGTGGATTGAAGCAATTGCTTGCAGGACCAAAGACCACAAAATGGTTATAAAATTCCCAAAGGAGAACATTTTCTCCCATTTTGGTACTCCCCACGCTATCATTAGTGATCAGGGCAAGCATTTTTGCAACCATCCCTTTGAGGCCCTAATGAGAAAATATGGTGTCATCCACAAATTGGCCACACCCTACCATCTTCAGACTAGTGGCCAGGTTGAGGATTTAAATCGGCAAATCCTTGAGAAAACCATCAACCTGAACCCCAAGGATTAGTTTAATCATTTGGTAGATACCTTGTGGGCCCATAGGACTGCCTTTAAGACCGACCCTGGTCAATCTCCGTACCATGTGGTGTATGGAAAGGCATGTCACTTACCTGTTGAGCTTGAGCATAAAGTCTTTTGGGCTATTAAAAAGCTTCACTTTGATCTACCTACTGCAGGTGCCCATAGGAAACTCCAACTACCTGAGTTGGAAGAGCTGAGAATTGATGCATATGAGAATGCCCGGATTTACAAGGCAAAGACCAAGGCCTTCCATGACAAGCACATTTTGAGAAAATCTTTTGAGGTAGGTCAAAAAGTGTTGTTGTACAACTCTCGTTTGCTTATCTTTCCAGGTAAGTTGGGATTTAGATGGGATAGCCCTTATATTGTTCAAACTGTTTATGCTCATGGGGCTGTTGACGTTGTCAATCCACGTACAGACGCTACTTTTAAAGTGAATGGCCAATGTTTAAAGCCATACATTTAGATGCCCGTTCCAGTTGTGGAAGAGGTCATGGATCTCCATGAGCCTCTTTACCTTGATGATTGATCTCCTGGTATGTCTGCCTTCCCTTGTCCTTATTATTTATTTTTTGCATGCATTGAGGGCATTGCATGAATTAAGTGTGGGGGGGGGTGAACTTAATTGGTGAATTTTGATTGTGGTGGTAGTTTTGTGCATACATTTCTTTGATTGCGAAGCAAGAGAAAGAGAGACCTAGGTATCCTAGCATGTGAAATAATAAAAAAATCCCTTTTCGAGGACAGTAATCAGTACGTATCCAGTGATGGGGACTGAGTTAGAAAATATGAGCACCATTTCATTCGATGGCTAGATTCCTCTGTGTGTTTTATGGACCCTTTGATCTTTTGGCTAGAAGCTGATACCAATTTGTTTGTGGCAAGGCATGAAAGTGAATATATAAAAAAAGAAAGAGAATAAACAAGAAAGGAAAGTGGAATTCCTTGGAACTAGACAGGGCACTAGTCCCTCAGGAAGCGGGGTGACTTGTTCAAAATTCCTTGGAAGGAAACTTCTAAAAAAACTCTAGTACCAATGTCTTAATGACTTTATAGATATATGCAAAAAGTGAAGCTACCAAGTACCTGGGTGTCCGGTGTATGCTCCATCGTGTTCTTGGAACAGTAGTGGAGTAGAAATAGAGTTCACTGTTTAAAGAGAAAGAAAAGTTATTGCCTTAATGCCTGAAAGTAGAGTATGGTCAAAAATGCTCAAAGCCTGAGTCTTTGGTTCCATCGATGCTATGAGTGGTTTACCTAAATGAGATTAGTGTTCAGAAGATATGAGGAGATCCCTTAATCCTAATGCACGCTTGTTGCTTGAATTGATGTGGGGTAATAAAATTCAAGTGTGGGGGGATCTTTGGCTCCTTGATCTTTAGTTGGGCATTTCTAGATATTGTGTGTATTGTCCTACTTATGCCATAATTGGAATTTGCAATATTTTTTTTGGATTTATTGAATTTTGGGTGTATATTCACTGCAAACACCCACGAGACAAAACTCGTCCACTAGGGGTAACCTAGGGGTTTAAAGGCTTGTTGCACATGCTAAGTGCAACCGTCATTCCTACAAAAGTGAGTTAGGATTTCTGCATTTTAGGATAGCTTTTGTTTTGTTTACTTGAGGACAAGAAAAGTTCAAGTGTGGGGGAATCTGATGAGCACATTTATGTGTGAAATCTTAGGGCATAAAGCATGCATTTACCACATTGAACAAAGTTACTTGGGTACTTTTCTGTATTTTTCAGGTTTTAGGTCATTTTATGCTATTCTGGGCTATCGGGAGCTGTATCTCCTAATTTACACGTAAAGTCACCATATTTCTTTCCATGCTTGTAAAGAGGACTGAATTTTGAGCAAGATGGACATGATGCATTAAAAGTACACATTCATGTAGGCCATCATGCAAGCAATTATTCTTTTTGGGCTAGGAAAGAATAATGGGCCAGAAATAAGCTGGAATGCAAGCCCAAGCCAGTCTGCATTTTCCCATAGGTATTTTTGACATCAAAGAAGGTGATTTTGATCAAGGATTGAGATTTCATCAAGCACAAGAACCCTTTTGTGTTTTTTATTGCTTGAAGAGAGAGAATAGCTACCAACTACACATGGGGGCCCCACCTCCCATGTTTTCTTTAGAGCACCCCATGCTCCACGTTTTTTGAAGGGAAAAATGGGAATTTAATTAATTCTTGAAGAAAAGAATCCCATTCATCACACACTCTCACTCTCTCTCCACTAAATTTCCAAGGGCATTATGGGGATTTAACTAGTGATGGATATTTTTGTGGGGAATATTTTCTCATCACTGGAAAGTTGAAAAGTCAAAGATTGAGATAGCCTTGTTCACATTACTTGGAGAAGACACCTGCAAGAAAAAGGAAACACAAGAGTCAAATTGAAAAACTTTCAATTGAGAAAATAGAAGGTTTATTGAATTAGGATTTGTATTTTTTGTACTTTCTATTTTCTATTTTTTCTTGGGATTCAAGCTTTGATGTATCAGGGAAGAAGAGATGAAAGAATCTTAGATTGAGTGAGCAACACCTCCAACGAATTTTTGGAGGTGGGACCCACTCAAAACCGTGGAGGTTATTCTCTCCTCCACTCGCTTCCTTCTCCTCTCCCTATATACACATAAGGGGGTTGGGGCTTTTTTGGAAGTTCATTGCTAATGAGAATTCTAGTCTTCTTATTTTTGGCTTTTAGTTTCTAGCTTTTATTTTTCTGAATTTTATTTCAATGGTTGTAATTCTTTTTATTTTCCTCTTATTTTTAGTTTCTCTATTTCTTCCATTCTCTTTTTTTCATTCTCATTCTCATACCTCTCTATTTCTTCCATTCTGTTGGGATTTTAATTTTTATCTATTCTCATCCTCATTTCTTGTGTTAGATTTTTATTTCGATAACTTTTATTTTATTTTTCAGATTTGGTAGATGTGAATTCAAGTTTGGTAGAATCCTAATCGAGTTCAGTCCAGTTCAAGTAATCTTCGGGTTTTATTTTTTTGATCTCTTAGATTTATTTTCTTTGTTTGTGTGTGGATGTGGTGATTTTAATCCGTCAATCTCGTAATCCATGTTAGTTTTTGATAGGTTAGATGATGAATGGTTAGGACGTCAATTCGGGAGATGCATGTGTAGGACCGTTAATTTAGTTTAATCATTAATTTAGTTTAATCATCTTAATCTGGTTCACTTTTGCGTTATTTTAAATGAGTAAGATAGAGTGGCTTATCTCCTTGTGTTCAACCCATAGCTACGATTGACCCGTACACTTGTTGTATTATTTCTTGACAAACACCCCTAAAAGCCCCCATCCGAACCAAGTGTTTCGAAACACGTGCGGTTTCTTCCCCTCCAAAGGAACATATCCTCATAATATCAATTAGAAACTTGAATTGGACCTCCCTTTTTGTGTTCGCATAATGAATTTGTTCTTGGCTTGGGAAATGCTAAGCAGCGAGGGTATCCGAGGCATGCTGTTCATTCCCCCTGAGAAGGGGAAGTTCTGTGACCGTCAAACGTTAGGAACCTCGATCACACCCTCGATTACCTAATCAAAAGCTAATCAAAAGCCAAGAACAATATTCTAGCATAAACTAATGGATGGTTTGTGTTGATTGCCTGTTCCACTAGAGATCATTTACTCTCTCCTAGTATCTAAATAGGAATTTCTTTCGTATGTAGAGGCACGATTCCATATCCGAGAAAGCTTTCCTTACCTATGTGGATCAGAAATGATGGGAGGCTAACTAGGATCAACCAGTCATTCCTTCTAAACAGTCTGTCACCTTCCCTTTCATCTAGTTTTGCAACCAAAATATCACATGGAAACAACATGGATCCTTTTGACGATCATCACTCTGAGAGTCATTTGGAACATCAAGTAGAGCAATTGCAAGTAGATGTGGCAGAAATGAGACAGCTCATAACTCAGGTATTGCAAGCAGTTCAGATGTCCTCCAAGGGGGATTCGACACCGGTTTCTATTGAGCAAGAAGTAAGGAAGGCTACTCCAACAATTCCCAAGACACCAGTTACAATAGTAGTGGAGGAAGGGGAAGATGTTGTGGCAAGCCTTTCATCTGATCCTCCCGAAACCAAGAGGGAGAAGAAGACGAGAGAAAAAGTTAAAAAACTTGAAGTTGTTGTTAAAGACAACGCAAAAGAGAGAGTTAAGGAAGAGCTAGTGTTCTTTCCTGAGGGGAAGATACTCGATGACTTTAAATGGAAGTTACATAAGTTTGATGGTTCAGGAGATCCTAAAGCCCATCTCAAAATCTTTGCTACCATGGCCAAATCCTAGGATCTCACGGAGAATCAGATGGGACAGGCCTTTCTCTACTCTCTGGCTAGATCGGCTCTGAGATGGTTAACTCAATTAGACCAAACTCAGACTAAAAAATGGTCCTCTGTGATGAAGGCTTTTACTAAACAGTATTCTTACAATACTAAAATGGACATTACCAGAAGAGAACTGGAGACCTTGAGGCAAGAGTCAAATGAAGAATTCTCAAATTTCATCACGAGGTTTTGAGAAAAGGCTGCAAAAATGTGGGATCGCCCTACAGCAGAAGAACAAGTGGAGATTTTGCTGGAAAATCTGTATGGGGAGTATCATGACAAGTTATACTATCAACACATCAAGACTTTCGATGCTCTTATGACCATCAGAAAGAAGATTGAAGACAAGATCTTCAAGGAAAGGCAAGCACAAGGAGTGACTAAGGAGACGACTGGGTCTTATTCTGGAAGAAAAACTTCAAAGCCAAAAGGAGTGAATGCAACAGGGACAAGTCACCAAGCAGCAAGGTACAGATGGTATCCATGATTACCTGTCAGAAGATGGATAGCTGATCCATACAGCTACACAGCTCACAGCATCATGTATGGCTTGGACTCCAGGTAATCTCTCTCCTTCCCATAACAGTGTGACCCACCTCTGATAAAGTGTGTAAGAACCTTTATAAGGCATGTGGGGACAATACCTAGACCAAGGGTCAAACCCCTGTGCAAGCCCCATTGAATTTCAGCTTGCTGGAATTCTCTAGACGATGGCACTGGGCGATGCAGATAAGGCCCAGTGACTGAAACAACATATTTTATTGGATTTTATTTATGGGGACCACCCAATATGAACATGGGCACCCTCCATCGATAGAGGGGAGTCTGAGGGACCACCTCATACTCTTGGTTCATTGTGGACCTCACCAGTGTGCCCAAAATCACTCAGAATCAGTTCAAAAACTCATTTTCAAAAGGGGCCTTCACAGCTAAACAAGCCTCAGTGAAGGCTGGGCCTATAAATAGATGAGCTTTAGAATCATTTAGAGCTCCTATTTCTGCTCATTTCGTGGGAGAGAATGGAAGAGAAAGAAGAGAGAAAGAAGAGGAAGGAGAGGAAGAAAGAAGAAGAAGAAGGAAGAAGGAGGAGCTGCCACCCCTACCCAGCTGGAACCGAGCTCTCTCAGCCTTGCTCAGGTATAAAAATACACCTATATGCCTGCTACCTCCCTCTCATTTCTATAGTTGCTAGTGTTTCTCCTCTTTGACAGCCCAGAATAGCTGGGAGAAGCTAGGTATGGCTCCAGATCTACCATGCAAGCTCAGTGCATGGAAGATCTGTGTTTTTTTTTCAATTTTAAGAGGCTGTTATGCTGCTCTTGAGGCTGTGACCTGGCTGTGCATGGTTGCACTGTCCAGATTCACTTCTGGCTGACAGTTTGGAACCCTGGATGTAAACCATGGCTGTACAGACCTAACCCTAGATGATTGCAACCATGGAACATCAAATTACATCTGATTCCAGCCTTGCATGTGGCTGAAATCGAATTCCAAGCTTAGAGAAAACCCTGTGACACTATTTATTGGGTTGTCTGGGCAGCCTCTGGTAGCCAAATGGTGACCCTGATGGAAGATCCATTTGGATCAAAAGGTAGATCATCCCAGGGGCTACCTGACCCCCCTAACATGCAAAAGATCATAATTGAGCGTAGCCTAAAAAGCCCAGCCTTGGGAACTCAGCCCAATGTCGATTTGAGGGCACTGGGTGATGCACTGGGCGATGCACCCAACGCCCAGAGCCATCGCCTTGTGAAGGAAATGCTACTATTTTTGCAATCAAATCTAGGGAATCTCACCCAATGGCTGTGGAACAGTGTGGAAAGGTGGGAAATGAAATAAATGCCCTTCCCCACATCTGTCCATATTAAAGGAATACTTTGAAACCCTAGCGGGCCCCGCAGGTGAAGGAAACCCTACTGTGCTTGGTCCTACAGCACAGGCAAGCTGTGGACAGCACTGTGGACCTGATCTGACCTAGGGACAGATGCAGTCACTATTAATGACCATTTTACCCCTGGACCACTGACTCTGGATGAAGCATCGGGTCATGAGCCTAACGCCCAATGCATGGTCCAGTGATTCCAAATGAGAACCAACTGAACACTGGGTCAACCCAGTAAGTTTAGGTTAACTCTAGGGGTTCTAGTGGTAGACTGAAAACTTAATAAGACATTATCTAATTTGTATTTAGGATTTGATCCCGTGCTCGAGGACCACAACCAGGCTGCTGTTGGAACTGAGTTTGCAACCGAGTTTCTAGAACCAAACTCAGGTGAGTGAATAATTTTATCATATATGCAAGTGTAATTATAATACTGTGTTGGCTATTAAGAATTGTCAATATAAATGCTGTGTTATTTACTTCTGTTTCAAACTACTCAAATCACTGCATAATGACTGTCTATTGATCAACACTATGAATTCTTATATGATGATTGTGAATGATAGACTAGATGCCATAGTCAACTTAGAAATGAGGCTTGTGGTAGCCCATAGTATGGGATGCGGTTGACACCACCTGACTCATACGATGCCATATAGGCATGGGGTTAGAGTTTCATCACCTGTGCTACGCACCCTTACCAACAGGGGTTAAGGTGTTGGATGCCTATGGGGGCGACCATATGTATATGTGAAAAGAGAAAAGAAATGAAAAGAACACCGGAATGCTGAATGAATGAAAAAACACCAGAATGGTGAATACGAGCTATATGCCGGGCTATAAGCAAGAAAAGAAAAGAAAAGAGAAAAAAAATGGATTGTCCCGCAGGTTAATCACAGAGGGCTGGTCGGGCTGACCTTGGTGATTGATGTGGCAGCTAACTAGTCCTCTCCGACAACTCAACGGGTGTATCGCGGGAAGGGGTTAGAAGCCCGCACCAGGAATACATGAATTGGGGATTGTAGTAGCATAGACCTGACTTAGTTGTATTGTTAGGTGGCTAATAAATAATCTGGACTTGCATATCATATAGGATCATGTGGATTGTGATTGCACGTACATGCATGATGATATATTTGCTCACGAGCTCAGTGGGGCTCACACTCTGTTACATATGTTTTTCTTCAGATGATTTTGCAGATCGATGCCGCTGTGGCTTAGAGGAGAGTCCTGGTTGTTGCGATGATCTTGGTGTGGACCCCGATGGAGGTCATACCGATCCTGCGTACATTCTCGGTGGTCGTTGATGAAGACCGTTGAGGAGTGCACGTGATACTTTTTGTTTTGGGGACTCCTTTTTGGTTTGTTAGGAGTTTATCCCCGTTTCGGTTTGAGCTTTGGTTGTAGTTTCGTTTCTTTCTTTCTTTTTGGGGTTGAGTTATCTCACCCTGTATATATACATGTATATGGTAGTTCTAGCTTTATTTCTGTCAGCTTTACTCTTAAGTTGTGGGTTGTGGGAAATGTATCAGAACAAACTAATCTATGTATATATATCATCACCATTTCCCGTATTGCTACGCTTCCTATTTTGTTATTGGAATTATAGTTTATCTGCAACACTCTGATCTTGCTTATGGTAAAGTGATGAATGTGGTTCCATGAATGTAAGCACTGCTTCTAGATTCTTGAGATTTGGTGGATTGCCGTTACGCAATTCGGGTCACCTACCTAATCCTCCCAGGGGGTGGTTTGGGGTGTGATAGAGCTTGGTATCAGAGAGTGAGGCTCTTCTTACATTCATGGAGTGCAGAACTAAGACTAATAAGCTATAAATAATAAACAAGTAACAACTAAAAGCTACAGGGGAGGTAGTTGTAATTAAATAAAAGATGCATAATTTCCATTAAATAAAAAAATCATTGTGGCCAAGCCACTACATAAGTCTGATTGAAAGTTTTACTTCAATAATTACATAAGCTGAAAAGAAACGAACGCTAAACTAGAAACATCACAAACAAGGGGAAAATAAATAAGCTGAATAAAAGAGAAATAGTTTAAATCCCGTAGCATGAGCATCTGAAGCCGATCAGGAGCTACTCAGTTGAAGGCAAGTCGCTAGGTGGAGGTTGTGTCTGGTGAGAGTCAACCCTGTAGAACCTGTCCCAGAAGTCCAGACGCTGCTCTACAGAACCTACTCTACTCTCCAATGAAGTAAAGCCTCGATCCATCCTAGCTGCCATATCTGAGAGCTGGGTACTAAGACTCTGAATATGTGTCATCATTTGTGTCCATTCTGATGGTCCTGGAACCTGAGAACTAGTGACACCCGTCGTCTCATAGGCAGGAAAGTCGGTGTACTGCGTGCCAAAGCCCTCGAAGTCGCCCTGACCCATGCCTTGCTCCTCTGCATGCATGCCCTGGGTGTCTCCCTCAATGTCTCTCTGCTCCAACCCCTACACCTCCTCATCATGCACATCATCATCATGCTCCACTCCCTACTCCTCCACATCCTGCTGCATCCCCATCTGCTCCTCATCCTCTGGTGGATCCTCTCCAGGCACCTTCATCTTCAGAATGGAAGTCTTGTCAATAGGCCTGGATCTGTCCTTCTCAGCGTACTCACCCTCCAATGGAACCCCAAAATATCAGAAGACTAGAGTAAGGAACTTCCCATAAGGAAGGTTCCCATCAGCTGGATTCCTAGCATGGTAAAGCATCACCTGAAGTAAAAGGTATGGGAGGTTTATGACTGGACCCCCCTTACCAGCTTCCAAAAGACAAAATGTGATGTAGGCTCTCAACATAGATATACTACCCCTGTTACCGCCCTTGGGGTAGATGTTATAGGTCACACATCTACTAAGGACACGAGCACTAGGCTTGTAAGAAGTCTCAGACCTAGGAGTGACCTGTGATCCTATCAATGATTTGAAGACCCTCCTCCTAGTCTCCAAAGAAAACATCTGTGATAAATCCATCCGTGGCTGATAATAACACCTCTCTCCTGAGTTAGGTAAACTCAAGATCTCTGCTAGTGAAGCAGTGGTCAGCCTAATCTCCACTCCTTTCACCCTATTCAATAGTGTAAACTCTTGTGCCCCAGATGTCATCAAGTTACAATAGAAGTACCGAACCAAGTTGAGATAACAAGGCTCGGTAGGTGACAACATAGATGCCCAACCTAGGGCATTGAACCTAGCATAAAGGCTATACTGGTGAAAATCCTCTACCTAGACCACTCGACCATTCACAATCTTTAGAGATTCAAAATTTTTCCACTCCTTAGCATGTTCGTACCTAGAAAAGAGAAACCAGGCAAAGTTGGGTTCCTCCGAAGAAGAATCGTCTATAAGAGATGATGGAGGCACTGAGGAAAATGAGGAATCCTTAGATTCAACCCGGAGACGTTTCTGAGCCATAGATTTCCTGGCCATACGATGGCTTGTAGACATTTTCTACAAAAAGAGAAGAAAAGAATATAGTTAGGGCAAGAGATTTGGCAAAACCCTAGCCAAAATATTAGGAAAGCAAAAGGAAGAGCTAAAATAGGGAAAATAACTAAGAAATCTTACCTAGACACGTGTAGATTCGCGAAAAACACAAGGAAGCGCGGGGATTTGGTGTGGAATGAGTCCCACTACCCTCCAAAGACTTTTCCTAGGTGAGTGGAAGAGTTTAGAAGAAGTTAGAATGCAAATGGGCCCCTCTCGGACTCATATATTGCACCCTCGATTCTCTGGGCGATGGCACTGGGTGATGTGGCAACGCCCAGAGACATCGCCTAGTGAATGTAATTTTGCTGATTTGGGCTATTTGCATATAAGGACTTGAGATTTGACCATAATAACCCTAATGGACATAAAAATATGAATTTTCTTATTTAGTAAAAAAAATAATAATAATTATAAAAAATATATATATAATATAATATATAATTAAAGTAATTAATCAAACAAGTATGGATTGCTTAAAGTTAAGAGAAGACAACTCCTATTTGGGAATTTTTGGTGGAGCACTTATAACACGTTCTTTTATTCTCTAATTAGAGTAAGAACTTGTGGATAAATAAATATATTTATATCTATAAAAGTAGGTGTGAGTATTAAATATTTAGTTTTTATGTGCTAATATTGTGATGTATGAATTGAATGGTCTGATGTAATGCAAAACCAAACATAGATTAATAGGTATGTCGTATGCGTAATTACGATGTATAGCGAGCGTAGATCTTACCTTACCCGAGGACTAGGTCAACCGAGAATAGGTTGTCTAACCAATTGAAACACTTAGACATTAAGGTACCTCGAGCCAACTGAAGGTTAGTTTCACTGATCCTTATTCATTTAAATTCCAATAGATATGTACTTAATTCTTTTAATTAGGTATGACCTGATGCTTAGAACCATTTTCTATGACAGGACCTATTAACTCAGCTAAGGCTGGAGACTCCAACATCACAATTTATATTAGACACTTACGAGAGAGACTGAGACAGACACGAATAGTACTGCCCCGAGCTGAGAATCGATTGGATTTTTATTTAGCCATTGCTGCCATTAGTGGACCAGAAGAGTGAGACTATTTTATGACCCTAGCTGAAGAGGTAAGAGCTGACATAGAATTTCTACTTGCGATGGAGCTTGTGACAGGGAAGAAGTTGGAGATGCTTGCTTGTTAGATCAGGTAAATAATTAAAAGTTCTTTATTTAAAAACATTTGAAGCTTTTCATGTAGTGTCATGCATAGCATACCAATACATAAAATGCTTAAGAAAGAGAAACAAAACATGAAGCAAACGAAACATCTCACTATAAACCAAGACAATATATCTAACAAATCCACCTTACTGGTGACTCATAAAACTCATTGGAACTATGGACTAGGTTTGTACCTGTTCTAGCTAAGGAATAACTGTTGACCTCTATGGAGAATATTGGAATATTAAACATGCTCCTCTTTTCAGAGAAGCTACAATGATCAACACCAAGAGAAGTTCGCTTAGTGGTCGTAAAGGGAAACAACCACGAGTTGTGCCAGAAGTTGAGCTGCCTAACAGAATCGAGGCTCAAAATTTTGAAGCATCAGCCGCTTCATCGGAGGCACCAGCGGCTGCACAAGCCACTACTGTAGCACCTTAGCCAAATGTGGAAGCCGGCGACGTAACTGCATTCATGACCATAATGATGCGGACCATGCAACAACAACAAGAATTGCTTGGTCAAATGTCCACACAGTTTGCAACCATGAAGCATGAACGCGTTGCACCACCACCACCACCCAACCGGCCCATGCTATTTCCACCACCTGTGCCTCAACATTTAGCAGAGATCTCTACCGCCAAGGTTATGGAAAGATTCAAGAAACTCCAACCGCCTGCATTTTCCAAAATAACTTCTGCAGCAATGTAGCCGGATGATGGATTAGTGCACTACAGAAGGCATTTGAAGTACTGGAGTGCACGGACATACAAAAGTTGATATGTGCGGGTTATCAGTTGCAGAATGAAGCTGAAGCTTGGTGGAAAGCCACAAAGCCTAATTTGGAAGCTACTCACCCGAATCCTACGTGGGAGCAATTCAAGGAAGTTTTCTTCAAGAACTACTTCCCAGAGAGTTTCAGGGATAGAAAAGAAGCCGAATTCATCACACTGGTGCAAGGAACCAAGTCAGTGTTGGATTATCAACAGCGATTTGAGGACTTGTTCCATTTTCCTCTAGAGCACCTGAAAGGGGAACTTAGTAAAGCGAAGAAATTTTAGAAAGGACTCAAGACTGAGATCGGATTAGTGTTGTCAATCATGGACATTAGGGATTATGCTCAGATGGTCGACAAGGCGAAAACCATGGAAGATAGATTTAAGGAGAAAGAGAAAGAAAAAGCTGTGACGTCGTCTGTAGGCAAAAGGCCAAACAATTTCCAGACCTATGCCTGGCCAAATAAAGTTTACCGTGGAACAAACTCAAATTCCATCTCGACTCCGTATCGTAGGCCAGACGTGGGTCAGAACCCTTTCCGCCCTGCATTCAATCGACCTGCTCAATCGGCGACGAGTCAAGCGACAACAGCAGCTTCGCCAGCCCGACCAGCAACAAGTCAAGTGAGCCAAGCCTCAACACCTGCTGCTCCACCCTTTAAGTGTTACCAATGCAACAAGGAAGGGCATATGGCCAGAGATTGTAGAACACGTGGGTACAACAACAACTCACTGAATAAGCCCTACGCTAGGTCTTTCCAGCCATGGGACAATCGGATGCGAGGAAAGGTGTTTGCGATGATGAATGAAGAAGCTGAGGTGAACCCAGATGTATTGACCGGTAAGTTGGCTGAACACTACTAACTTATAAGGACTAATTGGCTTACTACATGTAACCTAAATTACCTACGAATCCTAGGTACCCTGAATGTCTCAACCATACCTGCGCGAGTATTATTTGACTCAGGCGCAACCCACTCTTTCATCTCCTCGACCTTTGCCAGCAAGATGAAGGATCAACAGAGAGACATCGGGCATGAGCTAGTAGTCAGCACGCAGACAGGAAGTGTCGTGAGCTTGGAGAAGGTCTATGACCCTTGTCAGATTAAAATTTGTGGGAAGAAACTAACCGCACGATTGATAAAGATGGATATAAAGGATTTTGACATAATACTAGGCATGGACTGGTTGTCTGCCTATGATGCAAACATCTTGTGTGCGAAAAAGAAGAAAATGTTTAAGTTCGGGGATGGTTCAATCTTAACATATCAAAGTGAATCAAGGAAGAAATCTAGGAAAATAACCTTATCAGCTCTCAAGGCGTGCAAGTTGCTTGACGATGGATGTCAAGGCTTTTTGGCCACAGTAATAGATATGGAGGCAAGGATTAAACCTTTGGAAGAACTAGAGGTGGTTAGAGAATTTCCTGATGTCTTTCCAGAAGATCTAACACAGCTACCGCCTGACCGCAACATAGAGGTCCAGATTGATCTGATTCCTGGTGCAGCACCAGTATCCAAGGCATCATACAGAATGGCGCCAATTGAATTGAAGGAGTTGCAGGTTCAACTTCAAGACCTGCTGAAGAAGGGATTTATACGACCTAGTGTATCACCCTGGGGAGCACCCATGCTGTTTGTTAAGAAGAAAGATGGTAGTATGCGGCTGTGTATCGACTACCGCGAGTTGAATAAGCTGACTATCAAGAATCGATATCCGTTGCCGCGTATCGATGACCTATTCAATCAGTTACAAGGAGCACGAGTTTTCTCCAAAATCGATCTTAGGTCGGGATACCATCAACTGAAGATCAAGAACGGTGATATTCATAAGACAGCATTCAGAACTCAATATGGACATTATGAATTTTTAGTATTATCGTTCGGGTTAACCAACGCCCCGGCAACATTCATGGACATGATAAATAGAGTATTCCATGACTTATTGGAGAAGTTCGTCATAGTATTTATTGATGACATCTTGGTGTACTCTAAGAATGAGGAAGAACACGCGCGACACCTTACTTTCGTGTTGCAGCGGTTGCGAGAGCACTAATTGTATGCCAAGTTCAGTAAATGTGAATTCTGGCTTCACCAGATTGGGTTCTTGGGACACATCGTCACCAAGGATGGCATTAAAGTAGACCCAGGCAAGGTGAAAGTAGTTCTTGAATGGGAAACTTTGAAGAGTGCCACTGAGATACGAAGTTTCTTAGGATTGGCCAAATATTACCGAAGGTTTATTGCCAATTTCTCACGAATTTTGGCACCAATGAAAAAAATTACAAAGAAGGGAGCCAAATTTTAATGGAATGAAGCATGTGAGAAAAGTTTTCAAGAATTGAAGAACCCTTTGGTAACAGCTCCAGTTCTGACCATTCCGGATGGCACTGGAGGAATGGTGGTATACACCGACGCGTCCAGAACAGGATTGGGTGGCATCCTGATGCAGAGAGGTAAAGTAGTCGCCTATGCCTCTAGACAATTAAAGGAACACGAAAAGAACTACCCCACACATGACCTAGAATTGGTAGCATTAGTTTTCGCGTTGAAAATATGGCGGCATTACCTGTATGGTGAAAAGAGTGAAATTTTCAGCGATCATAAAAGCCTGAAGTATTTCTTCACTCAAAAGGAGCCGAACATGAGACAAAGGTGATGGTTAGAGTTGGTAAAAGACTACGATTGTGAAACCCAGTACCACCCTGGTAAGGCCAATGTTGTTGCGGATGCATTAAGCAGAAAATCTCAGACTGTATCCCTCGCTTCCTTAATTGTAAGCGAACCGTTAGTAGAAGAAGCTCAAAAATTTGATCTGGAACTCATGATTGAAGGGACGGCTATGCAATTAGCAGCTATGGACCTGTAGCCGTCGATACAAGAAGAAGTAATTGCAAAGCAACCATTAGACCCCGAGCTAGACAAGATTATGTGGGAAGTACAACAAGGAGTCCACAAGGACCTAGATTTTTCCTTGGCCCAAGATGGTGCACTGAAGTTTCGAGACAGATTGTGCATGCTGGACGATTATGATGTCCAAGACCGAATTCTTAAAGAGGCGCACAACTCACCCTACACAATCCACCCCGGGAGTACAAAGATGTACAAGGATTTGAAGAAGTATTACTGGTGGATTGGAATGAAGGAGACCATAGCAATATACATGTCCAAGTGTCTAACCTGTCAACAGATAAAAGCAGATAGACACCGACCGTATGGCTTATTGCAACCACTTCCTATACCTGAATGGAAGTGGGAAAGAAATACTATGGATTTTGTGACAAATTTGCCCAACACCAGGAAGGGCATGAATGCGATTTGGGTGATTGTAGATGGACTAACGAAGGCGGCACACTTTATACCAATTAAGATAAGTTATCCAATGGAGAAGCTTGCCCAGATATACATTGAAAACATAGTCCGCTTACACGGCGTGCCTGTTAGTATTATGTCTGATAGAGATCCTCGGTTCACCTCAAGATTTTGGAGAAGTTTACAAAAGGCATTGGGTTCTCAATTGAATCTTAGCACAGCTTTCCATCCGCAAACGGACGGGCAATCGGAAAGAACCATCCAAACCCTAGAAGATATGCTCTGAGCCTGTGTTTTGGAAATGAATGATAGTTGGGATGCTCACATACCGCTGGTGAAATTTGCTTATAATAATAGTTATCACTCCACCATTGGCATGGCACCATTCGAAGCACTCTATGGCCGGAAGTGCTGAACCCCGCTATATTGGGATAAAGTCAATGAGCGAAGATATCTCGGACCCGAGATGATACAAGCGACCTGCGACAAGGTTGATATTATAACAGAGAAGATCAAAGTAGCCCAGTCAAGATAGAAAAGTTACGTAGACAATCGAAGGAAGGATATTTAATTTGAAATCAGAGAAAAAGTATTCCTTCGAGTGTCCCCAACTAAAGGATTGCTATGTTTTAACAAGAAAGGCAAATTGAGCCCAAGATTCATTGGTCCTTATGAAATACTCAATAAAGTGGGACCCATAGTATACCGACTGGCACTACCACCATCCTTGTCAGGCGTCCACGATGTTTTTCATGTGTCAATGCTGAGGAAGTACATTAATAACCCGACGCATGTACTATCAACTGAACCTAAACAGTTGGATGTGGATATGACCTACAAAGAGCAACCTACAGAGATATTGGACAGAAAGGAGCATACCCTCCGTAACCGCACCGTCGCTTTTGTAAAGGTTTGCTGGGGAAACAACCCGATAGAAGAAGCTTCATGGGAACGTGAAGAAGAAATGAAGGAAAAGTATCCTCAACTATTTGGATTGCAAGGTAAGCAAATTTCGAGGACGAAATTTTTGTAAGGTGGGGAGAAATGTCAAACCCTGCTCCTGACTGGCTGGAATTTTGATTTAAGGACAGGAACCCCTGTCCAGGCAACCAGGAACACTGTGGAGCATCACTCCAGTGTATTGGATTAATGAACAAACCCTATGTATGTCATCTTACATACCTGTCAGAAGATGGATAGCTGATCCATGCAGCTACATAGCTCACAGCATCACGTATGGCCTGGACTCCAGGTAATCTCTCTCCTTCCCATAATAGTGGGACCCACCTCTGATAAAGTGTGTAAGAACCTTTATAAGGCATGTGGGGACAATACCCAGACCAAGGGTCAAACCCCTGTGCAAGCCCCATTGAATTTCAGCTTGCTGGAATTCTCTGGACGATGGCACTGGGCGATGCAGACAAGGCCCAGTTACATCGCCCAGTGACTGAAACAGCATATTTTATTGGATTTTATTTATGGGGACCACCCAATATGAACATGGGCACCCTCCATAGATAGAGGGGAGTCTGAGGGACCACCTCATACTCTTGGTTCACTGTGGACCCCACTAGTGTGCCCAAAATCACTCAAAATCAGTTCAAAAACTCATTTTCAAAAGGGGCCTTCACAGCTAAACAAGCCTCAGTGAAGGTTGGGCCTATAAATAGATGAGCTTTGGAATCATTTAGAGCTCTTACTTCTGCTCATTTCATGGGAGAGAATGGAAGAGAAAGAAGAGAGCAAGAAGAGGAAGGAGAGGAAGAAAGAAGAAGAAGAAGGAAGAAGGAGGAGTTGCCACCCCTACCCAGCTGGAACCGAGCTCTCTCAGCCATACTCAGGTATAAAAATACACCTATATGCCTACTGCCTCCCTCTCATCTCTGTAGTTGCTAGTGTTTCTCCTCTCTGCCAGCCTGGAATAGCTGGGAGAAGCTAGGTATGGTTCCAGATCTTCCATGCAAGCTCAGAGCATGGAAGATCTATGTTTTTTTTTTTCAATTTTAAGAGGCTGTTATGCTGCTCTTAAGGCCGTGACCTGGCTGTGCATGGCTGCACTGCCCAGATTCACTTCTGGCTGACAGTTGGGAACCTTGGATGTAAACCATGGCTACACAAACCTAACCCAAGACGATTGCAGCCATGGAACATCAAATTACATCTGATTCCAGCCTTGCATGTGGCTGAAATTGAATTCCAAGCTTAGAGAAAACCCTGTGACACTATTCATTAGGTTGTCTAGGCAGCCAAATGGTGACCCTGATGGCAGATCCATTTGGATCAAAAGGTAGATCATCCCAGGGGCTACCTGACCCCCCTAACATGCAACAGATTAGAATTGAGCATAGCCTAAAAAGCCCAGCCTTGGGAACTCAGCCCAATGTCAATTTGAGGGCATTGGGCGATGCACCCAACGCCCAGACCCATCTCCCAGTGAAGGAAACGGTGCTATTTTTATAATTGGATTTGGGGAATCTCACCCAATGGCTATGGGATAGTGTGGAAAGGTGGGAAATGATATAACTGCCCTTCCCCACATCTGTCCATATTAAAGGAATACTTTGAAACCCTAGTGGGCCTCGCAGGTGAAGGAAACCCTACTGTGCTTGGTCCTACAACACAGGCAAGCTATGGACAGCACTGTGGACCTGATCTGACCTAGGGTCAGGTGCAGTCACTATTAATGACCATTTTACCCCTAGACCACTTACTTTGGATGAAGCACCGGGTCATGAGCCTAAGGCCTAGTGCAAGGTCCAGTGATTCCAAATGAGAACCAACTGAACACTGGGTCAACCCAGTAAGTTTAGGTTAACTCTAGGGGTACCAGTGGTAGACTGAAAACTTAATAAGACATTATCTGATTTGTAATTAGGATTTGATCCCGCACTCGAAGACAACAGCCAGACTGCTGTTGGAACTGAGTTTGCAATCGAGTTTCTAGAACCAAACTCAGGTGAGTGAATAATATTATCATATGTGCAAGTGTAATTATAATACTGTGCCGGCTATTAAGAATTGTGAATATAAATGCTGTGTTATTTACTTCTGTTTCAAACTACTCAAATCACTGCATAATGACTGTCTGTTGATCAACACTGTGAATTCTTATATGATGATTGTGAATGATAGACTAGATGCCATAGTTGGCTTGGAAATGAGGCTTGTGGTAGCCCGTAGTATGGGATGCGGTTGACACCACCTGACTCATACGGTGCCATATAGACATGGGGTTAGAGTTTCATCACCCGTGCTATGCACCCTTGCCAACAAGGGTTAAGGTGTTGGATGCCTGTGGGGGCGACCATATGTATATGTGAAAAGAGAAAAGAAATTAAAAGAACACCAAAATGGTGAATGATGAAAGAACACCAGAATGGTGAATATGAGCTATATGCCAAGTTATAAGCTAGAAAATAAAAGAAAAGAGAAAAGAAATGGATTGTCCCACGGGTTAATCATAGAGGGCTGGTCGGGCTGACCTTGGTGATTGATGCGGGAGCTAACTGGTCCTCTCTGACAACTCAATGGGTGTATCGCGGGAAAAGGTTAGAAGCCCGCACCAGGGATACATGTATTAGGGATTATAGTAGCACAAACCTGACTTAGTTGTATTGTTAGGTGGCTAATAAATAATCTGGACTTGCATATCATATAGGATCATGTGGATTATGATTGCACGTGCATGCATGATGATATATTTGCACGTGATACTTTTTATCTTGGGGACTCCTTTTTGGTTTATTAGGAGTTTATCCCCATTTCGTTTTGAGCGTTGGTTGTAGTTTCTTTTTTTTTTTTTTTTTTTTGGGGTTGAGTTATCTCACCCTGTATATATACATGTATATGGTAGTTCTAGCTTTATTTCTGTCAGCTTCACTCTTAAGTTGTGGGTTGTGGGAAATGTATCAGAACAAACTAATCTATGTATATATATCATCACCATTTCCCATATTGCTACGCTTCCTATTTTTTTTATTAGAATTATAGTTTATCTGCAACACTCTGATCTTGCTTATGGTAAAGTGATGAATGTGGTTTCGTGAATGTAAGCACTGCTTCTAGATCCGTGGGATTTGGTGGATTGTCGTTACGCAATTCGGGTCACCTACCTAATCCTCCCAGGGGGTGGTTTGGGGTGTGAGATAAATGCTGGGAAGATCGAGCTTCAGACAAGACAACAGCCAAATGTGACTACAAATCCGTTACCGGCTCATGGAGTGAATATGCTATAAGAAGATTCAGATTCGGGAGATACCACTCATTCAATCAGACCCGTTGTGGGAAAAAGGAATTTGATGGATGCACGCACTTATAGAGCGCTCCTGGCATCAAAGAAGGAAAAGGGGAAGAAAAAGGATCAAATTGTACAAGAAGTTTCCTAAGAGGTGAATCGACCCAACTCTCCATTTTATCGTCCAAGGTCTCTAGTCAATGGGTAAGCAGAGTCTCCTCTCCCATTAAAGAAAATGCCACAACCCCTATTGAAAGGATCGTATTCCCCGGAATCATCAACTTAGATCAGTAAACATAAAGGGAGAAGAATTTTCATTGGACCCTACCACACTGATCTAACCTAAAAACATAAACAATTGAAAGATAAAAGGTAAGGATTACCTAGGCAAGGAATGTGACATGTATTCCGTGTAAGTGAAGAATGATATATACATGAATGCTCAATGTAATGCCTTCAACATAACAATGCTTAAAATATGAATTTGGAGAAGGTCTCTGATTTGTTGAAGTTCTCTTGAATGATGCTTGCAAGAGATGGCTAGACTTCAACAAAGAGAGCTTGAGATTGATGCTTGAATATAGCTCTCACTTGATTTAAAACTCACACAAATAAGTCTTCAATGGCTAGTACTTGAGGGGTTTCAAGTGTTGTCTTTAGAGCTAAGAAGATGCTCTATATATACAAAAAATCTGGGTTAAGTTTGAGTCACAATAGATTAAAAATGGCTAGTTTTTAGTCAAATCGGTCGACCACTTTGTGTGTCGATCGACCTCTTTAAGAGAGCCATTGCAAAATATAGCCATTGGAATCAAATTGCACCAACCGGTCGATTGTCGGTCGACCGGTTATGGAACCGATTGGTGTTGGGCGACCAGTTCCCCAACTGGTATGTCCCACTTCGACCTCTGTCACTGGCGGTCGGTCTGTGTAAGGACCAACCGATCGATCGGTTCTAAAACCGGTTCACAGATAGGGTATTTTCAGTGATTTTTCTCAGTGGGTACTTACACATATTGAACCTTATTAATGCTAAGGCCATTATGGTATAATTTAGCCTCCTAAGGTCTCTAGAATGCATGATGTATGCAATGCAATTTTCATTAAAATTATCATGCAGTACATTGTGTAAGAGTGGTGTGTGCCTAAAGGTTTGAGTTTTCGGTCTTGAGCTTCATATTGACATCTCCAAAGATGTTCTTCAATCTTCAAAAGATTCTTGTTTAGTTCTTTCTATTGATGAAACTTTTCATGACTTTACAGCATCCTTGATCATCCAAGTTCTTTGGTTCTGGACTCCTTGGTTTCTTGTCTTCATGACTTCTTGGCTTGATGTCCATTTTCAAAACATGTTTATTTGTTATCATCAAAACCAATGATTACCCAACAATCTCCCCCTTTTTGATGATGACAAACCTTATAATTTAACAAAAAGGCAATGATATATAATTTTGAAAATTTCAAGATAAGAATATCATCATAAGCATCATAGGCATTATATATTTAATATAAGTAAGAATCAATAAATTAAATTATCCACTTTTTAAGTTAAATCACCCACTTTCTCTCCCCCTTTTGTCAACAGCAAAAAGGTAAGAAAGAGCAATAAGCTCCCCCTGCAGAAAATACTAGTAGCCAATAATGAGCATACACAAGTAAGCTCCCCCTACAAATATACATCAGTGATAATAAGCATATGTATCAAATTAAAACCATAAGCATGATAAGTCAATAGTATAAAAAGGTTTTAAGAGTAGGAGTGCAGGAGTTAAAAGGCAATGCATAGTCTAAGCTATTACAACCCAAATATCAAAGTTAAATTGTTAGAAAAGCAAAGTTTGAAAGTCTGAAGGTAAAAGGAGACTAAGCATCAGGAGCAGTAGGAATATTGAAGTGCTGAGTGATACGGACAAGTTGAAGAATCATGGAGTTCATCTTGTCATCCATTGAGTCAAGCCATTCAGTAGTTGTCTTCATGTAGTCCAGCATCATCTGGCGATCAGAAGCAGAGGAGGATCCTTCTGGAGGAATGTAGTCCTCATCATCACTCTCATCATAGTCTTCTTCTTCAGTTGCAAATGCATTGGATTTCCTTCTGCGAGTCTCAGGAACAGGAGCAACAAGAGGAACAATGGACAAGTTCATCTTCTTGATGGTTGTAGCATCCATGTCACATGGTTTATCTTCAGGAATCTCATCAGAACAGTGAATTTGGAAGTGATAGAAAATAGTAGTAAAAGTCCTACCATATGGAAGACTATCTTGGGAAACTCTTTTGGAAGTAGTTTCCATCACCCTCATCATGAGATATGGAAGGCTAATTTGGTTTCCAGTGACCAAACACCAGGCAAGGTATGCCTCAAATGGTTTCACTGCATCCCTATGGCCTCCTTTGGGTAGTAAATTATAGGAATTTATGAGACACATCACCCTAGGAATGTCATGAAGTTGGACAGCCTTAATATTTTGGTAGTTGCCATCATAATTTTGCATGATTTTACAATAGACTTCAGCCTCATTCATGAAATCATCATAATTCTATTTGGTCTTGAGATACTTGAACTCACCATAAGCTCTAATATTTAAAAAATCTTCCAAATCCTTTATATTGAAGGAGATGGGAATGTCATTGACTAGAGATTTGATTCTCAAGTCTCCATCTTGGCCTTCAACTTTCAAGTTGCAGTAAAAATACTTTACCAAAGTAGGATAACAAAAATTATTATGCTAAAGTGCAAAATCCCATCCAAGAAAAGTATAGTATTCTGAGATATTACCAGTTTGGAGTTCTCTAGTACTCGCATGGCGTTCTTGGATCACTTTTCTTTCCAAATACTTGGGCCAAAACTGAGAGGCTTCAAGAGATGAGAAGAGAGATTCATTGTAAGCCTTGGTTTTCCCTTTGTTCGTTGTGGTCTTCCTCTTCTTGCTTGGAGCACCATTCTTTAGAGCCATTGATGAAGAAAAAGAGAGATTTGAGGGAAAGATATGAGATTGAAGTGAAATGGGGCTTAGATTCAAGGGTTTTTATAGAGATTTTACCCTAGAATGTTCGTTCAAGGGTTTTGGAACGAAGAGGCATGAAAATAGAAGGAGAGGGTGTGATGAAATAACCTCTCGGTTTCCTTTTAAAAACAGATTTTTAGCGATCCGGTAGACCGGTACAATCGAAGCGGTCGACCAATTTGGGCAGAAATCCTATATTTTTGAATTTTTGGAATAGAGACTAATTTTTCAGTCAAATAGGAGTATTTTTGAAAGCATTAATTAAAAAAGGATTGCAGATGCCCAACTCACGGTGAACCGTGCAGAAATGCTCTTTCGATAGAGGTTTGGTGAAAATGTCCGCGACTTGTCTTGTAGTGTCGATATGTTCAAGGACAATTTTGCCCTTTTGAGCAGTGTCACGAAGGAAATGGTGACGGAAGTCAATGTGCTTGGCTCAGGAATTAAGAATTAGATTTTTGCTGAGATTTATAGCACTTGTGCTGTCACACATGATTTTTGAGGTTTCAAAAGAAATACCGTAATCAGTGAGAGTTTGGCGCATCCAGAGAATTTGAGCACAACACCTACCTGCTGCAATATATTCAGCTTCAGTAGTGGAGAGTGCAACACAATTCTATTTCTTACTGAACCAAGAAACAAGACATGATCCAAGGAAGTGGCAAGTTTGACTTGTGCTCTTGCGGTCGAGATGACAACTAGCAAAATCAGCATCAGAAAAGTTAAGTAATTCAAAATTATTGTTCATAGGATACCATAGTCCTACATTAACAGTGTTTTTCAAATACTTGAATATTCTTTTGACTGCACTAGCATAAGATTGCATAGGGCTAGCTTGGAATCTAACACAAGCATAGACACTAAACATAATGTCAGGTCTACTTGCAGTTAAGTAGAGCAAACTATCAATCATACCTCTATATCGAGTAGGATCAAAAGGAGTTCCATTCTCATCTTTTGATAGACTTAGTGAGGTACTCATAGGAGTGCAAGAAGCTTTCTGAGCATTTATATCAAATTTCTTCCATACTTCTTTAATATATTTAGACTGATTGATAAAAATCCCATTTTCAGTTTGTTTAATCTGAAGTCTTAAAAAGAAGTTTAATTCTCCCACTAAACTCATTTCAAATTCATTTTTCATGCAGTTACTAAATTAAATGCATAGCGATTCATTAGTAGCACAAAAAATGATATCATCAACATATATTTGAACAATGATTAAATGTGATCCTTTGTGTTTAACAAACAAGGTTGTGTCTACTTTTTCAATAATATAATCATGCTCAATAAGAAATTTTCTTAATTTATCATACCAGGCTCTAGGTGCTTGTTTAAGTCCATACAAAGCCTTCTTGAGTTTATAAACATGATTAGACAAAGTAGAGTTTTCAAATCCAGGAGGTTGTGAAACAAAAACTTCTTCAATTATAAAACCGTTTAGGAATGCACTTTTTACATCCATTTGATAAAGTTTGAAGTTCTTATGACAAGCAAATGCTAACAACATTCTTATAGCTTCTAATCTAGCTACAGGAGCATAAGTCTCATCAAAGTTAATTCCTTCCTGCTGATTATAGCCTTGAGCAACTAGTCTTGCATTGTTTTTCACAACAATTCCATTTTTATCAAGTTTATTTCTAAAAATCCATCTTGTTCCAATGATGGATTTATTTTTGGGTTTTGAAACAAGTTCTCAAACATCATTTCTTTCGAATTGATGTAATTCCGCTTGCATAGCCAGAATCCAATCATTATCTAGCAGTGCTTCCTTTATGTTTTTGGGTTCAATCATAGACAAGAAAGCAACAAAATTACAAGTATTTTGAATTTTAGATCTAGTTTGAATACCTTTCTCAATATTCCCAATTATTTGGCTCAAGGGGTGATGCCTTATAGGTCTTACGTCTTTAGGAAGTCTAGTTGACTCCTCTAAAAGGTTATCTTTGATGGTATCATCTAGAGAGATGGTCTCAACTCTCTTTTTTATCTCGGATATTGTATCCTAATCATCATCAACCAATGGTTTATATCTGTCTTTGGGAAGTGAAACATCAAATTTGACATTCATGGATTCTTCCACGGTTAGGTCTTTTTATTAAATACTCTATAGGCTCTACCGTTGCTAGAGTATCCAAGAAAAATATCTTCATCAGATTTTTCTTCAAATTTTCCTTTGGGATCTTTGGTATTCAAGACAAAGCATTTACATCCAAAGATTTGAAAGTAGTCAACCTTGGGTTTCTTTTCAAAATATAATTCATAAGGTGTTTTAAATAAGATCCTTCGGATTAAAACACGATTCAAAACATAGCAAGCAGTATTTAATGCTTCAGCCCAAAAGTATTTTGGTAGAGAATATTCACTAAGCATAGTCCGAGCAGTCTCTTGAAGAGATCTATTTTTCCCTTCAACAATCCCATTAGATGGAGGAGTTCAAGGAGCTGAGAAGTTGTGTGTGATACCTTCATCATCACAGAATTTTCTAAATTGGTTTGAGTTGTCATACTCACCACCATGATCACTTCTTATAGTAGTGACCAAATAGCCCTATTGGTTTTGTATTTTCTTGCATAGTGATGTAAATTCGTTGAAAGCATCATTTTTGTATCTAAGAAACAAGGTCCGAGTATATCTAGAGTAGTCATCAACAATCACAAATGTATATACGTTATCACTCAAGCTTGGAGTAGGTATAGGATCAAATAAGTCTAAATGAAGTAATTCAAGGGGTCTACTTGTAGATACAATATTCTTAGATTTATGAGAAACTCTTGCTTGTTTCCCTTTTTGACAAGCATCACAAAAATAGTTTTTGTCAAATTTCAGTTTAGGCAAGTTTCTAACAAGATCTTTTGATGCAATGGATTCTATCAACTTCATATTTATATGACCAAGTTTTCTATGCCAAATATTTGATTCTTCATATGAAATCAAGCATGTAATATTATGACTAGCTTCATCAATAATACAAGTATATATATTGTTATTTCTAGTTACTTTCAATATGATTTCATCATTAGCATCCATAACTAAATAATGTGAACATTAAAGTTTACTTTAAATCCGGAACTACAAAGTTGACTTACACCAAGTAGATTGTAAGCAAGTTTGTTTACCAAACAAACATTTGAAATAGTAGTACCCCCAATATTTATGTTTCCGATGCCAACAATTTTTTCTTTGCCAATATCTCCAAAAGTTACCCATCCACCATCATATTTTCTTAGTTTTGTAAAAAGCTTTTCATTTGATGTCATATGCTTGGAGCATCCACTATCAATGTACCATTCAATTTGATCTTTGCTCTTCAAGCATACCTACAAAACAAGATTCAAACATACATTGGCCCCCACATTCTTATGGGCCATTGTGGTTAGGATCAAGGGTTCCTTTTGGTACCCATACTCTCTTAGTAGAGTAGTTTATGAAATAAAGATTCCTTGGGGACTGACCATAATTACTTGAGAATGATCTGGATTGTATTGTAAATTTTTGAGTCTTTAGTTTTTGATATCTAAGATAGAAATTCAAGGGAGAAGGTGTCCTCTTTTGATTTTCAAAGGAGTTTTGAGATCTCCTTCTTTGAGAGGTATATGATTCATAATGTCTTGGGTAGTAAGGCTTGTATGACCTATGATTTGGGTGAGGTCTATAATTTCTTTCCATAAAATATGAAGCCTCCATAAAAGATGAAACTTGTGGTCTATGGTATTGCCTTTATGGCTTTTGGGAAACAAATTCCCTTTGTGACCTATACCTTTTGTGATAGGCATATTGGAAAGCATGATTCTTTGGTCTTCTATGATTTTGTTTTCTTCTTTGGTTTCTAGAAGAGGGTACTTGAGAATTTGAAGTTTGACCTTGGCTTGTTTCCTTAGGATGTACTATCTTACTCTTTCCTTTGGCTTGTTGTGGGATTTTTCCATTGTAGTCTAGACTTTCCTTATTAAGAGGGGTTTTTTTGTGGTGTACCAAGAAGAGTATCTAGGGATTTTTGTCCCTTGGTAAAGGTGAGCAAAGCCGACTTCAAATTTTCTTTTTCTTCTTCAAGTTTAGCAATGTAATTATGTAGACTGTCTACTTTATTATGAAGGCTAATAACTTCTTTCTCTAAAATAGAGTTGGAAGCCTCAAGCTTTTGGCTTGCCTCATAAAGAGCTTCAAAGCTTCTTTCTATATCATTTTCATCTATATCATTTGTATCAATATCATCAATTGAATTACTATTTATAGAGTTTGAACTATAAAAGTCAGAATTTAGTTGTACTAACCTGTGTTATATTGTATAGAGAGATTTAACTCAACTTTAGTTGTCCATTTGTCATCTTCATTTAACTCAACTTCATGAGTTAGGAGATGTTGGGGTAAATTCCACACATCACCCATTATGGTTTTGATGATAACAAATAAGTTAGTTGTACTAACCTGTGTTATATTGTATAGAGAGATTTCATAAGAAATGAGCATCAAGTAAGGGGGAGCATGTAAAAGCTTGATGCACTAAGACAAAGATTTCAAAAGAATGTTGTAAAGTGAAGGACTACGTTCAAGACTTCTATTCAAGCAACTCAATGGGATACAAGACCTCATAGAACTTGTTTAATCTTGTATCATGTTGTATCTTGTTTATAGTCACAATTAATGTATTGCACACACTTGCATACATTCATTTAGATAGACTTTAGGAGGTTTAAATTAAACCCAATCCATGTGACCAAACCCAATTAGATTCATCCATGTAAGTCCAATAAAGGACTTAACAAATTTCAGCAGAAATTTAAGAATCCAGCATACCGGATCTGTGTTGCAATCTCAGGAAATTGCCCATAGTAGCCTTCCAGCCCATGCCGGATTGTAATCCAGTGTACCAGATCATAATCCAGCATAATAGATCAATATCCAGCATACCGGATCAATATAATATTGTTATCTTTTGACCGTTATTGCTTTATTCAATAAGAAAATTAGGTAATCCGGCATATCGGATTGGAATCTCCAGCATACCGGATTATTTATGGCATTTGAAATCCGATCTTGAAATAGATTCCTAATTGATTAGAGCTATCTAGCCTATAAATACCCACTTTTTTAAGGCTCTAATGACTACTAATAATCATCATTAAGAGACTTCATCAAAAGCTCTAATTACAAAAGCCTAAGTGAGCATTCAAGCATCAAATCATCACAAGCTCACACACTCAAGCTCCTCAACCTCATCTAGCTTCAAGCTCCAAGGGTGGAAGGTAGCATACACTCCTACTAAGGTTGAGATAATCCTTTTACTAGTAATTTTTAATTTATGTTTTAATTGAGTCTACTTGCTCAGAATCAAGAGTAGTGAGTCCTCTTGCTCGGAATCAAGAGTAGTTGAGTTCTCTTGCTCTTAATCAAGATTTGTATGAGTTCTCTTACTCTCACTCAAGATTTGTTTTAGTGAAATTCTCTCTAAGGTGAGAGGAGTGGACGTAGGCAAGTGTTGGCCGAACCATTATAATTCTCTTGTGTCAATTTCATTTATTGCTTGTCTTTACAATGGTGATTGATTTTAATTTTTGCATAAGTTTTTATATTCCCTACTTTCACCTATTTTGCCCTCTTCTAGGTGAATTCACAGGAGAGATCCCATAAGCTCATCCATACTGACCATGTTCAGATTCTTTGATTCTTTTATGACTATTACTTTTGGTCTCCATTTGGGAGGAAGTGACCTGACAATCTTTCGTACATTTTCAGACTTGGTGTAGGTCTTTCCTAAGCCCTTCAACTTGTTTATGATGTTAGTAAATCTCAAAAATATATCAGCAATAGTTTCATTTTCTAACATTTTAAACAATTCATATTCAGTCATAAGTTTATCAATTTTTTATTCTTTTACTTGTGTTGTTCCTTCATAGGAAACGACAAGAGTATCCCAAATTTCTTTGGCAGACTCACACATGGCTATTTTATAGAATTCAGATTCACTTAATGCGTATTGAAAAAAGGTAATAGCTTTAAAGTTGTGTTGAATTTTCTCTTTTTCTGTTGGAGATAATTCATCAGTGGTCTTCGACACATTTACATCATCTACCTTCTTAGTAAAAGTATATGGTCCATTTTCAATAACATGCCATATATCTAAGTTGTGTGCACATGTGAAGTTCTTAAATCTAATTCTCCAGTATGCAAAATTATCACCATTAAACAGTGGAGGTCTCGAGATATTTAGTCCCTAGAGTGCGTTGTGGTGTGCTGCCATGGTTCTTTAGTCTCTGTGTATTAAGCTTCCGCTCTGATACCAATTGTGAGATAACCTAGAGGGGGGTGAATAGGTTATCACTAGTGAATTTTAAACATTTTTTGATTTGTCTCCCAATTAAGTGATTGAAACAAAATAGTAAACATAAATAATACGAAAATAGGAAGACACAAGATTTATAGTGGTTCGGCTAAACCAAGCCTACATCCACTCCTCTCAACCTTGAGAGAATTCCACTAGTAACTTCCTTTCAGCACAGTAGGTGGGAAGAATATCTTTACAATCTTTTTCACATGATAAGAGAATCCTAAACCTTTCTCACAGGATAAGAGGATCCTAACTTTTTTTCACAGGATAAGAGTATCCTAACTCTTTTTCACAGGATAAGAGTATCCTAACTCTTTTTTCACAGGATAAAAGGATCCTACACACTAATCTAAGTACAGTCTAGATTAATGTAAAAATACTTTCTTAACTCAAAAACATAAAAAATTGAAAGATAAAAGGTAAGGATTACCTAGGCAAGGAATGTGACATATATTCCTTGCAAGTGAAGAATGATATGTACATGAATGCCCAATGTAATACCTTCAACATAATAATGCTTAAAATATGAATTTGGAGAAGGTCTTTGATGTGTTGAAGTTCTCTTGAATGATGCTTGCCAGAGATGGCTAGACTTCAACAAAGAGAGCTTGAGATTGATGCTTGAATATAGCTCTCACTTGATTTGAAACTCACACAAACAAGTCTTCAATGACTAGTACTTGAGGGGTTTCAACTATTGTCTTTAGAGCTAAAAAGATGCTCTATATATACAAAAAATCTGGGTTAAGTTTGAGTCACAACGGATTAAAAATGGCTAGTTTTTAGTCAAATCGGTCGACCACTTTGTGTGCCTGTCGACCTCTTTAAGAGAGCCATTGCAAAATATAGTCATTGGAATCAAATTACACCAACCCGTTGATTGTCGATCGACTGGTTGTGGAACCGGTTGGTGTTGAGCGACCGATTCCCCAACTTATAAGTCCCACTTCAGCCTCTATAACTGGTGGTCGATCTATGTAAGGACCAACCAGTAGACCGGTTCTGAAACCGGTTCACAGATAGGGTATTTTCAATGATTTTTCTTAGTGGGTACTTGCACATATTGAACCTTATTAATGCTAAAGCCATTATGGTATAACTTAGCCTCCTAAGGTCTCTAGAATGCATGATGTATACAATGCAATTTTCATTAAAATTACCATGCAGTACATTGTGTAAGAGTGGTGTGTGCCTAAAGGTTTGAGTCTTCGGTCTTGAGCTTTATATTGACTTCTCCAAAGATGTTCTTTAATCTTCAAAAGATTCTTGTTTAGTTCTTTCTATTGATGAAGCTTTTCATGACTTTATAGCATCCTTGATCATCTAAGTTCTTTGGTTCTGGACTCCTTGGTTTCTTGTCTTCATGACTTTTTGGCTTGATGTCCATTTTCAAAACATGTTTGTTTGTTATCATCAAAACCAATGATTGGGGAGGGAAGTGATTACCCAACAGAGGGATGACATCTAACAGACGACTCCAGAAGTTGCACTTCCTAGAAAATGGTCTGGAAGGTCTCAAGGCAGGAGTACTTCTACGAAAGTATGGATTCACAGCTCATGAAATTTGTCATTTAGCGCCAGTACAGGAGTCTTCCGACAGTGAAGAAGAAAAAGTTAAGGCTGTGACACCCAAGATACTCAAAGCCATGTCAGCACTTACCATTGGGCAATCATTGTCTAAAGAAGTCTCTCTCATTCAAATTGGAGGAGAAATGGATGATAGTGCAGAAGTCAAAGAACAGGTCAATTGCACTGAGGTGTATGATGAATGGATGGACTTTGCTGAAAAAGAGGTTTATATGGAGCCTTCTAAAGATGAGTCCTCCATAGAGGCAATGGGATGGATAAATTGAATTAAGGTTGATGATGACAATGCAAATCCCACGGATCTCATCCAACCGATTCCTTTGGGAAGCGACGATGAAAGAGGAAATGATGAAGAGATAGGATCCCCGAAAGATCCTAGAAGGGATTGGTCCTTATCTGGAAGGGATTTTGATCGATGGAGCATGAGTGTCTATCATCAAGTAGCAGACATAATAGATGTCACCACCAATACTCAGGAAATCCTGTATAAGGCCACTTCCCAATTTCCATATCTAATATGCAGCAATTTTTAGCACGATGCAAGAGGTTAGAAATGCTAGATGAAGCTGACCTACTCGTCTGGATTCTGCATGAACTAAGGAATATGACTTGGCTTGCCAATGCTTTGGCACAAGATATATTTGGAATACCTCCTCAAGATGTCATGCTATATTCAAATTCCCATGCTTACTCAGGGCCTCCAAGAAGGGAAGAATGGAAAACGTGAATCAATAACATCAACACAGGCAATCCTTATTTCGATCCCACAGATGACATCCGGGCCATAGAGGTGGATGTTGAGGAAGGTTTAAGTGAAGAAGACTCATATGAAGAATATGAGAGTGAGGGGTCATCCAGACCAAGGGAATCCAACGATGAAGAAGTAGGATAAGGCGAAGGTGATTCGTTTAATGAAAAAGAGGAATCTATTGAAGGAAGCCAAGAGGAGGAGGAAAAAGAGTCTGATCGACCCATGACTCATCTCGACAAATATGAGCACATTTACGGAAGAGCACCATGGACTTTGCCAATCAAAGTGAATAGGATCCATAGAGACATTGATAAGATCCAAGAAATGCTCATGAAGGTCGTGGCCTCATATAACAAGTATCAAGAAGAGCTTCAATAATTGGATCCAATCAGAGAACAATGGCCCTACCTCAGGCGATATACAATCTGGACAACTCTGTGAAGTTAACACTTGCGTTGGCACAAGATTTATGTGGAACTCCTCCTTCCTCCTCAGACTGTGGTAGTGAAAAATGTCACGAATGGATGAAAGCACATGGTAATTTCTTCCTCAATAATGTGAATGAAGAAGGCCAGTTTGATAATCCCATAGGAAACATCCATCCAGTTATTTCCAGCTCTGAGAAAACTTCGGAATCTAACTCTGAAAGCTTCAGTTCCCAAAATGAGAAGGATTGTAACTTCTACAAGTCTTTGGCAGAAGCAAGAGAATTGTATCAAGTAGCCCTAAAACCTTCCAAATGTTGCATCAGATGATCCCTAAGGACCCAAGGGACCCTGAACAATTTCATCTAATAAGACAGATCATTGACAAATAAGAGTCTTTGGCAAAGATCTTGAATCAGGCTCAAAACCCCATCTCAGTTATGGAACCAAGGTCGAGAAGCAAGTTACGAAGAAGAGGAGTCCTATTGTAGGAGCCAACATTATCATAGACAGTGATATAAAAGAAGAAGATATTTGCCCAGTTGAGTTAAGCATCAAAAGAGAAAAATCAGATGTGATGGAAACTAGATGTGGGAGGCATTTCAAGAATAAGGGTCTGACTGTGGAAAAACATTAGTCTAATCAACCAAAGCTAGACAATGAGCCCGAGAATCTAGTATTGAATCAGCTGAAGAAGGCCCAGACAAACATTTCAATTTGGGGATTGTAGATGGCTTCGCCAACTCACCAAGAAGGGGTACTAAAAGCTCTTGCCAAGGTTCAAGTGCCCATTGAAATGGGACCAAAGGAACTATCCCATATAGTGGGAGCCACTTATGCAATCCAGTCACTACTCTTCTTAGATAAAGATTTGCCGCCTGGAGGGAAAGGACATAACAGAGCTCTCTACATCACTGTGGAATGCAACAAAAATCAAGTTCCCCAAGTATTGATTGATAATGGCTTAACCGTCAATGTCATGCCATTAAAAGCTGTAAAATGTATGGGTTTACCTCTAGACAAGATGAAGCCTTCAAACTAAACAATTAGGGCATATGACAATACTAGGCGAGAGGTGATCGGAGTCCTCACCATAGATATCAAAGTCAGTCTAGCCTGGTTCACCATTGATTTTCAAGTTTAATATGCTACTAAGGAGACCATGGCTACATTCTATAGGTGTTCTTGCATCAAGCCTTCACCAGAAGTTGAAGTTTATTCATAAGCAAAAAGTGATCACCATTTTCGGAGACACAGAAGTGGTGTACACACATGCAAACATAGAAGTAGAAGGTTCTCCTCCATTAGAAGTACAGTTAGGAAGGTTTGAAATTGGAAATCTTTGTTCAACCTCTTCCGAAGAAGAAGAGCCCATCCTGGCAAGATTCCTAATCGTATGGAGCAGGACTTCAATGAGGATGATGAAGAAGATAAAGTATTTTGCAGGTTTGGGATTGGGAAAGAATCAGCAAGGGATACCAAAGTTCCCCAAGATGCAGCCCAACACCAACCGCCATGTTTTAGGTTTCATCCCAATGAAAAGAAAGACGTTAGCAAGAGAGAAGAACAATATCAAAGGACTGAAGAGTCAGAAGAATGAAATCACACCTTACTTCAAAACCCTAAATGGTTACTTTGTGAAAGAAGGGGAGAATTTCCCATATTACAGAAACATTGAGCCTTGGATTGATTAAGAGAAGGATAGCTTCCAGCCTGGATTCGAGATATTCTTTAAAAGATGAAGTAGACTAGGTAAAAATGGAATTAGAACAAGCCAAGATGAACAAAGAACAGGATGATCAAGGGATTAACATTTTGGGAGTTGCCATCATAATTTTGCATGATTTTGCCATAGACTCCAGCCTCATTCATGAAATCATCATAATTCTGTTTGCTCTTGAGATACTTGAACTCACCATAAGCTTTAATATTCAAAATATCTTCCAAATCTTCTATATTGAAGGAGATGGGAATGTCATTGACTAGAGATTTGATTCTCAAGTCTCCATCTTGGCCTTTAACTTCCAAGTTGCAGTAAAAATACTTTACCAAAATAGGATAACAGAAATTATTAGGGTAAAGTGCAGAATCCCATTCAAGAAAAGTATAGTATTATGAGATATTACTAGTTTGGAGTTCTCCAGTCCTCGCATGGCATTCTTGGATCACTTTCCTTTCCAAATACTTGGGCCAAAACAGAGAGGCCTCAAGAGATGAGAAGAGAGATTCATTGTAAGCCTTGGTTTTCCCTTTGTTTACTGTGGTCTTCCTCTTCTTGCTTGGAGCACCATTCTTTGGAGCCATTGATGAAGAAAAAGAGAGATTTGAGGGAAAGATATGAGATTGAAGTGAAATGGGGCTTAGATTCAAGGGTTTTTATAGAGATTTTACCCTAGAATGTTCGTTTAAAGGTTTTGGAATGAAGAGGCATGAAAATAGAAGGAGAGGGTGTGATGAAATGACCTCTCGATTTCCTTTTAAAATTAGATTTTTAGCGATCCGGTAGACCGGTTTGGGCAGAAATCCTATATTTTTTAATTTTTGGAATAGAGACTAATTTTTCAGTCAAATAGGAGTATTTTTGAAAGCTTTAATTCAAAAAGGATTGCAGATGCCCAACTCACGGTGAACCGTGCAGAAACGCTCTTTCAATAGAGGTTTGGTGAAAATGTCCGCGACTTGTCTTGTAGTGTCGATATGTTCAAGGACAATTTCGCCCTTTTGAGCAGTGTCACGAAGGAAATGGTGACGGAAGTCGATGTGCTTGGCTCAGGAATTAAGAATTAGATTTTTGCTGAGATTTATAGCACTTGTGCTGTCACACATGATTTTTGAGGTTTCAAAAGAAATACCGTAATCAGTGAGAGTTTGGCTCATCCAGAGAATTTGACACAACACCTACCTGCTGCAATATATTCAGCTTCAGTAGTGGAGAGTGCAACACAATTCTATTTCTTACTGAACCAAGAAACAAGACATGATCCAAGGAAGTGGCAAGTTTGACTTGTGCTCTTGCGGTCGAGATGACAACTAGCAAAATCAGCATCAGAAAAGCTAAGTAATTCAAAATTATTGTTCATAGGATACCATAGTCCTACATTAGCAGTGTTTTTCAAATACTTGAATATTCTTTTGACTGCACTAGCATGAGATTGCATAGGGCTAGCTTGGAATCTAGCACAAGCACAGACACTAAACATAATGTCTGGTCTACTTGCAGTTAAGTAGAGCAAACTGCCAATCATACCACTGTATCGACTAGGATCAAAAGGAGTTCCATTCTCATCTTTTGATAGACTTAGTGAGGTACTCATAGGAGTGCAAGAAGCTTTATGAGCATTTATATCAAATTTCTTCAATACTTCTTCAATATATTTAGACTGATTGATACAAATCCCATTTTCAGTTTGTTTAATCTGAAGTCCTAAAAAAAAGTTTAATTCTCCCATTAAACTCATTTTAAATTCATTTTTTATACAGTTACTAAATTCAATGCATAGCGATTCATCAGTAGCACAAAAAATGTTATCATTAATATATATTTGAAAAATGATTAAATGTGATCCTTTGTGTTTAACAAACAAGGTTGTGTCTACTTTTCCAATAATATAATCATGCTCAATAAAAAATTTCTTTAATCTATCATACTAGGCTCTAGGTGCTTGTTTAAGTCCATACAAAGCCTTCTTGAGTTTATAAACATGATTAGACAAAGTACAGTTTTCAAATCCAGGAGGTTGTGAAACAAAAACTTCTTCAGTTATAAAACCGTTTAGGAATGCACTTTCTACATCCATCTGATAAAGTTTGAAGTTCTTATGACAAGCAAATGCTAACAACATTCTTATAGCTTCTAATCTGGCTACAGGGGCATAAGTCTCATTAAAGTTAATTCCTTCCTGCTGATTATAGCCTTAAGCAACTAGTCTTGCCTTGTTTCTCACAACAATTCCATTTTCCTCAAGTTTATTTCTGAAAACCCATCTTGTTCCAATGATGGATTTATTTTTGGGTTTTGAAACAAGTTTCCAAACATCATTTCTTTCGAATTGATGTAATTCTTCTTGCATAGTCAGAATCCAATCATTATCTAGCAGTGCTTCCTTTATGTTTTTGGGTTCAATCATAGACAAGAAAGCAGCAAAATTACAAGTATTTTGAATTTTAGATCTAGTTTGAATACCTTTCTCAATATTCCCAATTATTTGATTCAAGGGGTGATGCCTTACAGGTCTTATGTCTTTAGGAAGTCTAGTTGACTCCTCTAAAGGGTTATCTTTGATAGTATCATCTAGAGAGATGGTCTCAACTCTCTTTTTGATCTCGAATATTGTATCATCATCATCATCAACCAATGGTTTATATCTGTCTTTGGGAAGTGAAACATCAAATTTGACATTCATGGATTCTTCCACAGTTAAGGTCTTTTTATTAAATACTCTATAGGCTCTACTGTTGCTAGAGTTTTCAAGAAAAATACCTTCATCAGATTTTTCTTCAAATTTCCCTTTAGGATCTTTAGTATTCAAGATAAAGCATTTACATCCAAAGATTTGAAAGTAGTCAACCTTGGGTTTCTTTTCAAAATATAATTCATAAGGTGTTTTAGATAAGATCCTTTGGATTAAAACACGATTTAAAACATAGCAAGCAGTATTTACAGCTTTAGCCCAAAAGTATTTTGGTAGAGAATATTCACTAAGCATAGTCCGGGCAGTCTCTTGAAGAGATCTATTTTTCCTTTTAACAACCCCATTAGATTGAGGAGTTCGAAGAGCTGAGAAGTTATGTGTGATACCTTCATCATCACAGAATTTTCTAAATTGGTTTGAGTTGTTAAACTCACCACCATGATCACTTCTTATAGTAGTGACCAAATAGCACTTTTGGTTTTGTATTTTCCTACATAGTGATGTAAATTCGTTGAAAGCATCATTTTTGTATCTAAGAAACAAGGTCCGAGTATATCTAGAGTAGTCATCCACAATTACAAATGTATATACTTTACCACTCAAGCTTGGAGTAGGTATAGCACCAAATAAGTTTAAATGAAGTAATTCAAGGGGTCTACATATAGATACAATATTCTTAAAATTATGAGAAACTCTTGTTTGTTTTCCTTTTTGACAAACATCACAAAAATAGTTTTTGTCAAATTTTAGTTTAGGCAAGTTTCTAACAATATCTTTTGATGCAATGGATTCTATCAACTTCATATTTCTATGACCAAGCTTTCTATGCCAAATATTTGATTCTCCATGTGAAATCAAGCATGTAATACTAGGACTAGTTTCATCAATAATACAAGTATATTTATTGTTATTTCTAGTTACTTTCAATATGATTTCATCATTAGCATCCATAACTAAATAATGTGAACATTAAAGTTTACTTTAAATCCGGAACTACAAAGTTGACTTACACTAAGTAGATTGTAAACAAGTTTGTTTACCAAACAAACATTTGAAATAGTAGTACCTCCAATATTTATGTTGCCGATACCAACAATTTTTCTTTACCATTATCTCCAAAAGTTACCCATCCATCATCATATTTTTTTAGTTTTGTAAAAAGCTTTTCATTTGATGTCATATGCTTGGAGCAACCACTATCAATGTACCATTCAATTTGATCTTTGCTCTTCAAGCATACCTACAAAATAAGATTTAAACATACATTGGCCCCCACATTCTTATGGGTCCAATGTGGTTAGGATCAAGGGTTCCTTTGGGTACCCATACTCTCTTAGTAGAGTAGTTTATGGAATAAAGAGGATGATCTGGATTGTATTATAAATTTTTGGGTCTTTGGTTTTTGATATCTAGGATAGAAATTCAAGGGAGAAGGTGTCCTCTTTTGATTTTCAAAGGAGTTTTGAGATCTCTTTCTTCTTTGACAGCTATATGATTCATAATGTCTTGGGTAGTAAGGCTTGTATGACCTATGGTTTGGGTGAGGTCTATAATTTCTTTCCATAAAATATGAAGCTTGTGGTCTATGGTATTGCCTTTGTGGCTTTTGGGAAACAAATTCCCTTTGTGACCTATACCTTTTGTAATAGGTATATTGAAAAGCATGATTCTTTGGTCTTCTATGATTTTGTTTTCTTCTTTGGTTTATAGAAGAGGGTACTTGAGAATTTGAAGTTTGACCTTGGCTTGCTTCCTTAGGATGTACTATCTTACTCTTTCCTTTGGCTTGTTGTGGGATTTTTCCATTGTAGCCGAGACCTTCCTTATCAAGAGGGGTCTTTTGTGGTGTACCAAGAAGAGTATCTAGGGATTTTTGTCCCTTGGTAAAGATGAGCAAAGCCGACTTCAAACTTTCTTTTTCTTCTTCAAGTTTAGCAATATAATTATGTAGACTGTTTACTTTATTAAGAAGGCTAATAACTTCTTTCTCTAAAGTAGAGTTGGAAGCCTCAAGCTTTTGGCTTGCCTCATAGAGAGCTTCAAAGCTTCTTTCTATATCATTTTCATCTATATCATTTGTATCAATATCATCAATTGAATTACTATTTATAGAGTTTGAACTATAAAAGTCAGAATTTACCTCTAGTTCACTTTCTCTTCCATGAACCATTAGTGCTAAATTTATGGTTTCTTCATCGGATTGACCTTCCTCTTATTCTTCATCCGAATTCCATGATATTTCTGTGATATAGGCTTTATTCTTATCTTGTCCATTTGGACACTCAGTTTTGAAGTGACCGAGCTTTCTACATTCATAACAAACTATTTTTTTTTTGTTAGAAAAAGAGGGTTTGTCATTAGAGACATATTTACCTTTATTCTCTCTTGATGTCTGTCCCTTGTTGAAGAACTTTCTTCCTTTCTTTTTGAGGAACTTTTGGAAGTTCCTGGTGATAAGAGACATCTCCTTTTCTGACATACCCAGATTTTCCCGTCTTCATCGCTTTCATCATCAGAAAAGTTTGTAACTTTGAGTGCAATAGTTTTTCTCTTTGGTTCTTTCATTTTTGTCCATTCGTCATCTTCATATAACTCAATTTCATGAGTTAGAAGATGTTGGGGTAAATTTCACACATCACCTATTATGGTTTTGATGATAACAAATAAGTTAGTTGTACTAACCTGTGTTATATTGTATAGAGAGATTTCATAAGAGATGAGCATCAAGTAAGGGGGAGCATGTAAAAGCTTGATGAACTAAGACAAAGATTTCAAAAGAATGTTGTAAAGTGAAGGACTATGTTCAAGACTTCTATTCAAGCAATTCAATGGGATACAAGATCTCATAGAACTTGTATCATGTTGTATCTTGTTTATAGTCACAATTAATGTATTGTACACACTTGCATACATTCATTTAGATGGACTTTAGGAGGTTTAAATTCAACTCAATCCATGTGACCAAACCCAATTGGATTCATCCATGTTAGTCCAATAAAGGACGTAACAAATTTCAACAGAAATTTGAAAATCCAGCATACCGGATCATGAAACAACATACCGGATCTGTGTTGCAATCTCAGGAAATTGCCCACAGTAGCCTTCCAGCCCATGCCGAATTGTAATCCAGCATACCGGATCAATATCCAGCATATCGGATCAATATAATACTGTTATCTTTTGACCGTTATTGCTTTGTTCAATAAGAAAATTAGGTGATCCGGCATACCGGATTGAAATCTCCAGCATACCGAATTATTTATAGCTTTTAGAATCCAATCTTGAAATAGATTCCTAATTGATTAGAACTATCTAGCCTATAAATACCCACTTGTTTAAGGCTGTAATGACTACTAATAATCATCATTAAGAGACTTCATCACAAGCTCTAATTACAAAAGCCTAAGTAAGCATTCAAGCATCAAATCATCACAAGCTCACACACTCAAGCTCCTCAACCTCATCTAGCTTCAAGCTCCAAGGGTGGAAGGTAGCATACACTCTTACTAAGGTTGAGGTAATCCTTTTACTAGTAATTTTTACTTTATGTTTTAATTGAGTCCTCTTGCTCGGAATCAAGATTGGTTGAGCCCTCTTGCTCGAAATCAAGAGTAGTGAGTCCTCTTGCTCGGAATCAAGATTGGTTGAATCCTCTTGCTCGAAATCAAGAGTAGTTGAGTTCTCTTGCTCTTAATCAAGATTTGTACGAGTTTTCTTGCTCTCACTCAAGATTTGTTTTAGTGAAATTTTCTCTAAGGTGAGAGGAGTGGATGTAGGCAAGTGTTGGCCGAACCACTATAATTCTCCTGTGTCAATTTCATTTATTGCTTATCTTTACAATTGTGATTGATTTTAATTTCTGCATAAGTTTTTATTTTTCCCTACCTTCACCTATTTCCCCCTCCTCTAGATGAATTCACAGGAGAGATCCCATAAGCTCATCCATACTGACCATGTTCAGACTCTTTGATTCTTTTATGGCTGTTACTTTTGGTCTCCATTTGGGAGGAAGTGACCTGAGAATCTTTCGTACATTTTCAGACTTGGTGTAGGTCTTTCCTAAGCCCTTCAACTTGTTTATGATGTTAGTAAATCTCAAAAACATATCAGCAATAGTTTCATTTTCTAACATTTTAAACAATTCATATTCAGTCACAAGCTTATCAATTTTTTATTCTTTTACTTGTGTTGTTCCTTCATAGGAAACGACAAGAGTATCCCAAATTTTTTTGGCAGACTCACACATGGCTATTTTATCGAATTCAGATTTGCTTAATGCGTATTGTAAAAAAGTAATAGCTTTAAAGTTGTGTTGAATTTTTTCCTTTTCTATTGGAGATAATTCATCAGTGGTCTTGGGCACATTTACATCATCTACCTTCTTAGTAAAAGTATATGGTCCATTTTCAATAACATGCCATATATCTAAGTTGTGTGCACATGTGAAGTTCTTAAATCTAATTCTCCAGTATGTAAAATTATCACCATTAAACAGTGGAGGTCTTGAGACATTTAGTCCCTCGAGTGCGTTGTGGTGTGCTGCCATGGATTTTTAGTCTCTGTGTATTGAGCTCCCGCTCTGATACCAATTGTGAGATAACCTAGAGGGGGGGTGAATAGGTTATCACTAGTGAATTTTAAACCTTTTTTGATTTGTCTCCCAATTAATTGATTGAAATAAAATGGTAAACAGAAATAATGCGAAAATAGGAAGACACAAGATTTATAGTGGTTCAGCTAAACCAAACCTACATCCACTCCTGTTAACCTTGAGAGAATTCCACTAGTAACTTCCTTTCAGTACAGTAGGTGGGAAGAACACATTTATAATCTTTTTCACAGGATAAGAGAATCTTAAATCTTTTTCACAGGATAAGAGGATCTTAACTTTTTTTCATAGGATAAGAGGATCCTAACTCTTTTTCACAGGATAAGAGGATCCCACACACTAATCTAAATACAGTTTAGATTAATGTAAAAATGCTTTCTTAACTCAAAAGCATAAAAAATTGACAAATAAAAGGTAAGGATTACCTAGGCAAGGAATGTGACATGTATTCCTTGCAAGTGAAGAATAATATGTACATGAATGCTCAATGTAATACGTTCAACATAATAATGCTTGAAATATGAATTTGGAGAAGGTCTTTGATGTGTTGAAGTTCTCTTGAATGATGCTTGCAAGAGATGGCTGGACTTCAACAAAGAGAGCTTGAGATTGATGCTTGAATATAGCTCTCACTTGATTTGAATCTCACACAAACAAGTCTTCACTGGCTAGTACTTGAGGGGTTTCAACTGTTGTCCTTAAAGCTAAGAAGATGCTCTATATATGCAAAAAATCTGGGTTAAGTTTGAGTTACAACGGATTAAAAACTGCTTGTTTTTAGTCAAACCGATCGAGCACTTTGTGTGTCGGTCGACCTCTTTAAGAGAGTCATTGCAAAATATAGTCGTTGGAATCAAACTGCATCAACCGATCGATCGCCGATTGATCGGTTGTGGAACCGATTGGTGTTGGGCAACCGGTTCCCCAACTGATAAGTCCCACTTCAGCCTCTATGACTGGTGGTCGATCTGTGTAGGGACCAACCGATCGACCGGTTCTGAAACCGGTTCACAGATAGGGTATTTTCAATGATTTTTCTCAGTGGGCACTTACACACATTGAACTTTATTAATGGTTAGGCCATTATGGTATAATTTAGCCTCCTAAGGTCTCTAGAATGCATGATGTATGCAATGCAATTTTCATTAAAATTATCATGCAGTTCATTGTGTAAGAGTGGTGTGTGCCTAAAGGTTTGAGTCTTCGGTCTTCAGCTTTATATTGACATCTCCAAAGCTCAAAAGATTCTTGTTTAGTTCTTTCTATTGACGAAGCTTTTCATGACTTTACAGCATCCTTGATCATCCAAGTGCTTTGGTTCTGGACTCCTTGGTTTCTTGTCTTCATGACTTCTTGGCTTGATGTCCATTTTCAAAACATGTTTGTTTGTTATCATCAAAACCAATGATTGGGGAGGGAAGTGATTACCCAATAGAGGGATGACATCTAACAGACGACTCCAGAAGTTGCACTTCCTAGAAAATGGTCTGGAAGATCTCAAGGCAGGAGTACCTCTACGGAAGTATGGATTCACAGCTCATGAAATTTGTCGCTTAGTGCCAAAATAGGAGTCTTCCGACAGTGAAGAAGAAAAAGTGAAGGTTGTGACACCCAAGATACTCAAAGCTATATCAACACTTGCCATTGGGCAATCGTTGTCTGAAGAAGTCTCTCTCATTCAAATTGGAGGAGACATGGATGATAGTGCAGAAGATGAAGAACAGGTCGATTGCACCGAGGTGTATGATGAATGGATGGACTTTGCTGAAAAAGAGGTTTATATGGAACCTTCTAAAGATGAGTCCTCCATACAGGCAATGGGATGGATAAATAGCATTGAGGCTGATGATGACAATGCAAATCCAACGGATCTCATCCAACCGATTCCTTTGGGAAGTGACAATGAAAGAGGAAATAATGAAGAGATAGGATCCTCGGAAGATCCTAGAAGGGATTGGTCCTTATCTGGAAGGGATTTCAATCAATGGAGCATGAGTGTCTATCATCAAGTAGCAGACATAATGGATGTCGCCACCAACACTTAGGAAATCCTGTATAAGGCCACTTCCCAATTTCCAGATCTAATATGCAACAATTTTTAGCACGATGCGAGCGGTTAGAAATGCCAGATGAAGCTGACCTACTCCTTCGGATTCTGCAAGAACTAAGGAATATGACTTGGCTCGCCAATGCTTTGGCACAAGATATATTTGGAATACCTCCTCAAGATGTCATGCTATATTCAAATTCCTATGCTCACTCAGGGCCTCCAAGAAGGGAAGAATGGAAAACGTGAATCAATAACATCAACACGGGCAATCCTTATTTTGATCCCACAGATGACATCCGGACCATAGAGGTGGATGATGAGGAAGGTTCAAGTGAAGAAGACTCATATGTAGAATATGAGAGTGAGGGGTCATTCAGACCAAGGGAATCCGACGATGAAGAAGTAAGATAAGGCGAAGGTGATTCGTTTGAAGAAAAAGAGGAATCTATTGAAGGAAGCCAAGAGGAGGAGGAAGAAGAGTCCGATCGACCCATGACTCCTCTCGATAAATATGAGAACATTTATGGAAGAGCACCATGGACTTTGCTAATCAAAGTGAATAGGATCCATAGAGACATTGATAAGATCCAAGAAATGCTCATGAAGGTCGTGGCCTTAGATAACAAGTATCAGAAGAGCTTCAACAGTTGGATCCAATCAGAGAACAATGGCCCTACCTCAAGCGATATACAATCTAGACAACTTTATGAAGTTAACACTTGTGTTGGCACAAGATTTATGTGGAACTCCTCCTTCCTCCCTAGACTGTGGTAGTTAAAAATGTCACGAATGGATGAAAGCACATGGTGATTTCTTCCTCAATAATGTGAATGAAGAAGGCCAGTTTAATGATCCCATAGGAAACATCCATCCAATTATTTCCAACTCTGAGAAAACTTCGGAATCTAACTCTGAAAGATTCGGTTCCCAAAATGAGAAGGATTGTAACTTCTACATGTCTTTGGCAGAAGCAAGAGAATTATATCAAGCAGCCCTAGAAACCTTCCAAATGTTGCTTCAGATGATCCCTGAGGACCCAAGGGACCCTGAACAATTTCATCTAATAAGACAGATCATTGACAAACAAGAGTCTTTGGCAAAGATCTTGAATCAGGCTCAAAACCCCATCTCAGTTATGGAAACCAAGGTCGAGAAGCAAGTTACAAAGAAGAGGAGTCCTATTGTAGGAGCCAACATTATCACGGACAATGATATAAAAGAAGAAGATATTTTCCCAGTTGAGTTAAGCATCAAAAGAGAAAAATCAGAGGTGATGGAAACTAGATGTGGGAGGCATTTCAAGAATAAGGGTCTGACTATGGAAAAACATCAGTTTAATCAACCAAAGCTAGACAATGAGCCCAAGAATCTAGTATTGAATCAGCTGAAGAAGGCCCAGGCACACATTTCAATTTGGGGATTGTTGATGGCTTCGCCAACTCACCAAGAAGCGGTACTAAAAGCTCTTGCCAAGTTTCAAGTGCCCATTGAAATCGGACCAAAGGAACTATCTCATATAGTGGGAGCCACTTATGCAATCCAGTCACTACTCTTCTTAGATGAAGATTTGCCGCCTGGAGGGATAGGACATAACAGAGCTCTCTACATCACTGTGGAATGCAACAAAAATCAAGTTCCCCAAGTATTGATTGATAATGGCTTAACCGTCAATGTCATGCCATTAAAAGCTGTAAAATGTATGGGTTTATCTCTAGACAAGATGAAGCCTTCAAGCTAAACAATTAGGGCATATGACAATACTAGGCGAGAGGTGATCGGAGTCCTCACCACAGATATCAAGGTCAGTCCAGCCTGGTTCATCATTGATTTTCAAGTTTAATATGCTACTAAGGAGACCATGGCTACATTCTATAGGTGTTCTTGCATCAAGCCTTCACCAGAAGTTGAAGTTTATTCATAAGCAAAAAGTGATCACCTTTTTCGGAGACACAGAAGTGGTGTACACACATGCAAACATAGAAGTAGAAGGTTCTCCTCCATTAGAAGTACAGTTAGGAGGGTTTGAAATTGGAAATCTTTGTTCAATCTTTTCCAAAGAAAAAGAGACCATCCTAGCAAGATTCCTAATCGTATGGAGCAGGACTTCAATGACGATGATGAAGAAGATAAAATATTTTACAGGTTTGGGATTGGGAAAGAATCAGCAAGGGATACCAAAGTTCCCCATGATACAGCCCAACACCAACCGCCATGTTTTAGGTTTCATCCCAATGAAAAGAAAGACCTTAGCAAGAGAGAAGAACAATATCAAAGGACTGAAGAGTCAGAAGACTGAGATCATGGCTTACTTCTAAACCCTGAATGGTTACATTGTGAAAGAAGGGGAGAATTTCCCATATTACGGAAACATTGACCCCTGGATCGATTAAGAGAAGGATAGCTTCCAGCCTGGATTCGAGATATTCTTCGAAAGATGAAGTGGACTCGGTAAAAATGGAATTGGAATGAGCCAAGATGAACAAAGAACAAGATGATCAAGGGATTGATGGGTTGTTTGAGATAGTAATGATCACTAAAGAAAAGGAAGGGCCAACACCTCAATTCCTAATTCAATCTCTTCAAGGATCTATAGGAAACTAGGCAAGGGTTGTGGAAAATTTTTGTATCATCGAGTCTGAAGTTGTAGCCATCTCTGATGTGATATGGTCTGAGTCTATTTCTAAGTCTGCATGTACTTTCCAAAAGGAAGATAGTAACTTCCAGTTTGTCGAGTCCATTTGACCTCCTTCTTCTATCATGAATGATATCGTTGATTCCGAGTATATTCTTTATTCTTCTTCTTATTCTTCTGATGATGATGACGCTATCGAGCATCAACATCTTTTGGAAAAATTGGGGCAAAGAAGAGCTCAGCCCGTCCAGGAGGTGTGAGGGTCCGGTCCCTTTCCGGACGCTTGGTGGAGGCGCATAAAAGGGTTTTAACTGCTCCTCTTTTTGGAGGGAGAAGGAATGTGTCTACTCAGAGGTATGGTTCAATTTATCATGGGATGAAGGTTATATAATAAAATGAAATGGAGTCGCCACCTAGCGTTAGGGACTAGGACCCATTCGTGTAGCCATAGAAGGGCTACGAGACATCGGTTGGTCTGGTTAGAGATTCGAGGTAAGTGATCAAGTTACGAGAGTGGGAAGGTGTTAGGCACCCACCTCGCCCGGATAAACTGTCCTTTCTACTAGATGCATGTTTTCAAATATTCTCCCTTAATGAATGTCCTATTCCCACATGAATGGCTAAAAAATGATACACAAACTATTTAATTAAATTAAACTATGTTACACTAACTACTTTACACTACACGAGAATACTTGAAAGGACTACAGTGTATTGAAATTAAAAGTTAACGGAAGAAATGTATAACTGTACGCTTTGAATAAATGCAATTATGCAAAACAGGCGGCGTCTCCCAGCTCAAGTGGAGGCAAAAGACTTACTTTGTCCCTTTATCGGATAGAGTAACAGCTTGCGGGTGTCAAATCTTACGATCTCGAAAAAAATAACAGTGTTCTAAGGCTTTGGGAACTAGGAGCTTAAAGGCCGGACAAAGTGGCTACGCCATGGGAGGTTTCCAAGATTTGGGCAAGAAAAGGTTGAGGAAGCCACACTCAGATAGTCTGGACTTTGGACAGAGGGATGAGGCTCAAAGGCTTGAAATCAGATTGGGGAGGAAATACTAGAAAATTGGAGCTCTAGGGGTGCCCCCTCTACCATAAACTTCCATTTTTTTTTCAAATGAGGGGGGTGACCCCCTTTTTATAGGCAAATTTTGGGTTTGGCAGAGCCGCGGAAAATGTGTGGGGCCATGGCAGAGCAAAAATAGAAAAAATTGGATTTTGAGTGCCCGCGGGGCAGCACAGCAGGGCCATAGCATGTGGTACCACATGGTAGGGCTGCAGCGCGTGTGCACATATTCGACACCATGCGACAGGGACACGCAGGCTGCGACGACACGCAACACCACGTGGCAGGGCCATGTAGTGCAGGGCACTGCCTTGTGGGGCTCCAATCATGACGCTGCCTCATGGGGGTTATGCGGGCAGTCTGGGGCTGTCTGGGGGAGTCGTGCATAGGATTATACGCTTTATGGGACGAGTAGGGATGTTTTTCGATACAATGTCAGTTTTGGAGACATTGCCAGTCATCTGCATCCGTTTGTTGTCATCGCTGGGGGGTGACAAAATTCAGAGTCTACAGCTTGCTCCTCTTTGGCCGAGGCCTGTGCCAATAGTCGAAGGGCGAAAACAAAAGATCACTTGATTTTGTCACCAGGAGCAATGCATCACCACCACTTTGCTTAAAGGTGATGAAGTTGAATGATAAATCCACATTTTGGCAAAACCATTTGGTGAGCTAAAACTACCGCCACTTTGCTTATGGGTGATGGATTTTTAAACAATACTATGGCAAACCATTTGGTAAATCCCTTCTTGAGGTTTCAGATGGCATTACATGAGTGTGTACTTACCTGATGGGGCAACATTGTTCGGTCGGGACTCTCCCTGGCATTCAAACATTTTCCTACAGGGATTCTGATCTTTGAACATTGTTAGGCCAGATTTCCTCCTGGAGTTCGAACATTGCTTGGCGGGAACCTGATATTTGGGTATTGCTTGGCTGGATTTCCTCCTGGCATTCGAACAGTGCTTTACTTGTACTCTTGGTGATGTGATAGTATTGTAACCATGAGACGACATCGCGGTAAAAAATTTTGAAATTGTATTGATGAGACAGCATCGCGATCGAATCTTTGAAAGTGTAACAATAAAAAGGCATTGTGACCGAAAATTTTTGAAATTGTAATGATGAGACGCCATTGTGACGAAAAAAATTTTAAATTGTAATGATGAGACGGCATCACGATCGAATTTTTGAAAGGTGTAACAATGAGACAACATCGCAACTGAATTTTGAAGTTGTAATGATGAAACAGCATCGCGACCAAATTTTTAAAAGTGTAATGATGAGACGGCATCGTGACTGAAAATTTTTTAAATTGTAAGGATGAGACGGCATCACGACTGAATTTTTGAAAGGTATAATGATGAGATGACATCACGAACAAATTTTCGAAATTGAGGGTGTTCTCAAAAGAAAAGTCTAGGGGTATGGTCACAAGGCCTTAAAGGATCATTGCATGGAAGTCCCAAAAATTTCTTTTTTGCGCGGACCTACACAGCATAGCCATGTGGGGCCGCTGGTCACACACGGCGCCGCTTGGTGCACCCCCTCTCTTTGGACATAAAGGAAGGTGGGGGGTCTCTCTCATTCTCACTTCCCCTCCTCTCTTTTTTTGTGTTTTTTTTTTTTTTTTGGGTTTTTGGGTTTCTCTCCTTGGAGCTCTGCCCTCTCTCCTCTTTTTTCCTTAATTTCTCTTGCATTTACTTCTCTTTGTGTTTTTCTCACCTTCTTTCTTCATCATATCTGCGAAGAAAGCTCGGTCTGGGATTCCTTCCTTAGGGACAGTGGGAGACATACGCGCGGATTGGTACACCAGTTCGTCGGTGAGGGACACTACCCGTCACAAGTGTTGCATTATCTGGGGTCAAGGTCTCACAGATGTAAATGGCTCTTGCCTTCTCTCTCTTTCATAGCATATTCTTGATTCAGTTTTTCATTTTGGCTATTCATTTGGTAGGATCTCTATTCCCGTCACTATAAGAAGTACTGTCGTACGGACGATGTTCAGTCTTGCTATTGGCAGCTTCATCCCACTATGAGGGAGAGGGTAGATCGCACTGGGCATGGTTGAGTGGCCCAAGTAGTTACCCCAAAGCTTGATACCTTGGTCGTTCGAGCCTTAGCTGATCGGTGGTGGCCATCGACCCATACTTTCCATGTGCCTACAGGGGAGGTAACCATTACTCCTCTTGATTTCTTTATGATTACTGGCCTACCCTTCACTTGGAGGCCTATTGTGTTGGTTCCATCCGACTAGATGAGGACTTTGAGAGAGATCAGTGATCTTCTCAGCTTTGAGGTGACTGAGCGCGTCATGCTTGTACCCTCCTTGAAAAAGAAATGGGACGAGCAGGAGATAGATGATAATTCTCCTAATGAGCTACTAGATCAAGCTGCTAGGAGCTTTCTCCTGTACTTGATCTCCAATGTCCTTTTCTGTGATGGACACAGTCGTGTGGACACTTCCTTTGCTCGTTTCTTCACAGACTTTGATGAGGCCAAGACCTTCGATTAGGGCTGTTCTGCTTACGCCCACTTCTTGGGGAAGATGGATAGGCTGTTGTTGGGGTCACCCAGTCTCACTGGCTGCGCCTACATCCTTTGGTACATTTCAGTCCCCTGTCTTCTCCATTTTTTTTTCCTTATTTTTTTTTTGTCTGCCATTTCCTTATGTCATCCTTTATTAACCAGTGTGGTGCTATGAAGTTCTGGGGATTAATGTTCCCCCTTCTCCTGATGAGATCGACCCCTACATCCCTAGAGCAACATAATGGGGGGCATCGAGGTGCACCATCATTGACAAGCTACAAGTGCGCCTCTAGCTCAATGACCTAATAGTTAATTAGGTAACATAAAAAACTTCCCCATATTATTGCTTTGATTATGATGACTGACTTCCTGCCCATATCTTCAAGTCTATTGGCATCCCTATGACGAGGAGGAGATCGATGATGAGGGCGATCAGGAAGATTACAACTACGTCCTTACGCTCACCTAGAGACGAATAGTTTTTAAAGGACCAGCTAGGGCCAAACTTTATCTGGGAGAGGGTCACTATCATGCCCCTATCCCAAGCTTATGCCATCAGCACAGTCAAGGGGGTGATTAGGATGACACACGTCATCCCAATTCCTACCAAGATCAATGACACAGTGTCCCAAGCCATAGTCAACAATCAAGGACCCACCCAAATGATAACATTTGTGTAAAAGAAAGGAATATTCCATTTAACATCAGAGATAATAAGAGCGGAAGCAATATTTACATAATAGTTACAATATGTTCAGCTGGCTAAATGATACAATAATAGTTAGAGTTGACCACCAACTGACCATGACATAACTACTCACAATATTAGTAAGTTATTACAAAAAGTGTTCATAATGGGCACAAAGCCCCAAAAGAATCAAAAGATGGGGACAATCACCAACAACATCAGTGCCCGTAAGCACAATCATCATAGGGGTAACCGTCGCCGTGTTCATCAGACACAAACTTAAACTCCTCTGCGCCAATACTATCATAATCTGTCGGCTGAGCTTCTAGGCCAGCCAAATAGCCACCATCTGCATCAAAATCTAAAAAGTTATGTACACAGGGGGCTAGCTCCACTGAGCCAATGAGGGGAAAGGGGAGTGGACAAACACACAATCACACATAGTCTATGATGCATGAAATGTTAAATATAATTTTTCACCTAACAAACAGTCTAAGTTATGGTATATGCTACTATGATAACTTGGGAAACACGGAGGGTCACTTATCCTATCGCCCCAGTGAAACCTCAATTATCACGAGGGAGCCTACGCCAATAAAAGCCATAGACCACCCAGTGGCAGACCCCCTGACCTGGCCTCTCCCACCTCCACAGGCAACAGGTGCTCAGACTATCCAACACATAAGCCCCTGTTGGTAAGGGTCGTAGCATAAGGAAGCATAAATCCTAGCCACAGATACATGCAATTCCTATAGTCCCGAGAGGTACTCCGGGTGCATCAACGTCCTATTCCATCTAATACCCGGGTACCAGTACGGCATGGCTCATATAGACCAGGATGGCAAACAATGAATATAATAAGAATTTTTGGGGTTCTAGCATCGACATACCCGCCATCGTAACCCAATATAATGAAGTAAAGTAAATATATCCATATTTCATCAAATCGTATCCAACAAGGTTTTATATGCAAGGATGCAACATGGTAAGAATGTATGCAAGCATAAACCATCATATGATCTATATAGTTATACTTTATATATCAAGCCCAAACATCACCCAAAGCCCACTCACAGTTCGTTTGCCTATCTTTCGGTGTGTTCGGTAAGGTTTGCTCTAGTGCATGCACTCCCGTACAGATTCCGAAGTCTGAGGATGCGTGAGAACAGTGTTAGAGTTGTATAGGTGGGTCCCATGAAGGGTCCCAACAGTTTATTTGAAGTTTGGGTCAAGACAGTAGGGGCCGATGCAGGAATGGAGGAGGTGGGTCCAGTCGTGGATCCGTCCAGGCCAAACCCAAAAAATATATGGAATAGACTCAAGGGCGGATGTGGAACATGAATCCGCTCTTGCATCTGTCCAAACCCTGAGATTTTCCCGAGAGTGAACTGAGCTACAGGCAGATTTACTAAGTGGGTCCACTCGTGGCTCCGCCTAGGTTAAATGGCTAAGTTATACTGGACGGACTAATGGGCAGATACACGACAGTGGATCCTAATGAGCACATTTATGTGTGAAATCTTAGGGCATAAAGCATACATTTTACCACATTGGACAGAGTTACTTTGGTGCTTTCTTGTGCTTTTCAAGTTTTGGGCTATTTTGGGCTATTTTGGACTATCAAGAGCTGCATGTCCCAAGTTACACGTAAAGTTGCCATTTTCTTTCCATGGCTAAAGAGAATTAAATTTGGAGCAAGATGGATGTGACGGAATGCAAGTACACATTTTTTTAGGCCTCCATGGAGTTGATTATTCTTTTCAGCCTAAGAAAGGATAATGGGTCAAAAAGGAGCTGTAGTGTAAGCCCATAGTCATTCTACCACTGCCCAAGGATATTTTTGACATTATAGAAGATATTTCTAAGCAATGGTGGAGATCTACTGCAAGTACAGGACCGTTACGGTAACTTCTTATTTTTGAAGAGAGAGAAGGACTGCTACCCACATGGAGGGACCCACACTGCCACTAGATTCCATTATTTTTTAAGGCCCATTACTATCCATGATTTTTATTGGGCTGCACCCAGTGCTCCATGATTTTACTTGAGGACATGATGGGCCTTGTGTTATTTGATTGAGTAGAAATCCTAGTTATCACCCTTTCTCTCTCTCTCCCCTCCAACTTTCCAAGGCCACTTTTGGAATTCTACTTGGGATAGATTTATTTTGAAAGATATTCTCTCACTTATGGAAAGTTGAAAGTCAAAGATGCCTTGATCTCATTGCTTGGAGAAGATATCTGCAAAGAAAAGGAAGCACAAGTTAGAATTAGAAAGTTACTTTTTAATAAATAGAAGGTTTATGTATTTAGGATTCTTTTCTCTCCCTCTTTCTATTTTTTTCTTTTTTTCTTGGGATTCAAGGCAATATAAAGGAGGAAGGAGAAGAGAATATTCTCTTTTTTTAGGGAATATTTCTCCTCCACTTCCCTCTTCTCTCTTCTCCTCTCTTCCCCCTATAAATACCCCTTGCCCTTTGGGTTGTAAGGAGTTAGTTTTTAGTTCAATTTTTAGTTAATTTCTAGTTCAATTTTAATTCAATTTTTAGTGTAGTTTTTAGTTCAATTAATTAGTGAAATTTGTTCTTCTCTTCTTCTAGTTTTTGGCTTTCTAAGTTCTAGTTTGATTTTATGATTTTAATTTGATGGTTGTGATGCTTTTGATTCATGCTTTAATTTTATATCTTCAATATGGTTGTAATAATTCTAGTTTAGTTTCAAGTTTTCTAGTCTAAGTTTCTAAGTTGATGACAAGACTTGGAGATTTAGAAGAGGAAGCAATTTCAGTCCAGTTCAAGCACATCCAGGTTTTTACTCTCTAACTCTTAAACTCATTCTCCCTTCCTTCTAACTCATTCTCTCTTCTTCTTCTTCTGCCTCTCTTTCTTTGATTTTTTTTTATGTGGTTGTGAAGTGTGGCTGCAGTTTTATTGCTTTCAATTTACGTTAGTTTGATAGGTTAGATACTTATGAGTTATGACGTATTAATTATCACTAGTTTAATTAGTTTAATTTAACACTTTAATTTGGTTCACGTTGCATTACTTTAAAGTGAGTAAAATAGGGTGACGTATATCTTCTCGTGTTTGACCCGTAGCTACGATTGACCCGTACGCTTGCGGTATTATTTTAACTCAAACAAGTTTTTGGCATCGTTGCCGGGGAGATTATTGTCCACTTTATTTTTCTCATTTTTAAGTAATTTGAAGTGCTTTATTTTATTTTACCTTTTCTTCTAAAAAAGAAAAAAAAATCAAATTTTGAAAACCTCTTCTTGTTTCTCTTCTGTTTCAAATAGTGTGCGCCCAATCTAAAGTCCTTCATATGCTCCAACCTTCCATCTTTTGGTGTCCCTCATAGGATTAAGTTATCTATGACGCTACATCTTGACTTGATTAGGTGGATTGGCATGTGACTTATCTTTGGAGGTGACCACTCTTGATAACAGGAAAGCGACATAGTAAGAGATTTTGGAAACAGAAACGTATAGTAGTCTTCCACTCTACATCAGAATCCACTAGGAGTCGCCCATAGGTGACTCGTGAAGACTATACGGGTTCCCTTGCTATCAACCTATATGGCAACCTTACAGCTTTGGAACCACTATTTCGATTTTTTAGGGATAGATGTACTATCTACCTTGGGCTCCCTCTTGTTTTTAGTGAATTTTTTTTTTTTTAGTCTTTTATTTTTCTTTAATTTTTCTAAGGGAGACCTCAATTTGGGATAGGTGGTTAGTTTAGAATAATGGGAGATACACTTCCACATATGACTTTGAGGGAAAGATGGAACTATGCTAAGGCAACCATGACTTTAGAGGAAATGTTTAAACAGGCTAGGGAAGCCAAAAGTAGAAAGATAGGGAACAATTTTGCACCACCCCAGTACAATTTTGCTCTCCAACCCAACTATGAACTTTCGGAAAATTTTGATTGGTCACATCCCCAAACAATCCGCGTTATGGAAGGATGCCCTAATCTTTATGGAGGTAGCTATGGTGATGAGAATGTGAGTCCTCTATTTCAGTACAATTCTTATGGCACTTACAATCAGGGGTGGAGTGAACATCCCAATTTCTTGTGGGATCAATGGAATAACCAAGCTGGACCACCCAATTTTCAATATCATGGTCAATTTGGTCCTCCAATGCCCAACCCTCCATTAAATCTCAATGGGCCACCTCTCCTTGAACCATATCACCAACCCCCTGAGTTTCAGAAAATGGGTTTCGGAGGCCAGAATGAGTGAGCTTGAGAGGAACGTTGCCCTTTTCATAGAAAGAAATAATAACATGGAGAAGCAACTCTCTCAACTGATCACCATGTTACAGGAGGAGGAAATGGGTACATTACCTAGTCAGCTTGAACCTAGTCTATGTTACCAGATTCCTGTTTAGAATGAACCACACCATCCCCAGTTTAATGATGTTGAAAGTCCACCACCCCGGTTTAAGGTTAATGAGAGTCACTCCCAACAAGATGCTTTTCATGATGATTTATTTATTAAGATTGAGTCTCCTAAAGATATTAGTGAAGCGAGGTTTGATGAGCTACCTGGGGAAGTCCACCTTTTGCCTGAAATTTTTTATTTTAGTGAACCTAGTGTTTTTATTGATTTGGAATCTGATTTTCATGATAGCATAGAAACCCAAGAAATTTGATCTCCCCCTCTCTCTTTGGAAAACCCAGATGATTTTCATTTTGAGGATTCAGTTGTCCCACCTATTGATTTTTTCAAACCTCCTAAGTTTGATGAATTTATTGAGGAGGACAATGTTAGTCATGATGCTTTTGAAGCAAATTATTGTGATCCTAATTTGGCGAACCAAGTTATGCAAAGGGCGGATAATTGTATTGCTAGGATTGATTTGAGTAAACCTCCCATTTTTTATAATTATTTTGATGAGGTTATTCATAATCCTTTTTATGCTTACTGTGATCCATTCTTGGTTGGTTTTTACGATAATGACATGTGTTCTACATTGCAAACGGGAGAGAGTGGGAGGATTTATGGACTAAGTTTTAATGCTTTCATTTTCCACTATCCTATGTGGATAGATTTTTCGATTGGATATTTCTCAGTTGTGCCTAACTTCTATATTATTTCTCGCTTTACTAAAATTCATGGTCGAGTGTTTTCTGGTTCTGAAGCTCTTTCTACATTTGTCGGCCATGGATTGAGATTTCTGTTGATGCCCCAAATACTTGTTGTAAAACTCATGACTTTTCATGATCCTCTTTTTGATTATATCTGGTAAGCCCCCTCATCCCCTCCCATGTCCTTCTTTATTTTCTCCATGCATTGAGGACATTGCATGAATTAAGTGTGGGAGAGTGTGTTTGGGCTTAATTGGTGAATTTTGATTATGGCGGTAGTTTGGTGTTGTGCATACATTTTTTTTTATTGCAAAGCGAGAGAAAGAGGGAATTAGGTGCCCTAGCATGCAAAATAATAAGAAATCCCTTTTTCAAGGACGGTAGTTGGTTTGTATCCGGTGAGAGGGATTGAGTTGAAAAATATGAGCATTATTTCATTTGATGGCTAGATTCTTCTATGTGTTTTATGGATCCCTTGATCTTTGGGCTAGTAGTTGAGACCAATTTGTTTGTGGCAAGACAAGGCATGAAAGTGAATGAAAAAAAAAATGAAAGAAAAAAGAAAGAAACAGAAAAGAAAGTGGAATTCCTTGGGACTAGACAGGGCGTTGAGCCTCATGAAGCAGGGTGACTTGATCGAAATTCCTTGGAAGGAAACTCAAAAAACTCTTGCATCAATGTCTCAAAGTCTTTATGGATATATGCAAAAAGCGAAGCTACCAAGTATTTGGGTGTCTGGTGTATGCTCCACCATGTCATTCAGAGAACAGTAGTGGAGTAGAAATAGAGTTTTCTGTTGTGAAAGTAAAGTTTAATGCCTGAACAGCCTAAAAAGAAAGTATGGTAAAAAATACTCAAAGACTAAGTCTTTGGTTCCATCGATGCTATGAGTGGTTTACCTGAAGGTGAGTAGTGTTCAGAAAATATGAGGAGATCCCTTAATCTTGATGCATGCTTGTTACTTGAATTAATGTGGGGTGATAAAATTCAAGTGTGGGGGAACCTTTGGCTCCTTGATCTTTAGTTGAGCACTTTTTGGGATTATGTGCACTTGACCTACTTATGCCATGATTAAAATTTGCAGCATTCATTTACAATTGAATTTTGGGTGTATATTCACTGCAAACACCCATGAGACACAACTCGTCCACTAGGGGAAACCTAGGGGTTCAAAGGCTTGTTGCACATGCTAAGTGCAACCGTGATTCCTACGAAAGTGAGTTAGGATTTTTTGCATTCTAGGTAGTTTTTCTTTTGCTTTACTTGAGGACAAGTAACGTTCAAGTGTGGGGGAATCTGATGAGCACATTTATGTGTGAAATCTTAGGACATAAAGCATATATTTTACCACATTGGACAGAGTTACTTTGGTGCTTTCTTGTGTTTTTTAGGTTTTGGGCTATTTTGGATTATTCTGGACTATCGGGAGCTGCATGTCCCAAGTTACACGTAAAGTTACCATTTTTCTTTCCATATCTGTAAAGAGAATTAAATTTGGACCAAGATGGACGTGATGGAATGCAAGTATGCATTTGTTTAGGCCTCCATGAGTTGATTATTCTTTTCAGTCCAAGAAAGGATAATAGGAGCTGTAGTGCAAGCCCATAGTCATTCTACCACTGTCCAAGGACATTTTTGACATTATAGAAGATATTTCTAAGCAATGGTGGAGATCTACTGCAAGTATAGGACCGTTACAATAATTTCTCATTTTTGAAGAGAGAGAAGGGTTGCTACCCACATGGAGGGACCCACACTGCCACTAGATTCCATTATTTTTGAAGGCCCATTATTGTCCACGATTTTTATTGGGCTGCACTTAGTGCTCCACGATTTTACTTGAGGACACGATGGGCATTGTGTTATTTGATTGAGTGGAAATCCTAGTCATCACCCTTTCTCTCTCTCTCCTCCAACTTTCCAAGGGCACTTTTGGAATTCTACTTGGGATAGATTTATTTTGAAAGATATTCTCTCACCTATGGAAAGTTGAAAAGTCAAAGATGCCTTGATCTCATTGCTTGGAGAAGATATCTACAAAGAAAAGGAAGCACAAGTTAGAATTAGAAAGTTACTTTTTAATAAATAGAAGGTTTATGTATCTAGGATTCTTTTCTCTCCCTCTTTCTATTTTTTTCTTTTTTTCTTGGGATTAAAGGCAATGTAAAGGAGGAAGGAGAAGAGAATATTTTCTTTTCTTAGGGAATATTTTTCCTACACTTCCCTCTTCTCTCTTCTCCTCTCTTCCCCCTATAAATACTCCTTGCCCTTTGGGTTGTAAGGAGTTAGTTTTTAGTTTAGTTTTTAGTTAGTTTTTAGTTCAATTTTAATTCAATTTTTAGTGTAGTTTTTAGTTCAATTAATTAGTGAAATTTCATCTTCTCTTCTTCTAGTTTTTGGCTTTCTAAGTTCTAGTTTGATTTTATGATTTCAATTTCATGGTTGTGATGCATTTGATTCATGCTTTAATTTTATATCTTCAATATGGTTGTAATAATTCTAGTTTAGTTTCAAGTTTTCTAGTCTAAGTTTCTAAGTTGATGACAAGACTTGGAGATTTAGAAGAGGAAGCAATTTCAGTCCGGTTCAAGCACATCCAGGTTTTTACTCTCTAACTCTTAAACTCATTCTCCCTTCCTTCTATCTCATTCTCTCTTCTTCTTCTTCTCCCTCTCTTTCTTTTATTTTTTTTATGTGGTTGTGAAGTGTGGCTGCAGTTTTATTCCTTTCAATTTGCATTAGTTTGATAGGTTAGATGCTTATGAGTTATGACGTATTAATTATCACTAGTTTAATTAATTTAATTTAACACTTTAATTTGGTTCACTTTGCATTACTTTAAAGTGAGTAAAATAGGGTGGCGTATATCTCCTCGTGTTCGACCGGTAGCTATAATTGACCCGTACGCTTGCGGTATTATTTTAACTCAAACAGATCCGCTCGTGGATCCATCGCCATTCTTTTGAAATTTGTGAAGATCCCCACCTCCAGCCTTTCATTCATGGAACCACAAGGGTCCAACTGTTGGGGAGGTGAGTCCAAACCTTCGTTGGAGGTGCAAAACACATAGCCCATCTCTAAGGTTTTCCCCAAACCTAACTAGGTCTCAAATGCTTTGAACAACATTTAGGTTACCAAATCCATAAAGGCATTAAGGGAAGGGGATATAAGTCTCAAAGAGAACATTCTCCAGGGTTTATTGGGTTCCCAAGAGAAACCCCAAGCTTGGAATCATTCCCAAGGGAATCTCCAAACCTGAAAATGGAAAAGAGAGGGAGGAAGATGAGGACATTTACCTTAAGGATGGATTAATGGATGATTTTCCACCTCCTCAGCCCCTCTAAGCTCTTCCTATCCAAGCCTTCAATGCTCTAAGTCTCCAACGTTTTGGGTACGTAGGTGAGAGAAGTAAATGAGGCTTGAAGGCAAAGCTTTGGTCTTATATCAAATCCCCACTTAGGGCCTGTTTGGCTTGGGCTTTAAGAGCCAAAAGTCATTTAAAAGCTCACTAGGCTGATGGGTCCACCCATATGGCACACCCATAAGCCAAGGAGATCAAGGGTGAGGCTAACCTTGTCTAGGTGACTAGGTAGAATGTCCAGGGCACGGGGTGTGGGTCCCACCCAAGAAAACACACAGAAGCCATAAACAGCATGGGCGAACTAACGGACGATAGCAGCCTTGGTGAGCCCGCTTGTGCATCCGTTGCTACTGTAAAGGGCAGAACCCTAAGGAAATTGGTCAGGCTTTGGCCCACACTCCAAGGCCAACAAGGGGAAGGTATACTAACATTCATAACGGCAGTATCTTACCCCTCGACCGTCATGATGTGTCCTTCATGATCCCAAAGAGTTTTTCGATCACGATGCTAAGCTCATCGCCAAAAGAGGTGTCTAGGTGTGGGGACACAAGGAACGCCTTCCGGTACTCTTCTCTCCGGGGGCTTGTACTAGGAGGGTGAACGCAGAAGTCACCATCGATAAATCTTCCCCACTGCCAATTAAGGAACCTCTCCTCCATCGGCAGGCTCGTGAACTGGTCAACTATTTTGTGGCTAGGTTTGACCACAAGTGAAAACAGCTCACCAGTGTACACGATGGCAGAATCTACACGTCACCAAAGAGAGAAAATATAATTAATAGTAAATCCGGGCGCGGATGTGACAGTCACTCTTCAGTGGCATTCCGCCCAACTAGTACCTCATCCTCCTCCTTCCCATATGCTTTATGTTCTTCTATCTCCCGACATCGGAGATTGAGGATCAAAATCCCTGCTCTGGGATTGACTTTTGCTGACCGAAATTATCAAGAAATTTTCTTCTGAGAGATAGTATGCATTTGCCTGACTTGAGAGGGTCATGTGGTATTCTTCTGAATTTTGCCCTTACTTTATGTCCTTCTCTCTATTTTTGTTCTGACAAACTTGCTTTCTTCTTTTCGTAATATCCAGGTTGCCCCCTGGTTCCTGGCACATACGAGATGCTTCCCTCATACAGCTACAACATGGATTCCCACCCTTCTTAGAGCTCTAACCCCGATCTTTGCATTGCTGGGATGAGCGACCTTATCTCAGGGTACCAAGGATGGACCACCTTCTCTCTTTCCGATACCAGTCTTTAAACTATTCTTCCTACTTGTAAAGTTTCTGATCATGATTTAGCTCTTCCCTTTGATGGGGTAAGTCACCTTCTTCTTCTTCTTTTCATTTACGATTCTTCACCCCTGATGCTGACTCTACTCTTTTGTCATAACATACTAACACCGAGCGGTATGCTGATATGCTCAGGATGTAGGAGAGCATGGATGCGGTGCTTTCCGAGTGGGCATGTTATGTCCAACAACTGGTGACTGTTTTCTCTCTTTTCTCTTTTTTGTTTTGTCTTTTTTTTTTTTTTTTAAACCTTACCTTTTCAAAATGAAACCAATCCAGAGTGGCCAGCTTTGTAATATGAGGGAATCTCAGGATTACCATGAGAACTACAGCCGTAATCAAGCTGAGGAGAACAGACATCTCAGGAGGCAATTGGCATCAATGGAAATTTCCCTTACCCCATTCGTGCCGCATGATGATGAGAGCGGTGATGATGAGGGTTATGCTGATGGTGATGAGGATGAAGTGGTGTCGATGCTGAGACCTTATCCTCATGTGATGAGAACTAGTCTCGCCTCCTTTCCCTCTTACATATTACATACATTTTTCTTGAATTTTATATTTTTTTTATTATGCTTTATGGAATGTGAACTATATTTTAATCTAATTAAGGCACTTGTTTTTTCCTTTGTAATGCACAATTCCAAATATTTTTATTTAATCCCTGTTCATTACATGCATGGAAGCGATAGATGGGTAAGAAAAAACCAAAAAAGGGAAAAAGGTGGGGAATTGACACAGACCACAATGTCACCCTGCAATTACATATTTCCACCACAGTGTATCCAGTAGATTCACAATCTTTGGCGTCATTTCTTTTGGTGGCTGAATCTTCTCTTCCATCATCTGAAGCGAAGACTGGTACTATGTTGGAACTAGATGAGGCAAGTAGAAAGTACTATGAGTCAAGTCCATTAACCTCACAGCATTGTAGCCTGAAGTCTCAAGAATTGGGGTTTTCATGTCCCACCAATGGTAGTTCCATTGAACCTACTTGCCTGTTCTTTCTTCCAAATATTTCTTCTAGTCCTTGATTGCACGGAATTCCTCTATCTCTCTTTGAATTTGGAAATGCTTTGGCTGAAATCTGGCATCAGTTATAGGTTTGACCAACTGCAGTCTCTCCATCAACAATATCTACAAGATCGTGGGTGATCCTGTGCAATAATCTGTTCCATATCTTCGAGAAGCACTAATTTCATCTAGACCCTTGAAAGTCTCTGGCAATATGGTGGGGACGACGTCGCACCCATCTAGGAGCTGCCAAACAAGATCCTCCATCACAGGGGAACACCTCTTTTTTGGAGTTCGTAACAAGTATCTTCCAATCATGCAATAGAGATATGCTATCCGTCTGTTCTTTTGTTGAGTTTTTGTGGCTCCTTTTTCTTGGAGAAAGTCCCTGCTACCTTCAAAATATCCACCTTTTCGTAGTTCGTGATTTCTTTGACTTCCCTTTTGGTCCATCGAAAGAAATCTTATAACACTTCTTCGTAGTCGCTGCGTAAGAGGAGGCAAAAGAGTCTCCCTGGTGGTGGTGAGAGCATGCAAGCTCAGAATTCTTCAACTGTGGGTATTGTCCTTACTTCTCTAAATTTGAAAACATACTATTTTGGATCCCAACATTGGTGCGCTTATCGAAGCATATCGTGATGAATCTCCAAACACATAATCCTTCCTAGGATTGGTAATTGGACATCTTCCAAAAGAGTTGGATTGTCAGAATTCATGTTAAGGGTCCACTTTCGCAAGATCTCGTCGAGGGAGGCTACCTTTTGTGGATGACGCATGTTACCTGCACTCAGCCAAAGAACTTCCTTAATAAATTGTGATGATCCCAGGTTGACACTGAGAGGGGGGTGAATCAGGGTCACTATAAAATTTTTCCAAACAAATGGGTGATAGTTCTCTATCACTGCTCTGAAGCACAAACACTGCAATCTCTGTATCCCTGTCATACTGTCCTATGCACACACCGACTGGCTGGGGCACCCCAATTTGGCTAGTCTAACAGTTCATGTGTTACCTTGCCTCACAACCAATGAATTGACTAGGCCTCCCAAGTAAACACACCCATTTTGCAGTCAAATAATACTCCAATACACATGTATAAAAATAACAGAAAAGAGACACAATATTTAACATGGTTCAGCAGTATAAATATGTCCACGGTGCAATACCCTAACCAGGGTTTCGTATATTACACGATACTCAACTAATTTCAGTGACTACAATCACCCAGGAACTCCAATCCCTGCTTTTGTTTGTTCAACCATACAAATGAGGACAACAACCCCAATCTCTTTGCAAGCCCCCACTTGATAGAGTTACAATAGCATAAAAAATTCAACAATGTAAATCCCTTCTCAAAAATTTTGCCCACAAGGCTTACAAAGGTTCTATAGGCTTTCAACTTAAAGACAACAACCAAGAACAAAAATTTGGATTTACTAATGGGGATTACCTCTTTCAGGGTAATAACACAGAAAGCACCTCCTTTAGAACGTCCTCAAAAAGTTGCACGACTCACAACACGCATAGAACTTGTGAAAACACCACCTTCTTGCTTCTTTGTGCACACCTATACATCTGAACAATTTTTGACTTATTTTTTTTTCTTATAGGGACGTTCTCCTCTTCTCTATGAATCCAATGCAATTTGCAGCACCCAAATCGGAGTTTGGTTGGCCGAGATATGCCTTCCCGAAGATGGATGCTCCAAATTAGGAAATAGATGGCACAATCCGTAAAAAAGAGGATTTTTTGTGACAGACAAAACATAACGAAGCCCATTATGACGTTGCTGGAGCATTAATATCTCTCAATGATGTCATGTTGATGTCAACACGTTTTTTAAAACGCGTTTTTACTTTATTGCAAGAATTTGTGCTTATAACTTGAACCACTTAGAATGCATTAAATAGAATCTCCATCCATGTGTACCATATGTATCATACACTAGAGTAGAACCTTGCATACACCAACACTCAAATCACTATGGTGTGACGCATGTGAATAACAAACCATGTGCCAAGTCACTAAAAAGCCAGGCGCAAGCATCTCTACCGCCAGCCCTTCTTCGCCCACTATATGTCTCTAAATTGGAATCCAACCCATAGATCTTGATCCAACAGTCCAAAACATTCTGGAACCTCACCAAATTAAAGGAAAAATACTGTTTACAGAATACCATTTAAAAAATAAGCCAAATTTTTGGCTAAGTATGGGAAAATCGTCCTTCTCCAAATTTGCTCCATTTTCGTGCAACGATGCAAAAATTTGTGTAACTTCCTCGTACAACATCCAAATGATGCGAGACCAGTTGTGTTAGAACTGTAACTCGATGAACTACATTTCTCATGAAGATTCCTTTATCTAATTCTACCATTATCCCTTCCGAAAATGGCTCTAAACAAGCTGCCACTGCATGAACCTATGATTTTGCCACTTTTAGTGCACTTACTTCGGCCCTTTGCCAAACACTATTTAAGGACCTGATACACTTCCAAAATTCATTCTTCGAGCTTGTAAACATCTCTAACATTGCCAAATCACTAAATTACCCTTGACACTCAAATTGACCTAATTGCACTGTCGGCTCATTGTCTGACCCTTCCACTTCTGCCACATCATCAATTTATGACTAGAAAAGTTGCCAACAATGACAACACAACTCCAGAATGCTCTAGTTGTCCAACAATCTCCCACTTTTGGAATTGTTGCCAACCCTCTTCAAAATAACACCTTGAAGTGAAACACTAACATAGTCTGAGCTAAACACACTTCTCATAGGCTTTATTCTTCTCCCCCTTTGACAACAAGAACAAAGGGATGACGCTCCCCCCTATGCCAGTACTACCTATTGTGCAGGTGGAGTCAACACTCCAAGCTTGGCGTAGCCTATCAAATGTCTCCTTTAGAAGCGGTTTGGTGAATATATCAGCCACCTGGTCCTTAGTAGGAACAAATTCCAACCTCACCTCATTGTGAAAACCTTCTCCTTCAGAAAATGGTACCTGATATCAATATGTTTGGTCCTTGAATGTTGTACTGGGTTCTTTGAGATGTTGATGGTGCTCATATTGTCACACTTGATAACTATCGGATCACTGTTCTCAATGCCAAAATCGTCCACTTGACGTTTCATTTCATCCAAACAACTTGTGTGCAACTGGCTGCCGCAGCTATATACTTGGTCTCTACTGTCGATAGTGAGACCGATTCCTATTTCTTGCTATGCCATGCCACCAAACTATTATCCATATAGAAGGCACCCCCATTGGTGGTTTTCCGGTCACCTATACTTCCAGCCCCATCTGCATCTAAAAATGCGGTAAGTGTGAAGTTCTTCGTCCTTGGATACCACAACCCATACTCCATGGTACCTTTTAAGTACTTGAAAATTCGCTTCATTGCCAAAAGGTGTGACTCTTTGGGATTTGCCTGAAATCTTGCAACAAGACACACTGCTTACAATATGTCCGGTCTTGACGTTGTTAAATATAAAAGATTGCCTATCATTGACGTGTACTATGTCTGATCCACTCCAGGAGACTCATCAGTTGCACTTAATTTATGTCCGACTACCATAGGAGTAACCATTGGTTTGCTGTCCTCCATGTTGAACTTTTTCAACATCTCCTTGACATATTTCACCTGTGAAATGAAAATGCCATTCTTCTTCTAGTTCACCTACAAACCCAAAAAGTAGGACAACTCTCCTAACATGGACATCTCAAATTCGGTCTTCATCCTCTCTGCAAACTCTCTACACACCTCATCATTATGCCCTCCAAAGATGATATCATCAATGTAAACCACTACTACCAGTCGACTGTCGCTTTCTAACATGATATAAAGGTTACTGTCAACTAACCCTTTCCTCAATCCTAACTGATGTAGTAAGTATCAAGTCTGGAGTACCATGCTCTAGGGGCTTGTTTCAAGTCATAAAGACCCTTTTTCAACTTGCACACTTCATCTAGATCCTCACCAAGTTGAAATCCATCTGGTTGCTCAATGTAGACTTCCTCTTCAAGATTGCCATTTAAGAAGGCCAATTTGACATCCATTTGGTATACCTTGGAGACCTTGTATACTGCTAATGCTAAGAACAATCATATTGACTCCAAGCGTGCTACTAGTGCAAAGGTTTCATTGAAATCAATTCCTTCCACCTGAGCATACCCTTTGCACACAAGTCTTGCCTTGTTCCTTACCACCTTTCCATCTTCCTTTAGCTTGTTTTTGAAGACCCCTTTTGTGCCAATGATGTTTTTGTCTGCTGGTCTGGAGACTAACTCCCATATACTATTCTTCTCTATTTGATCTAGTTCTTCGTTCATTGCCTTGACCCAATTCTCATCTTTACTTGCTTCCTCAACTGTTTTGGGCTCAACCTGTGATAACAATGAAAACATCTACTTGGGCTTCTTTATCTTCTTTGTTTAGATTCCAGCATTTGGGTCATCAATGATATGTTGGGGAGGATGGTTCTTCTGTATTAGAGTGTCTTTAGGTCTTCTATATCTCTCAATCTCCGCGTCAATGTCCTGACCATCAATGCCACCATCATCTTGTTTTTGAACCTCTGTCATATCATCATCAAGCTCATAAAAAATTTGGTCTTCTACCTCTACAATTGTAGAATGAGGTAGTTTCTCATCAATCTTCACATCTGAGCTTTCTACAACCTTACCCAATCTTTTGTTAAAACACCAATAGGCCTTGCTTTTGGAAGAGTACCCTAAGAAAATTCCTTCATCTGCACGATCATCAAATTTTCCCAAGTTGTCCTCCTTTCTCTTGATGTAACATCTTGACCTAAACACTCTCAAGTATTTCCCAGTAGCCTTTCTTCCATAACAAAGTTCATAGGGGGTCTTTGAGTCATTTGGTCTTAACAGAAATCTATTTTGTATATGTACTGCAGAGTCGATAGCCTCTCTCCAGAATTTTCTTGCAACATTATTTTCAATTAACATCATTTTGGCCATCTTCTGAATGGTTCTAGACTTCCTTTCCGCAAGCCCATTCTGTTGTGGAGTTCTAACTACACTGTATTGTATACTAATCCCATGCTTATCGCAATATTTAGTAAACTGATTCCAAGTGAACTACTTACCTTGATCAGACCTTAAGCACTTGATTGTTCTTCCCAACTCATTTTCCACTCTATTTTTGAAAATCTTCAAACAATCTTGAACTTCAGTGTTCTCTTTGAGGAACATCACACATGTCATTCTTGTGCATTCATCAATGAATAAGATGAAGTATCTCTCTCCTCCTGATGCCTCTATTCTCACAGGCTCACAAAGATCCATATGGATCAAGTCTAAAGGCTTACTTGAATAATGCTCCTTTGACTTGTATGTGGTCCGAATCTGTTTCCCTTTCTGGCATGTAGCACAAACATGTTTAGTTGGAGAGTTGATTTTGGGTAAATCTCTTACTACCTCCTTTATACTTAGCTTAGACAAATTTTTGAAACTAATGTGTCCCAACCTTCTATGCCATAACCAATTCTCACTTTTAAAGCCCATCATGCAATGGTCTTCATGTGCTTCTGTGAGAGTGTATAAATTGCCAGCTATACTAGTACCATGTGCTACGGTCTTCCCATTCTTGGATTTCTTTATAACACAACCTTCCTTGGTAAAATAGGACTTCATTTCCTTGATCACAGACCTGGCTCACACTAAGAAGGTTATGTTTGAGTCCACTTACATATAGAACATTGTTAGTCTTTATTTTCCTTTTGTTGAGATGAACTGTGCCTCTACCTTCAATCTCAGCACTGTCATTGTTCCCAAATTTTGGATTGTTCCACCATCAATTGAATTCAGACTTGAGAACCTTCCTTTGTCACCTATCATATGAGTGGAGCACCCACTATCAAGTATCCAAGGTGATGGTCTGGTGTCTGATAATCAGTGACTTGTTGGTATTGTTCTTGTTCTTCTTAACCCACATTGCTTTATCAACAACTGTGATTGGTTCTTGTTTGAGTTAAAATAAAACCGCAAGCGTACGGGTCAATCGTAGCTACGGGTCGAACACGAGGAGATATACGCCACTCTATTTAACTAACTTAAAAGTAATGCAAAGTGAACCAAATTAAAGTGTTAAATTAAACTAATTAAATTAATGAAAATTAATGCATTCTAACTCATAAGCAACTAACAAAATTAAGGGATTAAATTGTCATCCTAACACATGAGCATCTAACCTATCAGACTAACGCAAATTGAAAGGAATAAAAAAAACAGCCACACATAATAACCACATAAAAAGGAATAAGGGAATAAAAGTGCATCCACAAACCACAACCATATAAAAAAAATAAAAGAAATAGAGGGAGAAGAAGAAGAAGATAGAGAGAGATAGAGGAAAGGGAGAATGAGATTAAGGGTTTAGAGAATGAGATACCTTGATGTGCTTGAATACTTGAATAAACTCACCATGGCTTCCTCTTCTAAATCTCCATGTCTTGTCATCAACATAGGAACTTAGACTAGGAAGCTTTAAACTACAACTATTACAACCATTAAACTAGACTTATGAAATCAAAACTAAGAACTTAAGCCAAAAATAGGAAAAAAAGAGAAAATTTCACTAAGTGAATGAAGTAAAATTACACTAAAAAAGCTGAATTAAAATTGAACTAGAAACTAACTAAAAACTTAACTAAAAAACTACTAACTTCTTACAACCCAAAGGGCAAGGGGTATTTATAAGAGGAAGAGAGGAGAAGAGAAAAGAGGGAAGTGTAGGAGAAATATTCCCTAAGAAAAGAGAATATTCTCTTCTCCTTCCTCTTTTACAATGCCTTGAATCCTAAGAAAAAAAGAAAAAAATAGAAAGAAGAAGAAGAGAAGATTGTTTACATAGACCTTCTATTTCTAGAAAAGTAAACTTCCAATTCTAACAAGTGCTTCCTTTTCTTTGTAGATATCTTCTCCAAGCAATAAAATCAAAGCATCTTTGATTTTTCAACTTTCCATAGGTGAGAGAATATCTTTCAACATAAATCTATCCCAAATAGAATTCTAGAAGTGCCCTTGAGAAGTTGGAGGAGAGAGAGAGTAAGGGTGATGACTAGGATTCCTTCAAGAATAAATAAAATACCCATTCTGTCCTTCAGAAAACGTGAAGCATGGGGTGCTTATATAGGCCTCACCATTGTGTTCCTTACGAAAAATCACCCAAAATAGACCCAAATTTCGTCCAATTTGGAGTTCGGGAGCCCAAGATATCTCAAGTTGAAGTTGGACTGTCCAGAGCCCTCGAAATGGAATCTTTCGGGTACAAGAAATGTAACTTCTAATAATTCTATTAAGGCCCCTCCAATCTGAACTTTCGCTTCACTTTGTCTCCGGCCGACTGTCAATAATTTCAAATAAACCCCTACAGACCATTTTCGCGCTTCGTTACAGAAACGGCCGTAACTTCTTCGTTTCAACTCGGAATCAAGTGCCGTTTAAACCGTTGCGAAGCTGACTCGATGGGCTACGCATCCAAGCCATTAACACCTTAAAAACATTTCCTTAGCATCATCTCCTCCATTTTCACAAGAATTCACCTAAAACCTGAAAAGCATAAGAAAGCACCGAGTAACTCTGTCCAATATGGTAAAACGTATGCTTTATGCCCTAAGATTTCACACATAATTGTGCTCATCAGATTCCCCCACACTTGATCGTTACTTGTCCTCAAGTAAAGCAAAAGAAAAACTAATCTAGAATGCAGAAAATCCTAACTCACTTTCGTAGGAATCACGGTTGCACTTAGCATGTGCAACAAGCCTTTAAACCCCTAGGTTACCCCTAGTGGACGAGTTGTGTCTCGTGGGTGTTTGAAGTGAATATACACCCAAAATTCAATTGTAAATAAATGCTGCAAATTTTAATCATGGCATAAGTAGGACAGTGCACATAATCCCAAAAAGTGTTCAACTAATGATCAAGGAGCCAAAGGTTCCCCCACACTTGAATTTTATCACCCCACATCAATTCATGTAACAAGCATGCATCAAGTTCAAGGGATCTCCTCATATTTTCTGAACACTACTCATCTTTAAGTAAACCCCCCATAGCATCGATGGAACCAAAGACTTAGGCATTGAGTATTGTTGACCATACTTTTTTTTTTTCAGGCATTAAGGCAAAAGTTTTTTTCTTTCTCAACCACAAACTCTATTTCTACTCCACTACTGTTCTCTGAATGACATGGTGGAGCATACACCAGACACCCAAATACTTGGTAGCTTCGCTTTTTGCATATATCCATAGAGACTTTGAGACATTGATGCAAGAGTTTTTTTTTTTTGAGTTTCCTTCCAAGGAATTTCGATCAAGTCACCCTGCTTCATGAGGCACAGTGCCCTGTCTAGTCCCAAGGAATTCCACTTTCTTTTCTATTCCTTATTTTTTTTCTTTTTCTTTTTTTCATTCACTTCCACTTTCATGCCTTGCCTTGCCACAAACAAATTGGTCTCAACTACTAGCCAAAAGATCAAAGGGTCCATAAAACACATAGAGGAATCTAGCCATCAAATGAAATAACGCTCATATTTTTCAATTCAATCCCTCTCATCGGATACAAACCAATTACCGTCCTTGAAAAGGGATTTTCTATTATTCGCATGCTAGGATACCTAATTCCCTCTTTCTCTCGCTTTGCAATCAAAGAGACATATGCACAAAACCAAACTATTGTCACAATCAAAATTCACCAATTAAGCCCAACATCCCCCCCACACTTAATTCATGCAGTGTCCTCAATGCATGCATAAAAGAAAAAAAATAAGGACAAGGGAGGAGATGAAGGGGCTTACCGGATATAATCAACAAAGAGAATCATGAAGAGTCATGAGCTTTACAAAAAGTGCTAGGAGCGCAGAAATCTCAATCCATGGCATAAATGGAGAAATAGCTTGAGACCGGAAAACACTCGACCATGAATTTTAGTAAAGCGAGAAATAATATGAAAGTTAAGCACAACTGAGAAATATCCACTAGAAAAATCTATCCTCATGGGACAGTGAAAAATGAAGGCATTAAAACTCAGGCCATAAATTCTTCCTTTCTCTCCCATTTGTAATGTAGAACACCTATCATTCTTTGAAAAGCTAATCAAAAACGGATCACAATAAGCATAAAAAGGATTATGAATAACCTCATCTAAATAATCATAAAAAATTGGAGGCTTACTCAAATCAATCCTAGCAATACAACTATCCGCTCTTTGCATAACTTGGTTTGCCAAATAAGGATCATGGAAATATGCTTGAAAGGCATTATGACTAACATTGTCCTCCTCAATAAAATCGTCAAACCTAGGAGGTTTGGACAAATCAACATGTGAGACAATGAAATCCTCAAAATGACAATTATCTAAGTTTTTCAAAGAGAGAGGGGGAGATCGAATTTCCTGGCTTTCTATGTTATCATGAAAATCTGATTCTAAATCAATAAAAACACTAGGCTCACTAAAATCAGAAATTTTAGGAAAAAGTTGGACTTCCCCAGGTAGCTCATCAAATCTCGCTTCACTAATTTCCTGGGGAGACTCAATCTCAACAAATAAATTGTCATGAAAAGCATCTTGTTGGGAGTGACTCTCATTAACCTCAAATTGGGGTGGTGGACTTTCAATATCATTAAACTGGGGATGGGGCGGTTCAGACTGACTAGATAATGTACATGTTTCCTCCTCTTGCACCATGGTTATCAGTTGAGAGAGTTGCTTCTCCATGGTATTTTGGCTTGTTGTGAGAAGGTCTATGTATTTCTCAAGCTGATTCAGTCTGGCCTCCTCACCCATGTTTTGAAACTCAAGGGGTTGGTGATATGGTTCAAGGAGAGGTGGCACATTGAGATTTAATGGAGGGTTGGGCATTGGAGGATCAAATTGACCATGATATTGGAAATTGGGTGGTCCAGCTTGGTTATTCCATTGATCCCACAAAAAATCGGGATGATCACTCCACCCCTGATTGTAAGTGCCAAAAGAATTGTATTGAAATTGAGGACTCACATTCTCATCACCATAGCTACCCCCATAAAGATTAGGGCATCCTTCCATAACATGGATTGTCTGGGGAAGTGACCAATCAAAATTTCCCGAAAGCCCATAGTTGGATTGGGGAGCAAAATTGTATTGGGGTGGTGCAAAATTATTCTCTATCTCACTACTTTTGGCTTCCCTAACCTGTTTAAACATTTCCTCCAAAATCATGGTTGCCTTAGCATAGGTCCATCTTTCCCCCAAAGTCTTATATGGAAGTGTATCTCCCATTATTCTAAATTAACCACCTATCCCAAATTGAGGTCTTCCATAAAAAAAAAAAGTTTAAAGAAAAATAAAAGACTAGAAAAAAAAATACTAAAAACAAGAGGGAGCCCAAGGTAGATAATGCATCTATCCCTCAGAAATCGAAACAATGGTTCCAAAACTGTAAGGTTGCCATATAGGTTGACAGCAAGGGAACCCGTATAGTCTTCACGAGCCACCTACGGGCGACTCCAAATGGATTCTGATGTAGGGTGGAGGACTACTATATGTTTATGTTTCCAAAACTCTCACTATGTTGCTTTCCTGTTATCAAGAGTGGTTACCTCCAAAGATAAGTCACATGCCAATCCAAACCACCCAACGAATCAAGGGGCACCAAGATTGGCTGGGTTTGGGCATATGAAGGACTTTAGATTGGGCGCACACTATTTGAAACAGAAGAGTAACAAGAAGAGGTTTTCAAAAACTTTTTTTTTTTTTAAAAGAAAGAGGAGAAAGAGAAGAAACTAAAGCACTTCGAATTACTTAAAAATCAAAAAAATAAAGTGATCAATAATCTCCCCGGCAACGGCGCCAAAAACTTGTTTGAGTTAAAATAAAACCGCAAGCGTACGGGTCAATCGTAGCTACGGGTCGAACACGAGGAGATATACGCCACTCTATTTAACTAACTTAAAAGTAATGCAAAGTGAACCAAATTAAAGTGTTAAATTAAACTAATTAAATTAATGAAAATTAATGCATTCTAACTCATAAGCAACTAACAAAATTAAGGGATTAAATTGGCATCCTAACACATGAGCATCTAACCTATCAGACTAACGCAAATTGAAAGGAATAAAAAAAACAGCCACACATAATAACCACATAAAAAGGAATAAGGGAATAAAAGTGCATCCACAAACCACAACCATATAAAAAAAATAAAAGAAATAGAGGGAGAAGAAGAAGAAGATAGAGAGAGATAGAGGAAAGGGAGAATGAGATTAAGGGTTTAGAGAATGAGATACCTTGATGTGCTTGAATACTTGAATAAACTCACCATGGCTTCCTCTTCTAAATCTCCATGTCTTGTCATCAACATAGGAACTTAGACTAAGAAGCTTTAAACTACAACTATTACAACCATTAAACTAGACTTATGAAATCAAAACTAAGAACTTAAGCCAAAAATAGGAAAAAAAGAGAAAATTTCACTAAGTGAATGAAGTAAAATTACACTAAAAAAGCTGAATTAAAATTGAACTAGAAACTAACTAAAAACTTAACTAAAAAACTACTAACTTCTTACAACCCAAAGGGCAAGGGGTATTTATAAGAGGAAGAGAGGAGAAGAGAAAAGAGGGAAGTGTAGGAGAAATATTCCCTAAGAAAAGAGAATATTCTCTTCTCCTTCCTCTTTTACAATGCCTTGAATCCTAAGAAAAAAAGAAAAAAATAGAAAGAAGAAGAAGAGAAGATTGTTTACATAGACCTTCTATTTCTAGAAAAGTAAACTTCCAATTCTAACAAGTGCTTCCTTTTCTTTGTAGATATCTTCTCCAAGCAATAAAATCAAAGCATCTTTGATTTTTCAACTTTCCATAGGTGAGAGAATATCTTTCAACATAAATCTATCCCAAATAGAATTCCAGAAGTGCCCTTGAGAAGTTGGAGGAGAGAGAGAGTAAGGGTGATGACTAGGATTCCTTCAAGAATAAATAAAATACCCATTCTGTCCTTCAGAAAACGTGAAGTATGGGGTGCTTATATAGGCCTCACCATTGTGTTCCTTACGAAAAATCACCCAAAATAGACCCAAATTTCGTCCAATTTGGAGTTCGGGAGCCCAAGATATCTCAAGTTGAAGTTGGACTGTCCAGAGCCCTCGAAATGGAATCTTTCGGGTACAAGAAATGTAACTTCTAATAATTCTATTAAGGCCCCTCCAATCTGAACTTTCGCTTCACTTTGTCTCCGGCCGACTGTCAATAATTTCAAATAAACCCCTACAGACCATTTTCGCGCTTCGTTACAGAAACGGCCGTAACTTCTTCGTTTCAACTCGGAATCAAGTGCCGTTTAAACCGTTGCGAAGCTGACTCGATGGGCTACGCATCCAAGCCATTAACACCTTTAAACACCTTAAAAACATTTCCTTAGCATCATCTCCTCCATTTTCACAAGAATTCACCTAAAACCTGAAAAGCATAAGAAAGCACCGAGTAACTCTGTCCAATATGGTAAAACGTATGCTTTATGCCCTAAGATTTCACACATAAATGTGCTCATCAGTTCTCTTTCTTTGTGTCTATATTCACCTTCTCTTTGTCTATGATCTTGTCTTCTAGTATTCATTCCATACTATCTCTGTGAGGGGAGAGTGGTCATGCACTTTCTTTCTATGTGTCCCATCTTGTGACATCTATAACATTCAATAGTAACCTCTGCCATGGGGGCAAACCTGTTCTTACTAGTGACATCTGTAGGCTTGGTCTATTTTCTACAATCAGCTAACCTATGCCCATACATGTTGCACCCAAAGAAATACCCTTTGAAACTCAAATTTTGCCTTGAACCTCTGGATCTCTGACGATTGACCCTTGGGAAGCCATCTCTATCCACTGTCTTCCTTGCAATCCTTTGTACCTATGGATTTCCTTTGTTCCCTTTTACAAATTTCACTAGATACTTGCAGCTCCTTTTTAATTAATTTTCACAGTGTTTGAAGATCCTCCCTTCTCATATCCAAGACCAATTTTCAAATTGAATGGCCTAATAGCTTAGAATTTCATCAACGATGTTTCTATCACCTTCCTGAGTGGCACCTTCTTTCTCTGTTGCTTGACTAGCTACCTACTTGCCTTTGGATTTCAACAAAATCATTGGAGGAGGTGATGTGCCTCTACATAGGTTTTTTGTTGTAACGCATCAACTTTGTTCTTTAAGTTCTTCAATTGATTTTCAAGAACAAGAAGTTCTTCTTTTGTGGAAAGATTGAAACTTAGTTCATCTATGGTTTTGGTCAACTCTTCTTCTATTTGTTTTAGTTGACTAACCATTTCTTCTTTTTCATTCAGTTGATTTTGGAGCTTCTTTACTGTCTTTCTTTCAAATTTCAGATCCTTTAAATTAGAGTAAAGTTCTGCATCTAAATCACACTCATGTTCTGATTTTTCTCTTTCTTCATCAAATTTTTCATTTCCTTTTCTATTGTCAATGCTTGAAGTGACCGTGAATAGGGTTTCATATTCCTCATCATCAAACTCATCATCTGATGAAGTGCTTTCTTTGTGGGTGATTAAGCTCTTCTTCTTGAAATTCTCTTTCTTCCTTGAGATGAACTTTTTCTTCTTAAGGCTTGTTTTCTTCATCTGTGGACTCTCATCATCTGAATCATCCACTTTTTCTTTCTTAGTAGACTTGGAAGCAATGTGTCCTATATCACCACAATTAAAGCACTTGAGAGGGAGTTTCCCTCGTATTTGCCCTTTTGATTTTTAAACTTTCTTGCCAGATAGGCAATCAACTCATCATCTGAGTTCTCAGACTCAGTCACCTCTTTCATCTTAAATTTCTTAAAAGCTTTAAAAGCTACTTCTTTTTCACTTGTCTTGGGTTTAACCATTCTCAATTCGTATGGAGTTAAGATTCCATGTAATTCATCTGAACTCATTGTGTTTAGATCCTTTGATTCTTCAATGGCTGAAACCTTTGGATTATACATCTCTGGAAAGGACCTTAGAATCTTCATAACTACTACTGAGTCATTGAGTTGTTCTCCCAGTCCTCTAATTGAGTTGATTATTTCATTGACTCTGATCACGAATGCTTCAACAGTCTCCTTTGGTAATAACTTTAAGCTTTCAAATTGATTTTTGAAATGCTGGAACTTGGCCTCTTTAATCTTGTCATCTCCTTTATGAATACCTTTCAATTTGTCCCAAACCTGCTTAGCTGTCTCACATCCAGATACTCTAGCCAATTCTTGATTTGTTAGTGCACTCAGCAGTGCTCTTCTAGCCTTATTCTCCTGTTCATATTTTTTCAACTCTGCCGCATCTATAATTTCCTCTGTAGGAATGATATAACATGTCTGCACTGTCTTCCACACATGATATCCCTGTGACTTCAAGTACACCTCCATTCAGATTTTCCAAAAATTGTAATTTGCGCCATAAAAAATAGGAATCTTATCATGCATACTTTTTTCTTCACTAGTGTTTGCCATCACTGTCAAATCTCAATGTCCTACCCACAACTGTCAAGTTTTCTTCCTTGGGAACCTAGCTCTGATGCCACTTGATGATCCCAGGTTGACACTGAGAGGGGGGTGAATCAGGGTCACTATAAAATTTTTCCAAATAAATGAGTGATAGTTCTTTGTCACTGCTCTTTGAAGCACAAACACTGCAATCGCTGTATCTCTGTCTTACAATCCTGTGCACACACCAACTAGCTGGGGCACCCTAATTTGGCTAGTCTACAACTCCCAAGTAAACACACCCATTCTGTAGTTAAATAACACTCCAATACACATGTATAAAAATAACAGAAAAGAGACACAGTATTTAATGTGGTTCAGTAGTATGCCTACATCCACGGTGCAATACCCTAACCAGGGTTTCATATATTACACGATACTCAACTGATTTCAGTGACTACAATCACCTAGGAACTCCAATCCCTACTTTAGTTTGTTCAACCATACAAATGAGGACAACAACCCCAATCTCTATGCAAGCCCCCACTTGATAGAGTTACAAGAGCATAAAAAATTCAACAATGTAAATCCCTTCCCAAAAGTTTTGCCATCAAGGCTTACAAAGGTTCTATAGGCTTTCAACTCAAAGACAACAACCAAGAACAAAAATTGGGATTTTTTTTTTTTGGATGGAAAAATAAAAGATATATTATTGAAGCAAAGGTAGATATACAGTATTCTTGGATTGAGCATACTTAGCAAGGTTCATGGCTATAGCTATACAAAAAGGGTCTCCTTGCTTATCAAATACTATTTCTTGGGCCATATCAGAGATATACACTAAATCCTTAATACAATACCAGGGCCAAGAAGATTTAGTTGGAGATGGAAGAATATCAGTGATGTGTGGATTGGAGCACCATACTTTTTTAACCTTCAACCCCATGCTAGCAGCATGGTCTAGGCCTGATTGAATACCAAAAATTTCAGGTCCCATATCATTAGTAGTACTTATATAACCTGCAGCAAGAAAGGTGAATTTGCCATCTTTCAAAAAGATATAAGACCATCTTGCCTGACTTAGTCTAGGTATGTTGTATCCTGCACAGATTAAAACAACAATATTGAGCACAGGTAAGGAAAAAGAAGTAGGTACTAAAAAATCCTCCACATTACTAACAATTACATCCTGGGATGAAATTGAGGGGGGGGGGGGGAATAATTTTAAATCCACCAACCATTTGCATATATGTTTCATAATCCAAATTGGATCAGGCTTTCCTGACCCATTGACAACTTTGTTTCTAGTTGCCCAAGTAAAGAAGCAAGTAATAATAAAGACACTGAAAAACCAGGTTAACGTTTGTTTATCTAGATGATGATTAAAGTAAAGTGCTAGGCAGAAATCTATCAGGCTTTCATAAGCTAAGAATTCGGTTCTCAGGCTCAGAGGTCCGGCCACCCATATGTGTTTAACCCAATCACAAGATAAGAATAAATGCCAAGAGGATTCGATACAATCTCCACATAGAGCATAGGAGGAGTCAATCTGAAGCCATTTTGAGAGAGTAGCCCTGATTGGAAGTCCTGTATTTAGCAAACGCTAGAAGAAGAGTTTAAATTTTGGATGAATTTTGAGTTTCCAAAAGAAATTCCACCAAGATTTAATAAACAAATTATTAAGATCATAATTAGGAGTGATTTCTCTAGCAGCCAGTTTAGTACTGAGGGTACCATTTTTGTCCCTATTACACCATCATCTATCCTCTAAATTTGACAAATTCATTAATTGAATTCGAGAATAGATAGGTGCAGGTAACATAGACTTAAGTAAATTAGAATTCCAGTTAGAACCCACTCTGAACCTGTCAATTTTTTCCATGCTTGTAGCAGAAGTAACAGGAGAGATGGAAAAGGAAGATAGATTACCTGATAGAGAAGGGATCCATTTTTCAGTCCAGAAAAAAGTGGAATTACCATTTCCTACTTTTTTTATCACCATTTTTTCCAATGATGGAATAACATGGGAGATACTATTCCAAGTCCAGGAACCTTTTCTCACATGAGTTCTTTGATCAAAGAAAGATAAATTAGGAAAATATTTAGCTTTGAGGGCTCGAGCCCAAAGCGAGGAAGGCTCAGTGATCAATCTCCACCCAAGCTTTATCAGTAAGGCCTTGTTATGGTGTTCAGCCTTACGAAACCCCAGTCCCCCTTTAGATTTGGGGGTGCACATTCTATCCCACGAAATGAGAGAAAGTTTTTTCTTATCTCCCCCAGCGTTGCCCAACCAGAAATTGTGGCAAATAGAATCAATCTTGCGACAAGTTTTAAGGAGAAATAGAAAACAATTCATCAAATAAGCAGGGGTAGAGGCCAAGACCGATTGAATTAAAACACTACACCCAACATAGGACAGAAAATTGGATTTCCAAATCGAGAGTTTTCTTTGCATCCGTGACACTATTCCTTCAAGTTCCTTAACTTTGGACCTACAGTGAAAAATATTAGTACCCAAATAAGTTGAGTCTTTGGATATCTCCTTAATGCCAAGAAGAGAGCTAAGGGAACTTCTAACCGTATTAGGAACATTTCTGTTGAAATGGATCCCATTTTTGGTTAGACTAATTTCTTGGTCAGTAAGATTAGAGAAAAGATCAAGGATGGCCTTTATTGTCAAAAGATCATCCTGGGTTGCACGATAGAAGATGAAAACATCATCAGCAAAAAGGAGATGAGAGATTTCAGGGGCTGATCTAGAAATTTTAACTCCCTGAAAAAGGTTTAAATCACGATAGGCAGAGAAGAGTTTGGATAAAACTTCCATGGCCACAATGAATAAGTATGGGCTAAGAGGGCAACCTTGGCAAATGCCCCTCGAAGCATGAAACAAGTCAAAAGGGCTGCCATCCAACTTGATGGAAAAAGAGGTGGATGTAATAAGAGAATTAATTAGAGAACCCCATTTTTCCCCAAAGCCTAAGAATTTAAAGACAGAACTGATTAAATTCCATTCAATCTTATCGTAGGCTTTCGACATATCAATCTTGATAGCCATGAATCCCGTCCTTCCTTTAGTATGATTCAAAAAATGAAATATTTCCTGCGCAACAATAATACTATCAGTAATCTGCCAACCAGGGATAAAAGCTGCTTGGAAAGGAGAAATAAAAGAATGTAAAACACTTTTAAGTCTGTTTGCAACAAGCTTGGAAAGTACTTTATAAGTAGCATTGCAAAGACTAATAGGCCTAAAGTCTCCAACATTCGACGCCGCTTCCGTCTTAGGAATAAGGCAAATCAAGGTATGGTTAAGCCCATAAGGAATGAAACCATTATCAAAGAAATTCATTGCTAAGTTCAACAAGTCTGGGTATACTAGATCCCAGTATCTTTGAAAGAAGCATGCTTGGAATCCATCAAAACCAGGGGCTTTACGAGGCCCAAAGGAGAACACTACCTTTTTAACTTCCTCAAGAGCCGGGGGGGAAATAAGGGCAGTGACATCCTGAATAGAGATGGTCAGAGGAAATAAACACTCAACAAAGCTAGCATCTAAAGGGTTTGAGGAGGTAAAAACTTTCCTGAGATGTGTAGCAAAGATATGAGCCATAAGTTTGGGGTCCTCAACCTTCTGTCCCTCCTCATTCCAAATGAAGTTGATTTTTCTTTTCCTCGGATTGGTTTTGGCAACAGAATGATAATACTTGGTATTTCTATCGCCATCTCTGATATAAAGATGTCTTGACTTTTGTAGCCAAAAGGCCTCCTCTGCATCAAAAATCCAACTTACCTTTCTGTCAATCGAATGAAGAAGATCCTAATCAGGTACATGGGCATCAGAGCAAGAAAGAAAATTAGAGAAGAATTGATTTTTAAGATTATTGACATGGCCAAAAACATTCTTGTTCCAACTTTTTAAGGAATTGGAGAAAGAAGCAAGCTTGGAAACAATGGAATCTTGGGGAAGTGAGGTCCAGGAAGAGGTACAAAAGGAAGAAAACTCAAGGTGATAAGTCCAGGCTTCCTGAAAATGGAATAATTTTTTGTAACTTGATCGATTCCCAGCAGTGGTTAGAAGAAGTGGATTATGGTCTGAACCCAGGGGAGATAGTTTAGAGATTGTGGCATGGTGGTAGTGTGAAAACCAAGATGGGGAAACAAAAGCATGGTCAAGACATTCCTTGATTAGTTTAGGGGGTTTTTGTTTGTTTGACCATGTGAATTTACTACTGAGGATTACCACTTTTAGGGTAATAACAGAGCAAGCAACTCCTCTAGAACATCCTCAAAAAGTCGCACGACTCACAACATGCATGGAACTCGTGAAACACCACCTTCTTGCTTCTTTGTGCACACCTATCCATCTAAAGAATTTTTAACGTTTTTCTAACAGGGACGTTCTCCTCCTCTCTGTGAATCCAATGCATTTTACAGCACCCAAATCTGAGTTTGGATGGCTGAGATATGCCTTTTCGAAGATGGACGCTCCGAATTAGGAAATAGATGGCACAAACCATAAATAAAAGGAGTTTTTGTGATAGAAAAAACATAACGAAGCCCATTATGACATTGCTGGAGCATTAATTCCTCTCGATGATGTCATGCTGATGTCAACATGTTTTTTAAAGTGCGTTTTTTACTTTATTGCAAAGATTTGTGCTTATAACTTCAACCGCTTAGAATGCATTAAATAGAATCTCCATCACATGTGCACCATATGTATCATACAGTGGGGTAGAACCTTGTATATACACCAAAACTCAAATCACTAGGGTGTTATGCATGTGAATAACAAACCATGTGCCAAGCCACTAAAAAGCCAGTCGCAAGCATCTCTAGCGCCAGCCCTTCTTCGCCTCACTATATGCCTCTAAATTGGAATTCGACCCATAGATCTTGATCCAACGGTCCGAAACATTCTGGAACTTCACCAAATTAAAGGAAAAATACTGTTTACAGAATACCACTTAAAAAATAAGCCAAAATTTTGGCTAAGTATTGGAAAATTGTCCTTCTCCAGATTTGCTCCATTTTCGAACAACGATGCAAAAATCTGTGTAACTTCCTCGTACGACATCCAAATGACGCAAGACCAGTTGTGTTAGAACCGTAACTCGACGAAATACATTTATTGTGAAGATTCATTCACCCACTTCTGCCATTATCCCTTCCAAAAAAAGCTCTAAACATGCTGCCACTGCGTGAACCTATGATTTTACAACTCTTGGTGCACGGGGTCTTCACCTACTGCTTCGGCCCTTTGCCAAACACTATTTAAGGACCAGATACACTTCCAAAATTCAGACCTTCAATTTAGAAAACATCTTTAACATTGTCAAATTACTCAATTACCCTTGATACTCAAATTGACTTGTTTGCACTGCCGGCTCATTATCTGAAAACACAACTCCATAATGCTCCAGTTTCCCAACAAACTGGAATAGGTCTCTGATACATCCAAGATTCATCGGACCAATCAGCAGCCGCCATGTGTCACAGGGCGACCCGCTCCAGAACCAAGGAGAACGAACCAGGGGTCCCACTCGGGAGAGGCCAGCACCCAGGCAAGGCCTGCACCAGGCACGGCCTCACCTAGGCGTGGCCTCACCCAAGCGCGGCCTACCCCCAGGCGCGGCCTCACCCAGGTGCTGCTTGCACCCAGGTGCGGCCTCACCTAGGCGCGGCCTGCACCCAGGCGTGGCCTCACCCAGGCAAGGCCTGCACCCAGGCGCGGCCTCTCACCCAGGCGGGCCTGCACCAAGGCGCTGCATCGTGGACGAGGACGTGATGTACACGGAAACTGGGGCCACTCGTCTATGACCCAATCGTGTCACTGCAGACTCATGTCACCACCAGGACTCTAGGCCACCGCTTAGAAGTCACGTCACCCAGACGGATTCAAGCACCAATAACATTATCACCACACGCGGGTATCTATCCGCCAAGGATCTTGATACCACCAAGACACTCCCTCCCGTGGGGAGATGGCCAATCAGGATAGAGCCTTGCTACCCAAGGCCCCTATCCACTCAACGGTACACTCGCCATCAAACTGGGACTCTCCACACCGCCATGCACTACTATAAAAGGCAAGGTACACAACCCCATTGGGAGAGATCTAAACTCATATTGAATAATCACTATTCATCTGTTTGCTCAGGAGATCTAACTTTGGCATCGGAGAGCCCTAGGCTGGAACCGCACCGGTTCTCTCTGTTGACCCCTTGGTCCACTTGCAGGTGACTGCACTTGCAGGACCGCTCGATGATTTCTTGACGCAACAGATTGGCGCCGTCTGTGGGAATGACGCTAGCCATTACAGCTACTAGCTCGCTTCCATATTCATTCAATGGCACGAAGGAAGACTACCACCACCAACAACGGAGCAAGGAATGGATCACCACCCCCAGAGTGCTCTCACCGCAGAGCCAATGACCAGGACCATGTCCCTCTGGAGGAAGAGATCCCCCTTAATGACCAATTTGTGGTCGACGAGCCCAACAATGATGAGGCAGACGATGTAATAGTGGAGGTGATACCTGACCCCAATGCTCCAGCCACTGTGGGTCAGATCAACGACCTGCAATGACAGATCCTCGATGAACAATGACTCTTTCGAGAATACTTGACACAGCGTGCGACGTCTCACCGCCGAAGGACGTCGCCATCAGCAAGGGTGGAGTCCGTACCTCGACAAGAGCTGAACCCTAGGAGATCATCTCTCAGGGGCATGGGATCAGAGAGACTTGCGCAACGGGCAACCCCCACTTTGCAGCAGGGGGAGCCTTCCCAGCATCCCAAGAGAACAAGAGACCTCTCACCACGGTCAGAACATGGGAGGACCCCAACACCCAGGGCGAGGGTGTCTAGCCCGCAAAGATCGGTCCGGAGGTCTGTGTTCGACGGACGACTTGAAGAAGGTCACATACCACGACGAAGCCGGACCTACAGAGAGGAAAGCCCCTCACCTTCACGACAGGGTTCATCACGGCGTGACCATTCACCATCTCACCAACACTCAAGGTGGGAGGGGACATCCAGGAGAGAGCGAGAACGGGGTCACAGCGAACGTCCGGCCAGGCGTGAGGGACAGGCATGGGACGAGGAGCTCGATCGAAGACTCTGTGACCTGGATGAGAGGCTAGAAGGGTTGAAGAAGCAGACCAAAGGTGAGACACATTCCATACCTGGACAACACCCATTCTCGGCAAAGATCATGTCAGCCACGCTACCTTCCAGGTTTTGACTACCCACCTTTGAACTTTACAGCGGTACCACTGACCCTAATGACCACATCAACTACTTTAATGGCATGATGACGTTGTATGGTGGGTCAGACGTGGTCTCTTGTCGGGCATTCCCTGCATCCCTCAAGGGAGCAGCCACATCATGGTTCTCCAGGCTACGACCAAGATCTATATGCTCGTTCGCAGAGCTATACGAACAGTTCGTCACCCGCTTCCAAAGCAGTGTCAAGCAGAAGAAGACCACCGTTAATCTACTGAACGTGGTACAGAACCCTGGGGAATCTCTCAGGGAGTACGTTAGCAGGTTCACCAAGGAGTCCCTGGAGGTTCGAGACTTGGATGACCAGACACAACATGCAGCCCTAGCAGGAGGCATCAGGGACCTGGACTTGATCAAGGACCTGGCACATCATGAGATCAGGACTATAAAAGAGCTCCTGGAGCGGTGCAACGAGTTTGCAAATATGGCCGAGGTACTACAAGCTAGAACAAAAATAATCGCGGCCAAGCCGTAGGACAACAAGAGGTCAGCACCTGATGATCGCAAAGAGGGTAAGAGGTCAAGGACAGAGCGTCGACAAGAGAAGGGCGACCGCCCATCTGGGAGGACAGACCATCGCCCAGAGAGAAGTGAGAGGGCAAGCACCCCTAAGTTCACACCACTAAACACCACCAGGTCCCACATACTCATGTAAATCCAAGACCGTGACCTACTCCATTGGCCACGACCCATGCTAGCAGGACCAGAGAAGTGAAACCCTAACAAGTATTGTCTCTTCCACAAAGAGAATGGGCATGACACAGAGCAGTGCTATCAATTGAAGAGAGAGATAGAACAACTTGTAAGAGCAGGAAGCTTGAACAAGTATGTGAAGGGGAGACGTGATAACCGCTCAGGCCAAGGAGACAGAGGTCGCGACGGAGACAGAGTGGAACTGAGCTGAGAAGAAAGAAGAACAGATCGAGAGAGAGACCGCCCAGAGGAGCGGAGAGATGTAATAGAACCTAGTGGCACCAAGGGACCTCCTATCCTCACCATACTTGGAGGACCGGGGCAAGAGTCCACCAGAAAAGCTAAAGCCCATGCCAGGTTCGTGGGAGTGGCAGAGAAGCCAAGCAAGATAGCCAAGACCGAGGCAGTGATCTCCTTCTTGGATGAAGACCTGGAAGGACTAAACTTGCCACATGAGGATGCCCTGGTAGTACAGGTGGAGGTAGCCAACCGACATGTACACAGGGTACTGATAGACACAGGGGCGTCTGTTGACGTACTCTCCTTGGACGCCTATCGACAGTTTGGGTTCGGGGACGATCAGCTCAAACCAGAGCCCACTTACCTCCATGGATTCTTAGGTGCCACCGCCTCCATCAGAGGTACCATAGAACTACCCGTCACCTTCGGGGTACACCCTCGACAAGTGACTATCATGGTAGTCAAGTCCGTGGTGTCCTTCAAAGGCCTCCTAGGGCGACCATCTCTGACAGCCCTTAGAGGAGTCATATCGCCACTTCACCTGAAGATGAAGTTCCCCACCGAGAATTGGGTAGGCGAAGTCTGAGGAAATCAGAAGAAAGCAAGGGAGTGCTACGCCACCTTCATGAAAAAGAACAATGGTAACACCCGTGGAATGGCACTCTGCCTAGAGAACATGGTCAGTGACCAGAGAGATGAACTGACAGAGAGAAGGGGAAGACCAGTGGAAGACCTCATCCCATGGCCCCTCAGCCGGGACAACCCCTCCAAGGCGGTACAGGTCAGCTTGCTACTAAGCAAGGAACAGAAAGAAGGGCTTGAACACCTCCTCCAGCGAACATGGATGTCTTTGCATGGTCGACCTCCGACATGTCGGGAATACCACGTTCCATAGTGGAGCACTGACTACATGTCGATCCAACCAAGAAGCCCATTCAACAGAAGCGGCATAACTTTACCCTCGACCGACAAGCAGCAATCAAGGAAGAGGTCGAGAAGTTAAGCCAGTCAGGGTTCATCAGAAAGGAGAAGTTCCCAACCTGGCTCGCAAACGTGGTCATGATACCAAAGCCAAGTGGGAAGTGGAGGATGTGTGTCGACTACACTGACCTAAACAAGGCATGCCCAAAAGATGAGTACCCACTGCCCAGGATTGACCTACTGATCGACGCCACCGCCGGCCATGAGATGCTAAGTTTCATGGATGCCTACTCTGGGTACAACCAGATCCTCATGCATGAGGGTGATGAGTCCTACACCGCATTACGGATGGACAAAGAGAACTACTGCTACAACGTCATACCGTTCGGGTTGAAGAATGCAGGGGCCACCTATCAGAGGATGGTCAACAAGATGTTCGAGGAGCAGATCGGGCACAACATGGAGGTATATGTGGATGACATGCTCGTTAAAAGCATCCACGCCAACCAACACCTGACCGACTTAGAGGAAGCATTCACAGTACTGAGGAGGAACCAGATGAAGCTAAACCCTGCAAAGTGCGCCTTTGGTGTAACGTCAGGAAAATTCTTGGGGTTCATGGTCTCAGTACGTGGAATAGAAGCCAACCCATCCAAGATCAAGGCCATCCAAGAGATGGCACCCCCTCGGACGGTCAGGAAAGTGCAGAGGTTGAATGGAAGGGTCGCCGCCCTTTCTAGGTTCGTGTCACGATCAGGTGATAAGTGCTTACCATTCTTCAAAACATTGAAGAACCTCCGAAGCCCCAAAGATTTCACATGGACAGAAGAGTGCCAGAAGGCGTTTGAAGAATTGAAGGAGTACCTAGAGAGCCCACCACTGCTTGGGCGATCAGAACCTAACAAAGAGTTGCAGCTCTACCTGGCCGCCACCCCTGTCGCGGTCAGTGCAGTACTGCTGAAGGAAGAAGACAAAGTCCAGAGGCCTATGTCAGCCATGTTTTGATCGATGTAGAGACCAGGTACACCAGGATCGAGAAGGTAGCCTATGCATTGGTAATCACAGCTAGGAAGCTACGACCATACTTCCAAGCCCATACCATCACAGTCCTCACAGACCTACCCCTGAAGAAGATACTCCACAAGCCAGATGTCTCTGGACGATTGATAGCATGGACGGTGGAGTTAAGTGAGCATGACATCAGGTTCCAACCCAGGACTGCCATCAAAGGCCAAGCCATGGCAGACTTCGTCGTTGAATGCACCTTACCAGAGATAGAGCCAGGAAAAAAAAAAAAAAAAAAGAGAGAGGCCAAGTGGCTACGGCCAAGAGGCCATGGCCAAAAGACCACGACCAAGAGGCCACGGCCAAAGGACTATGGTCGTCATCAATGGACGTCACCTATCAAAAGAGAGAAAAAAAAAAAATTTCATGAATGGGTGCCATCCGTCAAAGGCCGTTGCCCAAAAGCAAAGAAGAAAAGAGAGAAGAAAGAAAAATAAAAAGGGGGTCTTTGGCCATGGCCAAGGACCACGATCGACAGGCCATGGGCATGGACGAGGTTCGAGGTTCGAGGTCGAGGCCCGAGGTCTAAGGTTCGAGGTCAAAGTTCAAGGATCGTGGTTCAAGGTTCGAGGTTCGAGCAAAGAGGTGTCTATGGCCAAAGACCAATTCAAAAAAATAAATAAATAAAAAATGCTACAGCCAAGGACTGTAGGCGACAAACCATGGCCAAAGTTCGAGATGGTTCGAGTTCCAAGGATCGATAATGCAACTACTAATGTACTATCCAGGCTAGCCAATGATGAACTCAGAAACCTGGCCAATGTAGTGTACGTGGAAATATTACATGAGCTAACATACCAGGAGAAGCAAGTTAATGAGATTGAGGAGGGGCCCAGCTGGATGGACCCTCTACTCAACTACCTCCAGAATGACGTCTTACCAGAAGACAAGGCCGAGGCAAGGAAAATCAGGATGAGAGCTACAAAGTACACCGTCCTAGACGGGGCACTATACAAGCGGGGGGCAACAACACCACTACTCCGGTGCCTAGGACCCAAGGGGGCAGAGTATGCCCTAGTAAAAGTCCATGAGGGGATATGTGGAAGCCACATGGGGGGACGAGCCCTAGCCTACAAAATCCTCCGCCAGGGACTATACTGGCCACGAATGCAAGAGGAGGCCATCTAATATGCCAAGAAATGCAAGCAATGTCATTTGTTCACCCCAGTACCCCATCTACCCGCCACCAAGCTGACATCAATCCTCAACCCCATACCTTTTGCCATGTGGGGGCTGGACATCTTAGGGAACTTCACCGCAACACCAGGAAATAGAAAGTACCTGGTCGTCACGATCGACTACTTCACCAAGTGGGTCGAAGCTAAACCCTTGGCCAAGATAACAGAGACAGAGATGGAGAAGTTCATCCGCGACGATGTCATCTACAGGTTTGGGGTACCATAGATCCTCATCTCAGACAATGGCAAATAATTCAACAACCCCAAATTCCAAGCATTCTGTCACAGCTACAACATCAACTATCGGCCTGTATCAGTAACATACCCACAGGCCAATGGTCAGGTGGAGGTCACCAATAGAATACTGCTGGAAGGAGTCAAGAAAAGGCTAGAGGGAGCCAAAGGAAAATGGGTCGAAGAGCTACTAAGCGTCCTGTGGGCATACCGAACTACAGTATGGACACCCACAGGAGAGAGCCCATTCCACCTAGCATATGGCACTGAAGCATTGGCGCTAGTGGAGGTCTGCGCCATGTCCCATAGGGTTCTGCACTTCAACGAACGTACCTATATCGATGGACTACGGGCGAACCTAGACTTTGTAGATGAGGTCCGTGAAAGAGCACTACTAAGGAACGTCGCCTACCAACAACGTACTGCCAGGTACTATAATGCCAGGGTCAAGAAAAGGCTATTCCACCAGGGAGATCTAGTCCTACGGAGGGCAAGTGCATCACAGCCAAGAAAAGAAGGGAAGCTATCAGCAAATTGGGAAGGACCTTACATAGTTTCCAAGCAGATACGTCCAGGGACCTACCGCTTGAAGACTCCGGGGGGCAAGAAGGTAGACCGCACCTGGAACTCACTACACTTGAAGAAGTACTATTAGCAGAAGTAACAACAGTGGAGTTTGGCACCACCAACAGTAGCAGTAGATGGCATTACAGTTTCAAGGATGAATTGAAAAAAAATTTCGGGAATACTCGGCTTCTTCTACTACTCAACTGAGGTTTTATGCCTAAGGCATTATGCCACCCCTGAGGCTTCATGTCTAAGGCTTTATGCCACTACTGAGGCTCTATGCCTAAAGCGTTATGCCACCCCTGAGACTTCATGCCTAAGGAGTTATGCCACCCCTGAGGCTTCATGCCTAAGGTTTTATGCCACCACTGAGGCTTCATGCCTAAGGCTTTATGCCACCTCTGAGGCTTCATGCCTAAGGCTTTATGCCACCACTGAAGCTCTATGCCTAAGGCGTTATGCCACCCCTGAGGCTTCATGCCTAAGGCTTTATGCCACCTCTGAGGCTTCATGCCTAAGGCTTTATGCCACCTCTGAGGCTCTATGCCTAAGGCGTTATGCCACCCCTGAGGCTTCATGCCTAAGGCTTTATGCCACCACTGAGGCTCTATGCCTAAGGCGTTATGCCATCCCTGAGGCTTCATGCCTAAGGCTTTATGCCACCACTGAGGCTCTATGCCTAAGGCGTTATGCCACCCCTGAGGCTTCATGCCTAAGGCTTTATGCCATCACTGAGGCTTCATGCCTAAGGCTTTATGCCACCTCTGAGGCTTCATGCCTAAGGCTTTATGCCACTACTGAAGCTCTATTCCTAAGGCGTTATGCCACCCCTGAGGCTTCATGCCTAAGGCTTTATGCCACCGCTGAGGCTTCATGCCTAAGGCTTTATGCCACCTCTGAGGCTCTATGCCTAAGGCGTTATGCCACCCCTGAAGCTTCATGCCTAAGGCTTTATGCCACCACTGAGGCTCTATGCCTAAGGCGTTATGCCACCCCTGAGGCTTCATGCCTAAGGCTTTATGCCATCACTGAGGCTTCATGCCTAAGGCTTTATGCCACCTCTGAGGCTTCATGCCTAAGGCTTTACGCCACCACTATGGCTTCATGCCTAAGGCTTTATGCCAACTCTGAGGCTTCATGCCTAAGGCTTTATGCCACCTCTGAGGCTTCATGCCTAAGGCTTTATGCCACCACTGAGGCTCTATGCCTAAGGCGTTATGCCACCCTTGAGGCTTCATGCCTAAGGCTTTATGCCACTACTGAGGCTCTATGCCTAAAGTGTTATGCCACCCCTGAGGCTTCATGCCTAAGGCGTTATGCCACCCCTGAGGCTTCATGCCTAAGGCTTTATGCCACCTCTGAGGCTTCATGCCTAAGGCTTTATGCCACCACTGAAGCTCTATGCCTAAGGCATTATGCCACCCCTGAGGCTTCATGCCTAAGGCTTTATGCCACCTCTGAGACTTCATGCCTAAGGCTTTATGCCACCTCTGAGACTTCATGCCTAAGGCTTTATGCCACCTCTGAGGCTCTATGCCTAAGGCGTTATGCCACCCCTGAGGCTTCATGCCTAAGGCTTTACGCCACCACTAAGGCTCTATGCCTAAGGCGTTATGCCACCCCTGAGGCTTCATGCCTAAGGCTTTATGCCATCACTGAGGCTTCATGCTTAAGGCTTTATGCCATATGCCTAAGGCTTTACGCCACCACTGAGGCTTCATGCCTAAGGCTTTATGCCAACTCTGAGGCTTCATGCCTAAGGCTTTATGCCACCTCTGAGGCTTCATACCTAAGGCTTTACGTCACCACTGAGGCTCTATGCCTAAGGCATTGTGCCACCCCTGAGGCTTCATGCCTAAGGCTTTATGCCACCACTGAGGCTTCATGCCTAAGGCTTTATGCCACCTCTGAGGCTTCATGCCTAAAGCTTTATGTCAGCACTGAAGCTCTGTGCCTAAGGCGTTATGCCACCATTGAGGCTTCATGCCTAAGGCATTATGCCACCATTGAGGCTTTATGCCTAAGGCGTTATGCCACCACCGAGGCTTTATGCCCAAGGCATTATGCCACCACTGAGACGTCATGCCACTAAGGTCCAGGGACCACCGAGATAAGGCATCCCTATGGACCGCCAACTACATGAGATTACATAGATCAATATCAAAGCGACAAGGATCAAATCATATCAACATCTAAAGAAAGAATCAAGTACATACAAAAGCAAGCATCACAATCTAAAAGTTATCATCCAAAAAGTCAACATCCAGAAAGAACATCAATAAAATCAGGGGGCATCTGGTGGAGGAGCAGCCTCTGATCCAGAAGGAGACATTATATCAACCTCAGTCGGACGAGCAACACTCTCCTCTGGTAAGACCGCACCCTCCTCTGTCACCACAACACCATCCTCAGGAGAGACACGAGCTACTACAGCAGTCTCAGGTAGCAGCGTAGTGACCTCAGAGAACCTTGAGAAGTCATAATCACGGGTCTTCTCCAGAATGCGAACCGCCAAGTCCGAAGAAGTCAAGACACTAGGAATGAGAGCCAACTTACTCCTAAGGTCACCAACAGAAATAGAAGCTCTAGAGGCCCTACGACCCCTACTAGGGGTGGAATCTCCAGAAACCTCCTCCTCCCCTTCACTAGCAATAGGGGAAGGCAAAGAAGAAGAAGTATTCGCAGGCGAAGACGACCCCGAAGAAGACTCCTCAAGGGATCCAACCACGACCGCAGTCGGATCAGAGTCATTAGGTGATGACATGGATAAATACTGAAGCAGACTAGCTACTTGCTCAGAGCAACGATCTCCCAGACAAGAAGCTAGCAAGAAAAATGAAATGAAGACCACCTGCAAAGTATAAACAGCAGATCCATCACAGACAAGAAGAAGGAGAGTGGAGAAGCATGAGGGTCCATCACACCCACGCCGTGGCCACCATAGGCGCGGCCTCACACCCACAAGCACAGCCATCCCAGGTGCGGCCTCACACCCGTAGGCGGCGGCCACCCAGGCGCGGCCTCACGCAAGTGCGGTGACCCAGCAGCCTCACGCACCACAAGCGCGGCGACCCAGGTGCAGCCTCATGCCCCACAGTCGTGGCCTCCCGCCTGCATGCGCGGCCTCACGCGCCACAGGCACTGCCTCGTGCCCGCAGGCGAGGCCTCATACCCCACAGGCACGGCCACACTAGGCACGACCACACCCGCAGGCACGACCTCACCTAGGCACAGCCTTGCATAAAAAATAAAAAAAAATAAAAAGAAAAAGAAAGGGAAGGGGTCGAACTTACCTCAGGGGGAAGGCGATCGCACGGGGAGGCAGGCACATGACGACGCGGCCACACCACTGGCACGATCAAGTGACAGAGACCACCAGAGGCAAGGTACTCAAGCCAAGCACCACTCAAGCCCTCCAAGTAAACAAGGCACCAAGTGAGCACAAAGCAAACAGAAGGACCCAAAATCAAGCAAAATGGATACTAGTCTAGATGACCCAAAGACAAGCACATGGTGGGCACCAAAAAGAGGACAAAAGACAAAAAGTGAAATACAAAGGGGAAATTAAAGAATAGCAAAATGGAAGACAAAAAGTAAGAAAGAGAAATGAGAAATGAAAGAAGAGAAATGAAGGAGAGGAACATATATCTACAAAAAACAAAAGAAGAAAAAGTGTAGGAGGAAAGGTTTGAACCCCCAACCTCTCCTACCTCACAAATAGATTTACAGGTAAGCCCCACAAAGAAAGTTTATTCGCAGTAGACCCCTCACTATGTAAAGTCATCTACTCTCTTGGACATCCTATCTCAAGAGAGTGGGGGGCAAATGATACATCCAAGATTCACTGGACCAATCAGTGGCCACCATGTGTCACAGGGCGACCCGCTCCAGAACCAAGGAGAACGAACTGGGGGTCCCACCCGGGCGCGGCCAGCACCCAGATGCGGCCTGCACCAGGCGTGGCCTCACCCAGGCCCGGCCTCACCCAGGCGTGGCCTGCACCCAAGCGTGGCCTCACCCAGGGCGCGGCCTACCCCCAGGGGTTCTTGAATGACAAAAATGCTAGCTGGCAAAATTAAAGTAATGTCCTTGGTGGGGACTGGCTGTTGTGACCGCACTTGAGCATGCCAAGTTGCCTACTTATCCTTTGGAAAGGAATTAGGTCAAAACGTAGTTCATGTAAACCAAATGGCTACATGAAATATTTTTTAAGTTGGTCCATATTGATAAGGCCCTTTAGGTCCTCTCCATCCAATTCAATGAGACGAACTGGTTGCCCAGCCAAGATTTCCTTCATAATAACTCCGCTCCAATTAAGTCTGAACTTGCACCTTGGGTCATGAACTGGTGCTATTTGTTCTCAAAGTATCAAATCTCCTTCTTTGATGTTATGTGTGTGAACTCCTTTATTGAATGCCCTTACCATCTTGAGTTGGTCATTCTTAAGGTGATCCATAGCTTTCATCCTCTTTTCCTCAAGGAGGTTAAGCTCATCATGTCTTGCTTGCATCCATTCTCCTTCAGGTAACTTGTTTTCCATCAATACTCTGAAAGACGACACTTGGATTTCTACGGGTAATATTAACTCCATTCCATAGACCAAGGAAAAAGGGGTTACTCCAGTAGAGGTTTGAATTGAGGTTCCATAGGCCCATAATGCGTATGGGAGCTTTTCTACCCACTCCTTATGGGTATTAGCCATTTTCTGTAATATGACTTTGAAATTCTTGTTGGTTGCTTCCACTGCCCCATTAGTCTATGGTTTATAAGTCGTAGACCGATGCCTTTGGATACAAAACTTAATGCAGAACTTGTCCGCCTTTCCCCATAAATGTGCCTCCTTGATCGGATATGAGGGTAATTTGGCACTCTATATCTGCATATGTGATTTCTTTGATGAACTTTGCTACCTTTGCAGCTGTCAAGACAACATAGGACTGTGTCTTCACCCATTTGGTGAAATAGTCTATGGTTACAAGGATGAACTCATGTCCATTGGATGCCTTTGGCATGACTTTCCCAATTATATCAATGCCCCATGTTGAAAATGGCCAGGGAGCGTTTAACGAATGGAGCTCCATTGGAGGAATGTGAATGATATTGGCAAATATCTGGCATTTTTGACATCTCCGCATGAATGATGTTTAGTCAGCTTCCATGGTTGTCCAATAATATCCCATTCTGAGGATTTTCTTGGCAAGCATCCTAGCATTCATGTGCGGCCCGCAAATCCTTGATGGATTTCTTCCATGATGACTTGGGCATGGTCCTCGTCTACTTACAGTAATTGTATACCATCATAGGACCTCTTATATAGAAGATCGTCTTGAAGTACAAACTTCGTGGTGTCCTTTCGCAACCTCATCTGTTCACCGATTGTGGAATTCGGAGTATATTTTCTTTCTTTGTTAAAGTCAATAATGGGTGCAGACCACGGCCTTCTATTAGTTGTCAAAGCATTTACTAACTCTTCATATGCTGGTCCATGCTTTCTATCTATGAAGAATGGGCAGACTTGAGTATTTGGAGTGCATTCAACCGTTGAAGCCAAAGTAGCTAGGGCGTCAGTGAATATTATTGTCCCTCGACAAATATTCAAAGGTGATTTCATCAAAGCTCTTGATCAAGTTCTTCGGATGTTTTTGGTAAGGTTTTAGCTTGTCATCCTTTGTCTTCCACTTTGCTTGAGTTTAACATCACGATCGATGAATGATGGATGCAGACCACGACCTTCCATTAGTTGTCAAAGCATTTACTGACTCTTCATAGGCTGGTCCATGCTTTCTATCTACCAGGAATGGGAGGACTTGAGTATCTAGAGTGCATTCAACCATTGAAGCCAAAGTAGCTAGGGCGTCGGTGAATATTATTGTCCCTCAGTAGATATTCGAAGGTGATTTCATCGAAGCTCTTGATCAAGTTCTTCAAATGTTCTTGATAAGGTTTTAGCTTTTAATCCTTTGTCTTCCACTATCCTTGAGTTTGACAAATCATGATCAATGAATCCCCGTAAACTCTTAGCTTCTTGATCTCTAATGCCATGGTGACTTTGAGGCTGATTGCACATGCTTCATACTCTGTAATGTCGTTAGTGCAAGGGAAATCCAGCTGGAATGCAAACGGCATGTCAAACCTACCCCTAGTTGGCTAGAAATTTTGAATGAAGGACAGGGACCTCTGGCCAAACATCCAAACACCCTGTGGAGCATCACTCCAGTAATTGAATTCAAAGGAGAACCCCCGAGGATGTCCTCCCACATACCTGTCAGAAGATGGATTATAGACCCATGCAGTTGCACTGCCCACAGCATAATGTACTGCATAACCACCAGGTATTCTCTTTCCTATCCATAAATATGGGGTCCACACCTGGAAAGATGTGTATTAAGTTTTGGGTGTGGTGTGGGTGCAAGGCCCAAGCCCCTGTGCAAGCATAGAGCAATTACAGCTTTGCTGTATTTCTGGATGATGCACTGGGCGATTGGACCAATTACCCAGTGAATCGCCCAAAGAGGTTGAATTGCAATTTTTGGACTCCAGACATGTGGGGACCACCCATACAGACCATGGACACCCTCTAGGGGTAGATGGGAATTTTAAGAACCATTACCTACCCTTGGACCCTTGTGGACCCCATCTGAGTTGCCAGAATGGCTCAAAATCAGTTTCAAAATGTATTCTGGAGGAGGGGGGCTGGTTGCCAAACAGGCCTTAAGTAAGGCTGGCCTATAAATAGGCAGGCCCAGCTCAGAAATAGGGTCCCTACACTATTCAAATCGTGGAGGGAGAAAAAAGAGAGGAAAAAGAGAAGGAAAAGAGAGAGAAGGAGAAGAAGAGGAAGGTAAGGAGGACACACTACTACTACATCCAGTTCCTGTTCCAGCAGCCAAGCCATTTTAGGTAAACATTTTTACCTCCCTATGCTTCTGTTCTTTGTACTCCTTTATGGAACCCAGCTTTGTGGAGGTGAATCTGGCTAAGGAAAGCCTAGAACACCTGGGGGCTGCCTGGTGTTGCCTCAAATCTGACATGCAGACCTATTGCATGTAAGATCTGAGTTATTTTAAACATGTTTCAGTGCTATTTTACATCTGAGACTGAGATCAGTCTCTGTGCCAGACTACACTGTCCAGTTGCACCCAGAACAGGCAGTCTGAACATGGATCTTTGTAGATAGGCTGCTCCTTGTCTAGCTTTGTATTGGAATAGCTCCCTACCGTGATATTACACGTGGAACCATCCTTGCATGGAGCCCAAACAATGGCTTTGAAGCTGGATCACTGTTGGGCTGCCATTCTCTGAGTTGTCTGGACTGCTCCTGGCTTCAAATGGCTGAACCAATCTATGATCCATAAGGACCATTGGATTCCACTCCAAATGGGGATGACAACAACCCCACATGCAATTGGGATCGACCTTGGCACTGCCCATGCAGAAAAATATAAGAAAAAGGGCCTGTTCACGCCTTAAATAGGCTCTGGGCGATGCACTAGGCGATTGCCCAATCACCCAGTGAACCGCCCAGAGTTTGAAAATGGGTTGTACAATTGCCTGACCTCTATGGGCCTTCACCAATGGGCCCTACACAGTGTGAGGAGGTGGTAAATGACCAAAATACCCCTCTTCACATCTATTCAATGTTATCCATCCATTGGGTACCCAAGTGGGCTCCATAGGGCCTAGTAACCTGCCTGTGATGGTCCACCTGAACTGTTGACCAGAGGACTGATTTGTAAGGCTATCAGGACCATGTACAACTAATTACACTGATAAATATAAGATCTAACCTTAAACTACATCTCTGGATGATGCACTGGGACATGGACCCGAAGGCCCAGTGCAAGACCCGGAGAATTCCAAGTGACACCAGATTGAACACCGAGTCAGACCAGTGAGCCTAGACCAACACTAGTGAGCCTAGACCAACACTAGGTCATCTAAAATAGTTTTGAATAATTAAAATAACACATTTTTTATTTATTACTTTAGGATTTGATCCCGCGCTCGAGGTGCACAGCCAGACACTGGCCGGAGCAGAACCAACAATTGAACCAGTAGGACCAGACCAAGGTGAGTGAAATGTCATCGTGTATGTAGGTGTAACATAACTAATATGTTGAAATGGATTATATTATAATAAAATTGTGCTATATATTTAATCTATAAAGCTTGAAATCTGAAAACAACATTGTATTGACTGCGGGAATCTATGGTTGAATATTATATGTTGTATGTGATTGTTAGACTAGATGTCGTAGCCGGCTTGGAAATGAGGCATGTGGTAGCCCATAGCATGGGATGCGGTTGACACCACCCGACTCATACGATGCCATATAGACATATTGGGCTACAGTTTCATCACCCGTGCTACGCACCTTTGCTAACAAGGGTTAAGGCCTTGGATGCCTGTGGGAGTGATCATATGAATGAGAAAAGAAAAGAAAAATAAAAGAAAGAAAGAAATGTTATTGCACCAAAAAGATGAATTATGGGCTATAAGCCAGAAAAAAGAAAAGTGATGAAGGCTGGATGCCTCATAGGTTAATCACAGAGGGCTGGTCGGGCTGACCTTGGTGACTGATGAGGGAGCTGACTGGTCCTCTCCGACAACTCAATGGGTGTATCGCGGGAAGGGGTTAAAAGCCAGCACCAGGGATACATGTATTGGGGATTGTAGTAGCACTAACCTGCCTTAGTTGTGATGTTAGGTGGCTAACTAAATAAAATGAACTGCACCTCATGTAGGACTCATATGGTTGTGATTGCATTTGCATGCATGATGATGTATTTCATTCATGGGCTCAGTGGAGCTCATACTCTATTATACATGTTTTTTTGTTGGATAATCCTACAGGTGGATGTCACTGTGGCGGAGAGAATTATTACCTGGAGGAGAGCCATGGTGGTTATGACTATATTGGTGTGGACCCAAACGGAGGTCATACCAGTGGTGCATGTGTTCTCGGCGATTGCTGAAGATGACTCGTGAAGGGTGTTGCTGTTGACTTTTTTTCTTGGGGATTCCTTTTTGTTTTTGACAGGAGTGTCTCCCTGTTTTTGCTTTTAGCTTTCTTCTTTTTGGGGCTCGGGTTACCTTGCCCTGTATATATTTATTTTGTATATGGTAGAGGTAGATACTACTGTTTACTCTATGGGAGTGAGAGAGGGAAGGATCAGACACAGTATTGTATAAATTATCATTTCCTGTACTGTTACACTTCTTGAATATTTTAATATAAATATAGCTTCTCCGCAGCACTCTGAATTTTACATGATGTATTATGGATGTGTGTCTGTGAATGGATTAACTGCTTCTAGATCCGTGGGATTTGGCAGATTGTTGTCATGCAATTCGGGTCACCTACCAGTCGACTGTCGCTTTCTAACATGACATAAAGGTTACTGTCAACTAACTCTTTCCTCAATCCTAATTGATGTAGTAAGTATCAAGTCTAGAGTACCATGCTCCAGGGGCTTGTTTCAAGTCATAAAGACCCTTTTTCAACTTGCACACTGCATCTAGATCCTCACCAAGTTGAAATCCATCTGGTTGCTCAATGTAGACTTCCTCTTCAAGATTACCATTTAAGAAGGCCGATTTGATGTCCATTTGGTATACCTTGAAGACCTTGTATGTTGCTAATGCTAAGAACAATCATATTGACTCCAAGCGTGCTACTGGTGCAAAGGTTTCATCGAAATCATTTCCTTCCACCTAAGCATACCCCTTCCACACAAGTCTTGCCTTGTTCCTTACCACCTTTCCATCTTCATTTAGCTCGTTTCTGAAGACCCCTTTTGTGCCAATGATATTTTTGTCTACTGGTCTGGAGACTAACTCCCATGTACTATTCTTTTCTATTTGATCTAGTTCTTCTTTCATTGCCTTGACCCAATTCTCATCTTTATTTGCTACCTCAACTATTTTGGGCTCAACCTGTGACAACAATGAAAACATCTACTTGGGCTTCTTTATCTTCCTTGTTTAGATTCCAGCATTTGGGTCATCAATGATATGTTGGGGAGGATGGTTCTTCTGTATTAGAGAGTCTTTAGGTCTTCCATATCTCTCAATCTCCGTGTCAATGTCCTGACCATCAATGCCACCATCATCTTGTTTTTGAACCTCAACCATATCATCATCAAGCTCATCAAATATTTGGTCTTCTACCTCTACAGGTGTTGAATGAGGTAGTTTGTCATCAATCTTCACATCTGAGCTTTATACAATCATACCCAATCTTTTTTTAAAACACCAATAGGCCTTGCTTTTGGACGAGAACCCTAAGAAAATTCCTTCATCTGCACGATCATCAAATTTTCCCAAGTTGTCCTCCTTTCTCTTAATGTAACATCTGGACCTAAACACTCAAGTATTTCCCAGTAGCCTTTCTTCCATAACAAAGTTCATAGGGGGTCTTTGAGTCATTTGGTCTTAATAGAAATCTATTTTGTATATGTACTGCAGAGTCGATAACCTCTCCAGAATTTTCTGGCAACAATATTTTCAATTAACATTGTTCTAGCCATCTTCTAAAAGGTTCTGTTCTTCCTTTCCACAAGCCCATTTTGTTGTGGAGTTCTAACTACACTGTATTGTATCCTAATCCCAAGCTTATCGCAATACTTAGTAAACTGATTCCAAGTGAACTCCTTACCTTGATCAAACCTTAAGCACTTGATTGTTCTTCCCAACTCATTTTCCACTCTCTTTTTGAAAATCTTCAAACAATCTAGAACTTCAGTGTTCTCTTTAACGAACATCACACATGTCATTCTTGTGCATTCATCAACAAATAAGATGAAGTATCTCTCTCCTCCTGATGCCTCTATTCTCATGGGCCCACAAAGATCCATATGGATCAAGTCTAAAGGCTTACTTGAATAATGCTCCTTTGACTTGTATGTGGTCCTAATCTGTTTCCCTTTCTGGCATGCAGCACAAACATGGCTAGTTGGAGACTTTATTTTTGGTAAATCTCTTGCTGCCTCCTTTATACTTAGCTTAGACAAATTTTTTAAACTAATGTGTCCCAACCTTCTATGCCATAACCAATTCTCACTTTTAAAGCCCATCATGCATTGGTCTTCATCTGCTTCTATGAGAGTGTATAAATTGCCAACTATACTAGTACCACGTGCTACGGTCTTCCCATTCTTGGATTTCTTTATAACACAACCTTCCTTGGTAAAATAGGACTTCATTTCCTTGATCACAGATCTAGCTCACACTAAGAAGGTTATGTCTGAGTCCACTTACATATAGAACATTGTCAATCTTTATTTTCCTTTTGTTGACATGAATTGTGTCTGTACCTTCAATCTCAGCACTGTCATTGTTCCCAAATTTTGGAAATTGAATTCAGACTTGAGAACCTTCCTTTGTCACCTATCATATGAGTGGAGCACCCACTATCAAGTATCCAAGGTGATGGTCTGTTGTCTGAATAATCAGTGACTTGTTGGTATTGTTCTTCTTCTTCTCAACCCACATTCCTTTATCAACAACTGTGATTGGCTCTCTTTCTTTGTGTCTATTGTCACCTTCTCTTTGTTTATGATCTTGTCTTCTAGTATTCATTCCATACTATCTCTGTGAGGGGAGAGTGGTCATGCACTTTCTTGCTAAGTGTCCCATCTTGTGACATCTACAACATTCAATAGTAACCCCTGCCAAGGGGGCAAACCTGTTCTTGCTAGTGACATCTGTAGGCTTGGTCTATTTTCTACACTCAGCTAACCTATGCCCATACATGTTGCACCCAAAGCAATACCCTCTGAAACTCAAATTTTTCCATGAACCTCTGGATCTCTGACGATTGACCCTTGGGAAGCCATCTCTATCCACTGTCTTCCTTACAGTCCTGGGTACCTATGGATTTCCTTTGTTCCCTTTTACAAATTTCACTAGATTACTTGTAGCTCTTTTTTAATTAATTTTCACAGTGTTTGATGATCCTCCCTTCTCATATCCAAGACCAGTTTTCAAATTGAATGGCCTTTGATAGCTTACAATTTCATTAACGATGTTTCTATCACCTTCCTGAGTGACACCTTCTTTCTCTGTTGCTTAACTAGCTACCTACTTGCCTTTGGATTACAACAAAATCATTGGAGGAGGTGATGTGCCTCTACATAGGTTTTTTGGTGTAACTCATCAACTTTGTTCTTTAAGTTCTTCAATTGATTTTCAAGAACAAGAAGTTCTTCTTCTATTGTGGAAAGATTGAAACTTAGTTCATCTATGGTTTTGTTCAACTATTCTTCTATTTGTTTTAGTTGACTAACCATTTCTTCTTTTTCATTCAATTGATTTTGGAGCTTCTTTACTGTCTTTCTTTCAACTTTCAGATCATTTAAAGTAGAGTAAAGTTCTGCATCTAAATAACACTCATGTTCTGATTCTTCTCTTTCTTCATCAAATTTTTCACTTCCTTTTTTATTGTCAATGCTTGAAGTGACCATGAATAGGGTTTCATATTCCTCATCATCTGATGCAGAGCTTTCTTTGTGGGTGATTAAGCTCTTCTTCTTGAAATTCTCTTTCTTCCTTGAGATGAACTTTTTCTTCTTACGGCTTGTTTTCTTCATCTGTGGACTCTCATCATCTGAATCATCCACTTTTTCTTTCTTAGTAGACTTGGAAGCAATCTGTCCTATATCACAACAATTAAAGCACTTGAGAGGGAGTTTCCCTTGTATTTGCCCTTTTGATTTTTAAACTTTCTTGCCAAATAGGCAATCAACTCATCATCTGAGTTCTCAGACTCAGTCTCCTTTTTCATCTTCAATTTCTTAAAAGCTTAAAAAGCTACTTCTTTTTTACTTGTCTTAGGTTTAACCATTCTCAATTCGTATGCAGTTAAGATTCCATGTAATTCAGCTAAACTCATTGTGTTTAGATCCTTTGATTCTTTAATGGCTGAAACCTTTGGATTATACATCTCTGGTAAGGACCTTAGAATCTTCATAACTACTACTGAGTCCTTGAGTTGTTCTCCCAGTCCTCTAATTGAGTTGATTATTTCATTGACTTTGATCATGAATGCTTCAACAGTCTCCTTTGATAATAACTTTAAGATTTCAAATTGATTTTTGAAGTGCTGGAACTTGGCCTCTTTAATCTTGTCATCTCCTTTATGAATACCTTTCAATTTGTCCCAAACTTGCTTAGCTGTCTCACAACCAGATACTCTAGCCAATTCTTGATCTGTTAGTGCACTCAGCAGTGCACTTCTAGCCTTATTCTCCTGTTCATATTTTTTCAACTCTGCCGCATCTATAATTTCCTCTGTAGGAATGATATAACCTGTCTGTACTGTCTTCCACGCATGATATCCCTGTGACTTCAAGTAAGCCTCCATTCGGATTTTCCAAAAATTGTATGTTCTGCCATAAAAAATAGGAATCTTATCATGCATACTTTTTTCTTCACTAGTGTTTGCCATCACTATCAAATCTCAGTGTCCTACCCACAACTATCAAGTTTTCTTCCTTAGGAACCTAGCTCTGATGCCACTTGATGATCCCAGGTTGACACTGAGAGGGGGGGTGAATCAGGGTCACTATAAAATTTTTCCACACAAACGAGTGATAGTTCTTTGTCACTGCTCTCTGAAGCACAAACACCGCAATCTCTGTATCTCTGTCTTACAATCCTGTGCACACAGCAACTACCTGGGGCACCCCAATTTGGCTAGTCTACAACTCTTAAGTAAACACACCCATTTTGCAGTCCAATAACACTCCAATACACATGTATAAAAATAATAGAAATGAGACACAGTATTTAACGTGGTTCAGTAGTATGCCTACATCCACGGTGCAATACCCTAACTAGGGTTTCGTATACTACACGAAACTCAACTAATTTCAGTGACTACAATCACCCAGGAACTCCAATCCCTACTTTAGTTTGTTCAACCATACAAATGAGGACAACAACCCCAATCTCTATGCAAGCCCCCACTTGATAGAGTTACAAGAGCATAACAAATTCAACAATGTAAATCCCTTCCCAAAAGTTTTGCCAACAAGGCTTACAAAGATTCTATAGGCTTTCAACTCAAAGACAACAACCAAGAACAAAAATTGGGATTTAATTGAGATCCAATACCACCCTGGTAAGGCCAACATAGCGGCGGATGCGTTAAGCAGGAAATCCCAAATCGCATCTCTCGCTTCCTTGGTTGTGAGCCAGCAGCTGATAGAAGAAGCTCAAAAATTTGATCTGGAGCTTATGATCGAGGGGATAGCTGGGCAGTTAGTAGCTATGGATATACAGCCGTTGATCTGGGAAGAGATAATTTGAAAGCAGCCCTATGACCCGAGCTAGCCAATATAATTTGGGAAGTGCAGCATGGTGTCCACAAGGATCCAAACTTCTCACTAGCCCATGATGGGGCATTAAAATTCAGAGACAGATTGTGCATGCCTGATGACTACGAGGTGCAGAATTGAATCCTTAAGGAGGCACATAATTCTCCCTATTCAATCCATCCTGGGAGCACAAAGATGTACAAGGATTTGAAGAAGTACTACTGGTGAATTGGAATGAAGCAAACCATAGCTATATACGTGTCTGAATGCCTCACCTGCCAACAAATAAAGGTGGAGAGACACTGACTGTATGGATTGTTGCAGCCACTACCTATAACTGAGTGGAAATGGGAAAGAATTACCATGGATTTCATAACCAATCTACCCAACACCAGGAAAGGGATGAATGCAATATGGGTGATTGTGGACGGATTGACGAAAGTAGCTCATTTCATTCCCATCAGGATAAACTATTCAATGGAAAAGCTTGCCTAACTATACATCGAGAATATAGTCCACTTACATGGCATGCCTGTCAGCATTGTATCCAATAGGGATCCCTGATTTACCTCAAGATTTTGAAAAAGTCTGCAGAAGGCACTGGGATCTCAACTGAATCTTAGCATGGCTTTCCATCCTTAGATAGACGGACAGTCTGAAAGCATAATCCAGACTCTGGAGGACATGCTCAGAGCCTATATTTTGGAAATGAATGACAGTTGGGATGCCCACATACCCTTGGTGGAATTCGCATACAACAATAGCTACCACTCCACCATTGGCATGGCACCGTATGAAGCTCTTTATGGTCGAAAATGCCGGACCCTATTGTATTGGGACGAAGTCAGAGAATGGAAGTATCTTGGGCCCAAAAATGATACAAGCAACCTGTGAGAAGGTGGATATCATCAGAGAAAAGATCAAAGCGGCCCAATCAAGATAGAAGAGTTATGTCGACAATTGGAGAAAGAATATTGAATTTAGAGTCGGAGAGAAGGTATTCCTCTGACTATCTCCAACGAAGGGATTTTTACGCTTCAATAAGAAGGGCAAACTAAGCCCAAGATTTATTGGTCCTTATGAAGTCCTCAATAGAGTGGGACCCGTAGCATATGGACTGGCATTACCGCCATCCTTGCAAGGCATCCATGATGTTTTCTATGTGTCAATGCTAAGGAGGTACATCAATAACCCGGCACATGTACTCTCAGCTGAACCTGAACAATTGGATATGGATATGACCTATGAAGAACAGCCTACAGAGATATTGGACAGAAAGGAACATAACCTCCATAACCGCACAGTCGCATTCATCAAGGTTCGATAGGGAAACTGTCCCATAGAAGAAGCATCGTGGGAACACAAAGAGGAAATGCGGGAAAAGTATCCCCAATTATTTAAATTATTAAGTAAGCCAATTTCGAGGATGAAATTTTTGTAAGGTAGGGAGAAATGTCAAGCCTACCCCTAACTGGCTGGAAATTTTGAATGAAGGACAGGGACCTCTAACCAGAGATCCAAACACCCTATGGAGCATCACTCTAGTAATTGAATTTAAAGGAGAACCCCTGAGGATGTCCTCCTACATACCTGTCAGAAGATGGATTGCAAACCCATACAGTTGCACTGCAAATAGCATAATGTATTGCATAAACCCCAGGTACTCTCTCTCCTATCCATAAATGTGGGGCCCACACCTGAAAAGATGTGTATTAAGTCCTGGGTGTGGTGTGGGTGCAAGGCCCAAGCCCTAGGCCAAGCCCCTATGCAAGCACAGAGCAATTACAGCTTTGCTGTATTCTCTGGGTGATGCACTGGGCGATTGGACCAATCACCCAGTGAATCGCCCAGAGAGGCTGAATTGCATTTTTTGGACTCCATACATGTGGGGACCACCCATATAGACCATGGACACCCTTTAGGGTAGATGGGAATTTTAGGAACCATTACCTACCCTTGGACCCCTGTGGAACCCAAATGAGTTGCCAAAATGGCCCAGAATCAGTTTGAAAATGCATTTTGGAGGAGGGGGGTTGGCTGCCAAATAGGCCTTAATTAAGGTTGGCCTATAAATATGTAGGCCCAGCTCAAAAATAGGGTCCCTACATTGTTCAAATTGTGGAGGGGAGAAGAAGAGAAGGAGAAGAAGACGAAGGGAAGGAGGAGGACACAGTGTTGCTGCATCTAGCTCCTGTTCTAGCAGCCTAGCCATCTTAGGTAAACATTTTTACCTCCCTATGCTACTATTCTCTATACTCCCTTATGGAACCCAGCACTGTGGAGGTGAATCTGGCTAAGGAAAGCCCAGAACACCTGGGGGTTGCCTGGTGTTGCCTCAAATCTTACATGCAGACCTGTTGCATGTAAGATCTGAGTTATTTTAAACATGTTTCAATGCTATTTTACATCTGAGACTGAGATCAGTCTCTGTGCTAAACTGCACTGCCCAGTTGCACCCAGAACAGGTAGTCTGGACATGGATCTTTCCATAAAGGCTGCTCCTTGCCTAGCTCTGTATTGGAACAGCTCCCTACCATGATATTACACATGGAAACATCCTTGCATGCAGCCCAAACAATGGCTTTGAAGCTGGATCACTGTTGGGTTGCTATTCTCTGAGCTGTCTGGACAGCTCCTGGCTTCCAATGGCTGAACCAAGCTATGATCCATAAGGACCATTGGATTCCACTCCAAATGGGGACCACAACAACCCCACATGCAATTGGGATCGACCTTGGCACTGCCCATCCAGAAAAATCCAAGAAAAAGGGCCTGTTTGCGCCTCAAACAGGCTCTGGGCGATGCACCGAGCAATTGCACAATCACCTAGTGAATCCCCCAGAGATTGAAAATGGGTTGTACAACTGCCTGACCTCTATGGGCCTTCACCAGTGGGCCCTACACAATGTGAGGAGGTGGTAAATGACTAAAATACCCCTCTTCACATCTGCTCAATGTTATCCATACATTGGGTACCCAAGCGGGCCCCACAGGGTCTAGTAACCCTGCCTGTGATGGTCCAGCTAAACTGCTGACTTGAGGACTGATTTGTAAGGCTATCAGGACCATGTACAACTAATTACACTGATAAATATCAGATCTGACCCTAAACCACATCTCTGCATGATGCACCGGGACATGGACCCGAAGGCCCAGTGTAAGACTCGGAGGATTCCAAGTGACACCAGATTGAACACCAAGTCAGACCAGTGAGCCTAGACCAACACTAGGTAATCCAAAATAGTTTTGAATAATTAAAATAACATATTTCTAATTTATTACTCTAGGATTTGATCCCGCGCTTGAGGTGCACAGCCAGACACCGACCGGAATTGAACCAACAATTGAACCAGTAGGACCAGACCAAGGTGAGTGAAATGTCATCGTGTATGTAGGTGTAACATAACTAATATGCTGAAATGGATTATAACATAATGAAATTGAGCTGTATATTTAATTTATAAATCTTGAAATCTAAAAACATCATTGTACTGACTGCTGGAATGTATGGTTGAATATTGTATGTTGTATGTGATTGTTAGATTAGATGCCGTAGCTGGCTTGGAAATGAGGCCTGTAGTAGACCATAGAATGGGATGCGATTGACACCACCCGACTCATACGTTGCCATATAGACATATTGGGCTAGAGTTTCATCACCCGTGTGCTACGCACCCTTGCCAACAGGGGTTAAGGTGTTGGATGCCTGTGGGAGTGACCAAATGAATGAGAAAAGAAAAGAAAAAGAAAAGAAAAGAAAAGAAAGAAAGAAATGTTATTGCACCAAAAATGTGAATTATGGGCTATAAGCCAGAGAAAAGAAAAGTGATGAAAAATGATGTATGCCTCACAAGTTAATCACAGAGGGCTGGTCAGGCTGACCTTGGTGACTAATTCGGGAACTGACTGGTCCTCTCCAATAACTCAATGGGTGTATCACGGGAAGGGGTTAAAAGCCCGCACCAGGAATACATGTATTGAGGATTGTAGTAGCACTAACCTACCTTAGTTGTGATGTTAGGTGGCTAATTAAATAAAATGGAACTGCAAGTAGGACTCATATGGTTGTGATTGCATGTGCATGCATGATGATGTGTTTCATTCACGGGCTCGGTGGAGCTCACACTTTGTTATACACGTTTTCTGTTAGATCATCCTGTAGATGGATGTCACTATGGAGGGGAGACCTATTACCCGGAGGAGAGCCATGGTGGTTATGTCTATATTGGTGTGGACCAGGATGGAGGTCATACCGTTGGTGCGTATGTTCTCGGTGATTGCTGAAGTTGACCCGTGAAGGGTGTTGCTATTGACTTTTTGTCTTGGGGACCCCTTTTTGTTTTTGATAGGAGTTTCTCCCTGTTTCTACTTTTAGTTTTCTTCTTTTTTGGGGCTTGGGTTACCTTGCCATGTATAAATTTCTTTTGTATATGGTAGAGGTAGATACTACTGTTTCCTCTGTGGGAGTGAGAGAGGGAATGATCAGACACAGTATTGTATAAATTATCATTTCCTGTGCTATTGCACTTCTTGAATCTTTTAATGTAAATATAGTTTCTCCGTAGCACTCTGAATTTTACATGATGTATTACAATGGATGTGTATCTGTGAATGGATTACCTGCTTCTAGATCCATGGGATCTAGCGGATTGCTGTCATGCAATTTGGGTCACCTACCTAATCCTCCCAGGGGGTGGTTTGGGGTGTGACACGGCAGATAGAAATCATCTGGGGTTATCAACAACATTCTTACCATATATCCTCTCTGATTTTCTACACCATCAAAGTACAATTGCCACCAGTCTTCATAGTCTTCTTCCTCTACATATGCCAAATGTTCATCTGGGAATGAGTCTTCTAGCGACTGTGAATCCACCCCGGTCGGGTATGCAACTAGATAGTCCAAGATTGCTCGTTCTTTTATGGATTTCTAGTTGACATATGTTATGCCAAATTCTGACAACAGCACCAACCATTTGGCCATCCTTCCTGTCAATACTGGCTTCTCGAAGAGATACTTAATCGTATCCGTCCTTGAGATGAGCCGGATTTCATGTGCGATCATGTAATGTCTCAGCCTCTTTGTTGCCAAAACCAAAGCATTGCATGTCTTTTCAAATGGGGCATAGCGAGTTTTATACTCCAACAGTTTCTTGCTTAAGTAGTAAACCTTGTATTCTTCCTCACTCTTCTGATCTTGTTGCACCATCATGGATCTCATTGATGTTTCACCGACAGATAAGTACAATAGTAGTGGTTCACCCAATACTGACGGAACAAGGATGGGTGGATTCATCAGGTATTCTTTTATCCTTTTGAACGCCTCTTAGAACTTATCATTCCACTGCTTTGGTTCTTCTTTCTTTAGGAGCTTAACGATGGGTTCACATACGGTGGTTAACCGGGCTATGAACCAACTTATATACTGAATTCGTCTTAAGGTTTGTATTAAATATAGAGTGACCCCCTATGTTTCTAAATTATACAATCGCACCCCCTGAGTTCCCACTCCGTTAGTTAAGTGTTACAGTGTTGGTTAAGTTTGCCCTCAAATGACTAATATACCCCCTTTCAAGGTGTGATCTTACCATTTTGCCCATGGGGCGTCCCTAACTTCACTTTTAAAAACCCCCTTAAAAATTTTATATTTTACTTTGACTTTTTTTCTTTCAATTTTTTATTCTCTTTCTTCCTCAATCTTCTTCGTTTCTCCTTCTAGGAATACGACTACAACCTTACCCCCACCGCACTTTCTTCCCTACCTTGTCCGTGCCCCTTTCATTCCCTACAACCCTACCCCTACTTAGCCCTCTGTTCCTCCGACAACCCCGCCCCAGCCTCCCATCTACCCACCCTTCTCTGCTAACCCATCCCATTTGCAACCTGCTTCACGCATAGCCCTGCAACCCATGTTCATCTTCTTTTTCAACAAATAAGACAAGGTGGTCTGATTCCATGGTGCACTACAATCTATTAAGCTTTTGGATCAAAGATAAACCTATGAGATTAGATAAAAAACATTGGAATTATGCTTGGGTGGACTATAGACAAGAGAAAAACTCAAATCTAAAATACAAACGACCTTTTGATTTGTTACTGGAAGTGAAGACAACTTGCATGGAGTATGGATAAGAGAAAAACTCAAATCTAAAATGCAAATGACCTTCTAATTTTTTACTGGAAGTGAAGACACCTATTTCACCTATTGAAGTGAAATGTCCCAAAAGCAAGTCGGTCCTCTTTGATGGATGTAGGCTCGCGGGAGTGGGGTTGCAGGGAAGGGAAGGGGCAAGTACAGGGGGAGGAAGGAAAGGGCGGTGGGAGGTTGCTGATGGGATGGGTTACCAAGGGAGGGCTGGCATAGGGGAGGCTAGGGTAGGGTTGCCGGAGGAAAAGGTGGTGGGGGTAAAGGTGTTGTCGTATTCGTAGAAGGAGAAGACGAAGAAGATGAGGATTGAGGAAGAAAAAAAAATAGTGTTTCAAATAAATGGGGGTATATATGGAAAAACACTTCATTAAGGTATTAGGGATGCCCTATGGGCAAAATGGTAAGCTCACACCCTAAAAGGGGTATATTAGTCATTTGAGGGAAAACTTAACTAACACCGTAACACCTAACTAAGGGAGTAGAAACTCGGGGGGTGCGGTAGTATAATTTAGAAACATAGGGGGTCATTCTATATTTAGTATAAACCTCAGGGGGTGGCAATATAATTTTCCCATTCTATTTTTGGTGCTAGCATTTCTGTTATAACCTTTATCTTGTCGGGATCCACTTCTATCCCTCTCTCTCTGACGAGAAATCCTAGGAGTTTCCCCACTGTTGCTCCGAATATGCACTTTTGAGGGTTCAACCTTAGCTTGTACTCTAAATTCGTTTGAAGAGCTTTCTCAATGCCACACAATGCCTCTACCAAGTGATTGACTTGACAATCATGTCATCCACATACACATCTACTTCTTTTTGTATCATGTCATGGAGAATGGTCATTGTCGCCCTTTGATATGTTGCTCCAGCATTCTTCAAATCAAAGGGCATAACCTTGTAATAGTAAGTTCCCCATGGTGTGGTAAACCCTATCTTTCCTCTATCCTTTGGACACATGCTGATTTGATTGTATCCAGAGAATCGATCCATGAAAGATAACAAGGCGTGTTTTGCCATGTTGTTGACCAATATGTCAATATGCGACAAAGGAAAGTCGTCTTTAGGACTGACTTTGTTAAGGTCTCAAAAATCCACACACATTCTCACCTTCCCATCTTTCTTGGGTATGGGGACAATATTGGACAACCACTGAGGATACTGCGTCATTTGTAGAAATCCTACATTCCATTGCTTTATGACTTCTTCCCTAATCTTTTCACTCCAGTTAGGTTGCAACCTTCTGAGTTTTTTCTTTACTAGCCGTGCATCTGGATAAGTGGGCAGTTGGTGTTGTACTATCTTTGAATCGATGCCGGGCATATCTTTGTGGGACCAAGCGAGCACTTCTTGAAATTCCTTCAACAGGATTGTCATCTGACCAACTTCCTCTTTGTTGAGCGAGGCATCAATTTTAACCATTCGTGGGCATTGTTCAATTCCCAAATTTATGGGGCATACGTCCTCTTAGACATGTTAAGCTTTTCTTTGTTTTAATTGCTTTATTAAATGATGATGTTCAAGGATATCCTCATCATCGAAAGAAGAATCAAAAGAGGAATCTAATGGAGAGGAGACATACTTGAAATTGTTGATTTCATTCATGGTAAGAGAAGGAATACAAGCAGACTCGATAGATTGGAAGGTACTACTCTCCTTGATTACAATAGATTCATCGATAGAGAGGACTAACTCAGAGCTGACCACTCCCTGAGGCTCTATCTTACTTAACCTTTCAGAGACACTAATCCAGTTCACAATTTGCTCTTGGACATGGTGAATTAACAGATAAGGTTTTGGCCCTATTTACTTCCCCACAGAGATCACGGCTATTTCAAATAGTCTTCCGATGTTCAGTTCTTCTTCACTAGCTTTCAGTTTCATCTGTTCTACTTCGAGGTCGATCCAGTCGATGTCCTCTTAAAAGAAGATTTTAAAACCTGGCTGGAGACTTCCACTGTCGTGATCGAACCAAGGCTCAATATTTCCGCAGTAAGGGAAGCTATCGCCTTCTTTGACAAAATATCCATTCAAAGTCTTAAAGTATGGAGATGGTTTCCTAGCCTTCTGACATTCTTGGCTCATGCGCTTAGGATAACCTCCTTTCTTTGGTGCTCTGTAATCTAGCCCCCAATGGTTGTTGTAGGTCAAAAAGTCAGGGAATTGTGGAATCCCTTGTTGGTTCCTTCCTAATCCAAGTCCCAAAAAATATCCCATGTTGTTCATCATCTTTAGAATTGTTCCGCTCCATGCAGATGGGTAACTAGATGGAATTACCTCCTTCATTTCTGAGGCCATTACACTGATTGCCCCAATCTCAAATCCTCCCATATGGAAGTTTACAAGGGCTTCCCCACCTACTTTGATGCTTGCCAAGGTGTGGACAATCTCTGGATCGCCAAAGATGGTGATCATTTTCCCTTCATAGATGAATTTCATTTTTTGATGCAAGCTTGAGGCTATTACTCCTACTAAATGTAACCAAGGCCGACCCAACAGCATGTTGAATGATGCTTGGATATCAATAACTTGACATTCCACAGTGAACAGGGCAGGTCCGACTCAGATTTCTGTGGTTAAAATGCCCAACACTTTCCTTCTTGTGTTATCATATGCTCGGATTGTCTGAGCAGAGGGTTTCATTTGGGTTAGATCCAACCCTATATAGCTTGCAGCCTTGAGGGGTATGAGATTGAGAACCGACCCATTGTCAATCAGAACTTAAGGGACTCGATTCCCATTGCATTCTACTGTAATGTGCAGAGCTGGATTATGGTCCTTTCCTCTAGGTGGGAGATCACTTTCTGAGAAAGAGAGACTGCATGGCTTAGGTAGCTCCTACGATATGTTAGAGTTCTTCCAGACCCATTTCTATGGGTACTTGAACCTTGTTGAGTGATTTTAGAACTACTTCTCGATGCAACGGGGAGGCCATCAATAATCCCCAAATAGAGATGTTAGCTTGTACTTTTTTCAGCTAGCTCAACACCTGATTTTCTAGCTCGTACTTGACTTGATTGGGAGCAAGCGCGTAGGGATTTTCTACAATCAATCCTTTTTCTTTGAACTTCTTTCTGCTTCAGATTTTTAAAACCTCAGGGTCTTTCCCTTTTATGATGAATTTGACTAGGCATAGTTCTTCATATTCCAAGTCACTTTCAGTTATCACAAGGGTTCCAACCATGGGACTCCTCCTTCTTGGGCTAGTGACTTCGCATTTTGCCTTCAAGGCAGCAATGGTCTTTCAGACCTTCTATAGGACTTCGCATTCTGCCTTAAAAGTAGCAATCGTCTTTTGGGCCTTCTGTAGGATTTTGAACAAGGCTTCTTACTTTTCATAGAGGTGCTTGATGAGCTAGTCATGGTCCAGCCCTTGCGGTCCTACTAGAATCATTTGTTGGATCATTTCAAAGACCTCGCTGGCTGATTTTTGGAATCTCATTGCTTCGGATTAAGATCCAAAATCTTCTTCCTCTTCTGATGAGCCTTCTTCATCACTGGGTACGATTGAATGAATGTTTTCCATGGGATCTTTCATTGGCTCTTCCATATTGATGTTGTAGAGGTAGAACCTATCATGTGCTCGTGCCCATTCGTGATATTCCTCACTTCCATGGTCCAGAGATGCTGGAGGACTTCCACACAACTCTTTTGTCAAAGCAAATACCAAGGTGACAGAATCTTTCAATTCCTTCATGACTTAAGGCAATGGCCATTTTTCATTTACTTGTTATTGTCGCTGCAATTCTTTTTGGTACCTTTTGTCTGAAGGCACCACTTTAAAAAGTATTGATGAATCCTGTCGACCATTCTGAGGATCCCCCTTACTTCGAATGGAAGGGATCGAGCTCCTGGTCCACAAATTTTCTCATACTGGTTGGCAGGAGGTTCTACCTCCATTTCAGATGCTTTACTGGGTAATTCATCGCCCGTGTCTTCATCCATTATTTCTTCATTCAGATTTCCGTTGGACGTTTGTTCATTACTTGAATCATCCCCTTCTTCTTCACTATTGTCAACCGGGTGAATTCCATCTGTGGGGTTGAAGTACTGATCTCCGGTATTGATATTATCGATCCAAGTTTCCCATTCTTCTGTCATCTTCAGGGGCCCAGAATATGGCCAGTTGTCTAAGTACAACATGGGATCTTGAGGAGGATTCCCAATGAAATCTTTCACCAAAGCAAGATTTAACAAGGTCATGTTCCTTAACTGATGTAATGTTCTCTGGAGAAAGTCTTCTTCTGTTGGCAACTCTATCTTCTCGCATTGTGACACGAAGTGTTCGCACATCATGTTTGGGAAGTGGGAAGTAGCCTTATACAGGATGTCATGAGTTGTGGACATTAGCTCAAGGATGTCTTGCACTTGATAGAAGATGCTCATATTCCATTTGTCAAAGACCTCCCCTTTGACATAACACACCCTTCTTCGATTTAGTGGAGACCCTACTTCTTTGTCGCCGATTCTTCCCTCGTCTTCTTGAGAGATAGGCTGAATGAAGTCTGTTGGGTCTGCCTCATCATCATCAACTCCGATGCTATTTATCCACTGTAGGGTTTCAACAGAGAACTCATCTTCAGATTGTGGTTCATAGCCTTCTTCTTCACTATCGTTGGTCTCTCCTCCCATTTGGATAAGAAAAGTGTCTCCAGATAGAGTTTCACCGATGGCTAGTGCAGATACAGCTTGGATCAGACTTAGTGTGACCTCTTCAATTGTTCTCATGTTGTCTTCAGACGACCCCTCCTCAACAGGTTGAATGTGAACTGTGAAATCTTGTTCATCTTCCAAATTCTCCACATATGCCATGTGACTCATCTCATAGTCGGTGAACTCGAATGTCCTCAATTGTGCATTGAGTCCGAGGCTATCAAGTCCATTTGCTAGAAACCCAAGATTCAGCATCCGATGGTCTGAGGCTAGGCCTTTCCCTTGGTCACAACACTGTCCACCTCCTCTGAACTTTCCATTGCAGTTTATCCTTGCATAGTAAACACATACCGTCATTCTCTTCGCTCTCCTTTTCCGAGCATGCATGCTCCGGCCACAAAATGGCATTGGCTGACTTTTGATCATATCTTCTTTGTACATTTCCTTTAGGAAATTGTTGATATTGATCCTTGCTTCTGCAGGGAGATCCATCTGCCACATGAGGTGAACTTTGTCCCTCCATACTATTCTCAATTCCCTCAAAGGTGCCTTCACAGGTCGGATTAGAGTGGTTGGGTCCAAATCCGTTGTCCCTTCTTCCAAAGCACTCACAAATCCCGTGGAAGATCTTGGGGAGTCAAGTTCATCTTCATCAAACAAAACATTTAGGCTGGAAAATGTTTCCAGTATCTCACGCCACTGAGGGTATAGATAGTCATGATATACTCCATATAGATTCTCTAGGATTATCTCCACTTGCTCTTCCTCTATTACAGGGATGTTCATCCTTTTGGCTTCTTTATAGAACCTTCTAACGAAGTCAGAGAATCCTTCATTCAGCTCTTGCTTTAGTGCCTGCAATTCTTTTCTTTTCTTCTTACTCTCCTCAACTTGGGCTACTAGGATAGCCCTATAGGTTTGAACCTCCATCAGTTTTTGTTCTCGCTTTACAGGTTGAATCAGAACCACCAGGTCCTTAAAGAGAACACCATCTTGTAACATGCTCAATCCATGATCTGGCAGAGGGTTGGTAGTCACATTGGGGTGTTGACCTGTCTTCGATTCAATTTTCTCCGCATCTATCAAGTGTTGGATTGCATGCTTGAGATGTATGCATTTGTCTGTCTGATGACCCTTCTGATTGTGGCAATAACAGTGCCACTCTGACTTATATCTTGAAGGTGGATTGGTCGTATTCATGGGCCGCGGGGGTACAACATCCAACATCCCTTTCCTCTTGAGTTTGAAGAAAAGGCAAGTGGGTGTCATACTGTTGAAGGTAAACTATCTGGTAGGGGTTGACTGTTCAGCCTAGATTACCAAGGGAGGAGCAATTGCTGGTGAAATTTTCTTCTTGGTGTACTGAATGGTAGTAATTGCATTCACTTCGGGGCCTTTCCTTCTTCGTCCTTTGTTATTCTTGCCAGAATAAGATCCGAAAGCCTCTTTGGTTGCAGTCTGGGCTTGTTTCCCTTTTAAGAGCTTGTTCTCAATGTGCTTCCCAATGGGTATGAGTGCTTCAAAAGTCTTGATGTGTTAACAGTAGAGGCGATCATGGTACTCTCCATGTAGGTTTTACAATATGATTTCCACTTGTTCTGATTCATTCGGGCGATTCCACATCTTGGATGCCTTTTCACAGAACCTCATGATGAAGTTATAAAATTCCCCGTCAACTCCTTGTCTCAGGGTTTCCAACTCACGCCTGGCACTTCGGTGTTGTAAAACTACTGTTTGGTGAATGCCTTCACAATTACCGACCAAGTTTGAGTCTGGGTTTGATCCAATTGGGTCAGCCACCTCAGAGCTAATCCTACTAACGAGTAAAGGAATGCTTGTCCTATTTGATTTTCTATAAGATTCCATGACTTGGCTACTGTAATAAAAATCTTCAAGTGAGCTTGGGGATCTCCTATCCCATTGAACTTGTCTAGCTTCCATTTGAAATCTTCGGGTATTCTTTCTCCAACGAAGCAGAGCATGTCTTCTTCTAGTTTCTCAATAGCCTTTCCTTTCATTACCTCTTCGAGCTTCTCAACTGTCTCCCTCATCTGCTTCTCCCTTTCCATTTCTGGTGGGTCCTAGTGAGCATTGATGGCTATATCCTCTTCTTTAATTATGATCTTGGGCTATGCCCTAGACATCGTTGGGGTCACCCTTGGCTCTCTGGGGGTTGGTGCATTATCTGCTTAAGATTGACCATACATTGACTAGACTAACTTTGTAACCAACTGTTTCATCTCTGTCATGTCCCTCCGCATGCTAAACATTTCCTGACTCAGTGTTTCTTCTGAAGAATTGGCCTCTAGTGGATCCATGGTGCTTGTAACAAGGAGTGACCTTGTTGGACTTTGTGTCGAGGGACTAGAAGTCAAGGGAGGTGAACTAGAATTTTCAATTAGCTTAGAAGGTGAGAACTGGTGGAGAATGGCCTGGTTCAGTCTACCGCCACGACGGTTCCACATAGGTAACGAGGATTTTCTTTGTCGCAGAATTGTGCCTTACAAAGGTAAAAGAGGACCAATTTAGGACTCAAGTGATTCATTTTTTTTTATCTTGTTTTAATATTTTATATTTGTTTGGTTTACAAACAAATATATACACACATATACATATATATATATATATATACAAACAAAGTGACAATTTGCTTTCAGTGTCCTGATTCTATTTTACTCGAGTAATTGATGAACATATTTATATGTGAATTTAAGCCTTTATATTCTTGTATTTCCATGCTTGAAAAGAGCTATTTGAGGTGTTTTTATGTGATTTCAGGTTTTAGGCCCATGATTGAAAGAAAAGCCCAAATTATGCTAAGAAGCCTTTATGGAGCTGAAATGCAAGGAACCAAGTTTTAAAGAAGCCCATGCCCATAGGCCCAAGAATCAATTCCATATATGGGCTGGACCATTAGGCCATGAAGACCTAAGCAAGCAAATTTGAAAACTCCAAGGGGTATTTTCATCCAAGTGCATTGTTGCATGGTGACATCTAGCATTTTCAGTTGTGGAGTAGAGCCAAAGTCAAAGCAAACTATTCAAATCTTGGAAGATTGGAAAGATTATCTTGGTGATTTATTGAGATCTTATATGTTTGGAGAATTGTGGATCCAATCTTCACCTCACTCTCTATTTTTGGAACAAAACCTCAATCTTTCTCTCCCTTTCTTCTTTAAAAAATAAAAATAAAAATAAAATCAAATATTGACCAAGGGAATTTCTCCCTTGGTTGGCCGAATTTGGCAAGTGGGATTGGGTGTTGTGCTTATAAATAGGGGGGGTCTTCTCCCCCTTAGGAGGCATTCATTCTCTCTTGAGTCTTTTGTTTTAGCATTCTTTCTCTTGTTTTTCCCTTTCTAGTTTCTTTGTCTAAGCTTAGAACTTTGATGCAATTTTGTCTTTTTCATTCATAGATCTAATGTACTTTTGGACTTTTAATCCCCATCACCCTCTTACATTGGTGTAATTCAAAGTGTTGATTCAAGTTTAAGGCTGGAAATTCTTCTTCAATGGTTCAAGTTCAAGTTCTACACAAACTAAGTTCATTAATCTTTTCATTTTATTTTTATAGTTTAGTTTTAATGTTCTCTTCATCAACCCCCTCTCCTTCCATCGATTTTCCCATGGCCAACTAAACCCTCAACTCTTGGGGTAGGATGAAGCCATGAGGGAAAGATGAGTTGATGATTTGCATGCTTGTGTATTAATGGACATGTCTATTGTTTGGGCTTATAATTGTTGACTGCCGCATTGTGCATGTCATCCTAATGGACTATATCCAATATTGCCGCCATAGCCTTTGTGACAGCATTCATGTTCATGATTTTTAAGATCTAATTGTGTATTGAATGTGTACTACTCATAGGATATATTAGCCCTTTTCACCGCATCTCCTATAGACTTAGACCATGATATATGCAATGCTTTAATGTGTTGATTATTGACTTCCCCTAACCTTGTGGTGGATTCCGGCCCCAAGTGCCCATCTCATTCTCTTACTTTTTGTGTTAATTCTGTTTACCCTAGCTTAGCCTAGTTTCTTAATTTGATAGTTGATCTTGGTATTTTTCTTAGTTTAAGTTTAATGATATAAATTTCTTGTTAATTACACATTTTCTATATTGAGAGAAGATTTAAGTAACCCGACCTCCTTGAGTTTGACCCATAGCTATAGCTGATACTGTGTGCTTGCGGTTATTTTTCTTATCAAACAATAGTTTATGGTAAGGTTTGCATCTATGTTCAACACTGTTTGGGAGTAACCCTTGTGATCTTGTGATGTGATGCAAAAATGCCATAGATCCTTCATCGTTTAATAGTTCTCGGAGATCAAATTTGAATTATCACAAGGAGATCTAATCGAAGACTTCTCAACAACCTACCTTTTCCTAATATAGAGCACCTCTCATCAAAATTCTATCATTGTCGCATTATTTAGACAGTACATCCTTTTTCGAGGGACAATTGAGGCTACATTTTTCAATACACTAATCTAAATGGATATGCGATGTGCATTGAGGGATATTCGAGGAACAATCGAGGGACAAATAGAATTCTTCCCCTGATCGGTATTCTGCATTAAGAGAAAGTATGCTGATGGGATCTCCACTTTCGACCTCAAGAAGCTACGAGGTTAGTTTGTGGTGTATCCTAGTCGTATATGGTCTAATTTCCTACATGATGTATGCAATAGGTAGGCTGATAGGACAGAATAAGGTTACCTTTGACAGGACCGACATACCTATTGCATGTGATAGCGAATTGCGGGTACATGGTTCTTTTGATATATCTGGGGAATAGATCACGTGATCTCAGAGTAATCAAACTAGTGCCCTTTTTTAGTAGCAGAATACCCCACAGCACACTAGTGAATAGCCTCATCGGTAATTCTAGACCCGTACAGTAAATATCAAGGGTTGTGGCTTCGACCGTGAATTACCATGACACACTTGGGGTTCAATGATTAACCACGGGACTGTGTATTCCCATGAAGTGTTGTGTGTGCAAGATAGTGGTACAGGAAGCGGGTATCATCCAATCTCAGAGTACTTAGTATGATGTGTCTCATCTCCTCGAGGTAAGAGGCACTGTTGAGGAAAAGACCTCATACACTCCAAGTCATCCACCATGATGACATAAAAGTTTTTGATGATAACAAATAAAGCCACTCTTGGACTAATACTTGTTTAAGTTGTTTAGATAAGAGCATAGCACCAAGTGAGGGGGAGCGTATACAAGAGCATACAAGAGCGTATATAAGAGCATACAAGAATACACACTCAAATCAATTGGACTATTGCTCAAGACAATTTCAAAGACATGAAAGTCAAAGAATCAAGTCTTGAAGACAAAGACCAAGTCAAACAAAAGAGTCTACATTGAAGATTATCAAGTTTAAAGATTGAAGACTTTGTAATTTGTTTGTAATTTTGCTTATTCAAGTAACATTTATGTAATGCACACACACGCATACATTAAATGAACCCCTAAACATGTGACCATTTAAGTTTGGAACCCCCAAGGTAGCCCCATTAAGGAACTAGCTCATTTCAGCAAAAAATGGTTAATCTGGCATACCGGATTCTTAAAACGGCATACTGGATCAGTATTGTCTTAGGAAACAGGCCACAGTAGCCTTCCAACCCATGCTAGATGGTGATCCAGCATACCGGATCACTACTGGCTTTAGTTTACCCTGAAATGGTATACCGGATTGTTATCCAGCATACCGGATTACTATATGACTATTATAATTTGGTCATTAATCCTTTATTCATATAAGGAAATTTGGTGAACCGGCATACCGGATTGGGAATCGATATGCCGGATTATGGCTGTCTAAATCAATCTAATCTTAAGATAGTTTCCATAATAATTAGAGCTACTTAGCCTATAAATACCCACTTGATTAAGGCTCTAATCACTACTACTAATCACAATTAAGAGCCTTCATTACAAGATACATTGCACGATCACCAAAGTGAGCCATTCATTGATCATAAGTATCAAATCATCACAAGCTCACACACTTAAGACTACTCTACCTCAATTAGTTACAAGCTTCAACGGTGGAAAATAGTTTCTCACATCTAAGGTTGAGGTAATCCTAATCTTAGTACACTTTTCATTTTTATGTGTTAGATTGAGTACTCTTGCTCAGAATCAAGATTGAGTCCTCTTGCTCCCAATCAAGATTGATTGAGTCCTCTTGCTCTCAATCAAGATTAGTTGAGTTCTCTTGGTCATTCTCAAGATTTGTACTAGTTCTCTTGCTCATACTCAAGATTCTATTTAGTGGAATTCTCTCTAAGGTGAGAGGAGTGGACATAGGCAAGTATTGGCCGAACCACTATAAATCTCTTGTGTTATCTTTGCTTTTTATTTGCATTTCATAGATAATTTTTTTCATAATATTTTTTATATTCTACTACCTTCACCTATTCGCCCCTACTCTAGGTGAATTCATAGGCACAATAGGGAGTACCCTCATCGTTTGATTTCACTTTGAACACGATGCATGATGTAGTTAATACAACAAAAGGGATTAGCCAAACATGTTTCAATCAATCAATGCAGAAGTGAGAAAATTTTTGCGTTGAATGGTAGCATCTAGTATTAAAAGCTTGACCAAATATTCCCCGATGGAGTCGCTACTGTGAGGATCCGGTCCCTTCCCGTGGGCTTGGTGGAGGCGTACAGAGGGTGTCACACCCCAAACCACCCCCTGGGAGGATTAGTAGGTGACCCGAATTGCATAACGGCAATCCGCCAAATCCCACAAATCTAGAAGCAGTTAATACATTCATGGTCCCACATTTGTAACATTACCATAAGTTAGATCAGAGTGCTGCAGATAATCAACAATTATAATCAAGAAAGAGAAAGCGTAGTGATACGGGAATGATTGTGATATATACACATAAGTAAGTTTTGATACATTCCCCAGTACAACCCACAAACTGAAAAGTGAAGCTGACATATACATAAGCGAAAAGAAAATACATACATATACAAGGCGAGATAACTCAACCCCAAAAAGGAAAGAAAAGACTAAACAAGAAATAGGAACAGGGATAAACTCCTATCAAAAGCAAAAAGGAGTCCCTAAGACAAAAAGCATCAAGAGCACCCCTCACTAGTCTTCATCAATAACCACTGAGAATGCTTGCATCATCGGCACGACCTCCATCGAGGTCCATACCAATAGCATCATAATCACAAGGGCTCTCCTCCTCGAAATGAGCCTCCATGCCACAATGGCATCGATCTGCACAATCATCTAGAAAGAAAAACATCTATAATACAGTGTGAGCCCGACCGAGCTCGTGAGCAAAACATAATATCATGCATGCATATGCAACCACAATCCACATAATCCTACATCATATGCAAGTCCAAATTATTTAATTAGCCACCTAACAATACAGCTAAGGCAGGTTAGTGCTACTACAATCCTCAATATATGTATCCCTGGTGTGGGCTTGGTTACCCTTTCCCGCGATACACCCATTGAGTTGTCGGAGAGGACCAGTCAGCTCCCGCATGCTCTCCATGTTCAACTTGACCAGCCCTCTATGATTAAACTTGTGTGGTAACTGACTTAATAATAATTTCACCTTTCGGTGCTTCCCGACATGTAATTCCAGGATAAACTTTATGTGGCATATAGCCATGATTCACGTATTGGTGCTTCCCAAGCTTGTAGCCCGAGGCTTCTCGGCATATTTGCCCTGGGGCATCCTAGCTGAGCTGAGGCTTCCCAGCGTAAATACCCGAGGTTTTACGGTAGTCCTCACAGTTATCCAACACCTTAACCCCTATTGGAAAGGGTGTGTAGCACGGGTGATGAATCTCTAACCCCATGTCTATATGGCATCGTATGAGTCGGGGCGGTGTCAACCGTATCCCATACTACGGGCTACCACCGGCCTCATTTCCAAGCCAACTATGGCATCTAATCTGTCAATCACAATCATCATGGTAATTTCAAGCAGAGTTGATCAACAGTCACACGATGTGTAATAATTGAGAAATTTTAATTGAATAAGTAACACAGCATTATAATTAAAGAATTTAAATTTTTGGCATAAATAATATTGTTACACGTACATACACGATAACATTTCACTCACCTGGGTCTGGTTCTAGAAATTCAGTTGCAGTTTCAGTTCCGGCTGCAGTCTGGCAGTAGGCCTCGAGCGCGGGATCAAACCCTAGATATAAATCAGAAATACGTTACTTAACATTTCAAACTATTTTTGGATGTCCTAGGGTTGATCTAGGCTTACTGGGTTGACTCGGTGTATAGTTGGTCATCACTTGGAATTCTTTGGGCCTTACATTGGGCCTTAGGCCTATGTCCCGGTGCATCATCCAGAGATTGTGGCCAAGGGGTAAAATCATCATTTATCACAGTGGTACTTGTTTCTAGGTCATTTAAGCTTCATATAAGGTATCTCACATCACAGGGGATTGTGAGGCAGCTAACGAATCCTGGAACATCCAAACAAAATGGTGTATCCGAACAGTGCAAACAGACCTTATTAGATCTAGTTGAATAGGGTTCCAACTAAATCTGTAGCTAACACACCGTTTGAGTTGTAGAAAGGGAGAAGCCCAGTGTACAACATCTAAAGGTGTGGGGTTGCATCGCACATGTGCGTAAGTAATTAGCAAATAAGTTGGAATCCATGACTTCAAGGTATCATTTCTTGGAATACCCTAAAGGCACGATAGGCTATTACTTCTATGACCCCAATGACCAATAGTTCATTGTAAGTAAACACACAACTTTCCTTGAGGTGGAAACACTCACCAAGAAGTAAGAACTTGTAGTTATTGAGGAGTTGCAGGATAACTCAGAAACTTCACTTCTTAAAGTGAGACCAACCAAAGTACCTACTGAAATCCTAAGACTTCAAGAACCTTGAGATAGTGGGAGGATATCTAGACCATCCACATGGTTTACTTTTCTCACAAAAGATGAGAAAATAGTGGAAGAGTTCCACATGTTTTGGTTGGGTCGGATGATGATCCGACGACATACTCTGAGGCTCTTAAGGATGTTTATGTCATTAAATGGTTGGAGCAATACGCTCTGAAATGGATTCAATGCATTCCAACAAGGTCTGGACTCTAGTCGATCCACCAGTTGGGATAAAACCTATGGGATGTAAGTAGATCTTTAAGAGGAAGAATGACCCTGATGGAAAGGTTGAAAGATTCAACGTAAGGCTGATCACAAAAGGATATACCCAGAAAGAGGGTGTAGACTATGATGAGACCTTTTCCTCAGTGGTGATGATGAAATCCATCAAGATTTTGTTGGCAATCGCAGCATACTTGATTATGAAATATGGCAGATGGATGTGCAAACCGAATTTCTAAATAGATTCCTCACTGTGGAAATCTATATGCAACAGCCGGACTGGTTCTCTTCCTTGGAGGAAGAAGGCAAAGTATGTAAGTTGCAAAGGTCCATCTATGAACTTAAGTAGCTGGAACATTAGGTTTGATTAATCAATCAAATCACTTTGTTTTGATCAAAAGATGAACCATGCATTTTCAAGAAGTTTAGTGGGAGTACAATATGTTTTCTTGTGTTATACGTAGATGACATATTGCTCATCGGAAACAATGTGGGGTTTCTTTTGTCGATTAACAGTGGTTGTCTACTACTTTCTCTATGAAAGATCTTGGACAAACCAAATATATCCTAGGGATTAAATTTGTAAGAGATCGCCAGAGACAGATGTTGGGATTGTTATAAGAAACCTATTGATCGTATCATTAAGTGATAAAAAATAAACCCTAAAAGTACAACTAGCAATATAGTGGTAAGGAAAGGATCGAACTACGGGGAATTGGAAGGCTGAATTAACTATAATATGATGGAAGTGGTAATTTAAATCGCAATAAATCTGAATTAAGGTAAGAATAAAAGAAACAAAACTAAATTAACGAGGATATGAAGTTATGGGAAAAAGGCTATCTTTAGGGTTCGAATTCCCAATGGAATTATTATTCAATTCTGATGCATGCTTCAATTTATTACAACCACAGGTCTTATAACACCACAAAATGTAGGGTTCCTCCTAGGTATGGATTATCTTGTCGAATACTATCGTCCTTTGCTTAAGGTCTTGGTACGACTAGTTCGTTCAGATATAATCCATCATTGGTACAACCACATAAGAAAAGAATACTATTGCTCAAATGAAAGAATAATGAATCACAGAATCAAAATTCTTCAACTAAGTACATCAATTAAAAATTATCCAAGTAGGGATAGAGTCTCAACATCAAGCAATTAAGAATGCAAACCATAATTTTAAACAATAACTACCATTGGTTCATCTACACCTAAAGATAGAGAATACTTAGCCGCTCATGGCACTAAGAGACAGGGGCAACAATGGTGATGACGATCTTCCATGGAACACAATGCACATGTGAATGGTGATGCAATGTTGATGGAGGCAGTGGCTGTAAAGACGATGGCATGGCAACTAACGATGGTATTGATCTTTGCGCAATGATGTCCAGAAAAACCTGTAGAGGAGAAAGGAATTGGAAGCCAAAAAATTCTACAACAATGGAAGGGTCTGTCCCCCTTAAAAATGAAATAATAATGACAAAAGAAAAGAGAGAGCGAGATGGAGAGAAAATCAAGAGAGAGAGAGAGAGAGAGAGAGAGAGAGAGAGAGATTGTGATGGAAATGGGATAACATCATAGGGAGAAAGTGGTGATGGGATTTTTAGGAGAGAGGGGAGAGAGCCGTGGGCAACAATTAGGAAAGGAATGGGATTTAAGGAAAAGAGATAGGAGAAAGATCGCGTGGAAGGAGTTTAAAAGGAATGTGAGAGAGATATGGTGGGAGAAATATTAATTAGGAAAGAGAGATTTTAGGAATGAGACAAGAAATAGGAGAGAGAGAAAAGGGAAATGAGAGAAGTAGGAGAGATGGGAAGGAGAAAGCACATGGAGGAGGTGGGAGAGATAAAGTAAAGAGAGATTTCAGGGAGAGGTTTTAGGAGATATAGGAGAATGTGGGCAGCACATGGCTTCTCTTCTCTTCAAACTCCAATTCCCCTTTTTGCCCTTACACTTAAAATTATTCCTTTTTTACAATTTTCTTCTCCAAAACTTCTAAAATTACATCTGGCCCACAAAATTAAGCTCAACTTTGCTTTCATCATCTTCATGCAAAATGACCAATATACCCCCGAGACCAAATTCGGTGGAGCTAGGTGGGGACCACTCCCTGAACTCGAAAATACAAGAGGTCTTCATTAGGCCGGGCTTGAGTAGCATTGAACTCCTCCAACTTAGTTTTCTCAATTTAGACTCCAAAAATGCACTTGTCGTCCAATATTTCCAATATACTGAAAATACCCCTCTACCTTGAAAAGACAGAAAAGTACCTAAATAGCTCCATTCTAAGCAGATAAAAATGCAGAATTAAATGAAATAATTTCACACATAAATGTGCTCGTCAAATACCCCTACACTTAGATTTTGTTAGTCTTCGAGCAAAAAGAAATAAAGAAAACAAAAACCCTAACTCACTTTCGTAGGAATCACGGTTGCACTTAGCATGTGCAACAAGCCTTTAAACCCCTAGGTTACCCCTAGTGGACAAGTTGTGTCTCGTGAGTGTTTGCAAGAATAAACACAGAAAATTCATGATTCCAAAAATATTGCAAATTTAAACTTTGACAAAGGGTAAGAAGCACACACCAAATCCAAAACCAAGATACTCTACTTAAGATCAAGAAGGCAAAGATACCCCCACACTTGAGCTCTTATTACCCAGTATTGATTCTAGCAACAGGTATGCATCTTAATTCTCATATCTTCCAAACACCACCTCACCTAAGGTAAGACCACTCATGATGTCAATGGAGCCAAGGACTTAGGTTTCGGTGCATTTTTTACCATACAATTGTACCAAGGTAATGACATTTCTTTTATATATATATATATATATATATATTTTTTTTTTTTTTCACAGATGAACTCCATTTGTTACTCCACTATTGTTCCTCAAATGCCATGCAGGGTCACTACACAAGACACCCAAGTTACTTTGTAGCTTTGCTTCTTACATATATCCACAAGGATGGTGATGCTAGAGTTCTTTTTCAGAAGTTTTATCCTAAGGAGTGTCGATCAAGTCACCTCGCTTCCTGAGGCGGAGTGCCTTGTTTAGCACCAAGGAATTCAACCCTTACTTTTATTATCTTCTTTCTTTCTTTATTTTTTTTTAATGTCATGCCAAAACTTGGTCTCAGCTCCTCACCAAAAGCTCAAGGAATCACAAGATAGACAGGCGGTCCGTCCATTCAGACAAGATGGGGCTCTTATTGTTTGAGTCAAATCCCACCTCAAGATACACACTAGCTACCGTCCTCTCAATAGGGTTTTCATTACTTCAGATTAGGGTTCCTAAGTCTCTCTCCCACGCACTTCGCATCAAAGTAATAGAAAGACATGTAACTATTACCAAAAGCCAAAATAAACATCTGTCAATCAAGCTCACCCCCCCCCCCCACACACTTAAATTATGCAGTGGCCTCAATGCATGTAGAAAATAAAGAACAAGGATAATGGAGGGAAAATACCCAATAGTAGCAATCATCAAGATACAGCAGAGCATTATCAATCTATAACAGCTACCTAAAAAAAAGAAAAACAACCACAAGAAAACAAAGGTCTAAAGGAAAATGGTGGGTTGCCTCCCACAAAATGCCCAGTTTAGAGTCTTCAACCAGACTATAAATGAGGCTCACGGAGAGTCAAGGATCAAATCACGTAACTCCAAAGACTCAATAAGTTGGCCATCAGCAAGGTCATCCACATACGGCTTTAGTCATTGACCATTAACTTTAAAGATATGCCCAGTCTGAGGGTTACGAACCTCCATAGCACCATGAGGGGAAACATCCACTACCACAAAAGGGTCATCCCACTGAGATCTAAGCTTTCCAGGGAATAAGCGCAACTTGGAGTTAAAAAACCACACTCGCTGATTGGGCTCAAAGGACTTTTGGACTATATGTTTATCGTGAAAAGCTTTAGTCTGATCATTATAGAGGCATGAGTTGTCATAAGCATCGTTGCACAATTCATCAAATTCAGATAACTGGAGACGATGAGTGGAGCCAAATTTGGACACGTCAAAATTAAATGTCTTGATAGCCCAAAATGCCCGATGCTCCAACTCAACTGAGAGATGACAGGCTTTACCAAAAACTAATCGATATGGAGACATACTAATAGGAGTTTTATTAGCTGTCCAGTAAGCCCATAAAGTATCATCTAGGCGAGTAGACCAATCCTTACAGTTAGGTGTAACCGTCTTCTTCAAGATTCGCTTTATCTCTAGGTTAGAAACCTCCACTTAACCAGATGTCTGTGGCTGGTAGGGAGTAGCAACCGTGTGAGTGATGGAGTACATTTTCAACAAGGCTCCAACTCTCTAGTGCTTGAAATGAGACCCACCGTCACTGATGATAGCTCTAGGGAAACCAAAGCGACTAAAAATGTGACTCCAAACAAAAGACATAACAACCTTATGGTCATTGGTTCTGGTTGCTTTAGCCTTGACCCATTTAGAAACATAGTCAACTGCCACTAGGATGTACTCATGACCAAACGAAGCAGGAAATGGGCCCATGAAATCAATCCCCCAAACATAAAAAATCTCAACGACCAGAATAGGATTGAGGGGCATCATGTCTCATCAGGAAAGATTACCAACCTGTTGGCATCTAACACACATTTTAAAGAAAACATTCGCATCCCAAAACAAATTAGGCCAATAGAAGCCACTCTGTAGCACCTTGGCTGCAGTCTTGTTACCACTAAAGTGTCCCCCACAGGCAAGAGTATGACAAAAAGATAATATACTTTGGAACTCACTCTCAGGGACACAACATCTAATGACCTGATCTGAACAATATCGAAACAACTCAGGATCTTCCTAATAGTAGTACTTTAGCGATGAGAAGAAGCGATCCATAACTGATTTATCCCAATAAGAAGGAATCTTCCCACTGGCAATGTAGTTCACAATGTTAGTATACCAAGGAGCCGGTTTAGAAGATACAACAAATAACTGCTCATCGGGAAAGGTTTCCTGAACCAACTCAGAAGTGGAAGGATCAAGGGGAATACGAGATAAATGGTTTGCTACAACATTTTTTGACCCTTTCTTATCTTGAATTTCCAGGTCAAACTCTTGAAGGAGGAGAATCCATCGGATGAGCCTCGGCCTAGCATCATGCTTGGTTAGGAGATGCCGAAGAGCTGCGTGATCCAAATAGGCAATTACCTTCGAGCCCAAAAGAGATGATCTAAACTTATCAAGGGCAAAAACTACTGCTAGTAACTCCTTCTCAGTAGTGGTGTAATACATCTGAGCATAAGAGAGGGTCTTACTAGTATAGTAAATCACAACAGGCTTCCCATCAACCCTTTGGCCTAAAATAACACTAATAGCATAGTCGGACGCGTCACACATGATCACAAAGGGGAGAGACCAATCAGGTGACCTCCTGATGGGTGCTTTAGAATATGAATCACGAAGGGTGTGGTGGAAAGCATGAAGGCATTTATCATCAAAGATAAAAGGGGCATCCTTTGCAAGCAGACTGCACAAGGACCTAGAAATCAAGCTAAAGTCTTTGATAAAATGCCTATAGAAGCCAGCATGGCCCAAGAAGGAACGGATCTGCCGAACAGAAGTGGGAGGGGGTAACTTAGTAATCAAATCAACCTTGGCCGGGTCAACCTCAATGGCTCGTGTAGAAACAATGTGGCCAAGGACAATACCCTTTTAAACCATAAAATGACTCTTCTCCCAACTAAGAATGAGGTTGGTCTCCACACACCGTTTAAGAACCCAAGATAACCGATAGGGACACTCATTGAAAGATGACCCAAATACAGAGAAGTCATCCATGAAAACCTCTAAAGATTGGCCAACTATGTCAGAAAAGATGGCCATCATGCACCTTTAAAAGGTGGTCGGAGCATTGCACAACCCGAAGGGCATGCGTCTGAATGCAATTATACTAAAGGGGCAAGTGAAGGTTATTTTCTCTTGGTCATTGGGACAGATAGGGACTTGATTGTATCCCGAATAACCATCAAGAAAACAAAATTAGCTCTGCCCAACCAATTTCTCTAAAATCTGATCAATGAAGGGCATAGGAAAGTGGTCTTTGCAGGTGACCTTGTTCAACTTTCGATAATCAATACAAACAAGCCAACCTATAGTGGTACAAGTGGGGACAAGATCACCTTGGTCGTTGGGAACAACTGTGATGCCAGACTTCTTAGGGACAACCTGAGGGGGGCTGACCCATTGACTATCCGAGATAGGGTATATGATGCCAGCATCAAGCCACTTTTCTACATTGTTCTTCAGTACTTCCCTCATATTAGGATTCAGATGGCGTTGCGAATCCCTAAAGGGATTTACTCCATCCTCACAATAAATCCTGTGCATACAAACTGAAGGGTCAATACCCTTAAGATCAGCCAAGGACCAACCAATGGCGGGCTTGTACTCAGAAAGAACTTCCAAAAGTTGAGCCTCTTGCCTAGACGAAAGATTGGATGAGATAATAACAGGAAATGTTAAGGGTGGAAGGGAGAGGTTTAAGCTCCAACTTTGGAGGGGATATTAGAGAAGAAGGTTGCAGAGATGCAGCCAAAGAGGGGAGAGGCTCAATCCTAACTGTCCAAGGTGGCCATCCTAAAGAGGGTGAGGCATCTAGCAAGGTGTTCACCTCTTCAGTATATGCCTCAGACTCATCTCCAAACACTACATAGTGTTGCAAAGGGTCATTAATAAGCAGGTGAGAAGTGTGATCGGCCACAACTTCTTCTAATAAATCCAATGCAAAACACTTTTCCTCTCTAATGGAACCTAAGGATGCATTGAAGATGTTGAGCCTAAGCTTCTTATTCCCAAAAGAGATGTCCATGACATCCGATCTATAATTTATGCAAGCATTTGCAGTAGCTAAGAAGGGGTGCCCTAAAATGATAGGGGGAAGCTTGGCTGTGGTGGTTGTATCCATATCAAGGACAAGAAAGTCCATAGGAAAGTACAACTCATCCACCTTCACTAAAACATCCTCTAGCAATCCACGGGGTGTCTTGACTGAACGATCAACCAACTAAAGGATAATGTCAGTGGGTTTCAAATCTCCTAAGCCAAATCTATCATATACCGAACTAGGAAAAATATTCACACTAGCCCCTAAATCAAGTAGTGCCCTACTAATGGAAAGATCTCCAATGATGCAAGAAATAAGAGGCCCACCTGGATGCTTAAGCTTATGGGATAGGTGGTTGGAAATTATAGAGCTAACCTATTTAGTCAAATGGATGGTCTTAGGGTTTTGAGTTCTCAACTTATGCTTCTAGGTGCAGAGGTCTTTAAAAAATTTAGCGTAAGTAGGAACTTGCTTGATAGCGTCCAAAAGGGAAAGATTGATGTGAACTTATTGGAATAAGTCAATCATCTCTTGCATCTTTGCACCCTTTTTATCCGATAAGGCTGGGGATGGTGTCTGAAGGCCATGGGGAAAAGAGACCTTTGGAATGTAAGAATCGGGTAATGGTCCCACCACAATAGGAATGTGCAACCCCTTCCTTGGGAACTGATGAGTGACTACCACAGATGGTGTTTCTATACTGGGCTCATGTGTTTCCACATCACCACCTGAATTCTCAAGGGTTGACTCAGCCATTGCTTGGTTTTAAGAATTAGTGGGCAACGTCCCATTAGTCGTTAAGGGTGCATTAGGTTTTTCCATCTTTTTACCACTCCTCAAAATTGTGATCGATTGGACTTGCTCTTTCCCTGTACCCATTTGACTATTTGGGTTACCTATTGGCTGACTTGGCAATTGGCCAACCTCCTGTCTACTTATAGCATCGACTAGTTGACCAAGTTGGTTCTCTAGCTTATTAATGGACTGAGTATGTGAGTGTAGTAGCTGTGTGTTCTGCTCGAGTCCACTTAATGCTTTTAGCACCTTCTCCTCAAAGGATTGATTCTATTGGGGTTGAGGATATGGTGGCTATCCACCCCTATAGGCATTGGATTGAATATTAAATGGTGGCCTATATGGTGAGTTTGGAGGATTATTAGGTAATGAGTTTCTCCATGAAAAGTTTGGGTGATTTTGCCATCCCGGGTTATAAGCATTGGAAAAAGGATCATTACCCGGTTTAGGGAAACTTTGAGCCACTTGTACCTGTTCCTAAACAAACTCAGGGTATTGTGCAGCCGAAGGGCAGTCCATCACATAATGACTAGGGCTAGCACATAAGGCAAAAGCTTTAGTCTGATCAGATGGAGAAAAACTCATTGGGAAAGGGGACATAGAATTCTGTCCTACAGATATCAAATAATCCAATTTCTTGGACAGCATGTCAACCTTAGCGGTCATCTCTACAGTTGGATTGATCTCATAGAGACCAGCCTTCTTTGGTTGCCTATGTGTGGAATCTCAGTTCGAGAGGCTGAAGCATGAAGTTGGGAATTCTCACTAAGAGTTTCAAAAAGATCCCATGCTTCGATCTCATTCTTGTGCATAAATGTTCCACCATAAGAGGAGTCCACCATCTGCCTTTATCGGTCACGGAACCATCATAAAAACACTGGACTAACTGCCATTTTAGGATAGCATGGTGGGGGCACTTTCGAAATAATTCCTTAAGTCTTTCCCACGCTTCATGAAATTGCTTGCCCTCTAATTGGGAAAAACTAGTAATAGCTTGCCTAAGGCCATTAGTCCGGCCAATGGGAAAGAATTTTTTTAAAAACTCCTGCTGCATCCCCGCCCATATAGAAATCCTAACCTAGTCTAGGGACTGAAGCCAGTGTTTGACTTTATCCTTTAAAGTGAATGGGAACAGAAGCAACTTTAGGGCATCTTCAGAGAGGTTTTGGATTTTGACTGTAGAGCATACCTCTAAGAATTCATCAAGATGTTTGTAAGGCTCCTCATTAGCAAGTCCATAATAGGATGGTAACTTGTATGATGCTGGACTAGATCTCATATTGAGCAACCTGAATGGCAGGCAACTGAATACAAGATGCAGGAGTATAGGCACTTGGAGTGAAGTGCTCACTCAATGGCCATCTCGGCTGATCCTCGTAACCCATTTTATTACTATCCTTAAGTCTAGCCAAAGATCGCTCTATTTTCAGGTCAAGGGTAGTTAGGTTGGGGTGCAAAGAACGTCGACCATGCATAAAACAAACAACTAGTTGGACGTGCTGATTAATCAAAAAAAATTAAAACTAATAAAATAGAAAAGTAATTACTTTAAAACTAAACAAAAATACTTACCTGGTGATGGCAGTTGCACAGATCTATTGTCGCTTGAACGTGTGCCGCTCCCGATGAACGATCGTAGAAGTACACTTATGATCTTAAAGGGATGGGGAAATAAAATTAAACCTAAACAATCCAATCTAATACTTAAAATAAAAATTACATAAGATAAACCCTAACTACCTGAAATCTAGGAAATAAAACCAAAACTAAGAAGAGTAAACCAAAAGAACAATTTCTTCCTTGCTCTATCTACTAGGCTGCCTGCAAAAACAAAATGAACGTTAGTTAGACTGAACTAAAATTAAACTAATGAAGAGATTAAAAAGAAAAATTATGAAATTATGAAATTAAAACTAAAACAAAATAACACAAAACAACTAAATCAATCTTAGCAACCGGGCTTCAATTCCCCGGCAGCGGCGCTAAAATTTGATCGTATCATTAAGTGATAAAAAATAAATCCTAAAAGGACAACTAGCAATATAGTGGTAAGAAAGGGATTGAACTATGGGGATCTGGAAGGCTGAATTAACTAAGATAATAAGATGGAAGTGGTGGAATTTAAATCGCAATAAATTTGAATTAAGCTAAGAATAAAAGAAACAAAACTAAATTAACGAGGATATGAAGTTATGGGAAGAAGGCTATCTTTAGGGTTTGAATTCCCAATGGAATTATTATTCCGTTCTGATGCATGCTTCGGTTTATTACAACCATAGGTCTAATAACACCACAGAATGTAGGGTTCCTCCTAGGTATGGATTATCTTGACGAGTACTATCATCTTTTGCTTAAGGGCTTGGTACGACTAGTTCGTTCAGCTATAATCCATCATTGGTACAACCGCATAAGAAAAAAATACTATTGCTCGAATGAAAGAATAATGAATCATAGAATCAAAATTCTTCAACTAAGTACATCAATTAAAATCATCCAAGTAGGGATGGAGTCTCAACATCAAGCAATTAAGAATGCAAACCAGAATTTTAAACAACAACTACCATTGGTTCACCTACACCTAAAGATAGAGAATACTTAGCTGCTCATGGTGCTAAGAGACAGGGGGCAGCAATGGTGACGACGATCTTCCATGGAACACGATGCACAGGTGAATGGTGATGCAATTTTGATGGAGGCAGTGGCTGTAGAGGCGATGGTGTGACAACTAACGATGGTGTTGATCTTTGCGCAATGATGTCCAGAAAAATTTGTAGAGGAGAAAGGAATTGGAAGCCAAAAAATTCTGCAACGATGGAAGGGTCTGCCCCCCTTAAAAAGGAAATAATAATGGCAAAAAAGAGAGTGTGAGAGTTGGAGAGAAAATCGAGAGAGAGAGAGAGTTTGTGAGGGAAATGGGATAACGTCATAGAGAGAAAGTGGTGATCGAATTTTTGGATTTTTAGGAGAGAGGGGAGAGAGCCGTAGGCAGCAATTAGGAAAGGAATAGGATTTAAGGAAAAGAGATAGGAGAAAGATCACGTGGAAGGAGTTTAAAAGGAATGGGAGAGAGATATGGTGGGAGAAATATTAATTAGGAACGAGAGATTTTAGGAATGAGAGAAGGAATAGGAGAGAGAGAAAAGAGAATTGAGAGAAGTAGGAGAGATGGGAAGGAGAGAGCACGTGGAGGAGGTGGGAGAGATAAAATAAAGAGAGATTTTAGGGAGAGGTTTTAGGAGATATAGGAGAATGTGGGTAGCACATGGCTTCTCTTCTCTTCAAACTCCAATTCCCCTTTTTGCCCATACACTTAAAATTATTCCCTTTTTACATTTTTCTCCTCCAAAACTTTTAAAATTACATCTGGTCCACAAAATTAAGCACGACTTTGCTTGCATCATCCTCATGCAAAATGACTAATATACCCCTGAGATCAAATTTGGTGCAGCTAGGTGGGGACCACCCCCTAAACTTGAAAACACAAGAGGTCTTCATTGGGCCGGACTTGAGTAGCATTGAACTCCTCCAACTTGGTTTTCTCAATTTAGACTCCGAAAAATGCACTTGTCGTCTAATATTTCCAATATATCAAAAATACCCCTATACCTTGAAAATACAAAAAAGTACCCAAATAGCTTCATTCTAAGCAGATAAAAATGTAGAATTAAATGAAATAATTTCACACATAAATGTGCTCATCACATATATAGACAAAGTCTTTGCCAGATTCAGTATGGAGAACTCTAAGAGAGGAAGTGTTCATTTTTGGCATGGAGTCAGTCTTTCCAAATCTCAGTGTCCTCATATTCAGACGGGCATTGAAGAGATGAAGAGGATTTCCTATGCCTCTGTAGTAGGGAGTATTATGTACGCTATGTTGTGTACGAGGTCAGACATTTGCTATGCAGTAGGTATTGTGAGCCATTACCAGCCGAATCCCAAACGAGTGCATTGGACTGCTGTGAAAAATATCCTCAAGTATTTGAGGAGGACTAAGGATTATTTCTTAGTTTACGGATGTGATTTGTTGTCGGTTCTGGGGTATACTGACTCAGATTTCCAAACCGATAAAGATGAACAAAAATCCACATCTAGGATGGTTTATCTAATGGGTGGTGGTGCCATTGGTTGGAGAAGTGAAAAACAAAAATCTGTAGCCGATTCCATTACCGAAATGCATTGAATCCATTTCAGAGTGCATTGCTTCCAACCATTTAACGACATCAGCATCCTTAAGAGCCTCAGTGTCGGATCATCATCTGACCCAACCGAAACCATGTCGAATTCTTCCACTGTTTTCTCATCTTCTGTGCGAAAGTAAACCTTATGGGTGGTCTAGATATCCTCCCACTGTGTTGAGGTTCTTGAGGTGTTGGGATTTCAGTAGGTATGTTGGTTGGTCTCATTTCAGGAAGTGAAGTTCTGAGTTACCCAATAACTCCTCAATGACTACAAGTTCTGATTTCTTGGTGAGTGTTTCTTCCTCAAAGAAAGTAGCATCTTTAATGACCTTTTTCTTATTGAGGTCATAGAAGTAATAGCCTATCAAGCCTTTAGGGTATCCCAAAAATGGCATCTTGAAGTCCTAGATTCTAACTTATCCATTTGTTGCTTATGTACATGTGCGATGCAACTCCACACCTTTAGATGTTGTATATTGGGCTTTCACGTTTTCCACAACTCAAACGATGTCTTGACTATAGATTTAGTTTGAACTCTATTCAAGATATACATGGTTGTTTCTAGGGCAAATCCCTAAAAAGATAGTGGTAGCTCACTATAGGTGAGCATAGGGTATGAACCATATCTAATAAAGTCCGGTTGCACCATTCGGATACACCATTTTGTTGTGGTGTTCTAGGATTTGTTAGCTGACTAACAATCCCCTGTGATGTGAGATACCTTATAAATGCAAGGACTTAATGTATTTATCCAATTGTCTTTTGACTTCAGCTTGGAATTCCTTGAATATCTCAAAGACTTTCTGTTACGCCCCTATCCCGATGTAAGATATTTTGCCACATAGGGGTATGACTGGGACAATCACACATCATCCCAACACCTACCAGGATCGCAGATATAGTGTCCCGAGCCATAGTCCACCCTGTTATCACATCTTGATAACAGAAAGGGAACGTACCAATATGGAATAAGTCATCCTAGATACAGAGTTAGCAAAAATAAAATTAAATTAAATCATGTGAAATTATAGAGCATCGGTTCTCTAATGATAACACGTAGTACAATGTTCATAAATGTAACCATTCAATCTCTCCTATAAATAAACACATAGTTTATACATGATTGTGGAATGAAGACAGAAAATAATAAAATAACAAATAATTGCCCCAAGGGCACCAATCTTGGGTGTACATCTACATCCAAGTCACAGTCACCGGCTCCACTTGATTCGCATCCAACGATGCTCATCAATAGTAGAACCTCCTGCATAACAACTAAAAAGGGGTTGCGCAACGGGGTTAGCTACACTAGCCAGTGAGGGAACAAAGGGGAATGCACATACACCATACAATCAATATCAATCAGAATGATGCATGCTAATGTTAGATTCATTTTCCACCTAGCACACAATTCTATCGGTCAAGTATATGCTACTGTGATAACTCGGGAGACACTGAGGGTCACTTATCCTATCGCCCCAGTGATACCTCAATTATCACGAGGGGACCTACGCCGGTAGAAGCCATCATGAACACCCAATGGCAGACCCCGATAGCCATCACTACCCCTGTCCTGGCCTCTCCCACCTCCACAGACCACAGGTGCTCAGACTATCCAACACATAAACCCCTGTTGGCAAGGGTCGTAGCATAAGGGAACAAGCATCCTAGCCGCAGATATTCTATATGCAAGTCCTATAGTCCCGAGAGGTATTCCGAGTGCATCAACGTCCCATTCCATCTAGTACCCGGGTACCAGCATGGCACGGTACATATAGACCAGGATGGCATACTATAGTTTTCATAATATAAATAAATTGGGGTTTCGGTACCGGCACACCCGACACCATAGCCCGATACAATGGTGAGCATGCTATCACATTCATAACAATTCACATCCGAGATAATCAATGCAATGCGCACAATGCTTATAAATATATTAATAGCATGCTTAAGATTTCCTATTAATATATATTCAAACCCAAAAAATCACCCAGAACCCACTCACCTAACATGGGCGTCGCCTTGTGTGGTTGACATGAATCTCACCTGGGCTCCTCGCTATCCAGCAAGTTGGGTAGCCTAGGAATACCAAAAACAATCATTAAAGTATGCATAAAAGGGTCCCATGCTAGGCCCTCATGGTTAAAATCAGATTTCAACCAAGATAGCACGAGCGGACTCATGAACGGTTTTAGCAGAGGTGAATCCGTCCCTGACTCCGTTCAGGCTAAAAGATAAAAGCAGAGCGAGCGGACCCACGAGCGGAACTTCTTACTTGAATCCGATGGTGCATCCGTTTGATACCTGAGGCATAAATAAAAGGGAGCGGATCCATGGGTGGATGTGCTTCTTGGGTCCGCCCCTGCATCCGTTCGATCCTTGAGACAAACCCGAGAGTAACAGGCCTCGAGCAGAGGCAAACAGAGTGAATCCGTGCCTTCGTCCGCTCAGGCCAACACCGTCAAACCCTGCCCCTGACTGACTGGAATCTTGGCTGAAGGACAGGAACCGTTGACATGGCATCCAAGCACTCTGTTGAGTATCACTCCAGTGAATGAAATTGATGAAGAAACCCTGTGCATGTCTTCCTATATGCCTGTCAGTAGATGGATCACTGACCCTTGCAACTGCACAGCTCATAGCATAATGTGCTGCCTGGACTCCAGGTATTCTCTCTCCTCTCCATAATCTTGGGTCCACCCCTAGAAATGTTTGTAAAAGACCCTAAGTGACATATGGGTACAAGGCCCTGACCCTGGGTCAAACCCCTGTGCAAGCCCACAGAGTTTCAGCCTTGCTGAATTCTCTGGGTGATGCAGACATCGCCCAGAGTGCAAAACAACATTATTTAAAGGATTTAAATTATGGGGACCACCCATATTGGACATGGAAATCCTCCATAGGTTAAGGGGAGTCTGAGGGACCACCTCATGCCCCTGGATCACTGTGGACCCCACCTGAGTGCCCAGAATGGCTGAGAATGCAGTCGAAAATGCATTTTGGAAATAGACCTTAGCAGCCAAATAGGCCCTAGTCAAGGCTGGGCTATAAATACCAGTGCCTTGGGTTCATTTTAGACCCTTGGCTACTGTTCAAATCATGGGGGAAAGGAGAAGAATGAAAAGGAAGAAAAGAGAGGAAGAAGAAGAAGAAAAGAGAAAGAGAAGAAGGGAGGGAGCAGCCTTGCCCTTTAAGGTCTTGGATTTGAGCAGCTCTACATCTATTCAGGTATAACACCTCTATCCATACCTGCTGCCTTGATGAATCACTGCTGTCCTCTTGATATCTCGGTGCATTTGAATGTTATCTGGCCATTGGCAGCCCAGAACAGCTGGGAACTGCCATGGACTGTCCCAGATCTGCCATGTAAGTATGATGCATGGAAGATCTAAGGATTGTATGATGTTTTACAGATCTGACTTACTTTTGGAACCGAAACCACGCTGTGTCTAGCTGCACTACTAAGTTACACTAAGAACAAACTGTTTGGAGTCCTGATTTCTTCTCCTGGCTGCATGGAACCTAACCCTAGGTTGTAGCAGCTTTGGATTATCATTTTACACTTGAATCCAGCCTTGCATGTAGCTAAAACGAAGTTCTGTAACTGGAGAAATCATGGGTTATTATTCACTAGGCTATCTGGGCAGCCTCTGGCAGCCTAGTGGTGGGCCCAATTGAAAATCCACAAGGACCAGTGCAAAGTATGCCCTTGGGGGTCCAAGATGACCTAACATGCATTTGGAGATGATCCATGCATTGCCCATGGTTCAAAACCTACGAATCTCAGCCTGATTCTGGTTTTGCAATCTCTAGGCGATGCAGACATCGCCCAGTGAATGGAATTTGGCAATTTTACTGATCTGACCTGGGGATCCTCACCCTGGGGCCATGAATCAGTATGGGAAGATGGAAAATGACCAGAAAGCCCCTTTCCATATCTGTCCATATGTGGGAATGCTTTGGGAACCCAAGTGGGCCTGGGCCTTGTAGGACTTGGAAACCTTGCCTGTGTTGGTCCTGCAGCACTGTCAAGTTGGGGACAGCACTGTAAGACCAATATGACCTAGGATCTTGTACTAATGTAGCAAATGACCATTCTACCCCGAGGCCACCAACTCTGGATGATGCACCGGGACATAGGCCTCAGGCCCAGTGCAAGGCCTGGAGAATTCCAAGTGATGATCAATTGTACACCGGGTCAACCCATAAGCTTAGATCAACCCTAGGACCTCCAAAAATAGTTTGGAATATTAAAATGACAATTTCTTATTTATATCTAAGATTTGATCCCACGCTTGAGGCCTACAGCCAGACTGCAGTCAGAACTGAATTTGCAACTGAGTTCTTAGAACCAGACCCAGGTGAGTGAAACATTATTGTGTATGTATGTGTAACTGTACTATTATGCCGGCAATTGAATTCTTAAATTATAAATGTTGTGTTATTTAGATTCTGTTCAATTACTCAAAATTACAACACACTGATTGTCTGTTGATCAACACTACGATTTTTACATGAGGACTATGAATGTTAGACTAGATGCCATAGTCGGCTTGAAAATGAGGCCGGTGGTAGCCTGTAGTATGGGATACGGTTGACACCGCCCGACTCATACGATGCCATATAGACATGGGGCTAGAGTTTCATCACCCGTGCTATGCACCCTTGCCAACAGGGGTTAAGGTGTTGGATAACTATGAGGACTACTGTAAACCCCTAGAGGTGTTTACATCAGGAAGCCTCAGCACAGCTGGGATGCCCCTAGGGCAAATTTACCGGGAAGCCTCGGGCTATAAGCTTGGGAAGCACCGAAAGGTGAATTTTTTTTTGGCTATATGCCAAACATAAAGATTATGCACTGGTTTGGTGGAATTATATTGAGTTGGTTACCTCACAGGAGTTAATCCAGAGGGTCGGTCGGGCTGACCTGGGTAGGGAGATGTTGGAGCCGGCTGGTCCTCTCCGACAACTAAATGGGTGTATCGCGGGAAAGGGTAACCAAGCCCACACCAGGGATACATGTATTGGGGATTGTAGTAGCACTAACCTGACTTAGCCGTATTGTTAGGTGGCTAATAAATAATCTAGACTTGCATATCATGTAGGATCATGTGGATTGTGGTTGCATGTGCATGCATGATGATATGTTTTGTTCACGAGCTCGGTGGGGCTCACACTCTGTTATATATGTTTTTCTTCTAGATGATTTTACCGGTGGATGCCGCTATGGCATGGAGGCTCATTACGAGGAGGAGAGCCCTAATTGTTATGATGATATTGGTGTGGACCCTGATGAAGGTTGTGCCAATGATGCGTGCATTCTCGGTGGTCATTGATGAAGACCAGTGAGGAGTGTACTTGATGCTTTTTGTCTTGGGGACTCCTTTTTGTTTTTGTTAGGAGTTTATCCCCGTCTTACTTGTGGTGCAGTTTTAGTTTTCTTTTCTTTTTGGGGTTGAGTTATCTCACCCTGTATATATATATATATGTATGTATGTATTTCCTTTTAGCTTTGTCAGCTTTATCTTTTAGTCATGGGTTGTATCTGGGAGGGAATGTTTCAAAACTCTTTTATGTATATATATCACCATAATTCCCGTATCGCTACGCTTTCTTTCTTGTTATAATTGTAGATTATCTACAGCACTCTGATCTTGCTTATGGTAAAGTGATGAATGTGGGATTGTGAATGTAATAACTGCTTCTAGATCCGTGGGGTTTGGCGGATTGCCGTTATGCAATTCGGGTCACCTACCCAATCCTCCCAGGGGTGGTTTGGGGTGTGACAGAGCTTGGTATCAGAGTGTGAGGCTCTTCTTATATTCACGGGATGCAGAATAGGAATCATAAGCTACCAACATTAAAACATGTAATAAAGTAAAAGCTATAGGGGAGGTAGATGTAAATAAATAAAGATGCAATATTTCCATTAATTTAAAGATAATTGTGGCCGAGCCACTACATAAGCTTTGACTGAAAGTACTACTTTCAATAAGCGAACAAAAAAAAAAAAGTACATAAACTTAAAAAAAAATGATGTAAGTCTGAACCATGTAACTGAAAAGTCAAATGCTAGCTGGAAGAACTACTTCGGCGGAGGCAAGTAGCTCGATGGAGGATGTGACTGGCGAGAGTCAACACGGTAGAACTTGTCCCAAAAGTCCAAGTGCTGCTCTACAGATACCACTCTGCTCTCTAAAGATGAGAAGCCCTGATCCATCCTAGTCGATATGTCTGTGAGCTGAGTACTGAGACCCTGGAATTGTGACATCACCTGTACCCACTCAGATGGCTCTAGCACATGCGAGCTAGTGGCCTCGGTCGCCTCATAAGTGGGTAAATCTGTGAACTATGTGCCAATCCCCTCGAAGTCACCGTGGATGTCACCCTCCTCTCCATGCTCCTCCCCCTACTCATCATCACCCTGCATCTCTCCTAGCTCCTCATCTCCCTACTGCTCATCTTTTGGCATCTCCATCTGCTCCTCATCCTGTGGATCACCCCTTGGCACTTTCATCTTCAGAATTGAGGTCTTGTTGATAGGCCCAGACCTATCTCTCTCCATATACTCGCCCTCCAAAGGAACCTCGAAGTGCTGGAAGACTAAAGTGAGGAACTTCCCATATGGAAGGTTCCCATCAGAAGGGTTCTGTGCATGATATAGCATGACCTGAAGCAGTAAGTATGGGAGGTTTATCACCGGGCCTCCTCTTCCCGCTCCCAATAGGCAGTAAGTAATATAGGCCCTTAGCATAGAAATGCTACCCCTGTTCCCGCCCTTGGGGTAGATGTTGTAGGTCACACACCTACTAATAATGCGAGCACTAGGCTTGTAGGAAGCCTCTAACTTGGGTGTGCTCTCAGACCTAGTCAATGCCTTGAAGACCCTCCTCCTGGTCTCCAATGAGAACATCTCAGAAATGTCAATCCGGGGCTTGTAATAGCACCTCTCCCCAGTGTTGGGCAGCCCCAAGATCCCCTGCTAGTGAAGCGGTGGTCAACCTAATATTCTCCCCCTTCACTCTGCTCACTAGTCCAAACTCTTATGCCCCAGACGGCACCAAATTACAATAGAAATACAGAACCAAGTTGGGATAACAAGGTTCTATGGGTGTCAACATAGAGGCCCAACCCAAGGTGTTGAACCTAGTAAACAAACTATATTGATGGAAGTCATCCACCTGTACCACCCGGCCATTCACAATCCTTGGGGACCAAAACTTGTCCCAATCCTTAGAGTGTTCATACCTAGAGAAGAGAAATCGATCAAATTCGGGTTCCTTCGATGAAGAATCATCCCTAGGTGAAGAAGGTGGCACCATAGAGGAAGAAGAATGTTCGCTCTCGGATCGTAGCTTCTTACGTGCTACGGATTTTCTTGCCGTACGGTGACTTGTAGACATTAGGCTACAAAAAGAGAAGAAAAGAAGTGGTTAGGGCAAAGGAAATCGATAAAACCCTAGCTAAAACAAGAAGAAACCAAGAAAAGACCTAATGTAGTGAAAATGACCAAAGAATCTTACCTAGGCTTGCGTGGATTCACGAAAAACCCGAGGAAATGTGAGGATTTGGTGTGGAAATGGTCACACTACCCTCCAAAGGACTGCCCTAGGTGTTTAGAAGAGTTTAGGAGAGAAATGAAATAAAATGGGGCCCTCTCGGACTGTTATATCTAAGCCCAATTCTCTGGGCAATAGCACTGGGCGATGCATTTAACGCCTAGAGATTATTTTGCTGTTGTTTTTGTGTAACAGCCTATGGAAACCTCGAATTTGTCTCAAATAACCTCAATAAACATGAAAATCTAAATTTTTATAAAATAATCGTAATATGTATAAATTTTTTTTTTTAAATGGTGAATTAAATAATTCATTTATTGCCTAATAACCTATTTAGGGAAAAATAGCCATTACTTGGGAGATTCTAATATATAACACATAAGAATTTGGGAATTTTCTTTTGTGTATAAATACCTAATAATAGATAAAGGTGTATATACTTGTAAGAAACAGTGTGTGTGTAAATAATTAATATTATGTGCCTAATGCTGTGTATGTATGAACCAAGTGGTATGACGCTATGCAAATCCGAACATAGATATGTAGGTATGTTGTAATACGTATTTACGACGTGCAGTGAGCGTAGATCTTACCATACCCACAGCCTAGGTCAGCCAAGATTAGGATCTAATAGGTTGTCTAGTCAAGCTGAGCTCTTTAGACGCTTAGGTACCTCGAGCCAACCCAATTATATTTTTTTATTGTTTATAGTTGCTTAAATTCCAGTAGAGATGTACTTAATTCTTTTAATTAAGTATAACCTGATGCTTAGAACCTCTTTATGACAGGACCATACCACCCTACCTAGCCTGGAGACCCCGGCAGCATGCGGTACATTAGGCAACTGAGAAGGAGACTAATCAAGATACGTGAGATACGAGCTCGTGTCAAAAATCAACTAGTAGTTTACTTAGCTCTTGCGGACGCCAGTGAACCTGTATATCGAGCCATTTACTTATCCTTAGTGGACGAAGTTAGAGGTGATATAACTTACCTTTACGTGCAGAACATTATTACTAGTTGGCAATTACAGAGGCTTGCCTGTTAGATCAGGTAAGTAACTAAAAGACTTTTACTTAAAAATTTGAAGTCTCTCATATAGTGTCATGCATAACTTATCATTATATAAAATGTTTAAGAACAGAACACAAAAATGAAAGAAACACCTCATAACAAACAAAGAAGACATATCTAATAGTATACCTTACTGGTGCGACTTATGAAATTCACTGGAACTATGGACTAGGTATGTACATGCACTAACTAGGAATTAATTCCAGTAGACATGTACTTAATTGTTTTAATTAAGTATAGCCTGATGCTTAGAACCATCTTTATGATAGGACCATACCACCCTATCCAGCCTGGAGACCCCGGCGGCATGTGGTACATTAGGCAACTGAGAAGGAGACTAATCAAGATACGTGAGATACGAGCTCATGTCGAAAATCAACTAGTAGTTTACTTAGCTCTTGTGAACGCCAGTGAACCTGTATATCGAGCCATTTACTTATCCTTAGAGGACAAAGTTAGAGGTAATATAACTTACCTTTATGTGCAGAACATTATTACTAGTTGGCAATTACAGAGGCTTGCCTGTTAGATCAGGTAAGTAACTAAAAGACTTTTACTTAAAAATTTGAAGTCTCTCATATAGTGTCATGTATAGCTTATCATTATATAAAATGTTTAAGAACAGAACACAAAAATGAAAGAAACACCTCATAACAAACAAAGAAGACATATCTAATAGTATACCTTACTGGTGCGACTTATGAAATTCACTGGAACTATGGACTAGGTATGTACATGCTCTAACTAGGAATTAATTCCAGTAGACATGTACTTAATTGTTTTAATTAAGTATAGCCTGATGCTTAGAACCATCTTTATGACAGGACCATACCACCCTATCTAGCCTGGAGACCCCAGCAGCATGTGGTACATTAGGCAACTGAGAAGGAGACTAATCAAGATACATGAGATACGAGCTCATGTCAAAAATCGACTAGTAGTTTACTTAGCTCTTGCGAACGCCAGTGAACCTGTATATCGAACCATTTACTTATCCTTAGAGGATGAAGTTAGAGGTGATATAACTTACCTTTATGTGCAGAACATTATTACTAGTTGGCAATTACAGAGGCTTGCCTGTTAGATCAGGTAAGTAACTAAAAGACTTTTACTTAAAAATTTGAAGTCTCTCATATAGTGTCATGCATAGCTTATCATTATATAAAATGTTTAAGAACAAAACACAAAAATGAAAGAAACACCTCATAACAAACAAAGAAGACATATCTAATAGTATACCTTACTGGTGCGACTTATGAAATTCACTGGAACTATGGACTAGGTATGTACATGCACTAATAGGAATTAATTGTTAACCCCGATAAACTATATTGGAATATTGAGCATGCTCCTCTTTTCAGAGAAGCAACAATGGCCAATACAAGAAGAAGTTCACGAGGTGGTCGTAAAGGAAAATAACCTCGTGTTATACTGGAGGTTGAACTGCCAAATGGGACTGAGGGTCAAAATTTTGAAGCATCGGCTGCTTCGTCAGAGGCACCAGCGGCTGAACAAGCCACTACTGTAGCACTTTAGCCGAATGTGGCAGCCAGCGAAGTAACTACGTTCATGACCACTATGATGCGAATCATGTAGCAACAACAGTAATTGCTAGGCCAGATGTCTATGCAATTTGCAACCATGATGCATGAGCGTGCGGCACCACCTCCACCACCCAACCGGTCCGTACTATTTCCACCACCTGTGCCTCAACACTTAGCGAAAAACTCTACCGCCAAGGTTATGGAGAGATTCAAGAAACTCCAACCACCTGTGTTTTCCAAGATAACTTCCTAGGCAATGCAGCCAAAATGGTGGATTAGTGGCTTGGAGAAGTCATTTGAAGTGCTCGAGTGCACGAAAGCGCAGAAGCTGATATGTGCAGGTTATTAGTTACAAAATGAGGCTGAAGCTTGGTGGAAGTCTACTAAGCCCAATTTGGAAGCCACTCACCCAAATCCCATGTGGGAGCAATTTAAAGATGTTTTCTTCAAGAACTACTTCCCAGAGAGCTTCAGGGACAGGAAAGAAGCTGAGTTCACCACATTAGTGCAAGGGACCAAATCAGTGTTGGATTACCAACCGCGGTTTGAAGACCTGTTCCATTTCGCTCCAGAGCACCTGAGAGGGGAAGTTAATAAGGCAAAGAAATTTGAGAAGGGACTCAAAATTGAGATTGGATCAGTACTGTCAATTATGGACATCCGGGACTATGCTCAGATGGTCGACAAGGCGAAGACAATTAAAGATAGATTTAAAGAGAAAGAGAAAGAAAAAGCTGTGACGTCGCCCGGGTTAGGCAAGAGGTCGAATAATTTCCAGACTTTCAGTTGGCCCAACAAAGCTTACCGTGGAACCAGTTTGTACCCCAACTTGACTCCGTACCGTAGGCCACAAGTGAGCCAGAATCCTTTTCGCCCTACTATCAACCGACCCGCTCAACCGGCCACGAGTCAAGCGACAACAGTAGCTTCACCAGCCTGACCAGCAATAAGTTAAGTGAGCCAAGCCTTGACACATGCTATTCCACCCTATAAGTGCTATGTGTGCAATAAGGAAGGGCACATGGCTAAGGAATGCAGATTGCGTGGGTATAGCAACAACTCGCCGAATCAGCCCTACGCTAGACCTTTTCAGCCACGGGATAATCGAATGCAAGGAAAGATGTTCGCAATGACAAATGAGGAAGCTGAGGCAATCCTCGATGTACTGACAGGTAAGTTTGCTGAACACTACTGAATTATAGGGAATAGCTGGTTTACTTCATGTAACCTAAATTATGTACAAACCCTAGGTACCCTGAGTGTCTCAACCATACCTGCTCGAGTATTATTTGACTTGGGCGCATCCCACTCTTTTGTTTCTACCACCTTTGCGAGTAGGATGAAAGATCAACCAAGAGACATCGGGCACGAGTTAGTAGTCAGCACACCGATGGGTAGTGTCGTGAACTTGGAAGAAGTCTATGACCCCTGTCAGGTAAAAATTTGTGGAAAGAACTTAACCGCATGACTGATAAAGCTAGATATGGAGGATTTTGACGTGATACTAGGCATGGATTGGTTGTTCGCCTACGGTGCAAACGTCATATGTGCGAAAAAGAAAATTGTATTCAAAATGGAAGATGGGTCAGTTTTCAGCTATCAAAGTGAACTAAAAAGGAAACCCAGAAGGATAACCTTATCTGCCCTCTAGGCACGAAAGTTGTTAGACGAAGGATGCCAAGGCTTTTTGGCCACTGTGATAGACACGGAGGCAAAGATAAAACCCTTGGAGGAACTTGACGTTGTCAGAGAATTTCCTGATGTTTTTCCAGAAGATCTGACCCAGCAACCGCATAACTGCGACATAGAGTTCACGATTGATCTAATTCCTGGTGCAGCATCGGTATCCAAGGCACCATATCAAATGGCATAAATCAAGCTGAAGGAGTTGCAGGTCCAACTTCAAGACCTATTGAAGAAGGGATTTATACGACTTAGCGTATCACCCTGGGGAGCACCTGTGCTGTTCGTGAAGAAGAAGGATGGTAGTATGCGATTGTGTATCGACTACCATGAGCTGAATAAGCTGACCATCAAAAATCGATATCCGTTGTCGTGCATCGATGACCTATTTGATCAGCTACAAGGAGCGAGAGTTTTCTCAAAAATTGATCTTAGGTCGGGATACCATCAATTGAAGATCAAGAGCGGCGACATGTTGGGAGTGATCCAAAATGCCCTGCCCAGATCCCGACTCGGGCGAGGGAGCGATGCGCGCTGGCTGGTGTGCAATAAGGAATTAAAGTTGCACCTTCTCTCACAAGGCATCTTTTGGGAGATTGGCAAGCGCTTAATCCTACAATTGGTATCAGAGCAGGTGGTCGCGAGTTTGAGTCTCCTTGGTGCCATGGGTGCTCTGTTATTGGGTGTGCATTTGGGGGGGATTATTGGGAGTGATCCAAAATGCCCTGTCCAGATCCTGGCTCGGGCGAGGAAGCGATGCGCGCTGGCTGGTGTGCAATAAGGAATTAAAGTTGCTCCTTCCCTCATAAGGCATCTTTTGGGGGATTGGCAAGCGCTTAATCCTACACGACATTCATAAAATGGTATTTAGAACTCGATACGAACATTATGAATTTCTGGTGCTGTTGTTCGGGTTAACCAACGCCCCAACAGCGTTCATGGACATGATAAACAGGGTATTCCATTACGTGTTGGATAAGTTCGTCATTGTGTTTATTGATGACATTTTGGTGTACTCCAAGAGTGAAGAAGAACATGCTCGACACCTTATCTTTGTGTTGCAGCGGTTGCGGGAACACCAACTTTACACCAAGTTCAGCAAGTGTGAATTTTGGCTACACCAAATTGGATTCCTGGGACACATCATCACCGAGGATGGCATTAAAGTACACCCAGGCAAGGTGAAAGTGGTTCTCGAGTGGGAAACTTCGAAGAGTGCCACTGAGATTTAAAGTTTCTTAGGTTTGGCCTAGTATTACCGCTGATTTATTAAAAATTTCTTGCGCATCTCGGCACCCATGACAAAACTTACAAAGAAGGGCACCAAATTTGAATGGAATGAAGCATGCGAGAAAAGTTTTCAGGAATTGAGAAACCAATTGGTGAAATCTCCAGTCTAGACCATTCCGGATGGCACCGAAGGAATGGTGGTATATACTAAAACATCCAGGACAGGATTGGGTGGCGTCCTAATGCAGAAAGGTAAAGTGGTCGCCTATGCCTCCAGACAATTGAAGGAACACGAAAAGAACTACCCCACTCATGACTTAGAATTGGCAGTGGTAGTCTTCGCGTTAAAGATATGGCGGCATTACCTATATGGTGAAAAGAGTGAAATCTTTAGCGATCATAAGAGTTTGAAGTATTTGTTCACCCAAAAGGAGCTGAATATGAGACAGAGGCGGTGGTTAGAACTGGTGAAGGATTACGACGGTGAAATCCAGTACCACCCTGGAAAGGCCAACGTGGTAGCGGATACGTTAAGTAGAAAATCTCAGACTGCATCTCTCGCTTCCTTGGTCGTAAGCGAACAGTTATATGAAGAAGCTCGGAAGCTTGATCTAGAACTCGTGATCGAAGGAACGGCTATGCAACTAGCAACTATGGATTTACAGCCGTCGATACAAGAGGAGGTAATTGTGAAGCAACCATTGGATCCCAAGCTGGCCAAGATTATTTGGGAAGTACAACAAGGAGTTTATAAGGACCCAGATTTTTTATTGGCCCATGATGGTGCACTGAAGTTTCGAGACAGATTGTGCATGCTTGATGATTATGATGTCCAAGAGGCGCACAACTTACCCTATACAATTCACCCCGGAAGCACGAAGATGTACAAGGATTTGAAGAAGTATTACTGGTGGATTGGGATGAAAGACACCATGGTAATATACGTGTCTAAGCACCTCACCTTCCAACAAATAAAAGCAGAGAGACACCGACCGTATGGATTGTTGCAGCCACTCCCTATACCTGAATGGAAGTGGGAAAGGATTACTATGGACTTTGTGACAAATCTGCCCAACACCAGGAAGGGCATGAATGTGATTTGGGTGATTGTACATGGACTGACAAAGGTAGCTCACTTTATACCAATCAAGATAAGTTATTCAATGGAGAAGCTTGCCCAATTATATATAGAAAATATAGTCCACTTACATGGGGTGCCTGTCAGTATAGTGTCTGATAGAGATCCTTGATTTACTTCAAGGTATTGGAGGAGTCTACAAAAAGCATTGGGAGCCTTCCATCCGCAGATGGACAGACAATCAGAAAGAACTATCCAGACTCTGGAGCATATGCTCAGAGCCTATGTTTTGGAAATGAGTGATAGTTGGGATGCCCACATACCTCTAGTGGAATTTGCCTATAATAATAGTCATCACTCCACCATTGGCATGGCACCATTTGAAGCACTATATGGCCAGAAGTGCCGAACCCCGTTGTGTTGGGACGAGGTCGGTGAACGAAGATATCTCAGGCCAGAAATGATACAAGTAACATGTGACAAGGTGGATGTCATAAGAGAGAAAATCAAGGCGGCCCAGTCAAGATAGAAAAGTTATGCGGATAATCGAAGGAAGGACATTGAATTTAAAGTCGGGGAAAAGGTGTTCCTCCGAGTTTCTCCCACAAAGAGATTGCTGTCACACCCCAAATCACCCCCTGGGAGGATTAGGTAGGTGACCCGAATTGCGTAACGACAATCCGCCAAATCCCACGAATCTAGAAGCAGTTATTACATTCACGGTCCCACATTCATCACATTACTACAGGTAAGATTAGAGTGTCGCAGATAAACTACAATTATAATAACCAAAGAGAAAGCGTAGCATTACGGGAATGAGGTGATATGTATATATATAAAGTGTTCTGAAACATTCCCACCCAGATACAACCCATAAAGAGAAACAAAGCTGACAAAAACTGAAAGACTGAAATACATACATATTTATATATATACAGGGTGAGATAACTCAACCCCAAAAAGAAAAAGAACTAAAACTGCACCACAAGCAAGACAGGGATAAACTCCTAATAGGAACAAAAAGGAGTCCCCAAGATAAAAAGCATCAAGTGGACTCCTCAACAGTCTTCATCAATGACCACCAAGAATGCACGAATCATCGGCACGACCTCCGTCGGGGTCCACACCAATATCATCATAACAACCAGGGCTCTCCTCCTCGTAATGAGCCTCCATGCCACAGCGGCATCGATCTGCAAAATCACCTAAGAAAAACAATGTATAATAGAGTGTGAGCCCCACTGAGCTCGTGAGCAAAACATATCATCATGCATGCACGTGCAACCGCAATCCACATGATCCTACATGATACACAAGTCCAGATTGATTATTAGCCACCTAGCAATACAACTAAGTCAGGTCAGTGCTACTACAATCCCCAATACATGTATCCTTGGTGCGGGCTTGGTTACCCCTTCCTGCGATACACCCATTGAGTTGTTAGAGAGGACCAGTCAGCTCCCGCATTCGTTCACCAAGGTCAGCTCGACCACCCCTCTGTGATTAACCTGTAGGGCAATCCGTCCCTTTTCTCTTTTCTTTTCTTTTCTGGCTTATAGCCCATATTCACCATTCCGATGCAAACATATTTCTTTTCTTTTCATTTCCTTTCATTTCTTATATATACATATGGTCACCCTCACAGGCATCCAACACCATTACCCCTGTTGGCAAGGGTGCATAGTACGGGTGATGAAACTCTAACCCCATGTCTATATGGCATCGTATGAGTCAGGCGGTGTCAACCGTATCCCATACTATGGGCTACCACCGGTCTCATTTCCAAGCCGACTACGGCATCTAGTCTAACATTCACAATCATCAAATAAGATTCACAGTGTTGATCAACAGACAGTCAATGTGTAGTAATTTGAGTAATTGCGCAAAATTACATAACACAACATTTATAATTTAAGATTCTTAATTGCCGGCATAGTAACACAGTTACACATACATATATGATAATACTTCACTCACCTGGGTCTGATTCTAAGAACTCGGTTGCCAATTCAGTTCCAACTGCAGTCTGGTTGTAGGCCTAGAGAGCGCGGGATCAAATCCTAGGTATACATCAGAAATTGTCATTTTAATATTCCAATCTATCTTTGGAGATCCTAGGGTTGATCTAAGCGTACTGGGTTGACTTGGTGTTCAGTTGGTTTTCACTTAGAATTCTCTAGGCCTTACACAGGGTCTTAGGTCTATGTCCCGGTGCATCATCCAGAGATGGTGGCCTAGGAGTAAAATGGTCATTTATAGTATTAGTACCTGACCCTAGGTCATAATAGGCTCATAGTGCTGTCGCCAGCTTGACAGTGTTGTAGGACCAAGCACAGGCAGGGTTTCCAAGTCCTGTGGGGCCCACTTGGGTTCCCAAGCATTCCCACATATGGATAGATGTGGGGAGGGGCATTTAGGTCATTTTCCACCTTCCCACAAAGTACCATGGTCACTGGGTGAGGTCCCCCAAGTCAGAACATCAAAACAGCAGTAAATCACATCACCCAGTGCCTCGCCCAGAGATTTCAAATTGAGATTTGGCTGAGTTTCCAAGGTTGCTGGTTATGGGCTGTGATCAAATCTTTCCCCTATGCATGTTAGGGTATTAGGAGACCCCAGGGGTGATCTTCATTTTGGTCCATGTAGATTTTCCACAGGGCCCACCACTTGGCTGCCAGAGGCTGCCCAGACAACCCAGTGAATAGTGTCATAGGGTTTTCTTCAGGTATGAAACTCAGTTTTAGCTGCATGCAAAGCTGGAAACAGATGTAAAATGATGATCCAAGGCTGTTACCACCTAGGGCTAGGTCCCATGCAGCCAGGGCTTGCATTTAGTACTCCGAATAGCCAACTAATAGTGAAACTGGCCAGTGCAGCCATGCACAGCCAGGTTTCGGCTCCAAGACCAGCATAATAGATCAGTAAAATTACACGAAATTCCCAGATCTTCCATGCTTCATACTTGCATGGCAGATCTAGAGCAATTCTAGGCAGTTCCCAACTATTCTGGGCTACCAGAGAGCAGAAAATCATCCAAAACACAGGCATCAAAGAAAGCAGCAGGTTTGGGTAGAAATTTGTATACCTGAGCTGAGCTTGGGTGCCACGAAATCAAAGCTTAGATGTGTGAGCTGCTCCTCCCTTCCTTCCTCTTCTCTTTTTTCTTCTTTTCCCTCTCTTTTCCTCTCTTTTCTTTCTTCTCCCTTCCCCACGATTTGAACAGTAGCCAAGGGGTTTAAATGAACCCATGGCACTGCTATTTATAGGCCCAGCCCATACTAGGGTCTATTTGGCTACTAAGGCCCCTTTTAAGAATGCATTTTTGACTGCATTCTCAGTCATTCTGGGCACACTAATGGGGTCCACAGTGGTCCAGGGGTATGAGGTGGTCCCTCAGACTGCCCTCTACCTATGGAGGGTGCCCATGTCCAATATGTGTGGTCCCCATAATTTAAAATCAATTTAATATGCTATTCTGCACTCTGGGTGATGTCTCTAGGCTTTGTCTGCATCGCCCAGAGATTTCAGCAAGGTTGAATCTCAGTGGGGCTTGCACAGGGGTTTGACCCATAGTTAGGGCATTGTCCCCACATGCCAATTAGAGGTTTTTACATACTTTTCCATGGGTGGGTCCCATAGTTATGGAGAAGAGAGAGATTACCTGGAGTCCAGGCCATACATAATGTTGTGAGCTGTGCAATTGCAGGGGTCAGCTGTCCATCTTCGGACAGGTATGTAGGAAGACATGCATAGGGTTTCTTCGTCAATTTCAATCACTGGAGTGGTAATCCACAGTGTTCTTGGTTGCCTGGTCAGGGGTTCCTGTCCTTCAATCAAAATTCCAGCCAGTCAGGAGCAAGGTTTGACATTTCTCCCCACCTTACAAAAATTTCATCCTCGAAATTTGCTTACCTTGCAATTTGAAGAGTTGAGGATACCTTTCCTTCATTTCCTCTTCACGTTCCTATGAAGCTTCTTCTATTGGGTTGTTTTCCCATCGAACCTTCACAAAGGTGACCGTGCAGTTATGGAGGTTGTGCTCCTTTCTGTCCAATATCTCTGTAGGTTATTCTTCTTAGGTCATGTCCACATCCAACTGTTCAGGTTCAGTTGATAGTACATGTGTCGGGTTGTTAATGTACTTCCTCAGCATTGACACATGAAAAACATCGTGGAAGCCTGAAAAAGATGGTGGTAATGCCAGTCGGTATGCTATGGGTCCCACTTTGTTAAGGATTTCATATGGACCGATGAATCTTGGGCTCAACTTGCCCTTCTTGTTGAAACATAGCAATCCTTTAGTTGGAGACACTCGAAAGAACACTTTTTCTCCGACTTCAAATTCAATGTCCTTCCTTTGATTATCCGCATAACTTTTCTGTCTTGACTGGGCTGCCTTGATCTTCTCTCTTATGACATCCACCTTGTCACAAGTAGCTTGAATCTTCTCAGGCCCGAGATATTTTCGTTCACCAACTTCATCCCAATATAGCGGAGTTTGACATTTTTGTCTATAAAGAGCTTCAAATGGTGCCATTCCAATGGTGGAGTGATAACTATTATTGTATGCAAATTCCACCAGAGGTATGTGAGCATCCCAACTATTGTTCATTTCCAAAACACAGGCTCGGAGCATATCCTCCAGAGTTTGAATAGTTCTTTCTGACTGTCCATCCGTCTACGAATGGAAAGCTGTACTAAGATTCAGTTGAGATCCCAATGCCTTTTGTAAACTCCTCCAAAACCTTGAGGTAAACTGAGGATCTCTATCAGACACCATACTGACAGGCATGCCGTGTAAGTGGACTATATTTTCTATGTATAATTGGGCAAGCTTCTCCATAGAATAACTTATCTTGATTGGTATAAAGTGGGCTACCTTTGTCAGTCCGTCTACAATCACCCAAATCGCATTCATGCCCATTCTGGTGTTGGGTAGATTTGTCACAAAATCCATAGTGATCCTTTCCCACTTCCATTCAGGTATAGGAAGCGGCTGCAGTAATCCATACGATCGGTGTCTCTCTGCTTTTATCTGTTGACAGGTGAGGCACTTGGACACGAATATAGCTATGGTCTCTTTCATTCCCATCCACCAGTAATACTTCTTCAAATCCTTGTACATCTTCGTACTTTCGGGGTGAGTTGTATAGGGTGAGTTGTGCTCCTCTTTAAGGATTCGGTCTTGGACATCATAATCATCAGTCATGCACAATCTGTCTCAAAAATTTAGTGCACCATCATGAGCCAAAGAAAAATCTGGGTCCTTATGGACTTCTTGTTGTACTTCCCAAATAATCTTGGCCAGCTCGGGGTCCAATGGTTGCTTCGCAATTACCTCTTCTCGTATCGACGGCTGTAGATCCATAGCCACTAATTGTATAGCCGTTCCTTCTATCACGAGTTCTAGATCAAACTTTTGAGCTTCTTCTACCAACTGTTCGCTTACGACCAAGGAAGCGAGTGATGCAGTCCGAGAGTTTTTGCTTAATGCATCAGCAACAACGTTGGCGTTACCAGGGTGGTACTGGATTTCACAGTCATAATCTTTCACCAGTTCTAACCACCGCCTCTGTTTCATGTTCAGCTCCTTCTCGGTGAAGAAATACTTCAGACTCTTATGATCGTTGAAGATTTCACTCTTTTCACCTTATAGGTAATGCCGCCATATCTTTAATGCGAAGACTACCGCTGCCAACTCTAAGTCATGAGTGGGGTAGTTCTTTTCATGTTCCTTTAATTTTCTAGAGGCGTAGGCTACTACTTTACCTTTCTGCATCAAGACACCACCCAATCCTGTCCTGGATGCATTAGTATATACTACCATTCCTCCGGTGCCGTCCGGAATGGTCAAGACTAGAGCTGTTACCAATCGGTTTCTCAATTCCTAAAAACTTTTCTCGCACGCTTCATTCCATTCAAATTTGGCTCCCTTCTTTGTAAGTTTTGTCATGGGTGCCAAAATTCACGAGAAATTTTTAATAAACCATCAGTAATACCCGGTCAAACCTAAGAAACTTTGAATCTCAGTGGCACTCTTCGGAGTCTCCCACTCGAGAATTGCTTTCACCTTCCCTGGGTCTACTTTGATGCAGTCCTCAGTGACGATGTGTCCCAAGAACCCAATCTGGTGAAGCCAGAACTCACATTTACTAAACTTGGCGTAAAGTCGGTGTTCTCGCAACCACTGCAACACAAAAGTAAGGTGTCGAGCATGTTCTTCCTCATTCTTGAAGTACACCAGAATGTCATCAATAAACACAATGATGAACTTATCGAATACGTCATGGAATACTCTGTTCATCATGTCCATGAATGCTGCTGGGGCGTTGGTTAATCCAAACGACAAAACCAGGAATTCATAATGTCTGTATCGAGTTCGGAATGCCATTTTGTGAATATCGCCACTTTTGATCTTCAATTGATGGTATCCCGACCTAAGATCGATTTTGGAGAAAACTCTTTCTCCTTGTAACTGATCAAATAGGTCATCGTTGTGCGGCAGCGGATATCGATTCTTGATAGTCAGCTTATTCAGCTCGCGGTAGTCGATACACAGTCGCATACTACCATCCTTCTTCTTAACAAGCAGCACGGGTGCTCCCCAGGGTGATACGCTGGGTCATATAAATCCCTTCTTCAACAGGTCTTAAAGTTGAACCTGTAACTCCTTTAGTTCGATTGGCGCCATCCGATATGGTGCCTTGGATATCGGTGCTGCACCAAGAATTAGATCAATCGCAAACTCTATGTCGCGATTAGGCAGTAGCCATGTCAGATCTTCTGGAAAAACATCAGGAAATTCTCTGACGACATCCAGTTCTTCTAAAGGTTTTATCTTTGCCTCCATGTCTATTACAGTGACCAAAAAGCCTTGACATCCTTTGTCTAACAATTTTTACCCCTGGGGGGCTGATAAGGTTATCCTTCTGGGTTTCCTTCTTGGTTTACTGTGATAGGTGAGGATTGACCCATCATCCATTTTAAACACTATCTTCTTCTCTGCACGCAAGACGTTTGCACTGTAGGCGGATAACCAAATCATGCCTAGTATCACGTCAAAATCCTTCATATCTAACTTTACCAACCGTGTGGTTAAATTCTTCCCACAAATCTCAATCTGGCAAGGGTCGTAGACCTCCTTCAAACTCATGACACTGCCCGTCGATGTGCTGACTACTAGTTCGTGCCCAATGTCTCTCGGTTGATCTTTCATCCTACTCATAAAAGTGGTAGAAACGAAAGAGTGGGATGCGCCCGAGTCGAATAATACTCGTGCAGGTATGGTTGAGACATTCAGGGTACCTAGGGTTTGTATATAATTTAGGTTACATAAGGTAAACCAGTTATCCCCTATAGTTTAGTAGTGTTCAGCAAGCATACCTGTCAATACATCGGGGTTTGCCCCAACTTCTTCATTTGTCATTGTGAACACCTTTCCTCTTGTCCGATTGTCCCGTGGCTGGAATGGTCTAGCATAGGACTGGTTCGGTGAGTTGTTGCTATACCCACGTGATCTGCAATCTCTAGCCATGTTCCCTTTCTTATTGCACACATAGCACTTATAGGGTGGAACAGCAGGTGTTGAGGCTTGGCTCACTTCGCTGGTAGCTGGTCGGGCTGGCGAAGCTGCTATTGTCGCTTGACTCATAGTTGGTTGAGCAGGTCAATTAAAAGTGGGGTGGAAAGGGTTCTGACCCACGTTCGGCCTACGATACGAAGTCGGATTAGGGCTTGAACTTGTTCCTCGATAAACTTTATTTGGCCACCCAAAAGGTTGAAAATTATTTGGCCTTTTGTTCAACCCAGGCGACGTCGTAGCCTTCTCTTTCTCTTTTTGTTTAAATCTATCTTCAATCGTCTTCGCCTTGTCGACCATCTGAGCATAATCCCGGATGTCCATGATTGACAATACTTATCCGATCTCAGGTCTTGAGTCCTTTCTCAAATTTCTTTGCCTTACTAACTTCCCCTTTCAGGTGCTCTGGAGCAAAATGGAACAGGTCTTCAAACCGCTGTTGGTAATCCAACACTGACTTGGTCCCTTGCACCAGTGCGGTAAACTCAACTTCTTTCCTATCCCTGAAACTCTCTGGGAAGTAGTTCTTGAAGAAAACTTCTTTAAATTGCTCCCACGTGGGATTCAGGTGAGTAGCTTCCAAGTTAGGCTTAGTAGCTTTCCACCAAGCTTCGGCTTCATTCTGTAACTGATAACCCGCACATATCAGCTTCTGTGCGTCCGTGCACTCAAGTACTTCAAATGCCTTCTCTAGGGCACTAATCCACCTTTCTGACTACATTACCTTGGAGGTTATTTTGGAAAACACAGGCGGTTGGAGTTTCTTAAATCTCTCCATAACTTTGGGGGTAGAGTTCTCCGCTAGGTGCTGAGGCACAAGTGGTGGAAATAGTATGGGCTGGTTGGGTGGTGGTGGTGGCGCCGCACGCTCATGCATCATGGTTGCAAATTGTGTGGACATCTGACCAAGCAATTCTTGTTGTTGTTGCATGGTCCACATCATAGTGGTCATGAATGCAGTTACATCGCTGGCTACCCCATTTGGCTGAGGTGCTGCAGTAGTGGCTTGTGTAGCCGCTGGTGCTTCTGACGAAGTAGCCAATGCTTCAGAATTTTGAGCCTCAGTCCCATTTGGCAGTTCAACCTCTGGTATAATATGAGGTTGTTTTCCTTTGCGACCACCATGTGAACTTCTTCTTGTGTTGACCATCGTTGCTGCTCTGAAAAGAGGGGCATGTTTAATATTCCAATATTACTCATCGGGGTCATCAATTATTTCCTAGTTAGTGCAGGTACAAACTTAGTCCATAGTTCCAGTGATCTTCATGAGTCACACCAGTAAGGAGGATTGTTCGATATGTCATCTTTGTTTATTATGAGGTGTTTCTTTCACTTTGTGTTTTGTTCTCTTTCTTAAACATTTTATGTAATGATGTGCTATGCATGACACTATATGAGAGTCTTCAAAATTTTTTTTTTAAGTAAAAGATTTTTAATTATTTACCTGGTCTAACAGGCAAGCCTCTGTAACTTCCAACTAGTGATGACGTTTTGCACGTATAAATAAGCTATATCGCCTCTAACCTCGTTTGCTAAGGATAGGTAGACAGCCCGTCCCATAGGTTCACTGACGTCTGCAAGAGCTAAGTAGACTACTAGTTGGTTTTCAGCACGAGCTCGTATCTCACGTATTCTGATCAGTCTTCTTCTTAGTTTTCTAATATAGATCATGATGCTGGGGTCTCCAGCCTTGGCTGAGGTAATGGGTCCTGTCATAGAAAATGGTTCTAAGCATCAGGTTATACTTAATTAAAGGAATTAAGTACATGTCTACTAAAATTCAGATGACTATAAATAATGAGAATATAATTGGGTTGGCTTGAGGTACCTTAGCATCTAAAGAGTTTTGATTGGCGAGACAACCTACTAGATCCTATTTTTGGCTAACCTAGTCTTTGGATAGGGTAAGATCTACGCTCCCTACACGTCGTAAATACGTATTACAACATACCTACATACCTATGTTTGGTTTTGCATAGTATCACTCCACTCAATTTGTGTATCACAGTATCAAGCACATAATATTAATTATTCACATAAAAATTATTTCATATAGGCATATATGTATTTATCTATCATTAAATATTTAGGCATAAAAGAAATTTTCAAATTCCTGTGTCTTGTACTAGAACCTCCCAAGTGATGGCTATTTTCCCCTATATGGGTTATTAAGCAATAAGTGAATTATTTTATTTTAAATTATATATTTTATTTTATATTATTTTATTTTATTTTTATGATTATTTTATACAAGTTTATATTTTTTCATGTTTATTAAGGTTATTTTAGGTAATATCCAAGTTCCTATGTGTCAAAACATAAAATCAGCAAAAATATAATCACTGGGCGATGTCTCTGGGGGTTGGATGCATTGCCCAGTGCCATCGCCCAGAGAATCGGGGCGCAGGTATATGAGTCCGAGAGGGGCCCATTTTGTACCATCCTTTTCCTAAACTTCTCTAAACACCTAGGAAAACTCTTTGGAGGGTAGTGTGACTATTTCCACACCAATTCCTCTCATTTCTTCGAGTCTTTCGCAAATCCACACGAGCCAAGGTAAGATTTCTTAATCATTTTCTTCATATTAGATCTTGTCTTAGTTTATTCTTGTTTTAGCTAGGGTTTTACCTCTTTTCCCATAACCCTAACTTTTTTTTTTTCCTTCTCTTTTTCTAGCCCAATGTCTATAAGTCATCGCACGGCTAGGAAATCGGTAGCCCAGAAGAGGCTACGGGTTGAGAGCGATCATTCTTCTTCATCATCATCTACGGTGCCTCCCCCTTCACCTAGGGACGATTCATCTTCGGAGGAGCCCAAGTTTGACCGATTCCTCTTCTCTAGGTATGAGCAGTTTAAGGATTGGGACAAGCTTAAGTCCCTCAAGATAGTCAATGGTCGGGTGGTCCAGGTGGATGACTTCCATTAATACAGTCTCTTTACTAGGTTCAACACCTTGAGTTGGACCCCTATGTTGACTCCTACTGAACCTTGTTATCCCAACTTGGTTCGGTATTTCTACTACAACTTGGTGCCATCTGGGGCACAAGAGTTCGGTTGGAGAGTAGGGTGAAGGGAGTGGATATCAGGTTGACCATTGCCTCCTAGCGGGGATTCTGGGGCTGCCCAACACTGGGGAGAGGTGCTATTACAAGCCCCATGTTGATATTTCTGAGATGTTCTCTTTGGAGACCAGGAGGAGGGTCTTTAAAGCATTGACAGGTTCAAAGGACACTCCCAAATCAGAGGATTCCTATAAGCCCAGTGCCCGAGTCATTAGTAGGTGTGTAACCTACAACATCTACCCCAAGGGCGGTAACAGGGGTAGCATTTCTATAATGAGAGCGTATATCACATACTGCCTATTGGGAGCAGGCAGAGAGGGTCCAGTCATAAACCTCCCATACCTATTACTCCAAGTTATGCTATATCATGCACAGAACCCATCTGATGGGAACCTTCCATATGGGAAGTTCCTTACCTTATTCCTTTGGCACTTTGAGGTTCCTTTGGCGGGTGAGAATATGGAGAAGGATAGATCTAGGCCCATTGACAAGACCTCAATACTGAAGATGAAGGTGTCAGGGGGTAATCCATCGGAGGATGAGGAGATGGGGATGCTAGGTGATGAGCAGGATGTGGAGTATGATGAGGTGCAAGGTGACATCTTGGGAGACATTCAGGGTGAGGGGCAAGGCGGCTTTGAGGGCATTGGTGCACAGTTCACAGATTTACTTGCTTATGGAGCGACGGGTGCTTCTAGCTCACAAGTGCCAGGGCCATCTGAGTGGGCACAAATGATGTCACATTTTCAGGGTCTCAGCACTCAGCTCACTGATATGTCGACTGGGATGGATCGGGGCTTCACATCATTGGAGAGCAAAGTAGTGTCTGTAGAGCAGTGCATGGACTTCTGGGACAGGTTCTATCGTGTTGACTTGCGCCAGTCACAGCCTCCATCAGGCGACTTGCCTCCGCCGAAGTAGTTTCTTTCAGCCAGCTTCTGACTCAGTGCTATGTGGTTCAGATATATCTTTTCTTTTTAGCTTATGTACTTTTTTTTTTTTTTGTCAACTTATGTAAATATTGAAGTAATACTTTTAATCAAACTTATGTAGTGGCTCAGCCACTGTTGTCTTTAAATTTAATGGAAATTATGCATCTTCTATTTAATTGCATCTACCTCCCCTATAGCTTTTAATTATTACATGTTTTAATATTGGTAGCTTATTAACCCTAATCTGCACTCCGTGTATGTAAGAAGAGCCTCACGCTCTGATACCAAGCTCTGTCACACCCAAAACCACCCCTGGGAGGATTAGGTAGGTGACCCGAATTGTGTAACGACAATCCGCCAAATCCCATGGATCTAGAAATAGTTATTATATTCACGGTCCCACATTCATCACATTACTACAGGTAAGATCAGAGTGCTGCAGATAAACTACAATTATAATAATCAAAGAGAAAGCATAGCATTATGGGAATGAGGTTATATGTATATATATAAAGTGTTCTGAAACATTCCCACCCAGATACAACCCACAAAGAGAAACAAAGCTGACAAAAACTGAAAGACTGAAATACATACATATTTATATATATACAGGGTGAGATAACTCAACCCTAAAGGAAAAAGAACTAAAACTGCACAACAAGCAAGATGGGGATAAACTCCTAACAGGAACAAAAAGGAGTCTCCAAGACAAAAAGCATCAAGTGCACTCCTCAACGGTCTTCATCAACGACCACCAAGAATGCACACATCATCGGCACGACCTCCGTCGGGGTCCACACCCTCTCCTCCTCGTAATGAGCCTCCATACCACAGCGGCATCGATCTGCAAAATCATCTAAGAAAAATAATGTATAACAGAGTGTGAGCCCCACTAAGCTTGTGAGCAAAACATATCATCATGCATGCACGTGCAACCACAATCCACATGATCCTACATGATATGCAAGTCCAGATTGATTATTAGCCACCTAGCAATACAACTAAGTCAGGTCAGTGCTACTACAATCCCCAATACATGTATCCCTGGTGCGGGCTTGGTTACCCCTTCCCACGATACACCTATTGAGTTGTCGGAGAGGACCAGTCAGCTCCCGCATTCGTTCACCAAGGTCAGCCCGACCATCCCTCTGTGATTAACCTATAGGGCAATCCATCCCTTTTCTCTTTTCTTTTCTTTTTTAGCTTATAGCCCATATTCACCATTCCAGTGTAAACATATTTCTTTTCTTTTCATTTCCTTTCATTTCTCATATATACATATGGTCACCCTCATAGGCATCCAACACCTTAACCCCTGTTGGCAAGGATGCATAGCACGGGTGATGAAACTCTAACCCCATGTCTATATGGCATCGTATGAGTCGGGCGGTGTCAACCATATCCCATACTACGGGGTACCACCGGCCTCATTTCTAAGCCAACTATGGCATCTAGTCTATAACATTCACAATCATCAAATAAGATTCACAGTGTTGATCAACAGACAGTTAATGTGTAGTAATTTGAGTAATTGAACAAAATTAGATAACACAACATTTATAATTTAAGATTCTTAATTGTCGGCATAGTAACACAGTTACACATACATATATGATAATACTTCACTCACCTGGGTCTGATTCTAAGAACTCGGTTGCCAATTCAGTTCCAACTACAGTCTGGTTGTAGGCCTCGAGCTTGAGATCAAATCCTAGGTATAAATCAGAAATTGTCATTTTAATATTCCAATCTATCTTTAGAGATCCTAGGGTTGATCTAAGCTTTCAGGGTTGACCCGGTGTTCAGTTGGTTTTCAGTTGGAATTCTCTGGGCCTTGCACTGGGTCTTAGGTCTATGTCCCGGTGCATCATCCAGAGATGGTGGCCTAGGGGTAAAATGGTTATTTATAGTATTAGTACCTGACCCTAGGTCATAATAGGCTCACAGTGCTGTCCCCAGCTTGACAGTGCAGCAGGACTAAGCACAGGCAGGGTTTCCAAGTCCAACGGGGCCCACTTGGGTTCCCAAGAATTCCCACATATGGACAAATGTGGGGAGGGGCATTTAGGTCACTTTTCACTTTCCCACATAGTACCATGGCCACTGGGTGAGGTCCCCCAAGTCAAAACATCAAAACAGCAGTAAATCATTCACTGGGCGATGTCTCTGGGCGTTGGGTGCATCGCCCAGAGATTTCAAAATGAGATTTGGCTGAGTTTCCCAGGTTGCTGGCTATGGGCTGTGATCAAATCTTTCCCCTATGCATGTTAGGGTATTAGGTGACTCCAGGGGTGATCTTCATTTTGGTCCATGTGGATTTTCCACTGGGCCCACCACTTGGCTGCCAGAGGATGCCCAGACAGCCCAGCGAATAGTATTATAGGGTTTTCTTCAGGTATGAAACTCAGTTTTAGCTACATGCAAAGCTGGAAACAGATGTAAAATGATGATCCAAGGCTGTTACCCCACCTAGGGCTAGGTCACATGCAGCCAGGGCTCCAAACAGCCAACTAAAAGTGAAACTGGGCAGTGCAGCCATTCACAACTAGGTTTCGGCTCTTAGACCAGCATAACAGATCTGTAAAATTACATGAAATTCCCAGATCTTCCATGCTTCATACTTGCATGGAAGATCTGGAGTAGTTCTAGGCAATTCCCAGCTGTTCTGGGCTACCAAAGAGCAGAAAATCATCCAAAACACAGGCATCAAAGGGAGCAGGAGGTTTGGGCAGATGTTTGTATACCTGAGCTGAGCTTGGGTGCCACGAAATCGGAGCTCAGATGTGTGAGCTGCTCCTCCCTTCCTTCCTCTTCTCTTTCTTCTTCTTCTCCCTCTCTTTTCCTCTCTTTTCTTTCTTCTCCCTTCCCCACTATTTGAACAGTAGCCAAGGGGTTTAATTGAACCAATGGCACTACTATTTATAGGCCCAGCCCATACTAAGACCCCTTTTAAGAATGCATTCTCAGTCATTCTGGGCACACTAGTGGGGTCCATAGTGGTCCAGGGGTATGAGGTGGTCCCTCAGACTCCCCTCTACCTATGGAGGGTGTCCATGTCCAATATGAGTGGTTCCCATAATTTAAAATCAATTTAATATGCTATTCTGTACTCTGGGCAATGTCTCTGGGCTTTGTCTGCATCGCCCAGTGCATCGCCCAGAGATTTCAGCAAGGCTGAGTCTCAGTGGGACTTGCACAGGGGTTTGACCCATGGTTAGGGCATTGTCCCCACATGCCAATTAGAGGTTTTTATACACTTTTCCAGGGGTGGTCCCATAGTTATGGAGATGAGAGAGATTACCTGGAGTCCAGGCCATACATAATGCTGTGAGCTGTGCAATTGCAGGGGTCAGTTGTCCATCTTCTGATAGGTAGGTAGGAAGACATGCACAGGGTTTCTTCATCAATTTCAATCACTGGAGTGATACTCCATAGTGTTCTTGGTTGCCTGGTCAGGGGTTCCTGTCCTTCAATCAAAATTTGAGCCAGTTAGGAGCAGGGTTTGACAATTGCTGCGGTTCAACAAGAAAGGTAAACTAAGTCCACGGTTCATTGGTCCATATGAAATTCTTAACAAAGTGGGACCTGTAGCATACCGACTGGCATTACCACCATCTTTGTTTGGCATCCACGATGTTTTCCATGTATCGATGCTAAGAAAGTACGTCAATAACCCGACCCGTGTACTCACAACTGAACCTGAGTAGTTGGACGTGGACATGACTTATGAAGAACAGCCTACAGAGATATTGGATAGAAAGGAGCACAATCTTCGTAACCGCATGGTCGCCTTCATAAAGGTTCGATGGGGAAACAATCCCATAGAAGAAGCTTCATGGGAATGTGAAGAAGAAATGAAGAAAAAATATCCCCAACTCTTTGAATTGCAAGGTAAGCAAATTTTCAGGATGAAATTTTTGTAAGGTGGGGAGAAATGTCAAACCGTGCCCCTAACTGACTGGAATCTTGACTGAAGGACAGGAACCCCTGACATGGCATCCAAGCACACTGTGGAGTATCACTCTAGTGATTGAAATTGACGAAGAAACCCTGTGCATGTCTGTCTATATGCTTGTCAGTAGATGGATAACTGACCCTTACAACCGCACAGCTCATAGCATAATGTACTGCCTAGACTCCAGGTATTCTCTCTCCTCTCCATAATTATGGGTCCCACCCCTAGAAATGTTTGTAAAAGACCCTAAGAGACATGTGGGTACAAGGCCCTGACCCTGGGTCAAACCCCTGTGCAAGCCCACAAAGTTTTAACCTTGCTGAATTCTCTAGGCGATGCACTGGGCGATGCAGACATCACCCAGAGACTTCGCCCAGAGTGTAAAACAGCATTATGTAAAGGATTTAAATTGTGGGGACCACCCATATTGGACATGGACATACTCCATAGGTTGAGGGGAGTCTGAGGGACCACCTCTTACCCTTGGATCACTGTGGACCCCACCTGAGTGCCCAGAATGGGTGAGAATGCAGTCAAAAATGCATTTTGGAAATAGACCTTAGTAGCCAAATAGGCCCTAGTCAAGGCTGGGCTATAAATACCAGTGCCTTGGGTTCATTTTAGACCCTTGGCTACTGTTCAAATCGTGGGGGAAAGGAGAAGAAAGAAAAGGAAGAAAAGAGAAAGAGAAGAGGGAGGGAGCAGCCTTGCCCTCTAAGGCTTTGGATTCGAGCAGCTCTACATCTATTCAGGTATAACACCTCTATCCATACCTGCTGCCTTGATGAATCACTGTTGTCCTTTTAATATCTCTGTGCTTTTGAATGTTATCTAGCCATTGGCAGCCCAGAACAGCTGGGAACTGCCATGGACTATCCCAGATCTGTCATGCAAGTATGATGAATGGAAGATCTGAGGATTGTATGATGTTTTACAGATCTGATCTTACTTTTGGAACCGAAACCAGGCTGTGTCTGGCTGCACTGCTAAGTTACACTGAGAACAGGCTGTTTGGAGTCTTGATTTCTTGTCCTAGCTGCATGGAACCTAACCCTAGGTGGTAGCAGCTTTGGATTATCATTTTACACTTGAATCCAGCATTGCATGTAGCTAAAACCAAGTTCTGTAACTGGAGAAATTGTGGGTTACTATTCATTAGGCTGTCTGGGCAGCCTTTGGCAGCCTAGTGGTGGGCCCAATTGAAAATCCACAAGGACCAGTGCAAAGTATGCCCCTGGGGGTCCAAGCTGACCTAACATGCATTGCCCATGGTTCAAAACCTAGGAATCTCAGCCTGATTCCGGTTTTGCAATCTCTGGGCAATGTCTGGCGATGCAGACATCGCCCAGTGAATGGAATTTGGCAATTTTACTGATCTGACCTGGGGATCCTCACCCTGGGGCCATGAATCAGTATGGGAAGATGGAAAATGACCACAAAGCCCCTTTCCATATCTATCCATATGTGGGAATGCTTTGGGAACCCAAGTGGGCCCTGCAGGACTTGGAAACCTTGCCTGTATTGGTCCTGCAGCACTGTCAAGTTGGGGACAGCACTGTCAGACCAATATGACCTAGGATCATGTACTAATGTAGCAAATGACCATTCTACCCCTAGGCCACCAACTCTGGAAGATGCATCGGGACATAGGCCTAAGGCCCAGTGCAAGGCCCGGAGAATTCCAAGTGATGATCAATTGTACACCGGGTCAACCCAGTGAGCTTAGATCAACCCTAGGACCTCCAAAAAGAGTTTGGAATGTTAAAATGATAATTTCTGATTTATATCTAGGATTTGATCCCACGCTCAAGGCCTACAGCCAGACTGCAGTCAGAACTGAATTTGCAACTGAGTTCTCAGAACCAGACCCTGGTGAGTGAAACATTATTGTGTATGTATGTGTAACTGTACTATTATGTCTGCAATTGAATTCTTAAATTATAAATACTGTGTTATTTAAATTCTGTTCAATTACTCAAAATTACTACACACTGATTGTTTGTTGATCAACACTGTGATTTTTACATGAGGACTGTGAATGTTAGACTAGATGCCGTAGTCGGCTTGGAAATGAGGCCGATGGTAGCCCGTAGTATGGGATATGGTTGACACCACCCGACTCATACGATGCCATATAGACATGGGGCTAGAGTTTCATCACCCGTGCTACGCACCCTTGCCAACAGGGGTTAAGGTGTTGGATAACTATGAGGACTACCATAAAACCCTAGAGGTGTTTACATCGGGAAGCCTCAGCACAGCTGGGATGCCCTAGGGCAGATTTGCCGTGAAGCCTTAGGCTGCAAGCTCAAGAAGCACCGAAAGGTGAATTTTTTTTCCTATATGCCACAGATAAGATTATGCACCAGTTTGGTGGAATTATATTGAGTCGGTTACCTCACAGGAGTTAATCAAGAGGGCCGGTCGGGCTAACCTGGGTAGGGAGATGCTGGAGCTGGCTGGTCCTCTTCGACAACTCAATGGGTGTATCACGGGAAAAGGTAACCAAGCCCACACCAGGGATACATGTATTGGGGATTGTAGTAGCACTAACCTGACTTAGCTGTATTGTTAGGTGGCTAATAAATAATCTGGACTTGCATATGATGTAAGATCTTGTGGATTGTGGTTGCATGTGCATGCATGATGATATGTTTTTCTCACGAGCTCGGTGGGGCTCACACTCTGTTATACATGTTTTTCTTCTAGATGATTTTACAGGTAGATGTCGCTGTGGCATGGAGGCTCATTACGAGGAGGAGAGCCCTAATTGTTATGATGATATTGGTGTGGACCCCGACAGAGGTCGTGTCGATGATGCGGGCATTCTCGGTGGTCATTGATGAAGACCAATGAGGAGTGTACTTGATGCTTTTTATCTTGGGGACTCCTTTTTGTTTTTGTTAGGAGTTTATCCCCGTCTTGCTTGTGGTGCAGTTTTAGTTTTCTTTTCTTTTTGGGATTGAGTTATCTCACCCTGTATATATATATATGTATGTATGTATTTCCTTTTAGCTTTGTCAGCTTTATCTTTCAGTCGTGGGTTGTATCTGGGAGCGAATGTTTCAAAACTCTTTTATGTATATATATCACCATCATTCCCGTATCGCTATGCTTTCTTTCTTGTTATAATTGTAGATTATCTGCAGCACTCTGATCTTGCTTATGGTAAAGTGATGAATGTGGGACCGTGAATATAATAACTGCTTCTAGATCCGTGGGGTTTGGTGGATTGCCGTTAGGCAATTCGGGTCACCTACCCAATCCTCCCAGGGGGTGGTTTGGGGTGTGATAAACACACAGGGTTTATACTGGGTGGATTGATGGACGGTACCACAATTGGTGGATCCGATCGTTCATCCGCCGACAGTCTCTCCTGAGATTTCAAAGGGCTTTTGCCCTAGCTTGAAGCTTGGAGCTCCTTGGCACCTCAGGGTCATAGAGGGGGTGTTTAAGCCTTCCTATGGTCACTAGATCCTAAGCTCACCTCATGGATCCAAGATCCTACAAGGTTTGGGTCACATTGGTCCAAGGGTTGAGTTTCAAGGTTCAAACAAGGGATTTATTAGCCATGGCTACAATTGCAGCACCTAGAGGCCTCCATTACCTCCCTTGGAGCTCCCAAAATAGGTCAAGCATCACCTTGGGTCCCAAATGGAACTCTAGGTTAGCCCTAGCTCAAGAAAATTCACCAAAATCAAAGAGAAATGGGGGAGAGCTAGGTTTGGGGAGCTTACCTTGGTGAGCTTCCTTCTTCTAGCCACTCTCTCCATCTTTTCTCCTCCTCTTTCTCTTCTCCCTTGGGTCCGGCCAGCTTGGGAGGAGATGTGGGGCTGCCAGCCACCTTGGCATGGCCTCCATCTTCTTCCCTTCCCCTCCTATTCCTCTCCTACTTCTACTTCTCCTTCTCCTTTCCTTCTTCTCCTTCTTCTCTTGTCTCTTCTCCTCCACGGTTTATGGGGGAGGGGGAGAGATAAGTGAAAGAGAGGGGTTTCCCTATCCTTTAAGGGGTTAGATGGGCCTTAGGGTATGTTTGGTTTAGGCATCTCCAATCACTTAGTGGCCCTTAGGTCTTTAAATGGGTTTTAGTTTGATCTTAGGGTTTGTTTGGTCTTGGCCATAGCCATTAGGTCCATTAGGTCATGTTTGGGGTGCACCCTATGTCCATAGGACTTAATTGTCCACTAAGGTCTGTGTGGTCTAGGCTAGGGTGTATAAAACCCATGATTCACCTAAGTTATGCCTTGTGGGCCCACTCTCATGGTTCAACTAACCGTCTAATGGCAAGGTTAGGGATCCATATGGTCTAAAGGTCTAATTAAGGTGTCCGAGACACGGGGATGTGGGTCCCTTAAAAAAATAAACTAAAAAGGCAGATGACAGCATGGGCAGATCCTCGAGCGGATTCAGTAAGAGTGAGTCCGTTCGTGACTCCGGTGTTGCTGTCAAGGCCGAAACTTCAAGGAAAGTTACAGGGCTTTGGCCCACACTTCTAGGGCTTCGAGGGGATACTTTTAGTAATATTTTAATTCTTAGGTTATAGGTGTTGGCCAGTGCCACTGTGGCATTGCCCCTTAGGTAAAGGTGCAAATTACCCTAGGGTATAGGGGTATATCTGGGGTGCGGGGGTAACATCCCCCCAACCTTATTAAAAAATTGCATCCTCAAAATTTGAGGCAATCCCGATCTCAAAGGTGAGGGCTCGTTAAGTAAAAGCACATCTAATTGCCCACTATCTAGACCAAGTCAAAGGTCAGGTTAAAGTAAGGCAGTGCCCGCATGATATAGCAGGTCAAGTTCTTTAATTCTCTTCCTTTGTAGGGTCTCATTACCACAAAGGTGCGGTTCATAGTAACCCTAAGCTCCATTGGGTCAAGAGTTGGTAGTTACCACATTCCAGAGGCAACCACACTGTCTTCTATACTAAACTAAGTCATGAAGAATAGGAAGTTTTCTAGCTCTTCCAGGTCAAGTGATACCACCTAGGCCTTCACTACTCTAGTTATTCTTGAGTTGTAGGGCTGAACCTGCCTAGTTCCCAGCACAGGGTTTACATTTTGAATGCTTTCACTTTAGGTTATCTCATTACCTAACCCAACTTTAGAATGATTTGGAATGTTGATGGGACCTCCATATGTGTCAATACTCCCTTCATATCTGTCATTGGAAAAGGTCTTGTTACATCCCTCAGTTCCAGCTTTCATAACCTTTAACCCTATCACACAAGGAAAAGTCCATACTAGTCCTCTCTTGAGAACCACACCATCCTCTCCTAATTTAAGTCCGAGTCAACTCCTTTGAGCAGGGTCCATTTCTAATCTATCCGGTCATCATTAAATTAATTTCCTATTAACTTAAGGTCTGGTGGACCAGGGTCAAGGCTCAACTAGCTATCACCATAAGGTCAAATCAAAGTCACACTTGTGGCTCAGGAGAACTAGTCTAACACACACAAGGGTGAAAAAGACACATTTATTTTATTTATTTTCACACCAATCATAGGTATAAGTTTAATAATTACATTAACATCCCTATGGACATAGCTATAACCTGAGTCAATCCATAAGAACAAGGGTAGCTCTAGGTATGGTATACTAGGTCTCTTTGGAAACCAAGTCACGGTGTAGGATTTCCTCTATGAGTCTATACAAGGTTTGGATGAACCAAGTAAAGTAAAAATAGAGTCGTCACTAGCTTGAGGTGTCATGAATGACTTCTAAACACCCGTGGCCTTCATGGCTCACACAATTAAACTAGCCCAACCAGCTTATTACTTTCCTTTCATAATATCTACCCCTAGGTTCGGGCTAAGAGCCGGATCCTATACATTTCCATAAGGATTCCTATACCACATAAGTTGGGTTCTATCAAACACTACCGGGTCGCTCACTAACGGGGTTTAAGGAATTGCATCCACAAAGGCAATTTTCCTTCTCTTGCTTAGGAGGAAAGTCACAACGTATACTAATGCCCATCGTCTCTTATTGGCTGGCCTAGTCGATGTAGGCCCAAGAATGTAGACACCGTAGTTTATATTTAAGGCAAGCAATAATTATGCATGGGCCAAGCAAGAGGGGTGTCCAATCTAGGGTATAGGCACATAGTCATCATACATGGGTGGGGTTAAAAGGTCTCCAAAATCTAGGCTCAAAATCCTAAAAGAAATTGAGCGGACTCACGAGCGGTATCAGTGCTTTGGCTCCTTTCGTGGCTCCACCGAAAAGATAGGGAGAGCGGACTGGCGGGCGGATGTGAAAGGTGAATCCGTTAGTTCATCCGTTCTCAGAAGGGTTAAAGGCCGAGAGGAAATTAATCGAACGGATCTACAGGCGGACTCGTGAATGTGGATCCGCTCAGGCTAATATTCTAAAATTTCAAGTTTTATACAGGACAGATCGACGGGTGGAGTCACTTTTAGTGGTTCCGTTCATTCGTCCGTTCATGGAATTTTAACAAAACAGAGCCACGAGTTTTTAAACTTACTTTTGGCTCCAAAGAGGGGAAACACAACCGTAAGGGAAGGGGGCTCTACAGGGTTCTTCATTTGGGCTTCCTTGTAACTCCTTTGAGTGGATTTCTTGCAATCTCAAGCCTCAAAACTCATCTCTAACTTATTCAAGGTAAGATTTCTCTTCTCTCTTTTCTTTCCCATTCTCTTCTTTCTTCCATTGTAAGATTTTGCTTGTGTCTCTTCATATTCTCTTCCTTTTCCTCTTGGATTTGAGATGGATAGCCTAGGTTGTGATTGGATTTGATTTTGTTTGCACTTTCATGGCCATGTATGCCAAGATCATGCCCAAAATCGATTTTAGGCTGGGGTTTTGGGTGTATATCAAGCCCTAATCGATCAATGGCACTATATGGTTGGATTCCTTGTTTGTGCATTGTATATCTTATAAATTTTAAAGCCCTTGCAAACATTTTGAAGATTATTTGCTATGGTTGCCAAGTGTAGTTGGATTTACTTGGACAATTCTAGGCTTAAGTTGGGGTAAAACCTCAATCCTTCAATGCTTTGGGGAAACCCTTCAAGTTTATGCTTAATTCTTGTGTGCCCTAGGATCTCATAGGAATTCATCTCATTGTTTTCTCTTCAAGCATCTTCTCTTGTTTGTATAATTGTTGACAAAATCCTTGAAATCTATCCTTTATTTTCCAAATAATTCATTCACTTGATGTATCCTCAATGCATTATTTATTTTTGGGATTATTCATAAAATCCTTGGAATTTATCCCCTTTTCCTCAAATAAATAAATCCCTGTCTCTCGTTGGGGTATTCCTCCCAATCACTTACTTGTTTGACATTGGTTGAAACATATAATAGTCAAAAGCACATATGTTGTTTGTGTTGACCTCATTGTTCACCTCTAAGCACACTAGGGATCTCATGTAGACTTCATGTGTGAATTGATCTTGTTTCTTTTCTTCTCATCATTTACATATACATATTTTGATTTTCTCATCGTGCATAGCCTTCTCTTCAATTCATTACCATATCATTTAAACATTCTTCTCCTATAATTTATTTGCCAATTATATGCCATCATTTCAATTTGGCTTACATTTGCTGTCCTTCTTTGGTTTGTGCTTTATGTGTAGGAAATCTGGTCATGGGTCCAAAGAGAAGGAGAGATCTATCCATTGTAGCTTTCGCCCCTATGGCCTACAACGTGAACCGTTTTACCTCCGAGAAGACCGAAGGGATCTGTAGGGAGCATCTCTTCAATAGGAAGATTCTTGTAGACAGAGATGTCACAGTGGAGGAGCTTTTAGCCTACAAGGTGGGGGCTAGGTTTGAGAGACTGCAGTGGACCAACATGCTCGTTCAACTGGACTTCCACTATCCCACACTGGTCAGAGAGTTCTATGCAAATTTTATCCTGACCAAGGAGGAAGATGATGAATACAAGCTGACTTCCTATGTAAAGGGAGTTACCATTGCTTTCACTGCGACAGAGTTAGGGATTCTTCTCAGTGTCTCGTCAGAGGGTGAGAGGGTATACTATCCTTCAGGCAGTCATCTGGACAAGTGTCTTTCTCCAGAAGAGAGGTGACAATTGTTTAAGATCCTCTCCAATGACAAGTTCGAGGAGAACAAAGATCTTTCCAAGTTCCCACCTTCACAGCATGTTCTGATTTTTATAGCCAAGACCAATTTGGCTCCTTCCAAGGGACACATCACTCTTCCTCCTTTGATGTCTGCGATTCTGGCTCATTCTTTATACACTGGCCAGCCCATCTGTCTACCTCACGTGGTCATACAACACATGGCCTGCATGGTGATGAATCCTGCTCGAAACAACACTCTACCCTATGGCCGACTGCTCACCAGGATTTTCTTATTCCTTGGGGTTGATCTTGACCGTGAACCCAAGGGAACATGCACTGAGGGACCTATTGGGTTCAACGCACTGCAGAAGATGAATTTATATTATGATTATGACAGTGCTGGGGAGCAGGTGCAGTACGGAGATGGCAGAGGGGTCAGGGAGGAAGATGAGGATGACAGTGATGATGACTTGGAGTTTATGGGCTCAGGGCCTTCTGCAGTAGGTACTTCTAGTGCACCTGGGGGAGGTAGCGACATCATGATGGCTATTTGGCGACTAACCCTGAGGATGGAGGATGGCTTCGACGATGTCAAGAAGCAATTCTCTGATCAGGCTCAGCGTCTAGAGAGCATCGAGCGAGGGGTGAAAGATCTCAATGCCTTCCTGGGTCACGGTGGTAGAGGTGGTGCAGATGCCTAGCTCAGTTCTCTCCCAGCAATTCTTTACAGTTATTTTGAATCAGCTCTTATTTATCTGGTCCTTGATGGATCTTTGTGGGACTCCTTTATTTTGCTCTTTTCCTTTAGTTTTTCCTTTTCTCCTTTTTCTCTTCTTTTCTTTTCTTTTAGTCAGATGGTTTGGTGAACATTTTCTTTTCATATCTATATATATTGCTTAATTCCTCTTGTTTAGATCATTATGGTCTGTTGTGGATTAGTTATGTTTAATTTATTATTGTGTGTGAGTTATAGCATATATTTACCCATCTAATATCTACTTAGGACCCAACCAAGCAATTACATAATTATTAATCAACAGCCTATGTTTCAAATCCTAAATTCCATGTTACCTATTATCCCTCTAGGTTCTTGTTTTCACCCCAATCAGTCTTCTTCCTATGTGTGCACACAATAAGTTATGTTCTTGAGATTTTTAGTTAGAACCTAATTGTAGAGAGTAAATCAAGAGGTTACACTAGACCGTGGTCGGTGCAGAGCATCATTGCTTTGATACCACTCTGTTATCCCGATGTAAGATATTTTACCACATAGGGGTATGACTGGGACAATCACACATCATCCCAACACCTACCAGGATCGCAGATACAGTGTCCCGAGCCACAATCCACCATGTTATCACATCTTGATAACAGAAAGGGAACGTACCAATATGGAATAAGTCGTCCCAGATACAGAGTTAGCGAAAGCAAAATTAAATTAAATCATGTGAAATTATAGAGCATCGATTCTCTAATGATAACACATAGTATAATGTTCATAAATGTAATCATTCAATCTCTCCTATAAATAAACACACAGTTTATACATGATTGTGGAATGAAGATAGAAAATAGTAAAATAACAAATAATTGCCCCAAGGGCACCAATCTTGGGTGTACATCCACATCCAAGTCACAGTCAGCGGCTCCACTTGATTCGCATCCAATGGTGCTCATCAAGAGTATTACCTCTTGCATAACAACTAAAAAGGGGTTGCGCAATGGGGTTAGCTACACTAGCTTGTGAGGGAGCAAAGGGGAATGCACATACACCATACAATGAATATCAATCCAAATAATGCATGCTAATGTTAGATTCATTTTCCACCTAACACACAATTCTATCGGTTAAGTATATGCTACTGTGATAACTCGGGAGACACTGAGGGTCACTTATCCTATCGCCCCAGTGAAACCTCAATTATCACAAAGGGACCCGCGCTGGTAGAAGCCATCATGACCACCTAGTGGCAAACCCCGATAGCCATCACTACCCCTACCCTGGCCTCTCCCACCTCCACAGACCGCAGGTGCTCAGACTATCCAACACATAAACCCCTGTTTCACATGAATCTCACTGGTGCACCAACCTAACATAGAAAAGAAAGCATTAAAATAGGTATAGAAGGGTCTCATGCTAGGTCCCAATGGTTAAAACCAAGTTTCAACCAAGACAGCACGAGCGGACTCATGGGGGTCTCAGCAAAGGTGAATCCGCCCCTGACTCCGTTCAGGATAAAAGGTAAAACCAGAGCGAGCGGACCTACAAGAGAAACTTCTTACTTGAGTCCGGTGGTTAATCTATTTGACACCTGGGATAACCATAAAAGGGAGCGGATCCACGGGCGGATGTGCTTCTTGGGTCCGCCCCTGCATCCGTTCAATTCCTGAGACAGACCCGAGAGCAACAGGTCCCGGGAGGAGGCAAACAGAGTGAATCTGTGCCTTCATCCGCTCAGGCGAACACAGTGGGTTTATACTGGGCAGATTGATGGGCGGTACCACAATAAATGGATCCGGTCGTTCATCCGCCGACAGTCTCTTTTGAGATTTCAAGGAGTTTTAGCTCCAGCTTGGAGCTTGGAGCTCCATAGCATCTCAGGAATAGGGGAAGGGTGTCTAAGCATTCCTAGGGTCACTAGAACCTAGGCTTAACCTCATGGATTCAAGATCCACAAAGGTTGGGTCTCAATTTGGTCCATAAAGATGGGTTTCAAGGTCTAAAACCCAAGTTCTCCAACAATGGCTGCCATTGCAGCACCAAGGGGGTTAAACCAGACCTAGGTCAACTTCATTAGAGCTCCAACTAGGGAACAAGCTCTACCATGAGTCCCAATGGAACTCTAGGTCAGTCCAAGTTCAAGGATTCTACCAAAATCAAAGGAAAAAGGGGAGAACTAGGTTCAGGGAGCTTACCTTGGTGAGGTCCTCCCATGGAGGGGTGGAGTCCAAGGCTAAGTGAGCCTTTATGCTCTGCTTCCTTCTTTTCCATCTCTTCTCCTTCACCTTCTTCTTCCTTCTTGGTCCGGTCAGCAAGAGGAGGAGATGTGGGGCAGCCAGCCATTTTGGCATAGCTCCCATCTTCTTCCGTTCCCCTCTCATTCCTCTTCCACTCCTACTTCTTCCCTCTTTCTTCCTCCTTCTTCTCCTCCACGGTTTTGGGGAGGGGGAGGGATAAGAGAATAAAAGGGGTTCTTTAGGTTTTAAGGGGGTAGAAGGGACCTTAGGGAGTGTTTGGTTAGGGCCTTTAGGATGTGGTGTAGGTCCTTAGGGCTTTAAATGGGTTTTGGGTTAGACATTAGGCCATGTTTGGTCCAAGTCATGGGCCTTAGGTCCATTTAATAGGTTAGGGTCTGTTTGGGTTGGGTTCAGTCCTCATTTAGACCTAATAGCCCTTAAGTCCTGTTTGGTTTAGGCTAGAGCGTATAAACCCATTAATTACCTAAGTTAGGCTTTATGGGTCCCACCTGACCAATAAATGGTAGGGGTAGGGGTCCATAGGGTCCAAAGGTTCAATTAGGGTGTCTGGGACATGGGGGTGTGGGTCCCACAGGAAAATAACCCAAAAATGTTGATGACAGCACGGGCGGATCCTCGAGCGGATTCAACAAGAGTGAGTCCGTTCGTGACTCTGGTGCTGCTGTCATTGCCCAAACTTCAAGGAAATTGGCAGGGCTTTTGCCCACACTTCCAAAACTTCAAGGGGGTTCCTTCCATGGTATTTCCAGTTCAAGGTCATCAGGGTTGACCATGGTCATAAGGCATTACCCATTGGGTAAAGGTCTAAACTGCCTCGGGCATAAGGGAATATCTGGGGTGCGGGTGTAACATCCCCCTAACCTTATTAAAAATTTCATCCTTGAAATTTGAGGCAACCCGGGTCTCAGGGTGAAGGCTCGTTGAACAATAATACCTCCAAATACCCACTATCTGAAGCTAAGTCAAGGTTGAGTCAAAATAAGGTAGTGTCTAGTCGACACAACAGGTCACAGGGTCACATTACTTCAAGGGTGTGGTCCTCAATACTCAGGCTCACTTTGAACCTTTAGAGTCAGTGGTCACAATATACTAGTAGGTCCAAGGGGTATCTCCTAGTCTGGAGAAGTCTAGGGGACTTTCTGTTCTAGGTGGCTTAGTCTAGGGTATAGGGCACCATTCAAACTCTCACAACTTTGGTCACTCCTGGGTTACAGGGATTAACCTATCCAATCACCATTATAGGGTTCACACCCTGAATGCTTTCACTTTTGGTTATCTCATTACCTCGCCCAACTTTAGAATGATTGATGGAATCTCCTATTATTCACTCCCAGTACGGAGGGAACGCATTTGGTGACCCATTACTCCCTTCATATCTATCATTGGAGAAGGTCTTGTTACCTCCTTCAATTTCAGCTTTCAAGGTCTTTAAACCCATCTCACAATGACTACACAGGAAAAAGTCCTCTATGGTCCTCTTTCAAGAGCCAAACAACCTCCTATGGTAGGTCTAAGTCAACTCATGCTAATTAATCTACCCAGTCATTATTATGATCATTTAGTATTAACCCATGATCAACATGACCAAGGGTCAGGGCTCAACTAAGCGATCATAGTAAAGCCTAGGAAAGGTCATACCTGTAGTACCAGAGAATCACTCTAGTTTATACAAGTCCAAGGTTCTAAGAGACATACCTATATACATATACATATATATCACACTAATACATAGGCAAAATCTCAAGAATTACATTCATATCCCTATGGTCATATCTGGCTTCTAGGTCAATTCACAAGAGCAAATGTTCTCGAGTACAGTTTGCTAAGTCTTTTGGAGGAACAATTCATGGTGTAGGACTTCCTCTATGAGTCTAAACATGGTTTGGGAAACCAAGTAAAGTACAAATAGAGTTGTCACTAACTCAAGGTGTTATGAGTGGTCTCCAGTTATTCATGGCCTCTATGGCTCATTTAGATGAACCCTTGCAAGCCAGCCCAATACCTTTCCTTACTTAATATCTGCCCACAGGGTTAGGCTTCCTATTCATAAAGTCTAAGTACACCAATTCATGGGATCTAAGGGTCTTCATCTCCAAAGTAACTCTCCTCCCTTTTAGGTAAGAGGGGAGTCACAACACACACTATTGCCTTTCATTCTTATCGGCTACTCTGGCCGGCATAGGCCCAAGAATACAGACACCATGGTTTGCATCTAAGGCAAACAATTAACCGTGCATGGGCCAAGAAAAATGGGTGTCCAACCTAGGGTATAGCCATTAAATCATCATACATGGGGTGGTCAAAAGGTCTCTAAAGTCTAGGGTCAAAACTCCAAAAGAACAGCGAGCGGACTCACGAGCGGAATTGGTGCTGTGGGTCCGTTCGTGTTTCCCTCGCAAGATAAGGAGAGCGGACTAACGGGCGGATGAGGAATGTGAATCCGTTCATTTGTCCGTTCTCAGAAGGTCAAAAATTTTGAGAGAATATGAATCAATCGGATCTACGGGCGGACTCATGGCGGTGGATCCGTTCGTTGATCCGGTCAGTTATAAAGACACGACTTTTCAAATTCTAGGCGGGACGGATTGGCGAGTGGAGTCATGATAACTGATTCCATTCGTTCGTCCGTTTGAGAAATCTTAACAAAAACAGAACCGTGAGTTTCAAAACTCACTTTGGCTCCAAAGAAAACAAAGCCATAGGGAGAGGGAGAAAGGCTCCAAAGGCTTCTTGGGGAGATAGCTTGCATACTTCAAGTCTCAAGATCACTTCTCAATCAATCAAGGTAAATTTCTTTCTTCCATTTCCCTTTCAATTCTCTATTCTCCTCATTGAGAGATTTTTCTTGTGTCTCTTCATCTTCTCCTTCATTCCTCCTTGGATTTGTGATGATCATGTCTTGCCTTTGTTTGCATTCTTATGGCCATATATACCATGTTCATGCCAAAACCGATTTAGACTTGAGTCTTTTGGGTTTGGGAATCATGCTCTAACTATCAATGGCACTATAGGGACGGCTTTCTACTTGGTTATTGCATTCCTTTGAGCATTTTAGAGATTGTTTAACTTGTTTAGTTAGTTATCTTGGATTGGTTCCAGGCTTGATTGGGATAACTCTTCAATTCCTTCATGCTTGAGAAATTCTTTCAAGTTCCTATTTAATCCATTACATGCTTCAAGGCCTTGTCAAATCCTTCCATTGATATGCCACCAAGTACATTCCTTACACATTGCATAATAGTAGATAAAATTCTTAGAGTCTATCTCCTTCTCTTGATAGTTCATCCTCTTAGTGTACTCCCCATTGCATTTTACTCTTGGGTTACTTGCACAATCCTTAGTATTCATTTTCTTTCTCAACAAATGATTCTTACCTCAATTGGTGTACTCCACTCCATAACTTGTTTGTTTGGCATTGTTGGGATGTAAAATAGCCAATTACATATATCATTCACATTGTCCTCATCCCTTCACACCTAAGCATTAGGGGTTTCACTTGAATTTCATTTGCATAACCATCTTGTCTCCTTTCCTTTGCTTCAAACACATCTCTCATGGTATCCATGTTCTATTTCTCACTAATCACTCTCTTCATCCAATGAGTTTCACATCCTCTAGGCACTCTATTTCTCCAACTTATTTACCAATCACATACATCATTATTCCATTTTTGGCTTACCTTCTTGCCACTCTATTTGGTGTTGTCTCATGTGTGCAGGTGGCCTCATGGCTCCAAAAAGAGAGAGGGACACCGCCATCATGCTGGCCATTCCTATCACCCATCGGATGTCTCAGTTGACCACTGGAGGGACAGAGGGACACTCCCAGGGACATCTTTTTAGTAGGAGAATCCTCGTAGAAAGGGACATAACTGTTGACAAAATTATGGCATATCAGGTGGAGACTAGATTCTAGAAGTTGGAGTGGTCCAACTTGCTAGTTCTACCTGAGTTTTACTACCCTGCTCTGATCAGAGAGTTCTACTCAAAATTGCTATTTTCAGAGGGAGATGAAGGTGATCTCAGACTGTCTACAGTAGTAAAGGGAGTCTCCATCAGTTTTACCACTGAAGAATTGGGAATCATTCTTGACGTTCCGGCAGAGGGGAGAAAGGTTTATTATTCTTTGAACGGCCGCCCAGATCAAAGCCTGCGCCCAGAAGAGAGCAAAGAGTTGTTTCAAGTGTTAACAAACAACAGATACAAGAAGAATAAGGATCTCTCTAAATCTCCTCCTTGCCAGCGAGTCCTTAGTTTCATTGCCAAAATAAATCTGGTTCCTTCCAAGGCAAGTAGCACACACCCTCCTCTAATATCTGCAGTATTGGCTCACTCCCTCTACACGGGCCAACCTAGCTGTCTTCCTTACATAATCATGAAGCAAATGGCTCACACTATTATTGATTCCACTCGATAGCACGCACTGCCCTACAGTCGACTACTCACTTGGGTTTTCCTCTGCTTCGAGGTTGACCTTGATCAGGAACCCAGGAAGTCAAGCACTTGGGAGCCTATTGGGTTTGACACCCTGCGAGAGATGAACTTGTACCCTATTAATGATAGTGCAGGGGGACCGATTCAGTAGGGTAAAGGAAAAGGAATCAAAGATGGTGAGGAAGATGATAGTGAGGCCGATTCCGAGCTCAGAAGTCCCAAATTACTTGCAGCAGGTACCTCAAAGATCACAGGGGAAAGTGATGACTTATCAATGACCATCAGGCGGCTGGGTGTGCGGGTGGCAGATGGCTTCAACAGGATCAGGAAGAAACTACATGCCCAGGCTTGGCGTATGTCGGATATGGGGAGTGGAATAGACAGCATCAATTTCTTCCTTGGCCACGGTAAAGCTAGTGCCAGTGACTAGTTCCAACCTTCCTCCAAATCTTTAGAAATTATCTTACCAGATCACCTCTTTCAGTCTCTTGCCCCTGAGGGGTAATTTGTGGAACTATTTCATTTTACTTTCCTTCAGCTTCTTGCATTTCTCTTTTTCCTTTCTTTTGATCAGACCTTGTGAACAATCTAGGAAAACTTTGGAACCCTTTAAATCAATAGATGAATGTAGATCTTGCGTAACTGCCATCAGGTGTTTTGGGTTGAACAAGTGAAATCTGGTGTTTTAGGTTGGGAGAGGGAATGATACAATCATGGTTGGGTTTAAAATCTGGGTTAAGCAGAATGGAATCACAGGTGTCAAATGGTGAAGAACACTAGTTGCCTCTAGGAAAATTAAATTCTTTGGAATAGTGGTATTTAGCGTTATAGATATATTTATAAAATTAATTCCCACTTTTAGATCATGTGGTTTATTATGGTTGGTTAAATTAATATAACACTGAGCATCAATAATAACATATATATAACCGCACAGTATGTATTTAAGACTCAACCAATCAATTATACAATTATAGCCTAACAGCCTATGTTTCAAGTCTAAGTTCCATGTTGCTTATTATTCCTCTAAGTTCTAGTTTCCATTCCAATCAATCTTCTCCCTCAGTCTGCATACAACAGCTTATGTCCTTGAGCTTTTTTAGTTAGAACCTATTTGTGGAGAGTAAATCAAGAGGTTACATCCAGACTGTGGTTGGTGCAGAGCATCACGCTCTGATACCACTCTGTCACACCCCTATCCCGATGTAATATATATTGCCACATAGGGGTATGACTGGAACAATCGCACATCATCCCAACACCTACCAGGACCACAGATGCAGTTTCCCGAGCCACAGTCCACCCTGTCATCACATTATGAAGACAGAAAGGAACGTACCAAAAGGAATAAATCGTTCCATCACAGAGTTAGCGGAAGCGAAATTAAATCTAAGTTATGTGAAATTATAGAGCATCGGTTCTCTAATGATAACACATATAGCAATTCTAACATAAGTAGCCATTCATTACTCTCCCTATAATAAACATACAGTTTATACATGGATGTGGAATGAATACAGAAATTAAATAATAAACAATTGCTCAATGGCACAGTCATTGGGTGTACATCTACATCCAAGCCACGATCAGCAACTCCACTTGATTTGCATCCAACGGTGCTCATCAAGAGGCTATCTGCATATAACTAAAAAGTGATTGTACAACTGGGTTAGCTACACTAGCTAGTGAGGGAGTAAAGGGGAATGCACACACATCACACAATCAATATCAAACAGAATGATGCATGCTAATGTTAGATTCATTTTCTACCTAACACACAATTCTATCGGTCAAGTATATGCTACTGTGATAACTCGGGAAACACTGAGGGTCACTTATCCTATCGCCCTAGTGAGACCTCAATTATCATGAAGGGACCTATGCCGGTAGAAGCCATCATGACCACCCAGTGGCAATCCCCGATAGCCTTCACTACCCCTGCCCTGGCCTCTCCCACCTCCACAGACCACAGGTGCTCAGAGTATCCAACACATAAACCCCTGTTGGCAAGGGTAGTAGCATAATGGAATAAGCATCCTAGCCACAGATATACTATATGCAGGTTCTATCGCCCCGAGAGGTATTCCGGGTGCATCAATGTCCCATTCCATCTAGTACCCAGGTACCAGCAATGCACGGCACATATAGATCAGGATGACATATAACAGATTTCATAATTTAAATAAATTGGGGTTCCGGTACCGGCACACCCGGCATCGAAGCGTGATACAATGGTGCGCATTATACTATCACATTCTCAACAGTTCACAAGTGAATAAAATACAATGCGCACCATGCTTATAAATATAAGATAGCATGCTTAATGTTAACAATTATATAATATTCAAGCCCAACAAAGTCACCCAGAATCAACTCACCAGGCATAGGTGTCACCGGGCGTGATTGGCATGAATCTCCCCGGGCATCGGGTGTCATCAGCGTGGTTCACATGAATCTCGCCTGTGCACCAACCTAGCATACAAAAGAAAGCATTAAAATAGGTATAGAAGGGTCTCATGCTAGGCCCCAATGGTTAAAACCAAGTTTCAACCAAGACAGCACGAGTGGACTCATGGGCGATCTCAGCAGAGGTGAATCCGCCCCTGACTCCGTTCAAGCCAAAAGGTAAAACGAGAGCGAGCGGACCCACGAGCGAAACTTCTTACTTGAGTTCGGTGGTTGATTCGCTCAATACCTGGGACAACCATAAAAGGGAGCGGATCCATGGGCGGATGTGCTTCTTGGGTCCGCCCCTGCATCCGTCCAATTCCTGAGACAGACCCGAGAGCAATCGGTCTCGGGCGGAGGCAAACAAAGTGAATCCATGCCTTCGTCCGCTCACGCCAACACACAGGGTTTATACTGGGCGGACTGATGGGCGGTACCACGATAGATGGATTCGGTTGTTCGTCCACCGACAGTTTCTTCCAAGATTTCAAGGAGATTCAGCTCCAGCTTAGAGCTTGGAGCTCCATAGCATCTCAGGGACAAGGGAGGGGTGTCTAAGCATTCCTAGGGTCACTAGAAACTAGGCTTAACCTCATGGATTCAAGATCCACAAAGGTTGGGTCTCAATTTGGTCCACAGAGATGGGTTTCAAGGTCTAAAACCAAAGTTCTCCAACAATGGCTGCCATTACAGCACCAAAGGGGTTAAACTAGACCTAGGTCAGCTTCATTAGAGCTCCAACTAGGGACCAAGCTCTACCTTGAGTCCCAATGGAACTCTAGGTCAGTCCAAGCTCAAGGATTCTACAAAAATCAAAGGAAAAAGGGGAGAACCAGGTTCAGGGAGCTTACCTTGGTGAGGTCCTCCCATAGAGGGGTGGAGTCCAAGGCTAGGTAAGCCTTCATGCTCTCCTTCTTTTCCATCTCTTCTCTATCACCTTCTTCTTCCTTCTTGGTCCGGCCAGCAAGAGGAGGAGATGTGGGGCAGCCAGCCATTTTGGCTTAGCTCCCATCTTCTTGCCTTCCCTTCTCATTCCTCTTCCACTCCTACTTCTTCCCTCTTTCTTCCTCCTTCTTCTCCCTCTCTTGTCTCTTCTCCTCCACGGTTTTGGCGAGGGGGAGGGATAAGAGAATAAAAGGGGTTCTTTAGGTTTTAAGGGGGTAGAAAGGACCTTAGGGAGTGTTTCGTTAGGGGCCTTTAGGATGTGGTTTAGGTCCTTAGGTCTTTAAATGGGTTTTGGGTTAGACAATAGGCCATGTTTGGTCCAAGTCATGGGCCTTAGGTCCATTTAATAGGTTAGGGTCTATTTGGGTTGGGTCCAGTCCTCATTTAGACCTAATAGCCCTTAGGTCCTGTTTGGTTTAGGCTAGGGTGTATAAATCCATTAATTACCTAAGCTAGGCTTTATGGGTCCCACTTGACCAATAAATGGTAGGGTAGGGGTCCACAGGGTCCAAAGGTTCAATTAAGGTGTCTTGGACACGGGAGTATGGGTCCCATAGGAAAATAACCCAAAAATGCTGATGACAACACAGGCAGATCCTCGAGCGAATTCAACAAGTGTGAGTCCGTTCTTGACTCCGGTGCTGCTGTCATGGCCCAAACTTTGAGGAAATTGGCGGGGCTTTGGTCCACACTTCCAAAACTTCGAGGGGGTTCCTTCCATGGTATTTCTAGTTCAAGATCATCAGGGTTGACCATGGTCATAAGGCATTACCCATTGGGTAAAGGTCTAAACTACCCCAGGCATAAGGGAATATCTGGGGTGCGGGTGTAACAGAACCCATTTGATGGAAACCTTCCATATGGGAAGTTTCTCACTCTAGTCTTTCGGCACTTCGAGGTTCCTTTGGCGGGTGAGTATGTGGAGAGGGATAGATCCAGGCCTATTGACAAGACCTAGATACTGAAGATGAAAGTGTTAGGGGTGATCCACAAGAGGATGAGCAGATGGAGATGCCAGGAGATGAGCAGCAGAGAGATGAGGAGTTGGGTGAGATGCAGGGTGGTGATGAGCATGGTGAGGAGCATGATGACATTGAGGGAGACATTCAGGGCAAGATGCAGGGTGACTTTGAGGGTTTTGGCACACAGTTCACAGATTTACCTGCTTATGGAGAGACAGGTGCTACTAGCTCGCACGTGGCAGAGCCTTCTGAGTGGGCACAGGTGATGTCACAGTTCCAGGGTCTCAACACTCAGCTTGTTGACATGTCGACCAGGATGGATTGGGGCTTCTCATCTTTGGAGAGCAGAGTAGTATATGTAGAGCAGCGCCTGAACTTTTGGGATAGATTCTACCGTGTTGACTCACGCCAGACTCAGCCTCCACCAGAGTAGTTCTTCCAGACAGCATTGATGTTTCTACTACGTGGTTCAGACTATATATATATATATATATATATATATTTTTTATGCTTATGTTTTTTTTTTCTTTGGTTTGAAATATATGTAGTTTCTTTCTGTCAGCTTATGTAAATAATGAATGTAATACAGTCCTATCAAGGCTTATGTAGTGGTTCGGCCACAGTTGTCTTTATGTTAATGAAATTATGCATCTTTTGTTTATTTACATCTACTTCCCCTGCAGCTTTTAGTTATTACTTGTTTTAATATTAGTAACTTATCAGACCTAATCTGCATCCCGTGAATGTAAAAAGAGCCTCACGCTCTGATACCAAGCTTTGTCACACCCCAAACCGCCTGGGAGGATTAGGTAGGTGACCCGAATTGCATAACGGCAATCCGCCAAATCCCACGAATCTAGAAGTAGTTATTACATTCACGGTCCCACATTCATCATGTTACCATAAGCAAGATCAGAGTGCTACAGATAAACTACAATTATAATAACAAAAGAGAAAGCGTAGCGATACAGGAATGATGATAATATATACATTCATATGTTTGTTCTGATACATTCCCCAAACAACCCACAAACTGAGAAGTAAAGCTGACAAGAATAAAAGCTAAAGAAAATACATACATATATATACAGGGTGAGATAACTCAACCCCAAAAAGAAAAGAAAACTAAAACTGCACCACAAGCAAGACGGGGATAAACTCCTAACAAAAACAAAAAGGAGTCCCCAAGATAAAAAGCATCAAGTGCACTCCTCAACGGTCTTCATCAATGACCACCGAGAATGCATGCATCATCAGCACGACCTCCGTCGGGGTCCACACCAATATCATCATAATAACCAGGGCTCTCCTCCTCGTAATGAGCCTCCATGCCACAGCGGCATCCACCTGCAGAATCATCTAGAAGAAAAACATGTATAATAGAGTGTGAGGCCCACTGAGCTCGTGAGCGAAACATATCATCATGAATGCACATCCAACCACAATCCACATGATCCTACATGATATGCAAGTCTAGATTAATTATTAGCCACCTAACAATACAACTAAGTCAGGTTAGTGCTACTACAATCCCCAATACATGTATCCCTGGTGCAGGCTTGGTTACCCCTTCCCACGATACACCCATTGAGTTGTCAGAGAAGATCAGCCGACTCCAGCATCTCCCTACCCAGGTCAGCCCGACTGATCCTTTGGATTAACTCCTATGAGGTAACCGACTCAAAATCAATTCACCCAAACCGGTGCATAATCATCATATGTGGCATTCCGCCAAAAATTCACCTTTCGGTGCTTCCCAAGTTTATAGCCCGAGGCTTCCCGACAAATCTTCCCTGGGGCATCCCAGCTGTGCTGAGGCTTCCCGGTGTAAACGCCTCTAGGGTTTTATGGTAGTCCTCACAGTTATCCAACACCTTAACCCCTGTTGGCAAGGGTACGTAGCATGGGTGATGAAACTCTAGCCCCATGTCTATATGGCATCGTATGAGTCGGGTGGTGTCAACCGTATCCCACACTACGGGCTACCATCGGCCTCATTTCCAAGCCGACTATGGCATCTAGTCTAACATTCACAATCATCAGATAAGAATCACATTATTGATCAACAGACAATCATTGTGTAATAATTTGATTGTGTAATAATTTGAGTAATTGAACAAAATTTAAATAACACAGCATTTATAAATTTAGAATTTTAACTTCCGGCATAGTAATACAGTTATACATACATATATGATAATACTTCACTCACCTGGGTCTGGTTCTAAGAACTCAGTTTTAAATTCAGTTCCGGCTACAGTCTGGTTGTAGGCCTCAAGCGCGGGATCAAATCCTAGATATAAATCAGAAATTTTCATTTTAATATTCCAATCTATTTTTTGAGGTCATAGGGTTGATCTAAGCTCACTGGGTTGACCCGGTGTACAGTTGGTCTTCACTTGGAATTCTCTGGGCCTTAGGCCTATGTCCCGGTGCATCATCCAGAGATGGTGGCCTAGGGGCAAAATGGTCATTTATAGTATTAGTACCTGACCCTAGGTTACATTAGGCTTACAATGTTGTCCCTAGCTTGACAGTACTATAAAACCAAACATAGGCAGGGTTTCCAAGTCCTGCGGGGCCCACTTGGGTTCCCAAGCATTTATTCCTATGAACGGATATGGGAAAGGGAATTTAGGTCATTTTCCACCTTCCCACATAGTTATATGGCCAATGGGTGAGGTCCCCCAAGTCAGAACATCAAAACAACAACTTTCCATTCACTGGGCGATGTCTCTGGGTGATGTCTACATCGCCCAGAGATTTCAAAAGCAAAATCTGGCTGAGTTTCCAAGGTTGCTGGCCATGGGCAGTGACCAAACCTTCTCCCCATGCATGTTAGGGTATCATGTACCCCCAAGGGTGATCTTCACTCTGGTCCAAGTGGATTTTCAACTGGGCCCACCACTTGGCTGCCAGAGGTTGCCCTTACAATCCCAGTAAATAGTAACCACGATTTCTCCAACTTCCCAAACTTGGTTTCAGCCACATTTAAGGTTGATTTTAGGTGTAATACACTGATTCAAGTCTATTGCAACTTGGGGTTTGGTCCCATGCAGTCAGGACAAAGATCCAGGACTCCAAACAGCCAGTTATCAGTGTAACTAGGCAGTGCAGCCATGCACAACCAGGTTTTGGCTCCAAGAACAAGAACAGATCTGTAAAACCTCATAAAATCCCCAGATCTTCCATGTACCATACTTGCATGGCAGATCTGGGATAGTCCATGGCAATTCCCAGCTGTTTTGGGCTGCCAGAGAGCAGAAAACTTATCAAAACATATGAATCAATGGGAGCAGCAGGTATGAGATGTGTTATTTATACCTGCACAGGTATGAGAAGGCACGAATATGGGCCTTGGATGCAAGGTTGCCTCCCCTCTCTTTCGTCTTCTTCTTCTTCTTCTCTTTTCTCTCTTTTCTCTCTTTTCTCTCTTCTTTCCTCTCTCACGGTTTGAACAATACCAAGAGCTCTAAAATGAGCTGAGGTACACCTATGTATAGACCCAGCTTAACTAAGGCCTGTTTGGCTGTTAAGGCCCATTCCCATAATGCATTTTTGACTACATTCTCAGCCATTCTGGGTACACTGGTGGGGTCCACAGTGAACCAAGGGTATGAGGTGGTCCCTCAGACTCCCCTAAACCTATGGAGGGTGGCCATGTCCAATATGGGTGGTCCCCACAATTTAAAATCAATTAATTATGCTATTTTGCACTCTGGGCGATGTCTCTGGGTGATGTCCGCATTGCCCAGTGCATCGCCCAGAGATTTCAGCAAGGCTGAATCTCAGTGGGCTTGCACAGGGGTTTGACCCATGGTTAGGGCCTTGTCCCCACATGTCATTTAGGGTCTTTTACACACATTTCCAGGGGTGGGTCCCATAGTTGTGAAGAGGAGAGAGAATACCTAGAGTCCGGGCAGTACATTATGCTATGAGCTATGCAGCTACAAGGTTCAGTGATCCATCTACTGACAGGTATATAGGATGATCCACATAGGGTTTCTTCATCAATCACAATCACTGGAGTGATACTCCACAGTGTGCTTGGATGCCATGTCTGGGATTCTTGTCCTTCAGTCAAGATTCTAGTCAGTCAGGGGCAGGGTTTGACAGGTGGTGTCAGCCGCATCCCATTCTACAGGCTACCACAGGCCTCATTTCCAAGCCGACTATGGCATCTAGTCTAACAATCACATACAGCATACAATATTCATTCATAGATGTCAACAGTCAACACAATGTAGATTTAAGATTTCAAGATTCATGAATTAAATATATAACACAGTATCAATATGTTAAGATTCATTTCAACATATTAATTATGTTACATTTACATACACGATGACATTTCACTCACCTTGGTCTGGTCCTACTGGCTCAATTGTTGGTTCAGTTTCGGTTGATGTCTGGCTGTGTACCTCAAGCGCGGGATCAAATCCTAATGCAATAAATCAAAAATGTGTTATTTTAATTATTCAAAACTATTTTGGATAACCTAGTGTTGGTCTAGGCTCACTGGTCTGACTCGGTGTTCAATCTGGTGTCACTTGGAATTCTCTGGGTCTTGCACTGAGCCTTCGGGTCCATGTCCCGGTGCATCATCCAGAGATGTGGATCAGGGTCAGATCTGGTATTTATTAGTGTAATTAGTTGTACATGGTCTTGATAGTCTTACAAATCAGTCCTCAGATCAGCAGTTCAGCTGGACCATCTTTGGCAGGGTTGTCAGGCCCTGTAGGGCCCACTTGGGTACCCAAGGTATGGATAACATTGAACAGATGTGAAGAGGGGTATTTTGGTCATTTATAACCTCCTCACACTGTATATGGCCCACTGGTGAAGGCCCATATAGGTAGGATAGCTGTACAGCCCATTTTCAATCTCTAGGCGATTCATTGGGTGATTGGCCAATCGCCCAGAGACTATTTGAGGCATGAACTGGCTCATTTTCTTGGATTTTCCTACATGGGCAGTACCTAGGTCGATCCTAATTGCATGTGGGGTGGTTGTGGTGTCACACCTTCGCCTGGATTTAGTATTAATTATTGTTTTCTCTCTCGTGTGACGTGTAGATTCTACTGCCGCGTATGCTGGCGAGTTGTTTTCACTTGTGGTCAAACCTAGCCACAAGATCATTGACCAGTTCACGGGCTTGCCTGTGCAGGAGAGGTTCCTTAACTGGCAGTGGGGAAGATTTATCTATGGAGATTTCATCGATCATCCTCCTAGCACGAGTCCACAAAGCGAGGAGTTTCGGAAGGCGTTCCCTGTGCCCCCACATTTAGATACCTCCTTTGGTGATGAGCTTAGTATTGCGATTGGGAAACTATTCGGGGTCACAAAGGACACGTTGTGACGACCGAGGGATAAGATGCTGACCTTGTGAATGTTCGTATACCTTCCTCTAGTTGACCTTGAAGTGTGGGCCAAAGCCCGACCCATTTCCTTGTGTTTTTGCTCTTACAGCAGCAACGGATGCACGAGCAGACTCACCAAGACCGAATCCACCCGTTAGTCCACCCATGCTATGTTTGGACTCTCTGAGTTTTCCTTACGTGGGACCCACACCCCGAGCCTTGGACACCTTATTTTAGCCTTTGGGACGAGGTTGGCCTCATCCTTGGTTCCCTTGGTTCGTGGGTTTGCCATTTGGGTGGACCCATTGGCTAAATAAACCTCTTAATGGGTTTTAACCTTAAAGGCCTAAATCCAAACAGACCCTAAGAGGGAGGTTAGTCTTAAAACCAAGACTTAGTGTTAGGGAAGTGCACATGGCCCTATACACCCCAAATCATCTTCATGATGACATAGGTATTTTGATGATAACAAATAAGACCATCCCTGGACTAATGCTTGTGTTTTAAGTGTTTTAGAGTTGAAGCATAGCACCAAGTGAGGGGGAGCGTATACAAACATACAAAAGCATACGCAAGAAGAATATAGCTCAAAGATATTTCAAGACTTGGAAGTCAATCTTTGGAAGCTAAAGACTTTGAGCATGTTTTGAAGATTGAAGATTTGAAGACCTTTTGTAAATATACATTTGTAAATTTTTTAGTCACAATTGATGTAATGCACACACCATGCATGCATCCATTTAGAATGACCTTAGGTGGCTATTTGACCCCTTACATATGTGACTAATTGGATTTAAAACCCCCAAACCAAACCCTAATTGAAATGGACCTTTTTACACTGAAATTGCCCAATCCGGCATACCGGTTCCCAATCCGGCATACCGGATTTCCATCCAGCATACCGGATCATTACTGGACTGTTATAAATTGACCGTTATTCTTCAGTTTTAAAAGGAAATTAGGTGATCCGGCATACCGGATTCCCATCCAGCATACCGGATTATATATGGCTTGTGAAATCCGATTTTAATCTAGATTCCAAATTAATTCTAGCCTCTTTGGCTATAAATACCCTCTTGATTAAGGCTCTAATCATCACAATTAACAACAATCAATCACAATTAAGAACCTCCAAGAACAAGTCACTCCCAAGTGAGATTTCAATTACCAATCCAGGGAAGATCAATCTCACTTTGCTCCCTTCATTCTCATTAGCATTCAAGCTTCATAGTTTGAAAGGTAGCACTTATTTTACTAAGGTTTGAGGTAATTTTAAACCCCTTAGTGTTTCATTTTTACTTTGCATAAGTAGTTGTTGAGTCCTCTTGCTAGGAATCAAGAGAAGATCAAGTCCTCTTGCTCATTAACTCAAGAGTAGCTTTTGTTAAGTCCTCTTGCTCGTTTCTCAAGAGTAGTTGTACGAGTCATCTTGCTCTTACTCAAGATCTTATAGTGAAATTCTCTCTAAGTTGAGAGAAGTGGACGTAGGAACGTGTTGGCCGAACCACTATAAATCTTTTGTGTCTCTCTTTTAATTATTGGTTGTCAATTGGTTATCTTTACTTAATTATTTTTCGCATATTTTGTATTTTCCAACCTTCACCTATTCACCCCCCTCTAGGTGAATTCACATTTGGTATCAGAGCGGGAGCTCAAGACCGTGATTTTTTAATCCAATTAAGAGTTTTAAGACCATGGGAACCTCTGCTAATCCCAAGTTTGAAGGTTATAATATTACCCGACCTCTCTTCTTTGAAGGTGAAGGATTTTCCTACTGGAAGAATCATTTCAAGAACTTCGTGTGTGCCAACAACATTGACACATGGAAAGTTATTGAAAATGGAACAAATACCATGGACAAGCCCAAAGAAGAATGGACCCCAGTTGAAAAAGCTAAAATGCAACTCAACTATGTAGCTATAAGCTATCTTCAGTGTGCCTTAGGAGAAAAAGAATACAATAGAACCTATATGTGTGACTCCGCTAAGAAAATGTTTGATAAGCTTATAGTGACCTATGAAGGTACTTCTGAAGTTAAGCAATCTAAGATTGATATGTTAGTAAATGAGTATGAACTCTTTAAAATGAAAAATGATGAAGACATAAATGCAATGTTTACTCGATTTACTAACATTGTGAACAAGCTGAAAGGTTTAGGAAAGACTTATTCCAATAGTGAGAATGTTTGAAAGATTTTGAGATCCCTCTCAAAGGAATGGAGACCCAAGACTACAGCAACAAGGGAATCAAAAGACATCGATAAGCTAAGCCTAGATGAGCTGTTGGGATCACTCCAAACTCATGAGATAGAGCTTAAACAAGACACCAAGGAGGATGAGCCTAAAGAATCAAAGAAGAAAGTTGTTGCATTTAAAACCTATGACATCAGCGATGATGATGAAGAACTCTCGGATGATGAGATTGTCTATCTATCTAAGAAATTCTCAAGATTGTTGAAGAACAAGGGCAAAACTTCATTCAACAAAAGAAGATTTTCTAAGGACCAACAAGGTAAGAATGTTTTCAAGGATAACACTGATACTTCTTCAAAAGATATCGTATGTTATGAATGTAGGAAACCAGGACATTTTAGAGGAGATTTCCCTAAAATGAAAAAATACAAGAAGGCCTACAAAGCTTAACATTCCTTTGACTCAAGCGATGAAGAGGATGAGGATGAAGCATCACAAGAAGAAGAAGAACAAACAAACTTGGTACTCATGGCTACTGAAGATGAAGAAACCCAAGATAAGGTAACTCCTACTTTCCCTTCTCATAAAGATAAGGACTATTTAGAATTAGAAGAAGCTTTTGAAGACTTATACCAAAATAGCATAGAATTAGCTACTACTAAGAAAAATCTCCTAAATGAGATAAACACCCTTAAAGACCAAAATACAACTCTTACTTCTCAAGTTAATATTTTGGAAGAAGAAAAAGAGAAATTGTGTAAGCCTTAGAATCATTTACCAATGAAAAAAGAACTCTTGATATCTTACTTGAAAATGCCTCCAAAGCACCATTCAACAAGGAAGGAGTAGGCTATGATATGAATAAAGGTTCAAATCACACCAAAGAGACAAGTTCAAGTAAAATAACAAGTAAGAAAGTAAAGAAGAAATTTTGCAACTATTGTAGAAAGAAAGGACATTCAATTGAGGAATGTTATGCTAAAAAGAAAACTCCTCAATTTAGTAAATCAAATCCCAAAAGGAAGACTCCGTATAACTCTAAAATTGTTGTATGTAACAATTACAACAAAAAAAGACATACTATTTGGGAATGTCATCATATGAATCAATCATTCCACCATCCTAGAAGACCTTATAATGGTCAAAATAGGAGGAGTCATCCAAAGGTACCAAAACCAGCTAGAACTCCAAGTGCAAAGACCACCCAATAACCAAGGTTCATATAGAATATCTCAAAACCAAAGACCTTAGAAACCCCAATCATATACAAGTTGATATGGGAACCAAAAGGTAAATGGTCACCAAATGGTGTAGAGGCCAAGAGAAATGTATAATACTAATAATGATGGAGCCAACACTCAATGGGGACCAAAGTTTTATTAAGCATTCTTGTCTTGTAGGTAAGCAACATGGAATGGTATATTGATAGTGGTTGCTCACAGCATATGACATCCAACCTAAAGCTATTTTCGGAACTCAAGAAATAAAAAGGAGGATGGGTGTCCTTCGGAGACAACAGTAAAGGAAGAATCATTGGAAATAGATCGATAAAGTTTGGAGGTACAGTAATCTCTAACGTAAGTCTAGTTGATAATGTTAAGCACAATTTACTTAGTGTAAGTCAACTATGCAATAATGGCTATTGTATTAACTTTAATGCCTCCAAGTGTGAGATTAAAGATTTCAATGATAACATGATTCTTGAGGGTTATAGGAAGAATAATGTTTATATTTGCACATTTAATATCAACTCTCATGATGCTTGTCTCATATCTAAGTTTGATGATGTAACCTTGTGGCATAGAAAATTGGGACATATTAATCCTAAGATTATTAATTCCCTCTTTTCCAAGAACCTAGTGAGAAACCTACCTAAGTTGAAATTTGATAAGCAACACTCTTGTGGAGCATGTTAAAGAAGAAAACTTACAAAAGTTTCTCATAAGGCCATTAATTCTGTTACCACCTCAAGACCTTTACAATTACTTCATCTAGACTTGTTTGGACCTATACAAACCACAAGCCTAGGAGGTAAGAAATACACTTTTGTTATTGTAGATGATTACTCCCGATTCACATGGACCCTCTTTCTTAAGCACAAAAATGATGCTTTTGAAGAATTTGTAGCTCTTTCCAAGAGAATACAAAACAAAAGGGTTACTTGATCACTTCTATAAAAAGTGACCATGGAGGTGAATTTGATAATATAGAAGAATTTGATGAGTTTTATCAAAAACAAGGTATAACACATAATTTCTCAGCCCCTAGAACACCAGAATCAAATGGTGTGGTTGAAAGAAAGAATAAAACTATTCAAGAAACAGCTAGGACAATGCTCAATGAGTATTCCTTGCCTAAATATCTTTGGGTTGAAGCTGTTCACACAACTTGTTATGTGTTAAACTGGGTTTTGATAAGACCTATCTTGTTAAAGACCCCTTATGAATTATTTCATAACAAATTGCCTAAAGTTGATTATTTCAAAATTTTCGGTTGTGCATGTTTCATTCTTAATACTAAAGATAATTTAGGAAAGTTTGAAGAAAAGGCTGATGATGGTATATTCTTAGGCTACTCCACAAATAGTAGAGCATATAGAGTGTTTAATAAAAGAACACTAGTTGTGGAAGAGTCTATGAATGTTAGATTTGATGAATTTATGGCAAAAGAAAGGTATAAAGACCTAGAAGAAGATGATGAAGATGAAGTACTTGAAATTAGGAAAAGAGTTGAAAAAATCACTCTAGATGATCCTAATGATCAAGTACATCAACTTCCTAAAGAGATTAGAACTGTTAAAGACCATCCCCTTGATCTTGTCATTGGAGACCTAGACAAAGGTATACAAACTAGGAGTAAAATCCAAAATGTTTGTTCCAATGTGGCTTTCATTTCTACTATTGAACCCAAGAACATTAAAGAAGCACTTTTGGATAGCAATTGGATAATGGCTATGCAAGAAGAACTTAACCAATTTAAAAGAAATCAAGTTTGGGACTTAGTGCTTGGACCCTCGAATTTCAAGATTATTGAAACAAGATGGGTATTTAGAAATAAACTTGATGAAGATGGTAACATAACTAGAAACAAGGCTGGATTGGTTGCCTAAGGCTATAACCAACAGGAAGGCATTGACATCAATGAGACCTATGCTCCTGTGCTAGACTTGAATCTATTAGAATATTGCTTGCATTTGCCTGTCATAAGAATTTCAGGTTACATCAAATGGACGTGAAGAGTGCATTTTTAAATGGCTTCATCAATGAAGAAATACACATCATTCAACCACTTGGATTCGAAGACTCAAAATTTTTGGACCATGTTTACAAGCTAAAGAAAGCCTTGTATGGCTTGAAACAAGCTCCGAGAGCATGGTACGACAGACTATGCAAGTTTTTGATTGATGATGGTTTTACAATGGATAAGATAGATACAACTCTTTTTGTGAAACATAAGAATAATGACATAATTATTATTCAAATATATGTAGATGACATCATATTTGGATCTACAAATGAATCTCAATGTCATAATTTTAGTAAGAGTATGAGTAGTGAATTTGAGATGAGTCTTATGGGTGAACTGAATTTCTTTTTAGCAAATAAAACAAACCCCTAAAGGGATTTTCATTAGTCAGACTAAATATCTTAAGGAATTATTGAAAAAGTTTGACATCAATGGATAGAAGTCATTCTGTACTCCAATGAGTACATCTGTAACTCTGTCTATGGATGAAGATGGAATCCCAGTTGACCTTACTAAATATAGAAGTATGGTAGGTAGTTTACTTTACCTAACGGCTAGTAGACCAGACATAATGTTTAGTGTCTGTGCTTGTGCTAGGTTTCAAGCCAAGCCTATGCAATCCCATTTGAGTACTGTAAAGAGAATCGTTAAGTACTTGAAAGGAACTCCAAGCATTGGCCTATTGTACCCTATGGACAATGACTTTGATCTTATTAGATTTTCTGATGTTGACTTTGCCGGTTGTCATGTTGATCGAAAAGGTACAAGTGGTACTTGTCATTTTCTTGGATCATGTTTGGTTTCGTGGTTTAGTAAAAAGCAAAACTCAATTGCTCTATCTACCACCGAAGCTGAATACATCGCCGCAGGACGATGTTTTGCATAAGTGCTATGGATGAGGAAAACTCTCCAAGACTATGGAGTTAAGTTTGACACTTCCTCAATCCAATGTGATAACACAAGTGCAATTAACCTTAGCAAGAATCCAATTTTACACTCTCGAGCTAAGCATATTGACATTCGTCGTCACTTTCTACGTGATACAGCTCAAAGAGGTGAAATCAGACTTGACTATATTGAGACCGAGAAGCAACTTGCGGATATCTTCATAAAACCCTTAAGTGAAGAAAGATTCTGCTCTCTTAGAAGAGACCTTGGCTTGTGTGACCCCTTTGAATAACTGAAAAATGTTTTTTAAAATGCTATTTTTTCAATATTTTTATTTGAAATGGTATACCGGTTGTCAAAATGGCATACCGGATCAAATCTTCTGGCAGCTTTTTAACCGTTATTACTTGAAACGGTATACCAGATGCTTAAACGGTATACCGGATTTTTAAATTTCTGCCCGTTTTCAAGCCTATATAAAGCCCTCATTTTGTTTCTGAATCACTGTTCACTTCACCATTTCTCTCCTATCTAAATCCATCTAAAATTCTTTAAAATCTCTTTTTCTCTCCTCAAACCTCTCTTGCAAAATGAGTAGAAGAGGCAAGGATGTTTTGCCTGAAGGGCAACAACCATCCAAAAGAAGTAGAACTGGAAGCTCCTCGAGACAACCTTATGCTCCTGGAGAAGATCGTCTCTTTCGCTCTTCAGAATGTCATGCAAATTGGCCCCTTTATCTCGCCTAGAAAATCGAAGAAGGCCATGAAGTCGATATTTTCTCTTTCAATAGTATTCGACTTGAGGACATGTTCAAAGATATTGGTTGGGAGCCCCTTCTCAACATGGCTGAACCTTGCTATCCTCCATTAGTCAAGTACTTCTACACCAATCTTTACTTCTGCGGGGTGGAAGATTCTTTGAAACTCCACTCATATGTGAAGAGTGTTCACATAGAGCTTTCCTTTGCCGATTTTGCTCACCATCTTGGACTCTCTTACAATGGACCTTACATTTCTAGACTCCAAAAAGCACAATCTTTTGAGACTTCATCAACCATGAAGAAGTCTACTCCTCCATCTTAAAGAAATATGATCCTCAGGCGGCAACAGTGGTAACTGGAAAACTTCGCCTCATTCCCCATGTCATTTCCTATATTATTCAACACAACTTTATTCCTCGGGGAGGCGATCGAAACAAGTGTCTCACTCCTCAAGCCTACCTCACTTATTGTGTTTATACCAATACACCCACTTGCCTTCCATACTTCATCATGAGGTACATGGAATCCTGTGCTCAGCCCCAAAAGCACACAAATCTACCGTATGGGCAGCTTCTCACTCGTCTCTTTCGAGTTTTTGATATTGATCTCACTTGAGAAGAAGAATCCACCGTGACTTTTCAACACATCACCCGTAATAGCTTTCATACAATTGCTATTCCTCCTCCCTCCGATGTATTTGTTGAAGAAGAAGAAGAATTGGATGAGAATGTGCCCCCTCCTCGTCAAGCTCAAGAAGGCATTTCGGCTTCCTTACAAGAATGGGTGTCAAGCATTGATGAGTACATGGACGAAGCAAATACTTGTATCATAGAACTTGAATTTGGTCAACAATGAATTCAAGAGGATGTGACATCTCTCTGCAATGATGTGAGGACCGGATTTGACAATCTAAATGTGCTCCAAGATAAAATCCTTAATGCTATTCATTCTCTTGCGTTCAATTTGGCCATCTCTCTCTTGACACACTGGGAGCCACTCCTCAAGGAGTTCGGCCACCTTTTCCCGATGCCTCAAGCTCTATTCCTCTTCTTCCACCCTTTGATCCCAATGCATGATGTAATGCCCCTCTTTTTGACAATGACAAAGGGGGAGAAGTATTAGGCTTGGAATAGATTGTAATGAATAAATTGCTACTTAATGCATATTATCTTCTTGTATTCAACATGCTTTGTTGAATGAAATTGTTCTTGTTTTATACATTGCATTGTTATTTGCTTCATTATTTTATTCTCATGGATTATTTGTCATCATCAAAAATGGGGAGATTGTTAGGGAAGTACACACGGTCCTATACACCCCAAGTCATCTTCATGATGACATAGGTATTTTGATGATAACAAATAACACCATCCTTGGACTAATGCTTGTGTTTTAAGTGTTTTTAAGTTGAAGCATAGCACCAAGTGAGGGGGAGCGTATACAAACATACAAAAGCATACGCAAGAAGAATACAGCTCAAAGATATTTCAAGACTTAGAAGTCAATCTTTGGAAGCTAAAGACTTTGAGCATTTTTTAAGATTGAAGATTTGAAGACCTTTTGTAAATATACATTTGTAAATTTTTGAGTCACAATTGATGTAATGCACACACCACGCATGCATCCATTTAGAATGACCTTAGGTGGCTATTTGACCCCTTACATATGTGACTAATTGGGTTTAAAACCCCCAAACCAAACCCTAATGGAAATGGACCTTTTTACACTGAAAGTGCCCAATCCGGCATACCGGTTCCTGATCCGGCATACCGGATTAATAGGAATCTCAGGAAAATAGGCCACAGTAGCTTGGTTAAGCATGCTGGATTAGGATCCCGGATACTGGATTTTGAGTCCCTGCAGTTTGCCCTGATCCGGCATACCGGATTCCCATCCAGCATACTGGATCATTACTGGACTGTTATAAATTGACCGTTATTCCTCAGTTTAAAAAGAAAATTAGGTGATCCGGCATATCGGATTTCCATCCAGCATATCGGATTATATATGGCTTGTGAAATCCGATTTTAATCTAGATTCCAAATTAATTCTAGCCACTTTGGCTATAAATACCCTCTTGATTAAGGCTCTAATCATCACAATTAACAACAATCAATCACAATTAAGAGCCTCTAAGAACAAGTCACTCCCAAGTGAGATTTCAACCACCAATCCAAGGAAGATCAATCTCACTTAGCTCCCTTCATTCTCATTAGCATTCAAGCTTCATAGTTTGAAAGGTAGCACTTATTTTACTAAGGTTTGCGGTAATTCTAAACCCCTTAGTATTTCATTTTTACTTTGCATAAGTAGTTGTTAAGTCCTCTTGCTCGGAATCAAGAGAAGATCAAGTCTTCTTGCTCATTAACTCAAGAGTAGCTTTTGTTGAGTCCTCTTACTCGTTTCTCAAGAGTAGTTGTACGAGTCCTCTTGTTCTTACTCAAGATTCTTATAATGAAATTCTCTCTAAGTTGAGAGGAGTGGACGTAGGCACGTGTTGGCCGAACCACTATAAATTTTTTGTGTCTCTCTTTTAATTATTGCTTATCAATTGGTTATCTTTATTTAATTATTTTTTGCATATTTTTTATTTTCCAACCTTCACCTATTCACCCCCCCCCCTCTAAGTGAATTCACACTTAGCTCTCAAGTCTCATTTACTTCTCTACCTACCCAAAACGTTGGAGACTTGGAGCATTGAAGGCCTTGGTGGAGGGAAACTTGTAGGGAGCTGTGGAGGTGGAGGATCATCCCCATATCCAACCTTAAGGTAAATGACCTCACCTACCTCCCTCTCTTTTCCATTTTCGGTTTCAGAGATCCCCTTGAAATCGATTCCAAGCTTGGGGTTTCTCATGAAAACCCAATAAACCCTAGTTAATGCTCCTCTGAGACTCACATTCCCTGTTCTCAAATGCATCGATGGCTTTGAATGACCCTTATGCTGTTCAAGCATTTAAACCTAGTTTTGGTTTGGGAAGAACCTTGGGGATGGACCTAAATCCCTTGAATCCCCTTATCTCCTTGAAGGGCCATGTGTATTGGACCTCCAACGAAGGTCTGAGCTCACCTCCCCAACCCTAGGGCCCCTAAGGATCCATGAATGAAGGGCTGGAGGTGATGCTCTTCCCAACTTTTCAAAGGAAGGGCAGCGGACAAACGACCGGACTCACTATTATGTATCCGTCTGTTAGTCTGTTCAGCCTAACCTGGCTGTTCCATCTGGGCGGAGTTACGAGCGGACCCACCTAGATGAATCCGCCTGAAACCCAGATTGCTCAGGTTACTCTCGGGTGTGTCTCAGGTTTTGGATGGACGCATGAACAGATCCATGTTTTGCATCCGCCCGTGAGTCCGTTCCATATATTTCCTGGGCATGGCCTGGATGGATTCATGACCGGACTCACCTGGCTGACTCCGTTCCTTTATCCGCTCCTACTATCTTAGCCCAAACTTCATTTAATTTGTTGGGACCCTTTGTGGGACCCACCTATACCCTTCTAACACTACTTGCACATATCCTCAGACTTTGGAACTTGTACGGGAGTACGTGCACTAGAGCAAACCTCTCCGAACGGCAAACAAACAACTTGTGAGTGGGTTTTGGGTGATGTTTAGGTTTGAAATATACATCTATAGATATAATCATATGGAATACATAATGGTTTATGTGCTTGCATTCATCCTTGCCATGTTGCATTTGCATATAAAACCATGCTAGACAAGATTGATGGAATGATGATATGATGCTTTACATTGTTATATTTGGTCATGATGCCGGGTATGCCGGTGCTGAAACCCCGAAGTTCTTATTTCTATATTCATTGCTTGTCATCCTGGACTGTATGCGTCGTGTCGTACTGGTACCCGGGTGCTAGATGGAATGGGACGTTGACGCACCCGGAATACCTCTCGGGACTATAGAAATGCATGTAGTATATCTGTGGTTAGGATTTATACTCCCTTATGCTACGACCCTTGTCAACAGGGGTTTATGTGTTGGATAGTCGGAGCACTTGATGTCTGTGGAGGTGGGAGAGGCCAGGTCAGGGGTAGTAACGACTATATGGGGTCTGCTACTGGGTGGTCATGATGGCTTCTACCAGCGTAGGTCCTTTGTGATAATTGAGGTTTCTCTAGGGCGATAGGATAAGTGACCCTCAGTGTCTCCTGAGTTATCATAGTAGCATATACCATGACTTAGACTGCTTGTTAGGTGGAAAATATGTATTTAACATTTCATGCATCATGGATTATGTGCGATTGTGTGTATGTGCACTCCCCTTTCCCCTCACTGGCTCAGTGGAGCTAACCCCCTGTATACACAACTTTTAGATTCTGATGCAGGTGATGGATATTTGGTAGGCCTAGATGTACAGTCGGCGGAGTATGATTGGGTTGGCATAGAGGAGCCAGAGTACGTGTCAGAGGAACACAGCGATGGTTGCCCCTATGATGATTGTGCTTATGGGCACTGATGTTGTTGGGGTGTTGTCCCCTCCTTTTGATTCTTTTGGGGCGTTGTGCCCGTTATAAACATTTACTTTAATAATTTATTATAGTTTTGAGCAGTTATGTCATGGTCAGCTGACGTCAGTATTAACTATTATATTATCACCTAGACAGCTGAACATACTATAACTGCTTATGTAATTTAATGCTTCCGCTCTTTATAACTCTGACAATGATTTGGAATATTTATTCCTTTTGCTCAAATGTATTTATTTGGGTGGGCCCTTGGGTGGTGACTATGCATTGGGACATTGTGTCGTTGATCCTGGTAGGTATTGGGGTGACATGTGTCATCCTAATCACCCTCTTGACTGTGCTTATGGCATAAGCTTGGGATAGGGGTGTGACAACGTGGTATTAGAGCATGATGCTCTACACTAGCCATGGTTCACTAAGGGCCCTTGATTTACTCTACACAATAGGGTCTGAATTAAAAGCTTTTAACAAGCATAAATGGAATGCATGCAAAACATAGGAAGAGGACTAGTTAGGGAGCAATCCGGAAACATAGCAAATAATAGAGCAACATGAGAGTTCAAGAGTTAATATATATATTCATATAGGATCTATACACCTCTAGCTGTCTGTTGCTCAACCTCCTGAGGAGGCAAACAAACCACATATAGACCCAAAAAGAGAAAGTTTTAAAACTCCAGCCGGCAGAACCATAATTACATGACAAAAAAAAAGAAGGGAAAGATAAAAAGACAAGTAAACAACAAACTAAAGTATTGTTCATAAACTTTCCACAAGACCATAAAAGAAACTGAACTTAAGAACAGCCAACAGAAACTCCATCAGACTCGGGGTTAATCCCCCATCCTCTCATCGTTGCCCTCCTCATCATCATTGCCTTCATAGTAGAGATATGCAATGATGTCATGGATGTCCTTCTCCATCCTCTCCAAGCGATGGTTGTATGAAGTGAACTGCCTGTGGACACCTGCAAAACCATCCAGCATATTTGAATAAAGCCTGGCCAGGTTGAGGTTCATCTGATCTAGGGCACTCAGAACTGCACCCATCTCTAAAGTTCCAGAACTGGAGGCACCAGTAGCATACTGCACTGGAACCTCTCCCTCATCCTCCTCACTGGCCTCTGCACCTGCATCTCCACCACCTATTGGGATCACTGGCTCCCCATCACTGTAAGTGTTAACTACAATCTTCATGCGGGATAGAGAATTCTTTCCAAAGGGTTCCTTAAAGCTTTCGCATGGTGGCTCATCATTCAGGTTAACCCAAAAATGTTGGACGATGCGAGTCAGAAGCCTCCCATAAGGAAGGGTTTTCTCAATTCTGGATTTGAACTGGACTTGTTCCATGTGCTTGATGATGGCATAAGGCAGACTTATTTGATTCCCCTGATACAGAGAGTACCCTAAGGTGGCACACATAAGAGAAGGCTCGGTATTGTTCCCTTTTACAGGCACCAGATTTGACTTCACTATCATGGTCAGGTTCCTCTGAGAATAACCAAATTTGGTCAGATTCACCCGGCTTCTGTGCTTGTCATTAGTCAGGGTTTCATACAGGTGTTCATAATCTGCCAAAGACATGCAAGACAAGGGATCTCTTGCAGGCTGGTGATACACCCGAGCACCCATGGAACTGATCCCTAGGATTACCCCCAACTCTACCTCATTGAAGGAAATGTTGACTCCCTTCACAAAGGAGTTGATTCAAAGCATCTCCACATTCTCTTGCACTATGGTCATATTGGCATAAAAGTGCCCAATCAGTTTGGCATAGTAATGCTTGGGCAGGACTAGCATATTGGACCACCCCAAGTGCTCGAATCTTGGCCCCACCTTGAAGGCCACGAGCTCTTCCACAATAACATCTCTCCCTATCTCAATTTTTTGTGCTCGCAGTGTCTGGGTGTACAAGTTCTCAGCTTCTACGGACACATAGAAGTTGGCATAATATGGGACTGGGACCAAGACTGGTGCTGCTACGGCTGCAGGAGCCCTGTTTCCTCGGGTCTTAGGAGCCATTTTCCTTAACTTAACCTACACACATTCAAATAAAATAAAAGAGGCAATGTGAATGACTAATTACTCCGATTTTAATAAGAACATGAAGATTGCATAAAAAAAAGAAATTCGAAGAGAAATGGTCTTCTTGAACAAGTAAATATATATATCCATATAATGAACTCTTGCGGGATCAGCATTGTAATAAGAAATTAATCAACAAACTATGCAAACATTAAACTTGTAGAAAGGGGGATTAAAGGGAAATAATATACACATTCAAGGTCGAAGATAATCCCATCTCAAATGACAAGATAGGGAATTCTTCAAATTTCCATTAAGACATTGATATTAACTTTAAACAAGAAATTGTACAAAAGATATAATAACAATAAACCCATGTAAGGTGGGGAGAATAAGTGATAGACTTCATGTCCTAGAACCAAACCACCAAAACTAGTGGGAAATTTCGGTTTTGGCAAGGGTTTGGCTAACCCTAGCCCAATTCAATGGAGGTGTACATGGTTAAACATGTTCACAAATAGATTAAGAGTAAAGAGAACAAGAAAATAATATCTCCACGCATTATCATGCTATAAAACCCAATGTGAGAGAAAAAGGGAGAAAACTTGGATAAAAAACCTAGAAGAAGAACTAGAACATTCCAAGGAATCCAAAATGGTTGGAGAATCTCATACCTTGAAGTAGAGAGTTGAGATTGGGAGTAGAAGAGCCAAAGTCCACAAATCTTGGGCAAGAAATTGGGGCGAACGAAGCTTGGGCACCCTTGCTCTATTCTTCTGCTCCCAACCAACCAACCAAAAATATAAAACTGAACTACGCAGTTACTGTTTTGTTAAAACTTGTCAAGTGGACGCATGATTGAACTCACTATCATGACTCCGCTCGTGAATCCGCTAAGCCTAGAAACTCTGACCTTTCATCTTCTGTACTGAATGGACAAATGAATGGAACCACGATACGAGGATCCATCCGTTAATCCGTTTGACTCAGTTCCTTTTGGCTAATGGGCACCCTGAAAACAGAGGAAGGAGCGGACTCACATTCCGCATCTGCCCGTTAGTCCGCCTAAGCCAACTTTGCGAACGGAGCCAGGACCGGACTCAGAGGATTTGATCCGTCTGTGGATCCGCTCATGTTCTAAAGGGCTATTGGCCTCTATTTTTGGCTCAGCCTTCTTCTTAGGACTCTTGTTTCTTCTTTGTGTTGGAACACACACTTTGTGTGCATTTAAATGCTCTTCCTCTATAATGTGTTTATTCCTCTTCTCCTTGTGCTAACGTGTAAGGCATCTAATTTGATCAGGTGCAAAAACATGGTCAATACTCGCAACCAGAATCGTTCCCCTCCTAGGGATGATGTCGATGATGTTTCTGAGGAAGGTTTGCCTGCACCACCTCTGGTAAGCACTAATACAGATGTCGCCGCGCTCTTAGGGAATATTCTACGTGACATGCAAAGGGAACACCGGGAATCCCAAAATGAGCAGCGCGCTTTTATGCGAGATGTGACTGCTCAGCTTCAAAATGTCGGTCAGGAAGGACCAAGAGTACCACCTCCGGTGTGCGAAGTCCTAAATCCCACGGCTAATGTCACTCCCATCATTCCTCCTTTTGGGCCGGCTACAAATGAAGTTCCTACAGCGCAAGTGAACCAAGATCCACCTCCCCCTCCTCCGGCTGCCCTACCCGTTAGAAATGTGGTACCGGAATGGGTGGATGCCTCCAAACTTTCTGAGAGATTTCAAAAGCATCATCCTCCTACTTTCTATAAGTTGATCCATGACTCGATGTTCCCGACGCTGATGTGTGGTGGTGTCACACCCCCAGAACAACTAGACCTAGTGGGGCCCATGACACCGAATCTAGTTGGGGTCTGTGCAAGTTAAACTTAACATTCTTATAAAAACATACTATGCATGGATCACAAACAGTTCATGAATTTTAAAACTCCATCACCATCATAGTTATCCATCCAAAGACCCATGATACACAAAAACCATCAGAGTCATAACGGAAACATTCATGTATTAGGGGCATCTAAATAAAACTTTTAAACCTTTTAAACATATATCTACCCCATCCATTGGGTAGTAACACTATTGGCATCTATCCCTATTATATACAGTTATCCTATAAAACATTCAATAAGATAATTGTCAAAATATCCATAATGATAATAATGATCTTATCCAAACTGTAAGAAATAGAAAAGGTCCTGGTCTTTAACCCAATTGATCTTGCTCAATCACTAATCCTTTATCCTTGTCTTTTGCTCCTTGATCTGTGAAAACATTCAACAATAATGGGAGGAGCTTTACAGCTCAGTAAGCAAGATAATCAATCATGCATAACTATACGTATATATAATCCATAACTATTCTTGGAGCAACATGCATCTTACATTAATTTTATCATTCTTTGAACCATTCATAAGTTATCCAGTTTCGTTCTTAGCCTTAATCTCATCTTACTTTTGGGTATGGTATTCACTAGTGTTGAGTTGTGTCCTGGTAGAAGCCTCGCCACCTCTTATGACACCATTTTATACCTTACCGAATCATCTATTGATTCAGGACATCAATTGACTTTCTTTTTTTATCCTTGAACAATCATTGTATACTAAATGTACCATTTCATAATTAACTTTAACATTACCATGAACATGTACATGATACATAGGGAGCATATCATAATTCTATGAACAACAAGGGCACATACATTTGTTCCATTCCTTAGTCCATTCGTAGTCCTATGTAATTATGTATTCATTCAATCATCCGCATTATACTATGTGTGGGATTATCATTGTATCATCTTTATCATAACTGTGCATTTAACTTTTCACTCACAAACCATCTATCATGCATTCTTACCATTCTAGTTATTCACCGTACGTATATTACTTAATTAGTATCTCTTATCATGTTAAGCCATCATACTTACACTCTAACATGCATCCTTTATATAAATCATGCATGCATAGTTCATAGTTCACATGAATCATAGCATTCATTCGTTCCAATCATTATTCATACATTTTTATCATTCATAATTTATAACTAGCTTCTCTTCTCATTTTGAGTTCTCAGATCCACTTTCTAATTTATATACTTTAAATCTATCACGTGTGCATCGTACATAATTAGTAAAATTCATACTATTCATCCATTTGCATTATCATAGATATAGGGAACAATCATTATACCATTATCATCCGTAAATTCGCAATAGGTTCCCATTACCAGTCCATCATTCAAGTTTCTTTGTCATTCCAATCAATCACTCTTAACATATAATTATCATCTCTTTTCGTATTGAGTTTACATACTCATGTTCTATCATGAATTCTTTACATAATTTATAGCTAACATAATGCATGACATTCATTCATTTTATAAATATCAATCATACATGCATAGTTTAATAGCTACATGCCCTAACATAATTGAGTTTCATTACTTACAGTTCAATGCTTCCAATACTTCCAACTTTATCACCGATCTTCGGGTGGCCCTAAAGATCATCAAAATATCCCATTTATATGTCATTTTCGGTGTTCCAAGACTGACCAATTTATAGAACAAAGTCATGCCATTATTTTTCAAGAAATAAAAAATTCACCCCTTTTCAAACTTTGGGGGTTTCTTCTCCTAGCTCCCAAATATGAAATACCCTACTGAAACCCCTTAAATTAAGGCTTTAAAATTCCTTAGGGACATCAAATAATTACTAAATCAATTAATTTAAGAATAAAAAAAATACCTTTTTTTTCAAGGAAAACTCCAAATTTCAAATGTTCTTCCTTCAATCCTCTTCTCAAATCAAGGGGTTCCTTCAAATCAACATAACTATAACTTTCTTACAACCTAAACAAAAGGTTTAAACAATCAATTTCATAGATCTATACTTTTAATTCAAAGATTAAAGCCATAATCAAGCTTACTTACCTTTAGATTTTCTGTAGGAGAATGCTCCTTCAACCCAAACCTTAAATCCTTCAATTACATCCCTAAACTTGCTTCAATCATCTTCAATTTCACCATAAAGACCTTCGAATCTTCAATCTAAAGAAAAATCCCCTTCTTTATTTTTTTTTTCCACTTTCTCTTCTTTAGCTAAGTGAATAGAACTAAAAAAAATGTGAATTTTCTTCTCCATAAGGATTATTTATAATTCATGGCACTTTGGTAAATATCAAGTCTCCATTTGAAAATACCCAAAAAATCATGTAAAAAACCTAAGCCTTAATCCTAACATCCAATAGTGCTCAAGGATAAAATATCTAGCTAAAGTCTTCTACTTAAATAGTCTTAGTTCCATTGCTAGGTTAAAATTAACTCAACCCAAATTCACTTAAATTAACTCAATCTAAATTCACTTAAATTAACTCAAATTAAATTCATTTAAATTAACTCAAGCCAAATTCACTTAAATTAAATTCACTTAAATTAATTCAAGCTAAATTTACTTAAATTAACTCAAATTAAATTCACGTAAATTAACTCAGGCCAAATTCTCTTAAATTCATTCAAATTAAATTCACTTAAATTAACTCAGGCCAAATTCACTTAAATTAACTCAAGTCAAATTCACTTAAATTAACTCAAGTCAAATTCACTTAAATTAACTCAAATTAAATTCGTTTAAATTAACTCAGGCCAAATTCACTTAAATTCACTTTAAATTCACTTAAATTAACTCAAGTCAAATTCACTTAAATTCATTCAAATTAAATTCACTTAAATTAACTCAAGTCAAATTCACTTAAATTCATTCAAATTAAATTCACTTAAATTAACTCAGGCCAAATTCACATAAATTCACTTTAAATTCACTTAAATTAACTCAAGTCAAATTCACTTAAATTAACTCAAATTAAATTCACTTAAATTAACTCAGGCCAAATTCACTTAAATTCATTTTAAATTTACTTAAATTAACTTAAGTCAAATTCACTTAAATTCATTTTAAATTTACTTAAATCAACTCAAGTCAAATTCACTTAAATTCAACTGAAATTCATAAATGAAATTAAATCCAGCCAAATGAACCTAAATGAACTCAATTTCACAAATGGGCCCAAAATCAAACAGATTATATACTAGGCCCATAAATAAAATAAGAACCATGGGCTTTAAAAGAAAATCTCATAAGGACCATACCTAGCCATTAATCCAGAATAAGCCCATGAACCATTTTAACACAAGTAAAAATCATAATTACAAGAGAATTCTTACTAAAATCAATCAATATCATACAATAGAATTGGTCTCCTTCCATCCAGTCCAATCACTCTATAAAATAAATAATAAACTAATATTAAAAGATAGTACTTGGGTCGGGGTATTACATCCTTCCCTCCTTATAAAAATTTTTTCCTCGAAATTGACGTACCTAGATCATCAAACAAATGGGGATACTTTTCCCGCATGTCAGACTCAAGCTCTTATGATGCTTCCATAGGACTTTCACCGATGGGACAGCTCGGTACTGTCAAACCCTGCCCTTGACTGACTGGAGTTTTGATTGAAAGGCAGGAACCCCTGTCCCGGCAACCAGAATCACTGTGGAGCATCACTCCACTCAATGAAATCAATGAGAATACTTTGAACAGGTTTCCCTATATACCTGTTAGAAGATGGATAGCAGATCCTTGCAACTGTGCAGCTCACAGCCTGACGTATGACTTGGATCCCAGGTAATCTCTCTCCTCCCAATAATGGTGCGACCCACCTATGGAAAATGTGCCAAAAACCCCTAATGGGCATGTGGGGACAATACCCTGACTTAGGGTCAAACCCCTGTGTAAGCCCTTTCAAGTTTCAGTTGCTAGAATTCTCTGGGCCATGGCACTAGGCGAAGCAGCAAGGCCCAGTGGCTGATTTTGATTATTTTTAATTATTATAATTGTGGGGACCACCCAACATGAACATGGGCACCCTCCACTAATAGAGGGGAGACTGAGTGACCACCTCATGCTCTCAGTTCACTGTGGACCCCACCAGTGAGCCCAGAGTCAGTCAGAATCAAGTTAAAAATTGATTTTCAAAAAGGGACTTAGTGACCAAACAGACCTTAGTTGGTCTTGGGCCTATAAATAGGTAGGCCTGAGCTCATTTAGAGCTCTTATTTCTTGCTGAAATCGAGACGAGAGAAAGAGAAGAAAAAGGAGAGAAAAAGGAAGAAGAAGGTGAAGGGAGAAGGAAAGGAAGGAGGAGGGAGCTGCTGCCACCCATCCCTGCTGCATCCGAGATCACCCTCAGCCATTTCAGGTATAAAAATACCTATTCTCACCTGCTGTACCCAATCCCCCTCTGTGTATGCTGTGTTTTTGTTTCCTAGGCAGCCCAAACTAGCTAGGGTATGTCCAGATTTGGTCCAGATCAACCATGCATACCTTGTGCATGGAAGATCTGGAATTTTTATGTAATTTAAACATTTAGTTATGCTGTTCCTATGGCCGAAATCTATGTGTGGGCACCTGCACTGCCAGATGGCCCTATTACCCTGTGATTTGGAACCCTAGATGTGAACCCTGGCTGCACAACCCTAACCCTAGATGATTGCAACCCTGGACCCTCATTTAGCATGTTGTTCCAGCCCTGCATGTGGGTGAAACCAACTCCCAAGCTTAGCCAAAACCTTGAACACTATTCATCTGGGCTACTTGGGCAGCCACTGTCAGCCTAAAGATGGATCTGATGAAGAATCCAAGTGGACCATGGTGTAGGCCATCTCAGGGGCTACTGGACCCCCCTGACATGCAAAGGATCCATTTAGAGCTCAGCCTTGCAGGCCCCACCTTGAAAACTCAACCTGCATTAATTCTACCGGCACTGGGCGATGCAGCAACGCCCAGAGCCAACGCCCAGTGAGTGGAAAATCACTGTCTTGATGGACAGAGCTAGGGGATCTCACCCAATGGGCCCCTGGACACTGTGGGATGTGGGAAAAGACCAAAAAGCCCTTCCCCACATCTGTCCTTATTTGGAAATATTTTGGTACCCTAGTGGGCCCCGCAGGTAAAGGTAACCATGCTGTGCTTAGTCCTGCAACACAGACAAGCTGTGAACAACACTGTAAGCATATCCTAGCCTAGGGTCAGGTACAACCCTGGAAATGACCATTTTACCCTTTGAGCCACTGGCATTGGTTGATGCACCGGGACATGACCTAAGGCCCAATGTATGGCCCAGTGATTCCAAGAGTGAGCCAATTGAACCTCGGGTCAACCCAGTAAGATTAGGGTAACCCTAGGACTTCTAATGACAGACTGATAACTTAACATGGCAACTTTTGATTTACATCTAGGACTTGATCCTGTGCTCGAGGACAACAACCAGACAACTGCTGGAACTGAATTTGTGACTGAGTACCTAGAACCAAGTACTGGTGAGTGAATAATTCTATCATATGTGTAAATGTGATCATGATCTGATGCCGGCTAATAAGAATTGAATATAATTGTTGTGTTATTTATTTCTGTTCAATTGCTCAAATCACTGCATAATGACTGTCTGTTGATCAACACTATGAATTCTTTTATGATGATTGTGAATGTTAGACTAGATGCCGTAGTCGGCTTGGAAATGGGGCCTGTGGTAGCCCGTATTATAGGGTACGATTGATACCGCTTGAGTCATACAATGCCATATAGACATGGGGCTAGAGTTTCATCACCCGTGCCATGCACCCTTGCCAACAGGGGTTAAGGTGTTGGATGCCTGTGGGGATGACCATCAGAAATGAGAAAAGAGAAAAAAAAGAAATGAATAGAACACCGGAATGGTGCATATGGGCTATAAGCCAGATAAGAAAAGAAAGAAAGAAATGGATTGTCCCACGGGTTAATCACAGAAGGCTGGTCGGGCTGACCTTGGTGAACGAATGCGAGAGCTGACTGGTCCTTTTCGACAACTCAATGGGTGTATCACGGGAAGGGGTTAGAAGCCCGCACCAGGGATATATGTATTGGGGATTATAGTGGCACAGACCCGACTTAGTTGTAATGATAGGTGGTTAATAATAAAATCTGGACTTGCATATCATGTAGGACCATATGAATTGTGAATTGTGATTACATGTGCATGCATGACTAATGTTATTTGCTCACGAGCTCAGTGGGGCTCACACTCTGTTGTGCAATGTTTTTTTTAGATGATTTTACAGGTGGATGCCGTTGTGGCATGGCGGGCTATCTCATTAGATGATTTTGCAGGTGGATGCCGCTGTGGCATGGCGGGCTATCTCGAGGAAGAGAGTTTTGGTTGTTATGACGATGTTGGTATGGACCCCAACGGAGATCATACCGATCCTGCTCACATATTCGGTGGTTGTTGATGAAGACCATTGAAGTTTGTTCATATTAGCTTTTTGACCCAGGGACTCCTTTTGGGTTATCTGGAGTTATCCCCGTTCTGACTTGCAGTTTGTAGTTTTTACTTTTTTTCCTTTTGGGGCTGAGTATGTTCACCCTGTATATATTTTTGTATGTAGTACTGTACTTATCAGCTTTGTTTCCTTGTTTTCTTTGTGTGTGGGTTGATGGGAAATGTAAACCTTTTATATGTAAATATTATCACTATTTCCCCGTATCGCTACGTTTCCTTTTGTTTATTAAATTGTAAGTTATCTGTGACACTCTGATCTTGCCTTTGGAAGAGATGGTTATGGTTCCATGATCGTAAGCATTGCTTCTAGATCTGTGGGATTTGGTGGATTGCCGATATGCAATTCGGGTCACCTACCCAATCCTCCTAGGGGGTGGTTTGGGGTATGACAGAGCTTGGTATCAGAGCGTGAGGCTCTTCTTACGATTATGGATTGCAGACTAGGACTAATAAGCTTTAAACAATAAAACATGTAAGAATTAAAAACCACAGGGGATGTAGATGCAATTAAGTAAAGATGCAAAATTTTCATTAACTCAGCAATAGTTACAAAAGTTTGATTGCATAACTACAATTCAACAAGTACATAAACTGAAAACAAAGAAAGAAAGAAAAATACATAAGCATGGAAAAAAAATGATGATTATCTAGACCACGTAGTAGACTGTTAGGAACTGATAAGGAACTACTCTGTAGGAGGAATATCACTAGGTGGAGCCTGTGTCTGGCGTGAATCAACTCTATAGAACCTGTCCTAGAAGTCAAGGCACTGCTCTACAGAATCCACTCTGTGCTCCACGGAAGTGAAACCCTGATCCACTTTGGTCGTCAAAGTAGTGAGCTGGGTACCGAGGCTCTGAAAATGTGCCATCATTTGAGACCACTCTGAAGGACCTGGAACCTATGAGCTAGTGGCACCGGCTGACTCATAAGCGGGTAGGTCAGTGAACGGGGTGCCTAAGCCCTCCAAGTCGCCCTGATCCATGCCTAGCTCCTCTGTATACATGCCCTGAGTGTCTACTCCAATGTCGCCCTGCTCCTCTCCAGTTTGACCCTCACCCTGTCCATCACCACCCTGCTCTCCGCCCTGCTGCACATCCTCAGCCATCATCTGCTCCTCGCCCACTACTGGGTCTTCCCCAGGCACCTTCATCTTCAAGATAGAAGCCTTATCTATAGGCCTGGATTTGGTCCTATCAATAAACTCGCCCTCCAATGGAACCCCAAAATGCTGAAAAATCAAGGTGAGAAACTTCCCATAAGGAAGGTTCCCATCAGCTGGGTTCCTCGCATGATAAAACATGACCTGAAGAAGCAAGTATGGAAGGTTGATGACTGGACCTCCCTGACCAGCTCCTAGTAAGCAGTAGGTAATGTATGCCCTCATCATAGAGATACTACCCTTGTTGCCCCCCTTAGGGTAGATGTTATAGGTGATACACTTGCTAATTACCCTGGCACTAGGTTGGTAGGCAGTCTCAGACTTAGGAGTGTTTCTTGAACCTGTCAAAGCCCCGAATATAGTCCTCCTGGTCTCTAGGGTGAACATCTCTGAGATGTCCATGCGAGGCTGATAGTAAACCCGCTCTCCTGTGTCTGGTAAATCCAAGATCTCTACTAAGAGGGAAGTAGTCAATCTGATGTCCACTCCTTTCACCCTACTCTCCACTTCGAACCCTGGTGCACTAGAGGGCCCTAGGTTATAGTAGAAATACCGAACCAGGTTGGGATAACATGACTCGGTGGGAGATAACATGGATGCCCAATCGAGGGCATTAAATCGGGCATAGAGGTTATACTGCTCAAAGTCCTCAACTCTCACCACCCGGCCATTCACTATTTTCACCGAAGCAAAGTTCTTCCATTCCTTAGCATACTCAAACCTGGAGAAAAGATGATGGTCAAAATCGGGTTCCTTTGAAGATGAATCATCTCTAGGGGATGAAAGTGGAACCGAAGAAAAGGAAGATTCCTCGGATTCGACCCATAGCCTCTTTTGGGCTATCGATTTTCGAGTGGTACGGCGGCTTGTAGACATTTTCTACAAGAAGTAAAAAAAAAATAATAAAAGTGGTTAGGTTAGGGCAAGGAAAAGAGAAAACCTAATCTAGGAGCTGATTTAATAAAGTAAATAATCAAAAAGGTAAATGTGGAGAAGAAACTTACCTAGACACGTGTAAGCTCGTGCAAATTATAGGGGTTTGCGAAGAATTGGTGTGGAATAGGTCCTACTGCCCTCCAAGACTATTCCCTAGGTGTTTAGAAGAGGTTAGAGGAGAATGGAGTCAAAGTGGGCCATTCTCGGATTTAAAAACCCTGCGCCTGATTCTCTGGGCGATGGCACTGGGCGATGTGGCAACGCCCAGAGGCATCGCCCAGTGTGTGCAACTTTGCTGTTTTGAGCTATTTACAAGTAGGGACTTAAGAATTGACCATATTAACCTCAACAAACATAAAATATGAACTTTCACAGGTGGTTTTGAAAAAATATATATATATAAAAAAAAATAATATAATAAACAATATTTAATACCATAAACTTCTTAAGCCCAAAAAGGGGGGTGAAATTTTCTATTTGAGGAGTGAAAAAAAAATATTGAGCTTTTGTTGATATGTTTATAATGAGTATTTAATATATATAAATGAATGTGTATACTAACTTAAGGTGTGTACTACCCAAATTATGACATGTTTGGATATTATGATGTACGAATTGTTTGGCGTGCTGCTATGCAAACAGAACTTAGAGATGTAAGTATGTTGTAATAAGGGATTAGTAAGTACGGGAAGCGTAGATCTCATCCTAACCAAGGCTTTGGATAATTGAGAATAGGACCTAATAGGGCTCTTAGTCAACCGAAACACTTAGACGCTAAGGTACCTCGAGCCAACCCAAAAAAATTAGTTTCTTAGATCTTAGTTGTTTAAGTTTCAGTAGTTGCATACTCAATTCTTTAATTAAGTATGCCCTCATGCCTAGAACCATTTTATGTGATAGATATTACCTTACCTTAGGCTAGAGACCCAGCATCATGATCTATCTTAGACACCTGCGAGAGAGACTAAGATGGATACGACTAGTATTACCCCGGGCTGAGAATCGACTGGACTTTTACTTGGCTATTGCTGCCATTAGTGGACCTGAAGAGCAAGACTATTTTATGACTTTAGCTGAAGAAGTAAGAGTTGACATAGAATTCCTACTGGCTATGGAGTTTGTGACCGGGAAGAAGTTGGAGATGCTTGCTTGCTAGATCAGGTAATTAATTAAAAGCTTTTATTTAAAAATCTGAAATTTTTTTTCATTAGTGCCATGCATAGCATATTGGCACATAAAATGCATAAGAAAGAGAAACTCAAAAGTATTCAATAAAACACATCACTTAACAAACCAAGAAAATGAATCTAATAATCCACCTTACTGGTATGACTCATGATACTCATTGGAATTGTGGACTGGATTTGTACCTGCTTAGTTAGGAAACAACTATTTATCCACATAGATGAAATTGGGAATATTGAACATGCTCCTCTTTTCAGAGAAGCAACAATGGTCAACACTAGAAGTTCTCGTGGAGGTCGTAAAGGTAAACAACCTAGAGTTGTATCAGAGGTTGAGCTGCCTAATGGAACTGAGGCTCAAAACTCTGAAGCATCGGCTGCTTCATCAGGAGCACCAGCGGCTGCACAAGCTACTGCAGCAGCACCTCAGCCCAGTGTGGCAGCCGGCGACGTGACTGCATTCATGACCACGATGATGCAGACCATGCAACAACAATAAGAGTTGCTTAGTCAGATGTCTACGCAGTTTGCTACCATGATGCATGAACGCGCTGCACCACCACCACCACCACCACCACCACCTAACCGACCCGTACTATTTCCACCACCAGTACCTCAGCACTTAGCAAAAAATTCCACCGTTAAGGTTATGGAGAGATTCAAGAAACTTCAACCGCCTGCATTTTTGAAAATAACCTCTGAGGCAATGCAGCCAGAACGATGGATTAGTGCCCTGGATAAAGCATTTGAAGTACTTGAGTACACGGACGCACAAAAGATTATTTGTGCGGGTTATCAATTGTAGAATGAAGCTGAAGCTTGGTGGAAAGAAACTCGGCCTAATTTGGAAGCTACTCACCCAAATCCCACGTGGGAACAATTTAAGGAAATTTTCTTCAAGAACTACTTTCCCAAGAGTTTCAGGGATAGAAAAGAAGCTGAGTTCAACACACTAGTGCAAGGAAATAAATCAGTGCTGGACTATCAACAGCAATTTGAAGATCTATTCCATTTTACCCCAGAGCACCTGAAATGGGAAGTTAGTAAGGCCAAGAAATTTGAGAAAGGACTCAAAACTGAGATTGGATCAGTTTTGTCAATTATGGATATTCGGGATTATGCTCAAATGGTTGATAAGGTGAAGACAATGGAGGATAGATTCAAGGAAAAAGCGAAAGAAAAGACTGTGACTCATACGATGCCATATAGACATGGGGCTAGAGTTTCATCACCCGTGCCACGCACCCTTGCCAATAGGGATTAAGGTGTTGGAAGCCTGTGGGGGCGACCATCAGAAATGAGAAAAGAGAAAAAAAAGAAATGAATAGAACACCGGAATGGTGCATATGGACTATAAGCCAGAAAAGAAAAGAAAGAAAGAAATGGATTATCCCACGGGTTAATCATAGAGGGTTGGTCGGGTTGACCTTGGTGAACGAATGCGAGAGCTGACTGGTCCTCTCTGATAACTTAATGGGTGTATCGCGGGAAGAAGTTAGAAGCCCGCACCAGGGATACATGTATTAGGGATTGTAGTGGCACAGACCCGACTTAGTTGTAATGATAGGTGGTTAATAATAAAATCTGGACTAGCATATCATGTAGGACCATATGAATTGTGAATTGTGATTTCATGTGCATGCATGATTGATGTTATTTGCTCACGAGCTCAGTGGGGCTCACACTCTATTGTGCAATGTTTTTCTTAGATGATTTTGCAAGTGGATGCCGCTGTGGCATGGCGGGCTATCTTGAGGAGGAGAGTTTTGGTTGTTATGACGATGTTGGTATGGACCCCGATGGAGGTCATACCGATCCTGCTCACATATTCGGTGGTTGTTGATGAAGACCATTGAAGTGCATTCATGTTTGCTTTTTGACCCGGGGACTCTTTTTGGGTTATCTGGAGTTATCCCCATTTTGACTTGGTATTTGTAGTTTTTACTTTTTTTCCTTTCGGGGCTGAGTATGTTCGCCCTGTATATATTTTTGTATGTAGTACTGTACTTATCAGCTTTGTTTCCTTGTTTCTTTGTGTGTGGGTTGATGGGAAATGTAAACCTTTTATATGTAAATATTATCCCTGTTTCCCTATATCGCTACGTTTTCTTTTGTTTATTAAATTATAGTTATCTGTGACACTCTGATCTTGCCTTTGGAAGAGATGATTGTGGTTCCATGATCGTAAGCACTGCTTCTAGATCCGTGGGATTTGGCAGATTGCCAATATGTAATTCGGGTCACCTACCCAATCCTCCTAGGGGGTGGTTTGGGGTGTGATAGGTACCGCATAACCTTATCTTTTTTTTTTTTTAAACTCATGATTCCTTTCATTTGAGCTACCATTAAGAATAATTTGTTGCCCCCTCAAAAATCTAGGGACTTCCTTCACAATTCTGCATAACTCTTCTGCTTGCTCGAGACAGTCTTCATTCTTTTCTATATTAATTTCACTCAAAAGACTTCCTTATGCTCGTGATACATTTTGTACCACCTGAGTGATGGTATGCGGGCTGTAGTGTGCTACCTTTCAATAAAATTTGCTTTAGTTTCACTGCCATTAGGCACACACGGTCTATTCCTAAATCTTAAGGATCATCATCATAAAAAAAATCTGTCTACTTACCTTCACCAATCTCATTCTTTACCCTTTTTAAGGAATGGATCCTTGAACTATTTGCCTTAATCCTTTTATTGACATAGTTTAAGAAGACAACTCTGTCGAGCCGAAACTCACATTTTCCTGAATTTCTTGCAACAACTTCTCTTTCCTTAAAGTTTGCAAAATTGCCTTCACATATTCTTCATGTTCCTCTTCGCTCTTAGAATAAACTAAGATATCATATATGAATACAATACTGGTCCAGCACATCATGGAACAGTTTATTTATTAGGTCCATAAACGTTGTTGGTGCATCTGTCAACCCAAAAGGTATGACAAGAAAATCATAATGGTTGTACTGTGTCCGAAACACCAACTTTGGAACATCTTTCTCTCTAACATTTCCTTCCAGTTCACCAATACCTAACTCATCTTTTAGATAAATTAGAATATTGATGAGATCCCTATTGCCCACTTTTATGAAGTGGAGGAAACATTTGGGGATCCAACACTCCACTCATTATAATTGTTGGGTGAAACATTGTAAAATCTTTCAGTTTCAGTCCTTATATATTCTTTACTGTTCTTTGTCATTTCATTCGTCTATCCATTCCTTTTTGTCATTCTTCGATTTATTCAACATTTAGCCTCAGCATTCCATGTGATTGGTATACCTCCAGTCCATACCTCCAAAGTGGTTCCAATTAATACCACCGAAGTGGCTTCAATCATTTGGCACGAGGTCTCGTATACCTCATTAGTTTGCATGTTGGCATTTAACATTCCTTTCATAATCTTTCATCAGTTTAGTTCTTATCATTAAATCATTTATCCATGATGTACCAATTATCATTATACCTTTAGCTGTGATGTCAAAAACTGCCGCCAAGCATTCTCAACATCATTGTCTTAGCAACTTCTTAACTTGTATGGCCGAAATCATCATTGATGGGGTAGTGCTCCTATCTTTAAAAAAAACAAAGACTAGATTCTGATTCTCCCATCAGTCTAAGTACCACTAACTCCTCATAATCTAGTACACTGGCATGGTAAGTTGCCAGCTAATCCATCCCTAGTATCACATCGGAATCCTTCATAATTAGTAATACCATGTTGGCCTCTACTCTTTTTCCATCAATGTCCATGGCACATGACTCATAGATAACTTTTGTCTCTAAAACATGTCCAGAAGGTGTAAAAATACACAATAGACAATCCATACCCATGGGTCGCATATTCATCTTACTAGCAACCTCATAAGAAACAAAAGAGTGTATAGACCCCGAATCATAAGCAGTCATGTTTGGGATATAACTAGCATACCAACAGACATTTACTTTCATCATGAAACATTACAAGAATCATGTATCACAACATACATGTCTTCTATTCATTAGTGGTAACATATGCTTTGTCATTGGATATCTTATTCATGGTGGACATAGTCCCATTATCTTGCAATCATTCTATATGTTACACATTCCATTGTTAGTCTAGTCTCAACTCCTCATATGGTTTGGTATTCCCTTTTTCTTGCCGAGCAGTGTCTTGGCTTCAAGCTTCAATGCCTCTCAAAGCATTTATTACTGGGTCACGTCCTGGCCTTGGCCTCAATGCCTCTCAAAGTAATTACTGTCGGGTCCTGTCTTGGCCATAGCCTCAATGCCTCTCAAAATAATTATTGTCGGGTCATGTCTTGGCCATAGCCTTAATGCCTCTCAAAACAATTATTGTCGAGCCATGTCTTGGCCATAGCCTCAATGCCTCTAAAACAATTATTGTCGGGTCATGTTTTGGTCGTAGACTCAATGCCTTTCAAAATAATTATTGTCGGGTCATGTCTTGGCCATAGCCTCAATGCCTCTCAAAATAACATTGTCGGGCCATGTCTTGGCCATAGCCTCAATGCCTCTCAAAACAATTATTCATATACCTTACTGAATAGTGTATTGACATTAGACTCTTCATGCCTTTCTTACCTTTTTCTTGAACCATTCATTATGTATGGTTCGTACCATAACATCTTACATTTGTAAATCCATTAAAATTTTCATAATACATAAGAAGTATATTCATAATTGTACACACAATATAAATACACCAATCATTTATCCATTTCGTATTTTTATTTAATATACATCAGTTTAATTATTCACATTTTTATAGACATGTGAAAAATTATAAGTCATTATCCTGATCATAAATATCACATTAAGAATCTCACTACTAGTCTATCATTCATTAATTCCATCCTTTAAACATGCATTATAATATATATATATATAATGCAGGAAGAAAAATATACCTGCCACCACTGAAGGTAGAACCTCAACATCCTTGGTAATCATGGTATAACCTCTAATAGAAGTCTCCTGCTCCTGGTCCTTCACAATCTTCTTATCTAAACCTTCCTATTGTTCTTTCCTTTGGTGACTACCACTAGCTCTACACTCCCTAGCATAGTGTCCACACTTGAAACAAGTAGTGGTTCCCATCAAGCATTCTCCCTTGTGACCCTTGCCACACTTAGGACAATCAACTTTGGGTCATTTCTTTTGAATTTTCCTCTTTTGATCCTTAGCCCACTTTCCCTTAAAGTTGTTGGGCTTGAACCTATTCTTTGGTGCTTTACCCTCAGCTTGGGTGTTTACCCCTTCAGTTGTAATAGTACCTCAAACTACTATCGAAATCACTGGATCATCAGTACTTTCCTTCATATTATCATCATTTTCTTTCTTGCCCTGGTCTGACTATTTTCCTTGGGCATCTTTCGATTTTCTCTTCGGTTGAACCTTCCTAGTTAGACAATCCCTTGCATAATGGCTTGACCCCATACACTTAAAACATATAGCGGTCCCTCGTAAACACTCTCCCTTGTGATGCTTTTTATATTTGGGACACTCAACTCTGGGTTACTGGTCTTTAAACCTTTCCTATGGCCCTCAGATGTAGTTCTTATGTAGATCTTAATTCTGCACTTTTGCACATCCTCATTATGAACTTCTAATTGAGAGGTGGCCACATGTTGACTTTCCATCCTTCCTCTTAGTGCCAATAATCCTGATCAATGAAATAACCTTCACATAGAATCTATTTTAAGATCATAAACATTAATACTTAGAGAATCAACTCTGAAGTCCTATGCCAACAGGTTACAAGTCTACAGAATCCTTACTCTCCGCTCTGATACCAAGTTGTCACACCCCCAGAACGACTAAACCTAGTGGGGCCCATGACACCGAATCTAGTTGGGGTCTGTGCAAGTTAAACTTAACATTCTTATAAAAACATACTATGTATGGATCATAAACAGTTCATGAATTTTGAAACTCCATCACCATCATAGTTATCCATCCAAAGATCCATGATACACAGAAACCATCAGAGTCATAATGGAAACATTCATGGGTTAGGGGCATCTAAATAAAACTTTTAAGCCTTATAAACATATATCTATCCCTTCCATTGGGTGGTAACACTGTTGGCATCTATCGCTATTATTTACAATTATCCTATAAAACATTCAATAAGATAATTGTCAAAATATCCTTAATGATAATAATGATCTTATCCAAACTGTAAAAAATAGAAAAGGTCCTGGCTCTTTAACCCGATTGATCCTGCTCAATCACTAATCCTTTATCCTTGTCTTTTGCTCCTTGATCTGTGAAAACATTCAACAATAATGGGATGAGCTTTACAGCCCAGTAAACAAGATAATCAATCATGCATAACTATACATATACATAATCCATAACTATTCTTGGAGCAACATGCATCTTACATTATTTTTATCATTCTTTGAACCATTCATAAGTTATCCAGTTTCGTTCTTAGCCTTAGTCCCATCTTACTTTTGGGTATGGTATTCACTAGTGTTGAGTTGTGTCTTGGTAGAAGCCTCAACGCCTCTTATGACACCATTTTATACCTTACCGAATCATCTATTGACTCAGGACATCAATTGAATTTTTTTTTTTATCCTTGAACATTCATTGTGTACTAAATGTACCATTTCATAATTAACTTTAACATTACCATGAACATGTACATGATACACAGGGTGCATATCATAATTCTATGAACAACAAGGGCACATACATTCATTCCATTCCTTAGTCCATTCGTAGTCCTATGTAATTATGTATCCATTCAATCATCTGCTACTATGTGTGGGATAATCATTGTATCATTTTTATCATAACTTTGCATTTAACTTCCCACTCACCAACCATCGATCATGTATTCTTACCATTCTAGTTATTCACCGTACATATATTACATAATTAGTATCTCTTATCATGTTGAGCCATCATACTTACGCTCTAACATGCATCCTTTATATAAATCATGCATGCATAGTTCAGAGTTGACATGAATCATAGCATTCATTCGTTCCAATCATTATTCATACATTTTTATCATTCATAATTTATAACTAGCATCTCTTCTCATTTTGAGTTCTCATATCCACTTTTTAATTTACATACTTTAAATCTATCAAGTGTGCATCATACATAATTAGCAAAATTCATAATATTCATCCATTTGCATTATCATAGATATAGGGAACAATCATTATACCATTAAAATCCGTAACTTCGCAATAGGTTCCCATTACTAGTCCATCATTCAAGTTTCCTTGTCATTCCAATCAATCACTTTACACTTAATATATAATTATCATCTCTTTTTGTATTGAGTTTACATACTCATGTTCTATCATGAATTTTTTACATAATTTATAGCTAACATAATGCATGACATTCATTCATTTTATAAATATCAATCATGCATGCATAGTTTAATAGTTACATGTCCTAACATAATTGAGTTTCATTACTTACAGTTCAATGCTTCCAATACTTCTAACTTTATAACCGATCTTCGGGTGACCCTAAGATCATCAAAATATTCCATTTATATGTCATTTTTGGTGTTCCAAAACTGACCAATTTATAGAACAAAGCCATGCCATTATTTTTCAAGAAATCAAAAATTCACCCCTTTCCAAACTTTGGGGGTTTCTTCTCCTAGCTCCAAATATGAAATACCCTACTGAAACCCCTTAAATTAAGGCTTTAAAATCCCTTAGAGACATCAAATAATTCCTAAATCAATCAAAGTCACCCCTATGGAGCTTTAGCACTGCCTTCCATCCACAGACCGACGGTCAGTCGGAAAGGACAATACAGACATTGGAAGATATGCTTCGAGCTTGTGCTATTGATATGTAGGGCAACTGGGATGAGCACATTTCGTTTATCGAGTTTGCCTATAACAATAGTTACCAAGCTACTATAGGAATGGCACCCTTTGAAGCACAGTATGGGAAAAAGTGCCATACTTCATTGTATTGGGATGAAGTAGGTGGATGACATATCCTTGGGCCGGATTGATCCAAGCAACCTATGAGAAGGTGGATTTGATCCGCGAGCGAATTAAGGCTGCCCAGTCTAGGCAGAAGGGCTATGCAGACCAAAGGTAAAAGGATCTGGAGTTCCTCATCGGCGACAAGGTATTTCTCAAAGTGTTGCCTACTAAAGGCGTGATGCGGTTCAGCAAGAAGGGCAAGCTGAGCCCTAGATATATTGGACCTTATGAGATTCTTGCAAAGATTAGACCCGTGGCTTATCGGTTGGCACTTCCACCATCCTTAGATGGCGTGCACGATGTCTTCCACGTGTCTATATTGCGAAAGTATGTGCATGACCCCAGTCATATTCTATCTTAGGAACCACCAGAGCAGGCAACAGATATGTCTTATAAAGAACAGCCTGAGAAGATTTTGGACAGTAAGGTGGTGAATCTCTAGAATAGACCTATTCATTATGTGAAGGTGAAGTGGTGCAACCACACAGAAGAAGAAGCCTCCTGGGAAGCCAAGGTGGAAATGCGAGCAAAGTACCCTTCCCTTAGATTCCTACAAGGTATGACAATTTCGGGGACTAAATTTTTGTAAGGTGGGGAGGATGTTACACCCACGCCCAGATTTACTATTAATTATTGTTTTCTCTCTCGTGTGACGTGTAGATTCTACTGTCGTGTATGCTGGCGAGTTGTTTTCACTTGTGGTCAAACCTAGCCACAAGATCATTGACCAGTTCATGGGCCTGCCTGTGGAGGAGAGGTTCCTTAACCAGCAGTGGGGAAGATTTATCGATGGAGATTTCGTCGATCATCCTCCTAGCACGAGTCCACAAAGAGAGGAGTACAGGAAGGCGTTCCCTGTGTCCCCATAGTTAGATACCTCCTTTGGCGATGAGCTTAGTATCGCGATTGGGAAACTATTCGGGGTCACGAAGGACACGTCGTGATGGCCGAGGAGTAAGATGCTGACCTTGTGAATGTTAGTATACCTTCCTCCAGTTGACCTTGAAGTGTGGGCCAAAGCCCAACCCATTTCCTTGTGTTTCTATTCTTACAGCAGCAACGGATGCACGAGCGAACTCACCAAGACTGAATCCACCCGTTAGTCCGCCCATGCTATTTTTGGACTCTCTGAGTTTTCCTTGTGTGGGACCCATACCCCGAGCCTCATAGACCCTATTTTAGCCTTTGGGACGAGGTTGGCCTCATCTTTGGTTCCCTTGGTTTGTGGGTTTGCCATTTAGGTGGACCCATTGGCTAAATAAACCTCTTAACTAGTTTTAACCTTAAAGGCCTAAATCCAAACATACCCTAAGAGGGAGGTTAGTCTTAAAACCAAGACTTAGCTCTCAAGTCTCATTTACTTCTCTACCTACCCAAAACGTTGGAGACTTGGAGCTTTGAAGGCCTTGGTGGGGGGAAACTTGAAGGGAGCTGTGGACGTGGAGGATCATCCACATATCCAACCTTAAGGTAAATGACCTCACCTACCTCCCTCTCTATTCCATTTTTGGTTTCAGAGATCCCCTTGAAATGGATTCCAAGCTTGGGGTTTCTCATGAAGACCCAATAAACCCTAGTTAATGCTCCTCTGAGACTCACATTCCCTGTTCTCAAATGCATCCATGGCTTTGAATGACCCTTATGCTGTTCAAGCATTTAAACCTAGTTTTGGTTTGGGAAGAACCTTGGGGATGGACCTAAATCCCTCGAATCCCCTTACCTCCTTGAAGGGCCATGTGTATTGGACCTCTAACAAAGGTCTGAGCTCACCTTCCCAACCCTAGGGCCCCTAAGGATCCATGAATGAAGGGCTGGAGGTGATGCTCTTCGCAGTTTTTCAAAGGAAGGGCAGAAGACGAACAACCGGACTCACTGTTGTGTATCCGTCCATTAGTCCGTTCAGCCTAACCTGGCTGTTCCATTTGGGCAGAGTTACGAGTGGACCCACCTAGATGAATCTCCCCGAAACCCAGATTGCTCAGGTTTCTCTTGGGTGTGTCTCAGGTTTTAGACAGATGCACGAACGGATCCATGTTCCTCATCTGCCCGTGAGTCTGTTCCATGTATTTCCTGGGCATGACCTAGATGGATCCACGATCGGACTCACCTGGCTGACTCCGTTCCTTTATCCGCTCCTGCTGTCTTGGCCCAAACTTCATTTAATTTGTTGGGACCCTTTGTGGGACCCACCTATACCCTTCTAAAACTACTTTTATGCATCCTCAGACTTTGAAACTTATACGGGAGTGCGTGCACTAGAGCAAACCTCACCAAACGATAAATAAACAAACTGTGAGTAGGTTTTGGGTGATGTTTGGGTTTGAAATATACATCTATAAATTTAATCATATGGAATATATAATGGTTTATGTGCTTGCATTCATCCTTGTCATGTTGCATTTGCATATAAAGCCATGCTGGATAAGATTGATGGAATGATGATATGATGCTTTACATTGTTATATCGGGTCACTGTGTCGGGTATGCCGGTGTCGAAACCCCAAAGTTCTTATTTCTATATTCATTGCTTGTCATCCTGAACTGTATGCTCTGTGCTGTGTTAGTACCTGGGTGCTAAATGGAATGGGACGACGACACACCCGGAATACCTCTCGGAATGATAGAAATACATGTATTATATCTGTGGTTAGGATTTATACTCTATTATGCTACGACCCTTGCCAACAGGGGTTTATGTAATGGATGGTCGGAGCACTTGATGTTTGTGGAGGTGGGAGAGGCCAGGTTAGGGGTAGTAACGACTATATGGGGTCTGCCACTGGGTGGTCATGATGGCTTTTACCGGCGCAAGTCCCTTGTGATAATTGAGGTTTCACTCGGGCGATAGGATAAGTGACCCTCAGTGTCTCCCGAGTTATCATAGTAGCATATTCCATGACTTAGACTACTTGTTAGGTGGAAAATATGTATTTAACATTTCATGCATCATGGATTATGTGCAATTGTGTGTATGTGCACTCCCCTTTCCCCTCACTGGCTCAATGGAGCTAACCCCCTGTGTACACAACTTTTAGATTCTGATGCAGGTGATGGATATTTGGCCGGCCTAGATGTATAGTTGGTGGAGTATGATTGT